>NC_069372.1:28157500-28782500 GCF_021730395.1 Mercenaria mercenaria | reverse complement strand
TTTTAATGTTTCAGGTAAACAGTTGCCTTAGATTGACTGCTTAATGTTTCAGGTAAACAGTTGCCTTAGATTGACTGCTTAATGTTTCAGGTAAACAGTTGCCTTAGATTGACTGCTTAATGTTTCAGGTAAACAGTTGCCTTAGATTGATTGCTTAATGTTTCAGGTAAACAGTTGCCTTAGATTGACTGTTTATGTTTCAGGTAAAGGAACGATGTAGGAAAGGCATTCCACCTTCAGTACGGAGTCGTGCATGGCAGTATCTATGTGGGAGCAAGTTTTTAATGGATCGTAACCCAGGGAAATTTGATGTAAGAGTTTGTTCTTTATCATAGGAGATTAAGTTAGTCAATACCGAAAATGTTTGCAATGACCCTGACAAAAGTTTGTTGCGTGAATTCCTCTATTTTGCACCGAGCCCACTCAGGGTTAGCTCAACAGTTGTCAGATGGCTGTTTGATGCATTATACATTTCAGCATGTTTGTTCATCCAGTCTGTTTTGGACTGTAACTTTGATATGCACAGAGGAATCTTTTTCAGATTGAAAAAGCAGGCCCTTATCTCAAAGATCAAACTAACACTTTAAGGTTAGGGTCATTCCTAACCAGTCCAGACTGTAATCTCAACATGCCTTAAGCAGTCTTGGAAATAATTGCCAGATTCTTGAACAGGACTTTGGTTTCAAGCTAGACCAGAGCTCCTTCTGATATGCCTGTTTCTTATCAGTCACCCAACAATAACAAGCCTAATATTTTTGCTCATGTCTTAGAAATTCTAGTAATATATTTTTTTCAGTTATCATACATTAGTTTTTAGGCCACCTGAGCATGAAGTGCTCATGGTGAGGTATTGTGATCACGCTGTGTCCGTCGTCCGTGCGTGCGAGTATACGATTCTAATTCTAGTGGTTAAGTGGTGTGTAAGGATTAGGGTTAGGTGGTTATGAATTTAATTTTCCTTCATTCCGTATATGAAAAAATGGTGGTTACCACTTAATGAAAATACCACTTATGCTGGCTGGGAAATACCACTTAAGAATACAAATGTGTGGGTGTACGTCCGTCCGTGCATCAAGTCATCCGTCGTCAACATTTGTGTTTAAACGACATCTTCTCCAAAACCACTGAATGGATTTTGATGAAACTTGGCCATGATGTTCCTTGGGTGGTCCTCTACCAAAGTTGTTCAAACAGTTCCGCTTGGTTGCACATAGGGGCTGCTAATTAGTTAAAAATAGAAAAAACTTCAAACGACATCTCATCCTAAACCGATGGTCCGATTTTGAAATAATTTCACACAATTGGTCTTTATATCACCCTCTACCAAGATGGCGTGGTCACTTTTCCCTACATGTATATAAAAATCTTCTTGTATGAAACTGCTTGCCCGATTTTAGAATAATTTTACACAAATGGTCCTTGTGTGACCCTCTACCAAGGTTGTTCAGATTATTTTGATTTGTCAAAAAACATGGCCACCAGAGGGCATGGTACTTTTCCCTATATGTATATAGTGGAAACTTTAAAAATTTCCTTGTAAGAAACTGCTTGCCTTATTTTAGAATTATTTTACACAAATGGTCCTTGTGTGACCCTCTACCAAGATTGTTCAAATTATTTTGATTCGTCAAAAAACATGGCCGCCAGAGGGCGTGGTCACTTTTCCCTGTAAGTATATAGTGGAAACAAAAATCTTTTCGTGTGAAACTGCTAGCCCAAAAATCTTCTTGTCCCAAGCACAGGGCCTAGGGCTTTGATATTTGATATGTCGAATCATCTAGTGGTCCTCTACAAGGGTCAAATATGGCCCCGCCCCGGGGGTCACATGGTTTATATAGACTTATATAGGGAAAAAACTTTGAAAATCTTTTTGTCCAAAACCACAGGGCCTAGGGCTTTGATATTTTGTATGTGACATCATCTAGTGGTTCTCTAATAAGATTGTTCAAATTATTCCCCTTGGGTCAAATATTGCCCCGCCCTAGAGGTCACATGGTTTACATAGACTTATATAGGGAAAAATTTAAAAATCTTCTTGTCCAAAACCACAAAGCCTAGGGCTTTGATATTTGTTATGTAGCATCATCCAGTGGTTCTTTACCAAGTTTGTTAAAATTATCCCCCTAGGGTCAAATATGGCCCCGCCCCGGGGGTCACATGGTTTATATAGACTTATATAGGGAAAAACTTTTAAAAACCTTCTTGTCCATATCCTACATGATTCAAATTTGGACCACATGTATAGTTTTGAGTGGCTAGATGAACCTTGACATGAGTTGACCTTTATCTTGACCTAGTGACCTACTTTTGCATTTCTGTAGCTACAGCCTTCAAATTTGGACCACATGCATAGTTTTGTGTACCGAAATCAACTTTTACCTTGATATTGACCTAGTGACTTACTTTCACATTTTTGAAGGTACAGGCTTCAAATTTGGACCACATACATAGTTTTGTGTTCTGAAATAAAATTTTACCTTGATTTTGACCTAGTGACCTACTTTAACATTTCTCAACCTACAGCCTTCAAATTTGGACCACATGCTTAGTTTTATACTGAAATGAACTTTGACCTTGATCTTTACTTAGTGACCTACTTTCACATTTTTGTAGCTACAGCCTTCAAATTTGGACCACATGCATATGTTTATGTACAAAAAAACTTTGACCTTGACAATGACCTAGTGACCTACTTTCACATTTTTGAAGATACAGGCTTCAAACTTGGACCTCATGCATCTTCTCTGAATCAATAATAGCTAGAGCCTTGATTTTTGGTGTGTGATATCAGAGTTGTACTGTCTAACTATTGCCGTAGGCTAAAGAATGTGTGTGATGGCTAACATAGAAGAAACCTATCAATACTTGTACCATTACGTTATGCAAACACACTTAAAGCCTTATACTCAGGTGAGCACTTGAGGGTCAATGACCCTCTTGTTTTCTAATTTATGTGGTCATGAGTCAGCTTGGTGTCCTCTTTTTTTTTTGCTTAGCTAAGCATGAAGTGACCATTGGAGCTGTTATGATCATGACATGTCTGTTGTCCAACCATCCACATTTTCTGTAAAGAAACTTCTCCATGACCTTTGCAAATTACAACCCAACATCACAGGAATGTTGTTTGGGTAGTCCCTTTCTAATTTGTTCAAATCTACGTCATCAGGAAACTGAAGGAAAAAGCTTTTAAAATGACTCCTTGGAAACCTGCCAGATTTCAAAATAAGTTTACAGGAATGTTCCTTAGATGACCCTCCACCAGATTCCTTCAGGTTACCTTGATTTGTTTAAAAATATGGCAGCCAGTGGTGCAAGGCTAGTTTTCTCTATACTGTATGGCTATATGGGAATTTTTTTTTCTAAAAATCACTGATTTTAACTAATATTACTGAAGAAATATCAATTTAGCTCGAGTGACCATTTACCAAATTCATTCAAACCATGTTGCTTTGTTTAAAAGACATATAAGGCAAGAGGCTGGGCAGCTTTTCCAGTCAACTGGAGAAAGCTTGGGCCTGTTAGACTTCATCTATAGAATTGCCTGTGGACATAAAAAAAAATGATGGATGACATTTAGATTTGTCTTTTTCCTTCTATATGTCCATCCAGCTGACTGTCCCTGACAAAATTCAGTTTAAATTTTTTTAACAGTGAAGATAAATGAAAAGTAGCAAAAGACCATACAGTGACAGTACGTGGGGAAACCTGTGTCCTATAGATTTACTTGGATTCTGATACTTATGTCAAAGACTAACGGCACATTCGTTTGAAAATTATATGACCTGTTTCCTCCCACAATTATCAGTAGGGAGGCTTATGTTGTCAAGAAGTAGCAAAAGACCATACAGTGACAGTATGTGGGGAAACCTGTGTCCTATAGATTTACTTGGATTCTGATACTTATGTCAAAGACTAATGGCACATGTGGTTGAAAATTATATGACCTGTTCTGTCCCACAATTATCAGTAGGGAGGCTTATGTTGTCAAGAATCTACATTGACCCAGCTTTGTGCATGATATCTACAGTTATCATGCATGACGTCTGCAGTTATTGTGCATGATGTCTGCAGTTATTATGCATGACATCTGCAGTTATTATGCATGACATCTGCAGTTATTGTGCATGACGTCTGCAGTGCTTGTGCATGGTATATACAATTATCATGCATGACGTCTGCAGTTATTGTACATGACGTCTGCAGTTATTGTGAATGATGTCTGCAGTTATTATGCATGACGTCTGCAGTGATTGTGCATGCAGGCCTTCCGGCGTTCCTACTTTTTCCTAGATTTTCCTACTTTTTCCTACTTTTTTAAATGCCTCCTACTTTTTGATGAAAACCTCCTACTTCTCCTACTTTTTTTGCTTGACATAGAAATGAAAAAAATAAACAGCCTTTTCATAGTTATATTTGCAGATGATGGACTCTTGATGTGTTGCTGGCAGTTTCTGGAGCCATTTGGTGCCTCCTGCAATACATTGCCTCATATCAAGGTACCTATAATCTTACCAAATCATATGGGCACACTGATTCAAGGACAGAAACTGCCAGTCAAGACATCTGGGGTCATCATTTGGTTGCCAGTGTGCAGGCCCGAATCCAGGGCCAGCAGAGGGGGCTTGTGCCCCCCAAGTTGGCTGAGAAGTGACCTATACTCATCAAAGATGCACCCTACTGCTTTTGGCAAAGGAATAATTTTTTCTCAAAATTTAGACCCAGAAATGCACCAGAGGCCACCTTGTCATACCTGTATTTCTGAATTCTCCAGGGGGAGAGCCCCCTGACTTCTCCCCAATCAAGAGGGAAGTAACCCCTCCATTGCCTCAAAATTTTGACCTAAAAATGCACCAGAGGCCACCATTTCATGCCTGTGTTTCAAAAATTTCCAGGGGGACAGCCCTCTGACCCCCCTAAAATGAGGGGAGTACAACCACCAGTAAATGTACCAGAGGCCACCATTTCTTACCTGTATTTCAAAAAATTTCCATTGGGAGACCCCCCCCCCCCCTGACTCCCCTAACATGGGCAAAGGCACCCTCTCCAATACCTACCTGCTTTCAGCGCTCGCTATGCGCTTTGGCCGTGACATCTTTGTTCTAGACTGGTGCCCCCCCTCAGTCAAAAATTTCGAGTTCCGGGCCTGGTGTAGGTGTAGTATTAACAGCTATTAAGGTAAGCATTGCAAATTTTATGTTTAAAACCGCCTACTTTTCCTACTTTTTTGTCTGCAAACCTCCTGATTTTTCCTACTTTTTTGTGTAGGGACCTCTACTTTTCTCCTACTTTTTTGCAAGGCCATCCTGGAAGGCCTGTGCATGGTATATACTGTTATCATGCATGACGTCTGCAGTTATTATGCATGACATCTGCCGTTATTATGCATGACGTCTGCAGTTATTGTGCATGACGTCTGCAGTGATTGTGCATGGTATATACTGTTATCATGCATGACGTCTGCAGTTATTGTGCATGATGTCTGCAGTTATTATGCATGACATCTGCAGTTATTGTGTATGACGTCTACAGTTATTGTGCATGATGAATGCAGTTATTATGCATGGTATATACAGTTATTGTGCATGATGTCTGCAGTTATTGTGCATGACATCTACAGTTATTGTGTATAACGTCTGCAGTTATTGTACATGATATCTGCAGTTATTGTGCATGATGTCAGCATTTATTGTGCATGATGTCTACAGTTATTGTGCATGACATCTGCAGTTATTGTGCATGATATCTACAGTTATTGTGCATGATGTCTACAGTTATTGTGCATGACATCTGCAGTTATTGTGCATGATATCTACAGGTGCAGTTATTGTGCATGATGTCTACAGTGTTTGTGCATGACATCTGCAGTTATTGTGCATGATATGTACAGTTGCAGTTACTGTGCATAACATCTGCAGTTATGGTGCATGAAGTCTGCAGTTATTGTGCAGGACGTCTGCAGTTTTTGTGCATGACGTCTGCAGTTATTGTAACATACATGACATCACTTCTTTATAATGTTATTTGTTATCACATACAATAAAGGAACAAACATCTGTTTACATTATTACTTGTGGATGGCTCTTGTTTTCAGGAATATTTAAAAGATCCAGGGGACCCAAAATTTATTGAAGATATAAAGAAAGATTTACATCGACAATTTCCTCTTCATGAAATGTTCATGGCAAGGGGAGGCTACGGGTAAGTCATGATGATTGTGTTTCATTTCGCCTGGGTTAAAAACACTTTACTTTAGACTTTATATCTGAAGTAGAAAATATATGAAAACCCTCATTTGAAATAGCAAACATATGGAATATATACTAGTCCATACTGGAAAGCTTAAATGGTTTACAACATCTGTTTTGATCATTTCATCATTCAGTATTTTACAAAAAGAGAATTTTTTTTTCACATATGTAAATAAGTTTCTGCGTATTACCTCCTTTAGGTAGAGAAGGCTCATAGACTTCAACTTGATTAAATAATTGGAAGGAAAAACAGCCCTGTTAATAGTTTGGATTAGAGTTGCAGTAACATTATTTATAAGTGCTTATGTGTTGTTTGCTTTGTATTTTTTTCCAGGCAAGAAGATTTATTTCGTATTTTAAAAGCTTATACAGTACACAACCCAACAGACGGGTACTGCCAGGCTCAAGCCCCAATAGCAGCAGTGTTACTTATGCATATGCCAGCGGAGGAAGCTTTCTGGTGCTTTGTGTCAATATGTGAAAAATACCTCCCAGGATATTACAGCCCTGGACTTGTGAGCATTTTTACTGTTTTAATGTTTACATATGGAATGAGCATAATGTCTGTCCATTTGCTGGAGAACAAACAGTAGTCAAGCTAGAATGAAACTTTTTAGGAATAAAAGCAGCTTGTCACCAGTTATGTCAGTTAGAAAAAAGTCAGAAGTGATTGTATGGGAAGTTCAAACAAAAAAATGCTAAAGTTGTTTTTATCTTAATGATACTGTCATAAAGCAGGGTTTTAGCTTACTGGTTGCATTAACTTAAGTCACAATAATAATTTCTGCTTTTAAAAACTGTACAGCTGTAAATGTGTTGCTTTTAAATGGCAATTATTATGTCTCCCCATATGGTGAGAGATATATTGATTATGTCTCATCTGTCATTCTTTTTGTCTGTCTATCTGTCATAGAAGTCCTCTGAAACTACTGGTGGGATTTTAACCAAACTTTATAGGGATGATCATGTTTTGGATATCATTGGCTTTTTTTCGTTGAAACATACTTTTGTGAAGTTACTGCCCCTTAAAAGTTAGTTTTAGATAAACCTCCTAATCTATATTTAGATTAGTAGTCATAAAATTGCACTGTCCATCCATCCATGCGTGCATGCGCGGGTCCATGTAAATTCTTGTCCGGGCCATTTGTAAAGGGATTTTGAAGTAACTTGGCATAAATGTTCAACATATTATAAATGAGACAACGTGTTGTGCATAAGACCCAGACCCCTAACTCCAAGGTCAAGATCACACTTAGAGGTAAAAGGTTAACAGGGTCTGTTTCGTGTCCAGTCCATAACTCTGCCATCCACGAAGGGATTTTGAAATAACTTGGCATAAATGATTACCATAATTGAGACAATGTGTCATGCACAAGACCAAGACCCCTATCTCCAAGGTCAAGGTCACACTTAGAAGTCAAAGGTTAACAGGTTCTGTTTCATGTTCGGTTCATAACTCAGCCATTCATCAACATATTTTTAGCTCGACTATTCAAGAACAGTCTAGCTATTCTACTCACCTTGGCGTCGGCGTACACCTTGGTTAAAGTTTTGCATGCAAGTACATAATTATGGCTACCCTTTAAAGGCATATAGCTTTGAAACTTATTTTTTGTTTTTCCATGTCAATTAACAACCTCACTGGATCAAGTCCCATAACTCTGACATGTATTTTGGCCAAAATATGCCTCCTTTTGGACTTAGAAAATCCTGGTTAAAGTTTTGCATGCAAGTACATTATGGCTATCATTTAAAGGCATATAGCTTTGAAACTTATTTTTTTCTTTTTCTAGGTCAATTACCAACCTCACTGGGTCAAGTCCCATAACTCTGACATGTATTTTGGCCAAATTATGCTCCCTTTTGGACTTAGAAAATCCTGGTTAAAGTTTTACATGCAAGTTACTATCTCCAAAACCAATGCAGATATTGAATTGAAACTTCACACGTGTCTGCGGGGTTATAAAACTAGGTGATAACATCAAGTCCCATAACTTGACATGCATTTTGGCCAAATTATGCCCCCTTTTGGACCTGGTTAAAGTTTTGTGTGCAAGTACATATGGCTATCATTTTAAGGCATATATATTTGAAACTTATTTTTCTAGATCAATAACCAACCTTACTGGGTCAAATCCCATAACTCTGACATGTGTATTTGGTAAATTATGCCCCCTTTATGACTTCTAAATTCTGGTTAAAGTTTTGAGAGCAAGTCACATCTGCAGAACAAATGCAGATATTAAATTGAAACTTCACATGTGCAGATACTGGATTGAAACTCTATAGATATTTCAGCATTTAATGTAACATTTTCCTGCTTCTGGGACAATATTTCGAATAGTCGAGCATTGGCTGTCTTACGGACAGCTCTTGTTTTTATACTCCCTGGTATAGAGTGATTAAACTGTCCATATGTCTGTATTGTTAACAAGATTTAACCGTTTCGCCTACAGCCCACGTTAATTACTCGATTTGGTTCATCCTTACACTCAACAATCTTTGTGGCAAGACCTACAAACTGACCTTTATATAGATGACCTTGAGCCTCATATGACCTTCACCTTCAAACTTAAAACCTTACAAAGACATTTTATGGTCCTACTGCCCACATAAATGACCCAATTTAGTTAATAATCTCACTCATTAAACCTTGTTGCAAGACCTACAAACTGACCTTATATAGATGACCTTAACCTTCAGACTTAAAACCTCAAAAAACTACATTTTCAGACTGTCCAGAATCCCTAAAAGTCCTACTTTTTTCTACTTTTTTCTACTTTTTTTCAATTTGGCTAATATTCCTAGAAAAAATGAAAAATCAAAGGGCATTCCTAAAAATGCCCTATTTCCCCCCTATATTCCTATATTTCAATATAAAATTGGAGTTTGGAAATACTCCTTAAATTATGTTTAATATAGATATTTAGGTCTTTTTATTCAGTGCAAGCCTTTTTATCCAGTTTATAGACAACTGACCAGTGGTTCCATGGGTTCAATCTTATTGGCTGTGACTGGATAACAGAGGCGGGAATTCTGAAGAAAAGTTCTTAATTTTAGCCCGAAAATATCTAGAAAATTGTAACAAATTCCTAATTTTAGCCCTAATTATACGCCCGTTTGAAAAACGGGACGTATTATGGGAACGCCCCTGGCGGGCGGGCGGCGTCCACAGACTTTGTCCGGAGCATATCTTCTACATGCATGAAGGGATTTTGATGAAACTTGGCACAGTTGTTCACCATCATGAGACGGAGTGTCTTGCGCAAAAACCAGGTCCCTAGGTCTAAGGTCAAGGTCACACTTAGAGGTCAAAGGTCAAATTCAAGACTGACTTTGTCCGGAGCATATCTTCTTCATGCATAGAGGGATTTTGATGAAAGTTGGCACAATTGTTCATCATCATGAGACGGAGTGTCATGCGCAAGAACCAGGTCCCTAGGTCTAAGGTCAAGGTCACACTTAGAGGTCAAAGGATACAAGAATGAAAACCTTGTCCGGAGCATTTCTTTTTCATGCATAGAGGGATTTTGATATAACTTTGCACAAATGTTCACCACCACCAGGCGGAGTGTCATGCGCAAGAACCAGGTCCCTAGGTCAAAGGTCAAGGTCACACTTAGAGGTCAAAGGATACAAGAATGAAAACCTTGTCCGGAGCATTTCTTCTTCATGCATAGAGGGATTTTGATATAACTTTGCACAAATGTTCACCACCACGAGGCGGAGTGTCATGCGCAAGAACCAGGTCCCTAGGTCAAAGGTCAAGGTCACACTTAGAGGCCAAAGGTCAGATACAAGAATGATTTTGTCCGAAGCATTTCTTCTTCATGCATGGAGGGATTTTGATGTAACTTGGCACAATTATACACCATCATGAGACGAAGTGTCATGCGCTGTTCCCTTCTTTAGAATTACTTCCCTTTGTTGTTACTATAAATAGCTTATATTGTAACTTTTTCATTACTAGTCGTAGAGAAAAATCGAGACCACTTTTTTGTAGTATAACATGCATGCTACATCCAATTATGAGGTTTATTTTGACCAATCTCTACCTGGTTAAGATTTTTGTGTGGACTTACAATTTTTTTTTGGATTTTTTTTTTTTTTTTTTTTTTTTTTTTTTAAGATTATCTTCCCTTAGTTGTTACTATAAATAACTTATATTGTAACTTTTTTATAATTGACCGTAGGGAAAAAACAAGACCACTTTTCTGTGGTACAACATAGATGTTACTTTCAAATTTTAGATGTATTTTAAGGTATCTCTACCTGGTAAGGAGTTTTTTTTTGTGGACTTAGAAAAACAAATGACTTACAATGATTACTAAACAACCACAAAATTAAAATGCCATTTGCAAATACAGGTGCTAGAGTAAAGAAATTTGCTGTGACGGGCGTATATTGTGATATTCTGGCACTCTTGTTTTTGTTTAAAATCGCCCTAAAGTTTGCCCTAAATTTTCGTCAGAAGTTGCTTGAAATCCTGCATTTTGGTTAACCAGGTTTAACCATTTTGCCTACAGCTCAAGTTTATGACCCAATTTAGTTCGTAACAGGGCTTCAGAAATCCCATGTCCAGAGCCCGGGGACTACCAGAAAATTCTGTCAGACTACGAAATTGTTTTCAGAGCACGCGAGATTTTAGACTGATCCAATACCATCAAAGTCGCTGATCCATAATGTTTAAAACAATAGGCAAACCAGTCTTAAAATTATGTCAGTTTACCACCACCTGCCAAAGTGTACTTCTGTTTTCGTTCAGCCTCAGTATTTTTTAGCTCACTTGTCACGTAGTGACAGAGTGAGCTTTTGTGATCACCCTTCGTCCGTCGTCCGTCCGTCCACAATTTCTTGTGAACAAGATAGAGACCACATTTTGTAAGCAATTTTGATCAAACTTGTACAAAACTTGTATTGGCATGATATCTCATTTCCTTTCGAAAACTGGCCGGATCCCTTCATGGGTTCTAGAGTTATTGCCCCTTAAAGGGCCAGAATTTGCTATTTTTGTGCGTCAACAATTTCTTGTCTGCACGATAGTGGTTTCATTTATGATTTTATTGTACCCCCCGACAACAAAGTTGTAAGGGGGGGTATACTGGTTTCAGGTTGTCTGTCTGTCTGTCCTTCTGTCCGTAGACGCAATCTTGTGCGCACCATCTCTCCTTATCCCCTTGACAGAATTTAATGAAACTTCACACAAGTGATCAGTACCAACAGTAGTTGTGCATGGGGCATGTTAGGTTCTTTTAGAAAAAAAATTTGCAGAGTTATGGAACTTTGTTTTTTTGTTACTATACTATATACATAGACACAGTCTTGTGCGCACCATCTCTCCTCATCCCCTTGACACAATTTAATGAAACTTCACACAAGTGATCAGTACCAACAGTAGTTGTGCATGGGGCATGTAAGGTTCTTTTAGAAAAAAAATTTGCAGAGTTATGGGACTTTGTTTTTTTGTTACTATACTATATACATAGACACAATCTTGTGCGCACCATCTCTCCTCATCCCCTTGACAAAATTTAATGAAACTTCACACAAGTGATCAGTAACAACAGTAGTTGTGCATGGGGCATGTTAGATTATTTCAGAAAAAAAATTTGCAGAGTTATAGGACTTTGTTTTTTTTGTTACTATACTATATACATAGACACAATCTTGTGCGCACCATCTCTCCTCATCCCCTTGACACAATTTAATGAAACTTCACACAAGTGATCAGTAACAACAGTAGTTGTGCATGGGGCATGTTAGGTTCTTTCAGCGACAAAAATTGCAGAGTTATGGTACTTTGTTTCTTGTTAACATACTATGTACATACAGTCTGCATATGCAATCTTGTGCGTGCCTAATCTACCAAACCCTTGCACACAATTTAATGAAACTTCACACAAGTGATCAGTACCAACCCTAGTTGTGCATGGTGCATGTTACATTCTTTTAGATAAATATTCTGCATAGTTATGGGACTTTGTTTTTTGTTACTATACTGTATACATACAGTCTATATACATACAGTCCACATAATTATGCAATCTTGTGTGCGTCAAATTGCAATGTACTGTGTCAGTGCATGTGGGGGGTACATTCATCACCTTTAGTGATAGCTCTAGTTTTAACCAAACTTGCAGAAAACTTGTATCACCTCAAGATCTCAGTTCCTTTCTTGAACCGACCAGATCCCATTATGTGTTCCAGAGTTATGGCCCCTGAAAGGGCCAAAATTAGCTTTTTATACGCCCGTTTGAAAAACGGGACGTATTATGGGAACGCCCCTGGCGGGCGGGCGGGCGGCGTCCACAGACTTTGTCCGGAGCATATCTTCTACATGCATGAAGGGATTTTGATGAAACTTGGCACAGTTGTTCACCATCATGAGACGGAGTGTCATGCGCAAAAACCAGGTCCCTAGGTCTAAGGTCAAGGTCACACTTAGAGGTCAAAGGTCAAATTCAAGAATGACTTTGTCCGGAGCATATCTTCTTCATGCATGGAGGGATTTTGATATAACTTGGCACAAATGTTCACCACCACAAGGCGGAGTGTCATGCGCAAGAACCAGGTCCCTAGGTCTAAGGTCAAGGTCACACTTAGAGGTCAAAGGATACAAGAATGAAAACCTTGTCCGGAGCATTTCTTTTTCATGCATAGAGGGATTTTGATATAACTTTGCACAAATGTTCACCACCTCGAGGCGGAGTGTCATGCGCAAGAACCAGGTCCCTAGGTCAAAGGTCAAGGTCACCCTTAGAGGTCAAAGGATACAAGAATGAAAACCTTGTCCGGAGCATTTCTTTTTCATGCATAGAGGGATTTTGATATAACTTTGCACAAATGTTCACCACCACGAGGCGGAGTGTCATGCGCAAGAACCAGGTCCCTAGGTCAAAGGTCAAGGTCTCACTTAGAGGTCAAAGGATACAAGAATGAAAACCTTGTCCGGAGCATTTCTTCTTCATGCATGGAGGGATTATGATATAACTTTGCACAAATGTTCACCACCACGAGGCGGAGTGTCATGCGCAAGAACCAGGTCCCTAGGTCAAAGTTCAAGGTCACACTTAGAGGCCAAAGGTCAGATACAAGAATGACTTTGTCCAAAGCATTTCTTCTTCATGCATGGAGGGATTTTGATGTAACTTGGCACAATTATATACCATCATGAGATGAAGTGTCATGGGCAGTTCCTTTCTTTAGAATTACTTCCCTTTGTTGTTACTATAAATAGCTTATATTGTAACTTTTTCATTACTAGTCGTAGTGAAAAATCGAGACCACTTTTTTGTAGTACAACATGCATGCTACATCCAATTATGAGGTGTATTTTGACCAATCTCTACCTGGTAAAGATTTTTGTGTGGACTTACAATTTTTTTATGGATTTTTTTTTTTTTTTTTTGTAAGATTATCTTCCCTTAGTTGTTACTATAAATAACTTATATTGTAACTTTTTTATAATTGACCTTAGGTAAAAAACAAGACCACTTTTCTGTGGTACAACATAGATGTTACTTTCAAATTTTAGGTGTATTTTAAGGTATCTCTACTTGGTAAGGAGTTTTTTTGTGGACTTAGAAAAACAAATGACTTACAATGATTACTAAACAACCACAAAATTAAAATTCCATTTGCAAATACAGGTGCTAGAGTAAAGAAATTTGCTGTGACGGGCGTATATTGTGACAATCTGGCACTCTTGTTTGACCTTGTCTGCACCATAGCAGCTTCATTTATGACTTGATTTTAATCAAACTTGCACAAAACTTGTGTCACCATAAGATCTCTGTTCCTTTCCTGAATTGACCAGATCCCATAACGGGTTCCAGAGTTATGGTCCCTGAAAGTGCCAAAATTAGCTTTATGACCTTGTCAGCACAATAGCAGCTTCATTTATGATTTGATTTTAACCAAACTTGCACACAACTTGTATCGAACCAAGATGTTGGTTCCTTTCTTGAAATGCTTAGATTCCTTAATGGGTTCCAGAGTTATGGCCCCTGATAGGGCCAGAATTAGCTAATTTTATCTTGTCTGCACAATAGCAGCTTCATTTACAATTTGAATTTAATCAAACTTGTGCAAAATTTGTGTCACCATAAGGTCTTGGTTCCTTTCTTGAACCGGCCAGATCCAATTCTGGGTTCCAAAGTTACGGCCCCTGAAAGGGCCAAAATTAGCTATTTTGACCTTTTCGGCATAATAGCAGCTTCATTTAATATTTGATTTTAACCAAACTTGCACACAACTTGTAATTCACCATAAGATCTTGATTTCTTTTTATACACCTCAAGGGACATATTATGTTATCGCCTCGGTGTCTGTCAGTCTGTATGTCTGTTGGTTAGCAATTTCCCTTCTGCTCTGTAACTGTTGAACCCCTTGAAGGATTTCAAAGAAACCTGACACAAATGTTCACCTCATCGAAACAATGTGCAGAGGGCATTTGGATGGCTCACTTCAAGGTCAAGGTCACACTTAGGGGTCAAAGGTCATATGACTTTGTTTTGTGTGTATATTGCTCTGCATTTGCGTCGATTGCAGTGCTCTTGTTTTTATTTGGCAGATCCTTCTTTTGTTGACCTACAATAATTTTTATGCCCCCGAAGGTCTGTCAGTCTGTCGGTCTGTCAGTCTGTCGGTCTGTCGGTCTGTCCGCAATTTTCGTGTCCGGTCCATATCTTTGTCATCAATGGATGGATTTTCAAATAACTTGGCATGAATGTGTACCACAGTAAGACGACGTGCAGTGCGCAAGACCCAGGTCCGTAGCTCAAAGGTCAAGGTCACACTTACGTAAAGGATAGTGCTTGCGTGGGGCTGTGTGTCCGGTCCATATCTTTGTCATCAATGGATGGATTTTCAAATAACTTGGCATGAATGTGTACCACAGTAAGACGACGTGCAGTGCGCAAGACCCAGGTCCGTAGCTCAAAGGTCAAGGTCACACTTAGACGTTAAAGGATAGTGCATTGATGGGCGTGTCCGGTCCATATCTTTGTCATCGATGGATGGATTTTCAAATAACTTGGCATGAATGTGTACCACAGTAAGATGACGTGCAGTGCGCAAGACCCAGGTCCGTAGCTCAAAGGTCAAGGTCACACTTAGACGTTAAAGGATAGTGCATTGATGGGCGTGTCCGGTCCATATCTTTGTCATCGATGGATGAATTTTCAAATAACTTGGCATGAATGTGTACCACAGTAAGACGACATGCAGTGCGCAAGACCCAGGTCCGTAGCTCAAAGGTCAAGGTCACACTTAGACGTTAAAGATCATTTTACATGATAGTGCATTGATGGGCATGTCCGGTCCATATCTTTGTCATTCATGCATGGATTTTAAAATAACTATGCATGAATGTGTGACACAGTAAGACGCTGTGTCGTGCGCAAGACCCAGCTCCGTAGGTCAAAGGTCCTAAACTCTAACATCGGCCATAACTATTCATTCAAAGTGCCATCGGGGGCATGTGTCATCCTACGGAGACAGCTCTTGTTTTCAGTTACTTCCCTTTTATGTTACTATAAATAGCTTATTAAGTAACTTTATTATTATTGGCCGTAGGGAAAAAACGAGACCACTTTTCTGTGGTACAACATGGATGGTACCTCCAATTTTTAGGTGTATTTTGACATATCTGTACCTTGTAAGAATTTTTTATTTCTTTTTGGTTAAATTTCGCCCTTTGTTGTTCCTGTCCTTTGGACTTAGATACTTTTTCTGAGGACTTAGATTTATTTTTAATTTCTTCCCTTTGTTGTTCCTGTCCTTTGGGCTTCATCAGTCAAAATTTTGCTCGATGTAATCCTTCGGGCATGAAACTATTGGCCTGATTTGAAAATAATTTTATTTGAAGTAACTTTTAGAAAATTTCAACTATATTTTCTCATAATTCTTTTGATTGATCTTGATTATGATTTTTTGACCTTCTTGTCCTTAAGTGCAATGATAACAGGTGAGCGATATAGGGCCATTTTGGCCCTCTTGTTTACATAGGATCAGAGACATTTGATTTTGCAGCAGTTTAGTGCTTACATCAAGTTTATGCTTTTAAATTTGAACACTTCCAAAGCATGCATTGCATAATTTGTCCATTATGTAGCAAAAATCGGCAAATTCATATCAGAAACAATACAATATACAATGGGCTACCAATAAATTTGCAAATTTCTGAAACCCTTGTTCATACTCACACTCGGCAATCCTTGTGGCAACTCCTACAAACTGAGTTTTAGAGGTCTAGAAAAATCCCTACTGACCTTTATATAGATGACTTTGACCCTCATATAACCTTCACCTTCAAACTTAAAACCTTAATAAACAACATTTTTGTCGAGCCTGCTTGCGATGAGCTGGATATAGTCGTCACTTTTGGCAGGTCGTTGTATGTGCGAGTCCATCCGATTTTGTCCGGACCATAACTTGAATGAATGTTTACCTCAATGAGAAGGCATGTCATGCGCAAACCCCATGTTCCTATCTCAAAGATCAAAGTCACAGTTGGAGGTCAAAGGTCAAATTGAAGTTAGTCCGGAGCATTTCTATTTCATCCATGGTGGGATTTTGATGTAACTTTGCATGAATGTTCACCATTATGAGACGGAGTGTCTTGCGCAAGAACCAGGTCCCTAGGTCTAAGGTCAAGATCACACTAATAGGCCAAAGGTGCTGGCGGGCTTGACATTCTGCCCGTGGGCATGCAGAATGTATTTCTAGTTGGTCCTACAGCCCACATAAATGACCCAGTTTAGTTCATACTCAAACTCAACAAACCTTGTGGCAAGACCTACAAACTGATCCATATATAGATGACCTTGATCTTCTTATGATCTTTACCTTTTAACTTAAATCCTCAAAAAACAACATCTTTGGTCATACACCTGGGGACATGGTTTTGTGTTTTGAAAACAGACTTCATGTTTTGCTGTTGTAATAGATAAGAGCAATATCCTATAAGTTCAAGGGCACAATAACTTACTGAAATAGAAAAAAAATCAATGGGATCATCTAAAAGGTGGTTTTCGGTTTACAACTTAGTTAGGATTGACATATTGTCACCAAATTTGGTGTATGGCAAGCATATAATTTATAAAAAAACTAACTTTGGATTATATTTAGGGTGACAGTTACTTCAAACAGAAACAGGGTTTTCAGGTAGTATCTTCAGATAGGGTACTCCTATTCTCACCAAACTCACAGTGTATATAGGTTTTATCGAGACAAAAATTGCTGTTGTATAGTCACTTAGGACATTTCCCTTCATATTTACCATACAAAAATAAACTTGTATCACAAACATGGTATGGTATAACTTTTCCTTTTGTGTACCCCTGAACACATGTATTTGTGATATTGCTGGGTATTGCATATCAGGTCAGGAGGTGGAAAAGGGAGACATGTTCTTTTGTTAAAAGCATTCTCTAGTCAGATTTAAACCCCACATCTGCAAGGCCCAGGACTGAAACAAATCAGTTTTTATTTCAAATAAGGAGTCTGATATAAAGTTTTCAGCTTTGGATAAATGATTTGGTAAACTTGTGCAAATGATGATTTCAACAAGGCTGCATGTTAAATGTTGGTCTATCCACTTTGTTAGTTGTTGAATAAAACATTTTATAGAGTTTAAAAGTATTTGTGGGATATTGGAATCAGTGGATATATGTGGCAGTTTGTGTTGTTGTTTGTATGATTGTGATGTTTATTACAGGAAGCAGTTCAAGTTGATGGGGATGTATTATATGGTTTGTGTAAAAAGACCAACCCTCCTATTTATAAACATTTGGTAAGCATATTTTTACTACTGTTTCTGAAAACTGATTAAATATTTAATATGCTGAATGTGTTCGAAAAGTCCTGTTCAGAGACCATTGTTATGTGTGGTCGTATTTCGAAGTATGTCAGCACAATGACCATCATTGACATGCAAGACCCAGACCTCTAGCTTAGAGGTCAAGGTCACACTTAGAGGTCAGCGATTTATTGGGTTTTTTTTTTTTGTCTATAAATTTTGTATGCATGAATAAATATTCAGGTAATTTGGCACAAACATTCACTGTAACTAGATGATATTTTTAAAAAAATGCAAGTTTCAGACAGCTGAAAGGCCATGGTTACAGTTAGAAGTTTCTTGCCTAATCTATAATTTTTGTGTGCATGAATTGATATATTCAAATAATATGGTACACACATTCACTGTAAGATGATGTGTTGCATTCATGTCTTTAGAGTTTGATATTTGAAATACAACTTGAACTGTGATGCTATGAAATAGCCCCTAGATTCAAATCCAACAACTATCCTCAGTTTTACCCCTAGCTAAAAGGTCAAGGTCACATTTAGAGGTTCATTTCATAACTTCTGTATGCATGGTTGGAAATAACTTGGCAAAACAGTCAGCATAGTAAGACAAGCTATGAGAGCATGTTCACACTTAGAGGTCAAATATCTTGGCCAGTCTGAAAATTTATATATTGATTTATACATTCACATAGCTTGTCAGAAACATTCACTATGGCTCCCATGCTAAACTAAGACCCCTATCTCAAAGGCCAAGGTGACACTCTTGAATCTAGGCAATTGGACTATTGTCAGTACTATTGCTTCCAGTATCTGACATTACTGGACAGGGGCATGTTGCTGTTTGGACATAATTTTAGTTCAAGTTGGAGTTTTGTCATTTTGCATAATTTGTTCAGGCAATTTAAATTATGAAAAACTTTTTTTTTTCAGAAAAAGCATAGAGTTGAACCTATATTGTATATGACAGAATGGTTTATGTGTGTCTACAGTAGAAATTTACCTTGGGCCTGTGTACTGCGTGTGTGGGATATGTTTCTATGTGAAGGTAACTTTTGTTTATACATCATATCAGGGATATGTTCCTGTGTTATGGTTACATATTCTGTTGCAATGTAAATTAAGACTGACATAGTGGTGCAGCGGTAGAGAATGCATTTAATTGAAATTTCACACAAACATTTGAGATCATAATGCAAGTTTACACTCTAATTGTTATGCCCCCACCAAATTTTGTTTGTGAGGGGCTATATAGGAATCACTTTGTCCTGTCCCATCCCATCCTTTCTAGGAATTCTGTATAGATATCAAGTTGAAACGTTCAGCTGTAGTATCATAAGACAAGTTCACATACCAGATCCCATAACTCTTATTTGTCAGCTCAGTTATTGTGATCGCTTGATGTCCGGTGTCCGTCGTCTGTCAACATTTAGCTTGTGTATGCCATAGAGGCTGGATTTTTCAATTGAGCTTCATGAAATTTGGTCAGAATGATTGCCTTAATGAAATGGGGTCAAAAACTTAGGTCACTAGGTCAAATCAAAGAAAAACCTTGTGTATGCAATAGGGACTGCATTTTACACCGGATCTTCATGAAATTTGATCAGCATGTTTGTTTGGATGAAGTCTAGGTCAAGTTTGAATATGGGTCATCTGGGGTCAAAAACTAGGTCACCTGGTCAAATCAAAGAAAAAACCTTGCATATGCGATAGAGGCTGTAGTTTTCAATTGATCTTTATGAATTTTGGTCAGAATGATTGCCTTGATGAAATCTATGTCAGCTTCGAATATGGGTCATCTGGGGTCAAAAACTAGTTCACTAGGTCAAATCAACATTGTGTTTGCAATAGGGACTGATGAAATTTGATGAAAATGTTTGCTTTGATGAAATTTATGTCAAATTCAAATACGGGTCATATTGGGTCAAAAACTAGGTCACCTGGTTAAATCAAAGAATAACTTTGTGTTTGCAATAGGAGCTGCATTTTTCAGTGGATCTTCAAGAAATTTGATCAGAATGTTTGTCTTGATGAAATCTAGGTCGAGTTCAAATAGGGGTCATCTTGGGTCAAGAACTAGGCCATTCAGTAAAATCAAAGAAAAACTTTGTGAATGCAATAGGGGCTACATTTTAGGCAAGATGTTCATGAAATTTGATGAAAATGTTTGCTTTGATAAAATTTAGGTCGAGTTCAAATATGGGTCATGTTGGGTCAAAAACTAGGTCACCTGGTCAAATCAAAGAAGTACCTTGCCTATGCAGAAGGGGTCGCATTTTTAGCAGGATATTCATTAAATTTGACCAAGCTGTTCTCAGGTGAGCGACCTAGGACCATTTGGTCCTCTTGTTTTTACAAAATTATCTGTCCTTTTCACTTGAAAAATTTCCCTTAATTGACATTATAACCTTTTCATCCATTTGTTTGAAATTTCACACGAACATTTCAGATCATAAGGTTAGTTTACACACTAAGTTCTATAAGTTTGCCTTTTATTTTGACAAAATTATCCCCCTTTTCTTTGAACATCTCTGAAACAAATGGAAGTATTGGAACTTGAAAACAAGTTGAAAAGATCATAAGTCAAGTTCACATGTCAGGTTCCATAACTCTTTGACTTCTGTTTTGACAGAATTTTTCCCCTGTTCACTTTGAAAATGGCCAAAAATAAACATTCAATATTTCTAAAACCTTGCCATGCATTTGATGGAAACTTCACACAAACTTTTAAGAACATATTCTTAGTTTACATTAACTTCCATAATTTTGCCTTTTATTTCGACAATTTTTTTAACTTTTTAAACTTTGAAAATATAGCAAAATTGTTGATTTCTTAAAATATTCTCTGAAACTAATGAACGTATTTCATTTAACTTCAAAACAGGTTGTAAGGATCATAAAACAAGTTCATGTCCAAGGTCAGGGACTGGAAAGAGGTTTTCATACAAGCTTATAGCTTACTCCTCAATCGTATGACATCAATATATGTTTGTATGTAATACATATTTGGAAATAAATATTGTTGTGCACCCGCCCCCCCCCTTCCCATGAGTGGTGGGGGCATATAGATTTGGTCTTGTCCGTCCGAAGTTCGTGACACGCCTAGGTCGTAAAGTATTTGATATAAAATGATGAAACCTTGCATGAGTCTTTATCATGATATGAACTTGCGCACCTCCTATTTTTCATCTGGCTCCGCCCGCTGTTTTCAGAGTTATGGCCCCTGAAATAGTCAAAAATGCACATTTTCACCTTGTGACACGCCTAGCTCAAGAAGTATTTGATATAGATTCATGAAACCTTGCATGAGTCTTGATCATGATATGAACTTGCGCACATCCTATTTTTCATTTGGGTCCTCCCCCTATTTTCAGAGTTATGGCCCCTGAAATAGTCAAAAATGCACATTATCACCTTGTGAAGCGCCTAGCTCGAAAAGTATTTCATATAAATTGATTAAACCTTGCATGAGTCTTTATCATGATATGAACTTGCGCACCTCCTATTTTTCATCTGGCTCCGCTCGCTGTTTTCAGAGTTATGGCCCCTGAAATAGTCAAAAATGCACATTTTCACTTTGTGACACACCTAGCTCAAAAAGTATTTGATATAGATTCATGAAACCTTGCATGAGTCTTAATCATGATATGAACTTGTGCACCTCCTATTTTTCATCTTGTGACACACCTAGCTCAAAAAGTATTTAACATAAATGGTTGAAAACTTGCATGAGTCCTTATCATGATATAAACTTGCACACCTCTTATTTTTTGGCTGGCTCCACCCCCTATTTTTAAAGTTATGGCCCCTGAAATAGTAAAGAAAATGCACATTTTCACCTGATTATGTGCCTAGCGCAAAAAGTATTTGATGTAAATTCATGAAACCTTGTTTGAGTCTTTATCATGATGTGACCTTGCACACTTGGCATTCTTCTTGAGAATCTTAGCACTTTTTACAGAGTTATGGCCCTTGAAATAGCCAAAATAGTGGGTTTTTTGTTTGTGATGCTCATAGCTCAAAAAGTATATGGCCTAGAATAATGAATCCTTTTCATAAAATGTTTGTTGAGGCTATACCCCATTAAGACTGCAAACATGTGAATTATTGCCCCTTATTTGTGACAAATGTACCAATGGGGGGCACACCCTGTGTCCTACAGACACATTCTAGTTTAAACCAAGGTCCCATAATTCTTACTTTGATTTTGACAAAATTACTTCCCTTTTTTGCACTTTGAAAGTGTCCTTGTGGTATTTTGTTTAGAAAAACCTATCAGTCTTCACACAATGTGGGATCATAATGCAATAACACACTTCAAGTCAAGTTCCTGTGTTTTATTTTGACAAAATTACTCCCCCTTCCAGACTTTCAAAGCGGTTAATGGCAAAATTATTGTTTCCTTAAATAGCTTTGAAACCATTGGAGATATTTCATTGGAATTTTACATTATGAAAGTCTTCATCCAAACATTCATAACCCTGAAATATTTTTTAAAATTGGAGCACTATTGACAGAGATATGGCATTTTGAAATTTAAGAAAATGGCTAATCATTCAGGTAGCCATTTTAGTGTGTTAAAGATTTTTTATTAAGGAGGTAGGTTACCTTCATATTTGTATGTGCGCATGTCCAACCGGAAGCTAACGTGACGATTTACGACGACGTTTACGACAAATTAAATGTTTTGTATATTCATTCTCCTGAAAACAAATCATGAACCTGCCTCCGATCTGATACTTTATGGTTTAATAATGCAGAAATAATGAATCAATTGCCGCAGAAACACTTCAAAACAATGTTGCCTTAAAATGACGTCATTGACGTCATGACGTTACGTGTCAGTTACCGCGCAAAAGTAATAGCTTTTATCTTGAAAGTACGTAATTCTGTGCATTTTCTTTATTTTAACTATTTTCAAATAACCAATATTTGCTGAAATATTTGTTATGAATCTTTTGCTCTGAATAATCATCAATATTTTGCTTCTTTTATGTAGTTTTATTGAAACGTTATGCGGATTGTAAGAAAATGGATGATGGTAACCAATGTTATTTGGAATATAGTTGGATGAAAGGTTACTTGTAACGGCCATTTTCAAATAAAAAATCTAGCAGTTTGATTTGTAATACCTATTTTTCAGGTTCCGTTGATAATTTGTTGCTTATATACTAAAACTAAGATATAAAATTGTTCAAATTTCGTAGAAAAATGTGGTTTCTTGAATTTAATTGATGTTACCATGGAAACGAAGCCCGTGACCTATGTATCTAAATGTAAAATTCAAAAGCGTTGACACTGGTCTATTTAAGAAACACAGCTTCGGCTTTTTATTTTTATTTCAACAATATCCATGAGAATAATAGCAGCATGCTGAACGATTTTTCCATGAAAAATGCCAGACGAGGGGTACTGCCGTATGTATTCTAAGCTGTGAAATTTGTTTGAATCAATGCAAATAACAAGAAAATATAACTTACGTTAAAAATAATATGTTTTAAAGCTACATTAACTAGAAAGATAATCTTATTCAATATTTTTTATAAGAAATTACGACAAAAAGCAAGATATAAGCTATTTTAAACATCTCTGTTGCCATGGTTACTGTAAACTTTAAGAAAAATAGGGTACCATGTAAAGTGCTTGGTATTTTGCTTATAATATTTCCCAAATATTCCATGTTGGTCATTAACAGAATGCCACTTAAGCCGTTGAAAACCCCTATTTTTATACATAGTTGTTTAAAAATGAGAGAAAATGCGTTACCATGGAAACACGAGCCCCGCGACATATACATTTAAAGCTTATATTAGAAAGCTAACGTGCATACTAGTAAAATTATCAATTATGCAGACTTCTAATGATATCAATGAAACTAAAATACACTGAAAAGTGTTAAATATCCGTATTTTCCTTCTTCATTCAATATGAAATACCTTTAGGGGGTCATGTTCTTCAAACCTGGATAAAAATTGAATTTGAAGGGACAGAGACAAACAAAGTTGAAACTGTAGCAGGTAAAGCTTCATATTACGCGAAATACAAACAAATGCTGTGGTTAAACTAACTTGAATTTACCCTTGTAACAAGGTAACCTACCTCCTTAAGGAAATAACCTGTAAATAGATTAATTTCTAGAGTTTAAGATGTAAAGCATGATAATTTCTTTCATTCTATACTTTCCTCTATCAGATGCCAAAAAAATATTTAAAAGTTCAAAATATAAACCTTTATTTGATGAATTTGCAGGATAAACAGTAAATATTTGACATGTGTTTACGAACACCTTTCTGAAAAGAACAGCCAGGCTAAAAGTTTAGTCATGATTTTTCTGGACCATCAGCTAGCTTAGTATTTGAATTCCTAAATCTCAATAATTATAATAATTATTATGGTCATCTAAGGCTCTAGAGGGAGCCTTAATGGGAGTTACATTGCTTTGATGAAACTGAATATATATGTATGGGTGATTTACACCAGATAAATGTAGTGGATTTTGACTGGCTGTCTTGGTGGAGAGGTATAATTATTTTTGAATTAGTGTCTGTCAACCTGTTAAAACATGGAATGGAAGAATGAAGTAGTTAGCAGAAGTTCAGTCTTTGATGAAGGAGGTGCCTAAGGATAAAGTTCTTTTAACACATTTTCGTTTTTTTTTTTTTTTTCAGAACAGAAATTTACAACTCTGTGAAGTGTTTGAAGTGATTCAATTCCTTTGTTTATGAAGGAAATTGCATAATAATCCTTTTCCTTTGAAGAGTGATTTGTAAAAATGTATCACAGTTTTGTAATAAATTAACCCATTCTTGAATTATATCACTTTTTTCTGTAAGGAGTCAAAGACCCAAAAATAATTGATTTCTGTGTAACGCTTTTTCTTCTGACAAATTAGAGAAAATTTGTGATACTTTTTGGTAGATGATGGGACTTCCACACAGCACACAAAGTTTTGACTCATTTGAAGTACTGATTTGAGAGTTAAATCAGTTTGATGATAATAAATAGAGTTTTACATATTTTGTTTTCTTAACAGAATTTTGATGCAAAAAATCTTATTGAAATAGTACCCTGGTATAGCTTAATCTTTCTCCTTCATTTATGGTATGCTACATATCATGCTTTTTCTTTTGAAGTGTGGAAGAAAACCATGTTAAAACAAGGCACCCGCTCAGTGCTTAGTGTATTCTTAAATCTGCTGTTTTGTTTTATGTTGCCATGGAAACAAAATGGCTACCATTTTGATCAAATATTGAAATGTTCTTAACTCCTTATTTCTTTGCTGATTATGACAATTCTTTCACTGCCTTAAATAATTTAAAAAGCCGTTTCAAATGGAATTAACACCAAAAAAAAAAAAAGATTGCTTTTCCCTTTTACTCAAAAATACTGAAGAATAAAACATAGATAGGTAATTGTTTAAGATGTCTGTGTTTTTTTTCTGTAGGTATAAAAGTTGTATTCCGTGTTGGGTTAGTGTTGATTCGACTGTGCCTAGGAGCTCCAGAAAATCTCTCGTCCAGTCCCGATATGTACTCAACACTTGAGAAAATACGACATATACCTGCAGATATAGATGAAAGTTATATTGTTAGAGAGGTAAATTCTTAAGTTTTTTATGCCCCCAGCATCTACTGATGCGGGAGGCATTATAGTGATTGTCCTGTCCGTCGGTCCGTACGAGGTTAACAAAATGGGACCGTTTTGTCTAGCATCAATACCCCTTACTAGAATGACTTGATACTAATGCAGTTGTAACCTGTGACCATTCCTCATCTTCAAACGTCACCTGACTTCAGTTTGACCTTGACCTTGATCTCATTTTGGACTTACCGTAGATACCCATGTATAATGCGCACCCGTGTATAATGCGCACCCCCGATTTTAGCCCAAAATCCTGGGGGAAAAACATTTTTGGTCAATTTTGAGATGGATGGAAAACGAAAGTAGAGTTTACATCGACACCGGTAATAAATTTCATCTCCACCGCGGAGAGCCGCATCGGTCTCCCGGTACTATCGATTTTTGTTTTCTCGAAAATAAAACCAGTAAAATATTGTTGTATTTGTTGTTTTACCTTTTTTAATTAACTATTTTGAATAAATAAATAGCAGCAGATTCAATATTTCAGAATGGTATCTTTCAAAATGACATGAGCTTCTCAATTCAAACCTATAACAAAAGGTGTGATAGTCTTTTTGTCACGATCAAATAGCCAGTAATTATCGGCAATTAACGTGTCACCTCTTGTCAATTATGTTGTTCACAGTTTGATCTCGGTTGACGATAATTCTCGATCTTAAATTAGTATCATAATAATTGTGATTTATTAACATTTCCTTCATCAAAATACTGTTAAATTTATATGAAATTAATTTTGTCTGAAAGAAAAATAAACCATTCGATCTTTTACGGAACGTAACGGCAATCTTAGATTTTAGCGGTGACAGTAAGCGCGGGGAGTAGTTTCCCTTTACCAAAATGGCGAACATCGGTAACAAACTTGTTTTGAAGTTGGAAAATTGTCTATACCTGTGTTTTATGCGCACCCACGATTCGGGGGTGGTCCCAGGGGTAAAAAACAGCGCATTATACATGGGTATCTACGGTAGGTTGCTTTATGGGCCATCTCTTGGTTAACCAAATGGGACCGTTTCGTCTAGCATCATTACCCCTTAAAAGAATGAATTGATACTAATACAGATGTAAACTGTGACCATTCCTCATCTTCAAACATCACCTGACCTCAGTTTGACCTTGACCTCGTTTTGGACTTAGGTGCATAATCTCTCTCCTTAACTATAAGAGATACTTTCTTCAAACTTTAAATTCTTATAGAACAAATTGAGGGAGAGTGCAGTAACTAAGAACCATAACTCTATATGACCCTGTTTTTGAATTGCCCCCCTTTGTGGATATTTACTTCGGGGAGCATCCATCGGTGTTACTGATTGCCTTGTTCACAGAGTTATTGCCCTTTGATCATTCAACATTAGCATACTGTAGTACCATTTATTGTCCGGAGTATTCCTCAGCAACCACTTGCTGGAATGTCATGAAAATTTTGACTTGGTCCGCCGTTTCTTAATCCGGATGCAGTACGACTGACCGGCATTTATTGTACCCCCGAGAACTGCAACATCTTGGACAACACGTGTACCTGTGAACCGGGAAATAAATGTTTGACAAATTAATGCCTGACAATCATAGTGAAAAGAAAAAATGTACGAAAATAAAAGGGTTGACTGAACATTTAACGAGAAATGAACTAAAAATCGCACCTGGCTTGTATATGATGATGAAGAGCAATGAATGCAGTGCACTGACATTTTTTTTTTTCAGACCTGCATATTTTTAGCTCACCTGAGCATGTTTTTCTGATCGCTCAATGTCCGGCTTCTGTCGTCTGTCTGTCTGTCGTCTGTCGTCTGTCAACATTTGGCTTGTGTATGCGATAGAGGCTGTATTTTTCAACTGATCTTCATGATATTTGGTCAGAATGATAACCTTGATGAAATCTAGGCCGAGTTTGAAAATGGGTCATCTGGGGTCAAAAACAAGGTCACTAGGTCAAATGAAAGAAAAACCTTGTGTATGTGATAGAGGCTGTATTTTTCAATTAATCTTCATGAATTTTAGTCAGAATGATAACCTTGATAAAATCTAGGTCGAGTTCGAAAATGGGTCATCTGGGGTCAAAAACTAGGTCACTAGGTCAAATCAAAGAAAAAGCTTGTATATGCGATAGAGGCTGTATTTTTCGATTGATCTTCCCGAAGTTAAGTCAAAATGATAACCTTAATGAAATCTAGGCCGAGATTGAAAATGGGTCATTTTGGATCAAAAAGTAGGTCACTAGGTCAAATCAAAGAAAAACCTTGTGTATGCGATAGATGCTGTATTTTTCAATTGATCTTCATGAAATTTGGTCAGAATGATTGCATTGATAAACTATTAGTCAAGTTTGAATATGGGTCATCTGGGGTCAAAAATTAGGTCACTAGATTAAATCAAAAGAAAAACTTTGTGTATGCAATAGAAGCTGTATTTTTCAATAAATCTTCATGAAATTATGTCTGAATAATAGCCTTGATGAAATCTAGGTCAGGTTTGAAAATGGGTCATCTGGGGTCAAAAACTAGGTCACTAGGTCAAATGAAAGAAAAAACTTGTGTACGCTACAGAGGCTGTATTTTTCAACTGATCTTCATGAAATTTGGTCAAAATGATTGCTTTGATAAAATCTACGTTGAGTTTGATTATGGGTCATCTGGGGTCAGAAAGTAGGTCACTAGGTCAGATAAAAAAAACCCTTGTGTATGTGATAGAGGCTGTATTTTTCAACTGATCTTCATGAAATTTTGTCAGAATGATAGCCTTGATGAAATTTGGGTCAAGTTTGAATATGGATAAGCTGGGTGTAAAAACTAGGTCACAAGGTTAAATAATGGAAAAACCTTGTGTATGCAATAGGGGCTGCATTTTACACTGGATTTCATAATATTTGTTCAGAATGGTTGCCTTGATCAAATCTAGGTCAAGTTCGAATATGGGTAGTCTGGGGTCAAAAACTAGGTCACTAGGTCAAATCAAAGAAAAACCTTCTGTATGTGATAGAGGCTGTATTTTTCAATTGATCTTCTTGAAATTTGGTCAGAATGATAGCCTTGATGAACTCTAGGTTAAGTTTGAATATGGGTCATCTGGGGTCAAAAACTAGGTCACTAGGTCAGATCAAAGAAAATACTTGTTTATACTCAAGATTTTTTGCTCCAATTTTAATGATAATTGGCCAGAATATTTTTTTTCATGAAATCATTAGGTCAAACATTATACACTGTTATGGTGTGTTATGGTGTGTTTCTCAGGTGAGCGACCTAGGGCCATCTTGGCAGATTTTTAGGCATTGCTGGACCGAATGTCTGGCCAGTTTTAGCTCGACTATACGAAGTATAAGGATAGCTGTCCTACTCCACAAGGCGTCAACATCTTTCCACATCCCCACCTTGGTTAAAGTTGACTTTACACTTTCCTTTTTTTAGCTCATTGAGCCAAAGGCTCATGGTGAGCTTTTTTGACCGCTCAATGTCCGTCGTGTGACATGTGTCGTGCGTTGTCCGTCCGTCAACATTTTCTAAAAATCTTCTTCTTGAAAACCACTAGGCAGAATTACACCAAACTTCTTAGGAATGATCCTTAGGTGGCCCCCTTTCAAAATTGTTCAAAGAATTGAACTCCATGCAGAACTCTAAAAACTTTAAAAATCTTCTTGTCCAAAACCACAGGGCCTAGGGCTTTGATATCTGGTGTGTAGCATCATGTAGTGGTCCTCTACTAAAATTGTTCAAAATATCCCCCTAGGGTCAAATATGGCCCCGCCCTGGGGGTCACATGGTTTATATAGATTTATATAGGGAAAACTTTGAAAATCTTCTTGTACAAAACCACACGGTGTAGGGCTTTGATATTTGGTATGTAGTATCATCTTGTGGTCCTCTACCAAGATTTTTCAAATTATTCCCCTAGGATCAAATATGGCCCCGCCCCGGGGGTCCCAAGTTTTACATAGACTTATATAGGAAAAAAAGTTTTAAAATCTTCTTGTCTGAAACCACAACACTTAGACCTTTGATATTTGGTTTGTAGCATTGTCTTATGGTCCTCAACCAAAATTGTTCAAATTGTACCCCTGGGGTGAAAAGAGGCCCTGCCCTTGGGGTCCCAAGTTTTATATAGGAAAAAACTTTAAAAATCTTCTTGTCTGAAACCATACAACCTAGGCTTTTGATATTTGGTATGATGCATTGTCTTGTAGTCCTCTACCAAAATTTTTCAAATTATGCCCCTGGGGTTAAAAGAGGCCCCGCCCTGGGGTCACTTAGTTATTATGTGAGTTATATAGGAAAAAATACTTAAAAAATCATTTGATCCTATTTCTAAGACTGTTTAATTATAATTACCTGATGACCCCAAGTAATATGATGTCACTTGACTGTGACCTTGACCTACTGACCTACTTTCTTGTTTTTAAAGATACAGCCTTGAAATTTTGATGACATACACAGTTTTGCACGCCAATCGTAAAACTGAATTTCATTGACCATGAATGTGACCTACTGACTCGTTATATTTTATCATCAGTTTGACATTTGAAACATGTAGCTCATATTACTCATCATGATCCTCTTGTTCTTCTTATCTCTGTAATTACTTGATGGATTTGATTCAAACTTAAAATTAGTATTCCTCATCATCACCCATATCATCTGACATACAGGCCATAACTCTGGCACCAATATTTCATGATTTATCCCCCCTTTTCACTTAGATTTTCGGGTTAAAGTTTTGGTGCACTTTCACTCTGTCTCTGTTATTACTAAATGGATTTGATTCAGACTTAAAATAATTTTTCAGCATCATCACCCACATCACATGACACAAGGTGCATAACTCTGGCACACATTTTTCATGAATTATACCCCTTTTTACTTAGAATTTCAGGTTAAAGTTTTGATGCACTTTCACTCTATCTCTGTTATTACTGAAGGGATTTGATTCAAACTTAAAATAATTGTTCAACATCATCACCCACATCATATGACACAAGATGCATAACTCTGGCACAAACGTTTTTCATGAATTATTCCCCCTTTTTACTTTGAATTTCAGGTTTAAGTTTTGATGCACTTTCACTCTATCTCTGTTATTACTGAATGGATTTGATTCAAACTTAAAATAATTGTTCAACATCATCACCCACATCACATGACACAGGTGCATAATTTTGGCACATTTTTATGCCCCCGAAGGGAGGCATATAGTTTTTGAACCGTCTGTCGGTCTGTCAGTCTGTCCGCAATTTTCGTGTCCAGTCCATATCTTTGTCATCGATGGATGGATTTTCAAATAACTTGGCATGAATGTGTACCACAGTAAGACGACGTGTCGTGCGCAAGACCCAGGTCCGTAGCTCAAAGGTCAAGGTCACACTTAGACCTTAAAGGATAGTGCATTGATGGGCGTGTCCGGTCCATATCTTTGTCATCGATGGATGGATTTTCAAATAACTTGGCATGAATATGTACCACAGTAAGACGACGTGTCGCGTGCAAGACCCAGGTCCGTAGCTCAAAGGTCAAGGTCACACTTAGACGTTAAAGGATAGTGCATTGATGGGTGTGTCCGGACCATATCTTTGTCATCGATGGATGGATTTTCAAATAACTTGGCATGAATGTGTACCACAGTAAGACAACGTGTCGCGTGCAAGACCCAGGTCCGTAGCTCAAAGGTCAAGGTCACACTTAGACATTAAAGGTCATTTTTCATGATAGTGCATTGATGGGTGTGTCCGGTCCATATCATTGTCATTCATGCATGGATTTTAAAATAACTACGCATGAATGTGTGACACAGTAAGATGACGTGTCGTGCGCAAGACCCAGCTCTGTAGGTCAAAGGTCCTAAACTCTTAACATCGGCCATAACTATTCATTCAAAGTGCCATCGGGGGCATGTGTCATCCTATGGAGACAGCTCTTGTTTTCATGAATTATTCCCCCTTTTACTTAGAATTTCAGGTTAAAGTTTTGATGCACTTTCACTCTATCTCTGTTATTACTGATGGATTTGATTCAAACTTAAAATAATTGTTCAACATCATCACCCACATCATATGACACAAGATGCATAACTCCGGCACAAATGTTTTTCATGAATTATTCCCCTTTTTTACTTTGAATTTCAGATTAAAGTTTTGATGCACTCTCACTCTATCTCTGTTATTACTGAATGGATTTGCTTCAAACTTAAAATAATTGTTCAACATCATCACCCGCATCATATGACACAAGGTGCATAACTCTAGCACACTTCTATCTTTATCTCTCTTATTATTTAATACTTTTGACACGGATTCAAACTATTGTCCAATATTTTCCTCCACATTGGGAGTCATTAAACACTCCAGTGACAGCTCCAGCTTCCTCAGATGTGCCCAGTTTCACTATCCAGCATGGAAATAGTCGAGCACGCTGTCTCCTGTGACAGCTCGTGTTTCAACTTTCCTGAAGTCTGTATGCAATAATCATATTCCAGGGAGCATCCATCAGTTTTACCAATATTTTTTGTTCTGTTTTGCTGTGCTTCTGTCTATAGGGCCACACAGCTTATATATCTTCTTTCTTGTCTGTCATTTCTATCATATTTCATACTGAACCCAGTTGTTCCCTTTCATTTTACATTGTTTCATAATATATATAATCAAGCTGAAGGTCATGTGAGCACCTTGGGGTGATGATAATAACTAGCTTGACTTGTTGAAGTTCAGTTATCCAGTTTATAACAGTTTTTAGCTTGACTATTGGAAGAATAAGTAGAACTATCCAACTCACCTAAGCGTCGGCATCACACCTTGGTTAAGTTTTTCGTACCAGTCCACATTTTAACAAAACCTTTTGAGATAAAGCTTTAAAACTCACCATGTCCAGTTAAGCAAGAGTATATAACTCCATCAAGGATTTTGGCTGAATTATGGCCCCTTTTAACTTACAAATCTTAGTTAAGTTTTTCATACCAGTTCATATTTTGTGTAAACTTTTCGACCTATGGCTTTGAAACTTTTATCACTTGTTTATTATAACTATCTGTAGGCAAGAGTACATAACTATTTTGGCTGAATTATGGCCCTTTTGGACTTGGAAATTGGTTCATTTTATGTACAAGTCCACTTTTTGTCAAAACTATTTGACATGTGGCTTTTAAACTTTGAACACTTGTTTGTCATCATGATTTCCATCTGTAAGCAAGAGTACATAACTCTATCAACTATTTTAGCTGAATTATGGCCCTTTTTGGACTTGGAAATTGGTTCAGTTTTCGTACAAGTCCATGTTTTGTCAAAACTATTTGACATGTCGCTTTGAAACTTTGAACACCTGCTTATCATTATGATTTCCATCTGTAGGCAAGAGTACATAACTCTGTCAACTATTTTGGCTGAATTATGGTCCTTTTTAGCTCCACTGTTTGGAGAATAGGGGGAACTATACTACTCGCCCTGGCGTCGGCGTGACCCTTCTTGGTTAAAGTTTTTTCGGCAACCTTTGTTTTTCTGTCATATCTTTGTTACTATTGCTTAAATCTTACTGTAACTCCACATAAACATTGTCCAGTATACAAACAATGTATGTATGTGGGCTGAGCCCATTATACCCAAGGTCAAGGTCACCAAGCTGTTACACTTAGGCTATTTTTAAGGTTAAAGTTTTTCGGCAACCTTTGTTTTTCTGTCATATCTTTGTAACTATTGCTGATATCTTACTGTAACTTCACATTAACATTGTCCAATATATAAAAAGCATGTGTAGGGGCTGGGCCCATTATACCCAAGGTCAAGGTCACCAAGGTGTTATACTTAGGTTATTTTTAAGGTTAAAGTTTTTCGGCAACCTTTGCTTTTCTATCATATCTTTGTTATTATTGCTTATATCTTACTGTAACTTTACATAGACATTGTCCAGCATACAAACAAAGTATGTGTAGGGACTGGGCCCATTATATCCAAGGTCAAGGTCACCAAGGTCTTATACTTAGGTTATTTTTAAGGTTAAAGTTTTTCGGCAACCTTTGTTTTTCTGTCATATCTTTGTTACTTTTGCTTTTATCATACTGTAATTTCACATAAACATTGTCCAGCATACAAACAAAGTATGTGTAGGGACTGGGCCCATTATATCTAAGGTCAAGGTCACCAAGGTCTTTTACTTAGGTTATTTTTAAGGTTAAAGTTTTTCGGCAACCTTTGTTTTTCTGTCATATCTTTGTTACTTTTGCTTTTATCATACTGTAATTTCGCATAAACATTGTCCAGCATACAAACAAAGTATATGTAGGGGTTGAGCCCATTATACCCAAGGTCAAGGTCACCAAGGAGTTATACTTTGAATTATTTTCATTTTAAATTTTTTCGAAAGCTTCGTTTATGACATATCTTTGGTACTTTCAAAGATAATGACTTGAAATTAAAAGTGTTTGTTTATAATCATCTGCATGTGTGGCTATACATACCCCATAACTCCAATTATGTTTTTGACAGAAGTTTGCCCCTTTTGTACTTAAACTTTTTTGCTATCTTCAGTTTCTGGATACTACTTTAATGCAATATAAGATAAAGACTTGAAACTTAAAATGTATCTTTATCATCATCATCTGCATGTGTGGTAACAATCCCCATAACTCTGATTTGTATTTTTGACTGAATTATGCCCCTTTTATACTTAATTTTTTTACAAACTTCGTTTTCTGGACATAACTTTGGTACTATATAAGATAATGACTTGAAACTCAAAATATGTCTTTATCATCATCATCTGCATGTGTTTTAACAATCCTAATAACTCAAATTTGTGTATTTGATGGAATTATACCCTTGGTGTATCTTCCTTTTGAAGTAGAGGTGTCTTATTAAGACATATATTCATTTTACAGTCAAATCCCTGAATACTGGAGCGTCCTGTCTTACGGACAGCTCTTGTTGGACTTGTAAATCATTTAAATTTTTCATGCCAGTCCTTATTTTGCCTAACCTGTTTGTGATATTGCTTTGAAACTTTGACCACTTGTTTTCCATCATAGTCTACATATGTAGGCAAAACTTCATAACTAGGACAAAAACTTAAGCTCAGTTTTGGCCCGTTTTAGCTCACCTGTCACAAAGTGACAAGGTGAGCTTTTGTGATCGCGTGGCATCCGTCCGTCCATCCGTCCGTCCGTGCGTGCGTAAACTTTTGCTTGTGACCACTCTAGAGGTCACATTTTTCATGGGATCTTTATGAAAGTTGGTCAGGATCTTCATCTTGATGATATCTAGGTCAAGTTCGAAACTGGGTCACGTGCGGTCAAAAACTAGGTCAGTAGGTCTAAAAATAGAAAAACCTTGTGACCTCTCTAGAGGCCATATTTTTCTTGAGATCTTCATGAAAATTGGTCAGAATGTTCACCTTGATGATATCTAGATCAAGTTCGAAACTGGGTCACGTGGGGTCAAAAACTAGGTCAGTAGGTCTAAAAATAGAAAAACCTTGTGACCTCTCTAGAGGCCATATTTTTCATGGGATCTTTATGAAAATTAGTCAGAATGTTCACCTTGATGATATCTAAGTCAAGTTCAAAACTGGGTCACGGGCGGTCAATAACTAGGTCGGTAGATCTAAAAATAGAAAAACCTTGTGACCTCTCTAGAGGCCATATTTTTTAGAGATCTTCATGAAAATTGATCAGAATGTTCATCTTGATGATATCTAGGTCAAGTTTGAAACTGGGTCACATGCGGTCAAAAACTAGGTCAGTAGGTCTAAAAATAGAAAAACCTTGTGATGTCTCTAGAGGCCATATTTCTCTATGGATCTTCATGAAAATTGGTGAGAGTGTTCAGCTTGATGATATCTAGGTCAAGTTCATAACTGGGTCGTGTGCGTTCAAAAACTAGGTCAGTAGGTCGAAAAATAGAAAAACCTTGTGACCTCTCTAGAGGCCATATTTTTCATGAGATCTTCATGAAAATTGGTGAGAATGTTATCTAGGTCAAGTTCAAAAGTGCATCACGTGCCTTCAAAAACTAGGTCATTAGGTCAGATAATAGAAAAACCTTGTGATCTCTCTAGAGGTCATATTTTTCAATGGATCTTCATGAAAATTGGTCAGAATTTTTTATCTTGATGATATCTAGGTCACATGTGGTCAAAAACTAGGTCACCAAGTCAAATAATAGAAATAACGACGTCATACTCAGTTCAACACTGGGTCATGTGGGGATAGGTGAGCGATTCAGGACCATCATGGTCCTCTTGTTTGACATAGAAATTAGTTAAGTTTTGCATACCATTCCATATGTTGCCTAAACTGTTTGATATATGACTTTGAAACTTTGAACACTTGCTTACAATTATGGTCACACATTGCTATATAGTGCAAGACTTATCCAAATCCACAAATACAGGTACATTGTTTGTCTTATCTATTTTTAGCTCACCTGAGCACGAAGTGCTCAAGGTGAGCTTTTGTGATCACCCTGTGTCCGTCTTCCGTCCATCGGTCCGTTTGTCCGTGGTCAACAATTTGACTGTTAACATTCTAGAGGTCACAATTTTGACCTACCGTAGATACCTATGTATAATGCGCACCCGTGTATAATGCGCATCCCCGATTTTGGCCCGAAATCCTGGGAAAAAAAACATTTTTGGTCAATTTTGAGGTGGATGGAAAACGAAAGTAGAGTTTACATCGACACCGCTAATAAATTTTATCTCCGCGGTGGAGAGCAGTATCGGTCTCACGGTACTATCGATTTTTGTTTTCTTGAAAATAAAACCAATAAAATATTGTTTTATTTGTTGTTTTTCCTTTTTAATTAACTATTTTAAATAAATAAACAGCAGCTAATTTAATATTTCGTAATGGTATTTTTCAAAATGACATAAGCTTCTCAATTCAAACCAATAACAAAAGGTGTGATAGTCTTTTTGTCACAAACAAATAGCCAATAATTACCGACAATTAACGTGTCACCTCGTGTCAATTATGTTGTTCACAGTTTGATCTCGGTTAAAGATAATTCTCAATCTTTAATTAGTATCATAATTTTTGTGATTTATAAACATTTTTTTCATCAAAATACTTTTAAATTTATATGAAATTAATTTTGTTTGAAAGAAAAATAAACCATTGATCTTTTACGGGAACGTAACAGCAATCTTAGATTTTAGCGGTGACAGTAAGCGCGGGGAGTAGTTTCCCTTTACAAAAATGGCGGACATCGGTAACAAACTTGTTTTGAAGTTAGAAAATTGTCTATACCTGTATATTATGCGCACCACGATTCGCGGGTGGTCCCGGGGGTAAAAGAACTGCGCATTATACATGGGTATCTACAGTAATCTTAATGAAACTTGGTCAATATGTTACCCTCAATAAAATCTTGGACGAGTTCGATACTGGGTCATCTGGGGTCAAAAACTAGATTACCAGGTCAGACCAAAGGAAAAGCTTGTTAACACTCTAGAGGTCACAATTTTGGCCCAATCTTAATGAAACTTGGTCAGAATGTTACCCTCAATAAAATCTTGGACGAGTTTGATATTGGGTCATCTGGGGTCAAAAACTAAGTCACCAGGTCAAATCAAAGGAAAAGCTTGTTAACACTCTAGAGGTCACAATTTTGGCCCAATCTTAATGAAACTTGGTCAGAATGTTACCCTCAATAAAATCTTGGACGAATTCGATATTGGGTCATCTGGGGTCAAAAACTAGGTCCCCAGGTCAGCTCAAAGGAAAAGCTTGTTAATACTCTAGAGGTCACAATTTTGGCCCAATCTTAATGAAACTTGGTCAGAATGTTACCCTCAATAAAATCTTGGATTAGTTCGATATTGGGTCATCTGGGATTAAAAACTAGGTCACCAGGTCAAGTCAAAGGAAAAGCTTGTTAACACTGTAGAGGTCACATTTATGACTATATCTTCATGAAACTTCATTAATCAAATCAAAGGAAAAGCTTGTTAACACTCTAGAGGTCACAATTTTGGCCCAATCTTAATGAAACTTGGTCAGAATGTTACCCTCAATAAAATCTTGGACGATTTTGATATTGGGTCATCTGGGGTGAAAAACTAGGTCTCCAAGTCAAATCTAAGGAAAAGCTTGTTAATACTGTATTGGCCACATTTATGACCATATCTTAATGGAACTTGGTCAGAATGTTAATCTTGATGATCTATATGTCAAGTTTAAATATGGGTCAGGTGGGGTCAAAAGCTAGGTCACTAGGTCAAATCAAAGGAAAAGTTTGTTAACACTCTAGAGGTCACATTTAAGACTGTATCTTCATGAAACTTAATTATGTCTCCCCCAGGAGACATATTTTTTTGCCCTGTCCGTCCTTCCGTCCGTCCGTCCATACGTCACACTTCATTTCCGAGCAATAACTGGAGAACCATTTGACCTAGAACCTTCAAACTTCGTAGGGTTGTAGGGCTGCTGGAGTAGACGACCCCTATTGTTTTTGGGGTCACTCCGTCAAAGGTCAAGGTCACAGGGGCCTGAACATTGAAAACCATTTCCGATCAATAACTAGAGAACCACTTGACCCAGAATATTGAAACTTCATAGGATGATTGGTCATGAAGAGTAGATGACCCCTATTGATTTTGGGGTCACTCCGTCAAAGGTCAAGGTCACAGGGCCTGAACATTGAAAACCTTTCCGATCAATAACTAGAGAACCACTTGACCCAGAATGTTGAAACTTTACAGGATGTTGGTCATGAAGAGTAGATGACCCCTATTGATTATTGGGGTCACTCGTCAAGGTCAAGGTCACAGAGCCTGAACATTGAAAACCATTTCCGATCAATAACTAGAGAATCACTTGACCCAGAATGTTGAAACTTCATAGATATTGGTCATGAAGAGTAGATGACCCTATTGATTTTGGGGTCACTCCGTCAAAGGTCAAGGTCACAGGGGCCTGAACATTGAAAACCATTTCCGATCAATAACTAGAGAACCACTTGACCCAGATTGTTGAAACTTCATAGGATGATTGGTCATAAAGAGTAATTGACCCCTATTGATTTTGGGGTCACTCCATCAAAGGTCAAGGTCACAGGGGCCTGAACATGGAAAACCATTTCCGATCAATAACTACAGAACCACTTGACCCAGAATGTTGAAACTTCATAGGATGATTGTACATGCAAAGTAGATGACCCCTATCGATTTTGGGGTCACTCCATTAAAGGTCAAGGTCACAGGGGCCTGAACATTGAAAATCATTTCCGGTCAATAACATGAGAACCACTTGACCCAGAATGTTGAAACTTAATAAGATGATTGGTCATGCAGAGTAGATGACCCCTAACGATTATGGGGTCACTCTGTGAAAGGTCAAGGTCGCAGGGGCCCGAACATTGAAAACCATTTCCGGTCAGTAACTTGAGAACCACTTGACCCAGAATGATGAAACTTCATAGGATGATTGGTCATGCAGAGTAGATGACCCCTAACGATTTTAGGGTCACTCTGTTAAAGGTCAAGGCCACAGGGGCCTGAACATGGAAAACCATTTCCAATCAATAGCTTGAGAAACTCACGACCCAGAATGTTGAAACTTCATAGGATGATTGTTCATGCAGAGTAAATGACCCCTATTGTTTTTGGGGCCACTCCGTTAAAGGTCAAGGTCACAGGGGCCTGAACATTGATAACCAGTTCTGATCAATAACTTGAGAACCACTTGACCCAGAATGTTGAAACTTCATAGGATGATTGAACATGCAGAGTAGATGACCCCTATTGATTTTGGGGTCAGTCTGTTAAAGGTCAAGGTCACAGTGGCCTGTTCATGTAAAATCATTTTTTGGAAATAACTTGAGAACCACTTGACCTACAATGTTGAAACTTAATAGGATGATTGGACATGCAGAGTAGATGACCCCTATTTATTTTGAGGTCACTTGATCAAAGGTCAAGGTCACAGGAGCCTGAACAGTGACTGGAGAACCACTAGGCCAAGAGTGTTGAAATTTAGCGGGATGACTGGACATGCCAAGTAGATGATCCCTATTGCAGCCAACCATCAGTGTCTCTTTGATTTTTGCTCCTGACCCCTATTGACTTCTTGCCTATAGGACTTTGCATTGGGGGAGACATGCGCTTTTTTACAAAAGCATTTTCTAGTTAGAATGTTAATCTTGATGATCTTTAGGTCAAGGTTGAATCTGGGTCATGTGGGGTCAAAAACTAGGTCACTGGGTCAAATCAAAGGAAAAGCTAGTTAACACTTTAGAGGCTACATTTATGACCATATCTTAATGAAACTTGGTCAGAATGTTGATCTTGATGATTTTAGGTTAATAGGTCAGGTGAGCGATACAGGGCCTTATGGCCCTTTTGTTCTTCTTTTGTCTGAAAATCTCTGGTAATATTTTGACCCCATACTTCCATCAATTCTTTGAATAGTCGAGCGCGCTGTCAACAGACAGCTGTTGTTACTGTTTCACATAATGTCCAGAAATTATAATGTAGGAAATTTTGTGAAAATGATTCCTGATAAAATCTAAGTTAGGGTTCATCATGTAAGATACTTAGATTACATTAATCAAATTTCCTTTTAAATGACATTTATACTGTTTCAGTCATTGAGATTAAATATCACAGAGCGAGAGATGGAGAAAGAGCACCAGAAACAGTTACATCGGAGAAAAACAGCAAAAGATAAAGCTAATAAACCAGACTCTGGAAAATCAAAAAAGAAATAACAGGCAGCGAGAGAGATTTGTGCAAAAAAATCAGGTTGAAAATTCTTTATGGAAACTTCCACGCCTTGAAGATGAAGTCTCATGGATAGAACCTGTGGAAATGTGGGACATTTTCGGGAGTGGAAATTTGAAAAGGAAGTGATAAATTTTATAGCCAGGTTCAAGGTCATTTGTAAGAAAAGATTTTACACGTGACAAATAATGATGACACATGCACTAAATGCTATAGCTTACACAAGTGCGGAGCTCAGTATTGATTATAATTAGGATAGTATGAGAAGGAACATTGTGAATACACTTTCCTAGAGTCATCCTGGCAACTAACATGTAGATTATGAAACACATTCACTTATAAGATATCCTGCACCTGAATAGTACATGTAGTTTCATAGGTCCATTGTATATTTATGTTAAAGATATTGTCACAAAGCTCAGTTTTTACAAGAGGACCATATCATGTGTTTGATTCAAATATGTAAATAGAGTGTTAGTAAATGCAGTGTATTCCCTGTATAGAAACACATCTAGGAAGACCAATATATGTTAATGTGCTTGGTTAGGCTCTGCAAATAATCTTGGTGAGTGGTAAAAGAGAAAAAATGGCTTTGTTTATTTTTAGCTCACCTGTCACAAAGTGACAAGGTGAGCTTTTGTGATCGCGCGGTGTCCGTCGTCCGTCCGTCCGTCCGTGTGTCCGTCCTTAAACTTTTGCTTGTGACCACTCTAGAGGTCACATTTTTCATGGGATCTTTATGAAAGTTGGTCAGAATGTTCATCTTGATGATATCTAGGTCAAGTTCGAAACTGGGTCACATGCCTTCAAAAACTAGGTCAGTAGGTCTAAAAATAGAAAAACCTTGTGACCTCTCTAGAGGCCATATATTTCACAAGATCTTCATGAAAATTGGTCAGATTGTTCACCTTGATGATATCTAGGTCAAGTTCGAAACTGGGTCACGTGCCTTCAAAAACTAGGTCAGTAGGTCTAAAAATAGAAAAACCTTGTGACCTCTCTAGAGGCCATATATTTCACAAGATCTTCATGAAAATTGGTCAGAACGTTCACCTTGATGATATCTAGGTCAAGTTCGAAACTGGGTCACGTGCCCTCAAAAACTAGGTCAGTAGGTCAAATAATAGAAAAACCTTGTGACCTCTCTAAAGGCCATATTTTTCATGGGATCTGTATGAAAGTTGGTCTGAATGTTCGTCTTGATGATATCTAGGTCAAGTTCGAAACTGGGTCACGTGCGGTCAAAAACTAGGTCAGTAGGTCTAAAAATAGAAAAACCTTGTGACCTCTCTAGAGGCCATATATTTCATGAGATCTTCATGAAAATTGGTCAGAATGTTCACCTTGATGATATCTAGGTCAAGTTCGAAACTGGGTTACATGCCTTCAAAAACTAGGTCAGTAGGTCAAATAATAGAAAAACCTTGTGACCTCTCTAGAGGCCATATTTTTTACGGGATCTGTATGAAAGTTGGTCTGAGTGTTCATCTTGATGATATCTAGGTCAAGTTCGAAAGTGGGTCACGTGCCTTTAAAAACTAGGTCAGTAGGTCAAATAATAGAAAAACCTTGTGACCTCTCTAAAGGCCATATTTTTCATGGGATCTGTATGAAAATTGGTCTGAATGTTCATCTTGATGATATCTAGGTCAAGTTCGAAACAGGGTCATGTGCGGTCAAAAACTAGGTCAGTAGGTCTAAAAATAGAAAAACCTTGTGACCTCTCTAGAGGCCATACTTGTGAATGGATCTCCATTAATATTGGTCAGAATGTTCACCTTGATGATATCTAGGTCAAATTTGAAACTGGGTCACGTGCCTTAAAAAACTAGGTCAGTAAGTCAAATAATAAAAAAACCTTGTGACCTCTCTAGAGGCCATACTTTTTATGGGATCTGTATGAAAGTTGGTCTGAATGTTCATCTTGATGATATCTAGGTCAAGTTCGAAACTGGGTCAACTGCGGTCAAAAACTAGGTCAGTAGGTCTAAAATTATTAAAATCTTTTGACTTCTCTAGAGACCATATTTTTCAATGGATCTTCATGAAAATTGATCTGAATGTTCACCTTGATGATATCTAGGTCAGTTTCGAAACTGGGTCACGTGCGGTCAAAAACTAGGCCAGTAGGTATAAAAATAGAAAAACCTTGTGACCTCTCTAGAGGCCATATTTTTCATGAGATCTTCATGAAAATTAGTGAGAATGTTCACCTTGATGATATCTAGGTAAAGTTCAAAACAGGGTCATGTACCTTCGAAAACTAGGTCAGTAGGTCAAATAATAGAAAAACCTTGTGACCTCTCTAGAGACCATATTTTTCAATGGATCTTCATGAAAATTGGTCAGAATTTTTATCTTGATAATATCTAGGTCAAGTTCAAAACTGAGTCACATGAGCTCAAAAACTAGGTCACTGTGTCAAATAATAGAAAAAACGACGTCATACTCAAAACTGGGTCATGTGGGAAGAGGTGAGCGATTCAGGACCATCATGGTCCTCTTGTTTTTGTAAATATTCTGTATGGCAGTGAAATTGATGTTTAAAGTTTTTGAAATAGTCTTGCACGTGGAATTTTTCAATTTTGATTGTTACATTTTTTATGATATTAAATCAGTTTAAAATAATGGTAACCATTCTTATTTAATAGATTTAATCTAGCTTATCCATCAAACCTGTATCAATCTCAGTCCTAGCTAAAATGATGCCAGAAAGGTTGTTTTATACTAAAATATTGTTAATAATAAGAAGAAATATAATTTAGAAAATATTTCTACTTTTTCGATCTATAAAATGATAATCTAGTGAAAGTCTTTGAAGCGACTGATTAAGAAATGTTTTATCTAGAAAGTTTTGATTTTACTTATGAAAGTTTTTTACTGATGATATGAAATGAAATTTATCTATGAAAGTTTTTTTACTGAACTGTTTATGTGACTGACATTGTATTTGGAAAACTAACTCATTTTACTGTACACAAGTATTTTGAGAGACATATATTATAGACTGATACCCTATATTCTGTTTACAGTGTTACTGGCATACAGTGCAGAGTAGAATATATGTGGAAGTTTCTCTGCTAACTACCGTAAAAACTCGAATATATCACGCTAGCATGTATATGACGCACCCCCGATCTTGTATCAAAATCTTGGGGAAAATGCTTACATTGGAATATATCACGCGAAATCAGTCGAAAACGTTGTTTACAAAGTCGAAATCGGCCATTAGCGGCATGCGTAAAAACGATTTCTCGTGAAAATCACAATTGCTGCATAATCGGTTACAGACAACAGTGACAATAACTGACAGACAAATTATTTCTAAAGTATTTGAGAACTTTCTCAAGCTGTCAACACCTTAGCACTTTAACAGACGTGCGAACAAACATCTCATAATTATGGGCACATCAAACGAGAAAATCGCGGCTAATTAGCGTGTTTGTTTAACAATGTACGAGCTGCTATATTGATCAGTAATAATTTGCTGGAAGAAATAACAAAGGATCTGTTTTAATTGCAATTTATTTGAGCATCCTTGAAAGATAATGATTTTAACGATCAAACACCAACAACCCGGAACCGCAAAATTTTGTATTTTGTCTAATTATTAAACTGACACATTATCTGGTGCTCTGGATATGTACGATACTTATTAATCAAATTTACAAATACAAAAAATTTAAACTCACAAATAAAATCAACTTTACCATATATCATCAGAGGTTCTGTTCCGTACGTGTTTTTAGACCCGCCCAATAAAACGCTCTCCAAGAGGAGGTTAAAAATGTAAATACATGACAGTTGACAAAATTGTCCGATTTTCGCCGATATTTTCGGGTTTTCAAGCTGGAAAAAAATGTTTGAAGCTCTACCTTGGTATATATGACGCATCCCTTTAAGAAAATGAAAAAAATCGTAAAAAAACTGCGTCATATATTCAAGTTTTTACGGTATGAGATATTCTGGGCAAATTCATCAAATATGAAAGTCGGAAATCTAGACTAGGACTTGAGAATAAATTTGTTTTTGTTCCCTGCAATTTTATTTTTAAGACACTACATTCTAGTTCTTCAAAATTTTCTTGATGTTTGCATAGTTTTAAAGTTTACACTTCTTCTAGTTTTATGTGGAGCCAAGTCTAAAATTTCACATAGAATGTTTATGAATTGTGGTACTGATAAATGCTGTGAAATACTTGTGATAGATTCTGGCCATGATTTCTTTCTGGCAAGTTTATTACTTTGTACATATATTAAATATATTTAGTATAAAATGCTTGGAAATATTTGAATTTCAGTATTAGGAAAATGCTCTTTTAATGTTTTATGATAATATTTTAACAGACATATTTTATTTAAGCTGTTGGCTAAACATCTGTTTGATATAAGACAATACTGTGAGATATGGTAAAGAAAAAAATGTATTCCTGATTTTAGATTATAAAGAGCTGGTCTATACACAGTTACATGGTTAATGTTAAATTATGGTATTGACTTGTGGACAGGGTAAAAAGAGGTTTTAATGTTAAATCATGGTATTGAGTTGTGGACAGGGCGAAAAGAGGTTTTAATGTTAAATCATGGTATTGAGTTGTGGACAGGGCGAAAAGAGGTTTTAATGTTAAATCATGGTATTGATTTGTGGACAGGGCGAAAAGAGGTTTTAATGTTAAATCATGGTATTGAGTTGTGGACAGGGCGAAAAGAGGTTTTAATGTTAAATCATGGTATTGAGTTGTGGACAGGGCGAAAAGAGGTTTTAATGTTAAATCACGGTATTGACTTGTGGACAGGGCGAAAAGGTTTAATGTTAAATCACGGTATTGACTTGTGGACAGGGCGAAAGAAAAGAGGTTTTAATGTTAAATCATGGTATTGAGTTGTGGACAGGGCGAAAAGAGGTTTTAATGTTAAATCATGGTATTGATTTGTGGACAGGGCGAAGCGAAAGGATGTATTAATGTTAGATCACGGTATTGACTTGTGGACAGGGCAAAAAGAGGTTTTAATGTTAAATCATGGTATTGAGTTGTGGACAGGGCGAAAAGAGGTTTTAATGTTAAATCATGGTATTGACTTGTGGACAGGGCGAAAAGAGGTTTTAATGTTAAATCATGGTATTGAGTTGTGGACAGGGCGAAAAGAGGTTTTAATGTTAAATCATGGTATTGAGTTGTGGACAGGGCGAAAAGAGGTTTTAATGTTAAATCATGGTATTGATTGTGGACAGGGCGAAAAGAGGTTTTAATGTTAAATCATGGTATTGATTGTGACAGGCGAAAGAGGTTTTAATGTTAAATCATGTATTGATTGTGGACAGGGCGAAAAGAGGTTTAATGTTAATCACGGTATTGATTGTGGACAGGGCGAAAAGAGGTTTAATGTTAGATCAGGTATTGAGTTGTGGACAGGGCGAAAAGAGTTTTAATGTTAATCATGGTATTGATTGTGGACAGGGCAAAAGGAATTTAATGTTAAATCATGGTATTGAGTTGTGGACAGGGCGAAAAGAGGTTTTAATGTTAAATCATGGTATTGATTTGTGGACAGGGCGAAGCGAAAGGATGTATAAATGTTAGATCACGGTATTGACTTGTGGACAGGGCGAAAAGAGGTTTTAATGTTAAATCATGGTATTGAGTTGTGGACAGGGCGAAGCGAAAGGATGTATAAATGTTAGATCACGGTATTGACTTGTGGACAGGGCGAAAAGAGGTATTAATGTTAGATCACGGTATTGACTTGTGGACAGGGCAAAAGGACGTATTAATGTTAGATCACGGTATTGACTTGTGGACAGGGCAAAAAGAGGTATTAATGTTAGATCACGGTATTGACTTGTGGACAGGGCAAAAAGACGTATTAATGTTAGATCACGGTATTGACTTGTGGACAGGGCAAAAGGACGTATTAATGTTATATCACGGTATTGACTTGCGGACAGGGCAAAAGGACGTATTAATGTTATATCACGGTATTGACTTGTGGACAGGGCAAAAGGACGTATTAATGTTATATCACGGTATTGACTTGTGGACAGGGCAAAAAGACGTATTAATGTTATATCACGGTATTGACTTGTGGACAGGGCAAAAGGACGTATTAATGTTATATCACGGTATTGACTTGTGGACAGGGCAAAAAGACGTATTAATGTTATATCACGGTATTGACTTGTGGACAGGGCAAAAAGATGTATTAATGTTATATCACGGTATTGTCTTGTGGACAGGGCCACAATATAAGCCACTTTCCCAAAGTCTAAAGAAAGAAAACTTATCTGTTTGTGCCATCACCAGAGTTTAACCTACATCCAGGTCTTTATCACAATAAGTGAAAGAAATAGCTAGACTAGAGAGGTGCTTACATGTTCTGTTTGACCGGAGGTATTTTCACCCATAGCATAACAATATGTTATGGTGTACGACTCTGATAGAAAGTCTACATGGCTTTCACTTGCATAAATGTATATAGGTACCCAGGCAATGGTCATTATTTTCTCGTGTAACTTCACAACTCATAAAAGAAACTTGGTGCTTCCAATTTTTAGCTCACCTGAGCAACTATGATAACCTTGTGTTCATCATCATCTGCCATGCATGGTTTACAGACTGTGAATACTCTAGAGGTTTCAGTTTTGGTGCAGTCGTAATGAAACTTGGTCAGTATATTTTTCTTAATAAAGTCTCCAGCAAGATCAAAATTAGATCATCTAGGATCAAAAACTAAGTTACTAGGTCAAATAATAGAAAAACCTTGTAACCACTTTAGAAGCCATCCTTTCTACCTGATTTCTGTGGAAGCAGGTTTGAATGTTTTGTCTCTATGAAATTGGGATCATGTTTGAAACTGGGTTATCTTGGGTCATAAACTTGTCACTAGGTCTTATATAGAATAATCTAGTTATCTTTATAATCTCTTTAGGCCATATTTTCTGCTTGATCTTTTTGATACCTAATTGGTATATTTGTCTTTATGCATCTAGGTCAAGTTTGAATCTGGGTCTTCTGGTGTCAGATCGTAGAAAAAACTTGTTAACACTCTAGGGGCCATACTTGTTTCTTGATCTTTATGAAACCTGGTCAAATTTTCTTCATTAAGTCTAGATCAAGTTCGAAATTTGATCATCTTGCATCAAAAATTGAATTAATAGAACAAAACATAGAACACCTGTGTTGACACTCTTGAGGCTATGTTTTCAACATAATCTGTATGAAACCTGATCAGAATGTTTTCCTTCATGAAATAAAGGTTGAATATGAATGTGGATCACTTTCAACAACGTTGGGGTCTAAAACTAGGTTAAATCAAAGAAAAATGTTTTGAATACTGTAGGGCCCATATTCTACTTGATCTATATGTAACCTGATCAGTGTGAAATCTAGATCAGGTTCAGAACTGTGTCATCTGGGGTCAAAATATAGGTCACAGGACCAAATCATAGCATTGTTAACACTAGAAAACTTACTACCAAGCTTAAAGTCATATTTTCTAAATTTGACTCGATGAAATAAATGACAGTTTTGATACTGGGTCACTTTTGCATAAAATCAGGTTACTAGCCCAACTTATAGAAAAAGATTAACATTAGAAATCACATTTTTGAATGGATCTTCATTAAACTTCTTGTCTGTCTAGTTTTATACAAAATAGCATCGTTACCTTCTATGATACAGTTTGTCATGGCATATATTTATGGTGAAACAGTTAAGATCAGGTGAGCAACTTAATCTTGGCCCTCTTGTTACCCTAGATTATTTGTTTTCAAGTTTTTAGATTGAAATGCATTATATCCATAGAATAACTATATTTTGTGCTAGATAAATATCTTGAGAAGTGATTGAATTTTTCTACTGTAATTCTTTTAGATGAAAGTACTTGACATATCAATACTATAGCTAGTGTTACACCTCAGTGTTTACACTCAATACAGCAACTGAATCAGTATGATAGGTGAATATTAGTGTTACAGTGAAATCATTGGATTTTGTGGGTAGGAAACCTTGTGATTTGACTAAAACAGCTATTTTGTTTGTGGTTTTCATTTTTACTTTTGAAGATTAAATGAAAGGAAAGTTTATGTTTTGTTGGGATTTGACATTGGTGAAAGTTAGTTGTGCATGGATATCAGTGATACGTCAGTATTGTACTGCAGCTCACTAACATGCACAATTGACCAATTATGTCCAGTAAACAATAGTAAGTCATTGATCTCATTACTTTAATGTGAACTAGTACATGTAGTTTGTGAATTATAGACACTATTCAAGATTCAGTTTTAGCTCACCTCAGCGCTAAGTGCTTCAGTTGAGCTATTGTGATCACACTGTATCCGTCATTGTGCGTCATGTCATCAACAGTTTACTGTTAACACACTAGAGGACACAAGTTTTGCCTGATCATAAAGAAACTTGGTCAGTATAGTCACAACTTGGTCAGTACGTAGAGTCACAAACAAGTTTAATACTGAGTTATCTGGAGTCAAAATATATTAGATAAGCTTATTAACAAATAGAAACCATATTTTTTACCTTATCTTCATATATATATGTCGGAATGTTTGTCTTTATGAAATCTAGGTCACGTTGGGTTCAGAAGTAGGTCATTAGGTCACATCATAGAAAAACCTACAATCTAGAAGCCACATTTTATCCTGATCTTCATAGAATATTGTCAGAATGTTTATATTTATAATTTGTTGGTTAATTTTAAAATGGGTTACCAAGGGGTCAGGTCACTTGGTCAGATTATAGAAAAACAGAATATGATATGTATGATGATCTTGGTCTGCACTGGTCGCAAAGGCAAAACCACTTGCCACCAGCAGGCTAAAAGACTAAAGGTTAAAAATTTCATGTCAAGATTGAGATATTATCATATGAGGTCAAAAACTATGTCACTGTCAGATCATACAAGAAACTTTAACACTTCAGAGGATGTATTTTAGACCTGATTTGCATGAACCCCTTTAGAAAATCATTTGTCTTGATGAAATCTAGGTCATATATGAAAAACTAGGTCATAAGGTCAGATCATAGAAAAACCTTGTTGGTATTGAGGATATTTTTCATCTGATTAAGGTAGTACATGTTCAAAATGAGTGTCTTGATGAAATCTTAGCCAGGTTTGAAACTGGATCATCTGGGCTTTAAAACTAGGTCACTATGTCAAATAGTAGAAAACTTGTGTTAAGAGGCAATATTTTCTACCTGACCTGAATGAAACATGGTCAAAATTATTCTACATGAACTACGTCAAATGTAAAACTCTGTCATATTTAGTAAAAAACTAGGTCACTTGGTCATATTATAGACAAAATTGCAAACGTTGTTGAGGCCACATTTGCTACCTGACATGCATGAAACTTTATCAGAATGTTTGTCCTTTTACAACTTATGTTAAAGTAAGTTAAATACTAGGCGATTGTTAACACTCCACAGGGAACATTATCTACCTGATCTACATGAAATCTTGGGTCAGAATGTTTTTCTTTTTTGTCCAGGTTTAAATTGGGTCATCTGCTTCACTCTGGTGAGCAATACAGGGCTTTCACAGCCCTCTTGTTATATATATTAGAGAAATAGATGTGAGGTGTATAGATAGAGCCTCAGACACTATAGACTGTGGTTCTCATCCCATGCCGTATTTAGCCTTAAGCCAGTAATTTGTTTACATGAGTTGTGATAAGTTTCCAGTGCAATGAATATGAAATAAATAAATGAATACATAGATGTTATTAAAATTCCACTGTATGGGACATGTTGAAATTTGAGAATAATGATCAAATGATGTAACCAGTTAACTCAAGACAATATACAACTACTGACACCATGTTTTACCTAAAATCAGCGATAAATGTCTTACATACAAGGGAAACTTCATTGCTATTGTTATATTTTATGTGATAATTTTTAATGCAGTTGTGGTATTGAACATCAGTTCCTGAATCTTTGTAAAGAGGACAGATGTTTGTGTCAGTGCAAAAAAGAAATATCTCACACTAAGTGAACACCGGATACAGTACTTCCATCAATGTAAGGTCTTGTGTTCATAAGTGAAAGATATTTGACATTATATGTAAAACAAGCAAACATTCTTTTATTTCATATCATTACAGGTTTTAACAAAATTTTACGGATGTTGTAGTTGTGTATTGGTATTTTCACTGTGAAATAACATGATAAATTGAATGTTTAAGGTAGTGGATCTGTAATAACATTCAGCATTTGAGCCGCACCTTGAGAAAACCAACATAGTGCGCTTGCGTTCGCTTTCAAAGCCTATTGCAATTAGAGAAACCGTTAGCGAACAGCATGGATCCTGACCAGACTGCGCGGATGTGCAGGCTGGTCTGGATCCATGCTGGTCGCAAATGCACTATGTTGGTTTTCTCATGGCATGGCTCATTTGCTGTTTGAAATGGAATATTAGCATTTTCCAGTTGTTATAAAAATAATTTTCTGTTCTGACCAAAGGATGCTGAAATAGTACATAATGATATGTGAACACATGAAAAATTCCAAGTGTTGTTACAGGTCAACAACCTGACTATCATTAGAATGTAAAAATATGAAAGAACGTAAGAATTTCATATTTTTAGAGAATAATGAGAAGTATTGAAAAACATTCCAAGGATGGTGATATTCTGGTAGATTTATCTAAGGAATTGTGACATCTTGTTTTTGGTCGAGACCTTTCAGTCAAAGTCAGAAGTTTGGTTTTACTGTGAAAGTTAATAAACATGTTTCTTTAGTAATAGTTGTGTTTTGAGGATGTAACAGATTTTCTCCCTAGATTTTACCAAGTGATATTTTCTGGTTTTTATTCCAGTCTGAGTGCTATGTACATGTGTTCAGTATCGTTTTAAAGTTTTTGTTTTCTGTGTTCTGTAATCTTATGTCAGATGTGATATACTGTATTTATGTTTTTCTGTTAAAGATATGTTTATGTACTTGTAGTTCCTTGGACAGCAATATATAATGGGACACACTTTGTAATGCTCTTACTTTACCAAGCTAACAGTGTAGGCAGTGAGGCCAAATTCCAAACAAGAAAATAGGTTTAACATCTCTTGGAAGGAAAAAGGTCTTAAAATACAGTCAGAATTGAAACTAGAAAGCTACAGATTAAACTGCCACTGAAATTTCCATTTTGCATCCATTAAATGAAAAAAAACTTTAAAAAAATTCCTTCCAGCCATGGATGTGGTATTGTGAACCAGAAAGACAGTGAGAATAATTTTGCTACTTGACCTTGAGCTTAAAACAACCAACTGAATAACATATGTGGTGAAAGACATGATGAATTGAAGTTTTTTTTCTTAGGTGATGGTTATTATTTCAACTTGTATTCCATTAATGTAGGTATGATGATGGAGTTGAAAAATGTATTAAATTTTATTGATGTTATCATACAGTGTTACAAATTACTTGTAAAATGTAAGGAATGTATGGTCAAATACAGATAATTTTATTCTTGGTAGAATGTTTTAAAGAAGGTAAGAAAGTCTTAGGATGTCCATGATTATTTTATTTGTGTCATATATATGAAAATTTCATTTTGTAGAACTGTGTTTATTTTGGAAATATTGCACAAAGATATGACAATTTTGCTTTCTTATCTAATAACTATTTACTTAATTACTTCGCACAAAAATACATAATTATGAACTTATTTAGAAAAAAAGTGTTTGAACTGAAATACTGCAACACACAACTAAATGGTTTTAAGGACTGACATATATATTAGGGATGAAAGGTTGGTAAGGGTTTCACAGGAGAAATCTTGTTGTTTTGCTGTATGAGGATTTTTTGTCCATTCATGATGAAATCATGTCTCATGTAAGTTTATTAGTTCCTTGTAAATTGTGTTGTGTATTATATGTGTAACTATGATAGTTATAATGAATGCCTCTTATTTTAACAGATTGGATTAATCTTTGCTTGCACAACTTGCTATATATTATACAGTTAAATTGTTTGAGATGTAGCAGAATATTACGAATGAAAAAGAAAACAACAATATTAGGTATGTTGTACAAAGTTACAGTTCATAAAAACAGCAGATCATTACCAGTTCTTTTTGTCTGAAATCTTTATATGACTTTTTTAGACACTTGCTAATATTTATTTTTCAATTGAATTCCATTGTTGTGGTTTTGTTTAGACTAGCCACTAGACTGATAAAGAATTTGTCACAAAATTTCAACTTTTGCAATTTTTCTCTTGTTTTATGTGATAGTGACAAAGGCAAGTCTATTTTAGAGAACTGGTTGTAATATTATCATATATGATATTTTACGTAGGATATAGACTGGCTACATTCACAATTATAAAAATTTAAAAAGTATATACCGTAGTCTAGGAGCTAGTCTAGGTCTTTTGTACAGTTTAGTCTGTGGATTCAAAGGCAAAATGGTTTAATTTTGAAAATTTTAGACGAAATTCTATGAAAATATGTCTTTTTATCTTTGTATTCGAAGTGCTTTTTTCATGTACACTGCTTGATTTTCATGACAAAATTAATTTTATGAAAAACTAGACCAACAATATAAAATCAGACTGGAGTTTTGTCCTCCACCTGTTTCAAACAAAAAAATAAATCCTTTGAAAACCGGACTTCTGTCTGGTTTTCAGAATTTTTACTGTACCTTCCTCCTATGAAAAAGAGCACATGTATGTTTTTCAGTTTTCCCACAAATTTAAAAATGAAGTATAAAGTAAGATGATTTATAATGATAAATATTAAAAAAGCAGTCAGCAGTTGTATACTTCCAGGTTAAGTTTTAAGTTATTGTATACATAGCTAAATATAATGTGTAGCATTATTATGATTGCAGTACTTTGGCTTATGTATCTATACATTGACTTACACTGGTATGTGAACTTTCACTGGTGTCGTTTCATTAGTATCTTTCATTTGCTTTTGTTAATTTCTTACCTGAACATGATAAAATATTTCATCATATTGTTTGCTTCTATTTTCTCACCTGTTTAAAAGAAGAAATCACAAATCTTTATATCCAGATACTATAGGTACAAGTATTTGGAGCAGTTACCAGTCATAGATATTAGAATATACGAGGGTTGTCCCAATAAATTGTTCGCTCTTGGAATAAATCATTTTATTGAAGTCTGATTTCAGTTAATTTAAACACATGTATATTTTGTCTATTTCCAAGAAACTATAAAAGATTTTTATTAAAGTCCGATATATTCGAGTCGTGCAACCCATAAGGTACAATTAAGAAATTGTGCTCCTACTTCAAACTGTTATAACAGCATATTATCAAAATTTTTCGCTAAGCATTCATATACAGTATATGTCGGCTTTAATCATTCTTAAGTCACGCTTTCAAATTTGACATTATTATCTAAAACAGTTTTCTTTCATGTATACAAGTGATCAAACTCATCAGCTAAAAATGGCGATGTCAGAAGATGCCACGATGCACCAGAAACTGGTCAGATTCTGTGTAGAATACTGGATAACTCCTCCATAATTATACTCTTGAAGATGTTGCAACATGTTGAGAGGCATCAGAATGTAAGTGGTATCGCAGATTTTCTATGAGTCATTCAGAAATTGTGCCGCAAAGTCACCGAATAGCTGCGATTATAAACAACAGATGCAAGACGTCATAAACATCGACAGTGGACAAATGCAAGAAGGATCCGATATTACGAGATGTTTAAACTATACAACTGTACAGTGGCTAGTTTAAATGTACCAACAATTTATAGACTTGTCATGTATTCTTATGCAATGAGTTCCTTGGCCATTGTAAGTGTATTGAGCTAGCAGGGAATTATTGTGAGAAAGGATGCATAGTGCTACATGTGGTTGACTGTAATAATGTTTCATTGTGCTGAGGTAGTGGCTATGTCCTCCACTTCATCTTCTTGTAGAATCCTAATTCTGATACACATTATATTGTTATTATCTGAGACTGTAAAAACCTTGTTAATTAATGCCAGTTGTTTTCCGTATTATTTCCAATGTCAACAATTTAAAAGGACAGCCCTCGTATATGATTAGAAGAATGTAGAAAAAAGCAACCCCCTTGACATGTAGAGGATGTTTTATTGACTGGCAGTATGTTTTATAAAAAATGTCCCTATGGAGGGGAACATCGTTAATTCTGTTATAATTTCATGTTTTATGTAAAAGTCAATAAATAATGTCATATAAATGATTTCAGTCTTCTGTGTTGCTTAAATCTAGAATTTCTCCTTTTTGTTCGCTTTTTAGCTCTTGATTTAAACTTTAAGGTGTTTATTAGTACTGGTGGATGCTCCAGCTTCCATCGTCCCTCTTCCAGGGTCAGCAATTTACTTTTAAACATCTCCTCCAAAATGACTGGTCAGAATAACACCCTTAAGGGTTAGGGTAAACCATTTGAACAAACAAGAAAATTCCATGCCATGTTCATACTGACCAGGTATAATTCTGACCATGCCAGGTTCATACTGACCAGGTATAATTCTGACCAGTTGATTCAGGAGATGTTTAAGTTAAAGTTTTGACGGAGGACAATGGACGCTAAATCATCAACATATAATAATAGCTCACCCAGAACAAAGTTCATGTGTGCTAAAACTTTATCAACTCCTTCCAATGAACCATTTGATGGGTCTTCACTTAACCTGGTCAGTAGCTTCTTTGTTTTGACCTCTCTCGAGATGGTTCTGCTCGACTTCTTTCAAGGGTGGTCAGAGCGAGCAGAGTTGAAGAAATAAAGAAATCTTTAAACATCTCATGATCAGCTTGATGGAATGTACATTGAACTTGGTCTGTTGTGTCCCAAGCTTGCTCCAATGTTTTTGCTGGGACCAAATTTTGGACCACCACAGAGGTTGGTGTTTCTAAATAAGGAAAAGTTCAAAAGTTCAGTATTGTGATTAGAAATTTAAGTTATTTAACTCATTTGATTTATTTAACTTATTTGACATAAAATTTTGTCAGTGGTGTGTTTAAGTTTGTTGAAGCAAGATTCTGGACAACCACAGGGTTCTGTACCTTAACAAAGAATTATATTAAGAAAACATATTTTTTTTTTTTTGATTGGGTTTAACGTCGCACTGACACATTATAGGTCATATGGCGACCTTCCAGCTTTGATAGTGGAGGAAGACCCCAGGTGCCCCTCCGTGCATTATTTCATCACGAGTGGGCACCTGGGTAGAACCACCGACCTTACGTTAGCCAGCTGGATGGCTTCCTCACATGAAGAATTCAATGCCCCGAGTGAGACTCGAACCCACATCAATGAGGGGCAAGTGATTTGAAGTCAGCGACCTTAACCACTCGGCCACTGAGGCCCCCCCCAAGAAAACATTAAAGTCCTCTCCAAAACATGAGGGTCTCGATGACCCTATATCGCTCACCTGTTAAACTTGGCCAAGGGATCATCAAGATAAACATTCTGACCATGTTTCATGAAGATAGGGTCATAAATGTAGCCTCCAGTGTTAATGAGCTTTTCCTTTGATTTGAGCAGGGAACCTAGTTTCTGACCCCACATGACCCAGATTCCAACTTGGCCTAGGGATCATCAAGAGATAGGGTCATAAATGTGGCCTCTAGAATAACTGGCCTAGTGACCTAGTTTTTAACCCCACATGGCCCAGTTTTGAACTTAAGAGATCATTAAGATAAACATTCTGACCAAGTTTCATGAACATAGGCTCATAAATGTGGCCTCTAGTTTTTGACCTCACATGATCAAGATATGAACTTAAGGTCATCAAGACAAACGTTCTGACTAAGTCTCATGAAGATAGGGTCATAAATGTGGACTCTAGATTGTTAACAAGCTTTTTCTTTGATTTGACCGGGTGACCTAGTTTTTAACCCCACATGACTCAGTTTCAAACTTGACCTAGAGATCATCAAGACAAACATTCTGACCAAGTTTCATAAAGATGGGTCACAACTGTGGCCTCTAGAGTGTTAACAAGGCAAATGTTGACAGACGATGCACGGCAATGACCAGTCACAATAGCTCACTTCGTGCTCCGGTAAGCAAAAACAAAGCTCACAGGTGATATATTTCATCCGTAAAATTGGCTGTTCTTCATAGTCTGTCCCTGAGACTAAATTTGGGACTTCAGAACTAAAAGTAGATACAAGAGGGTCCTTGACCCTAAAGTGCTCACCTGTGTACCAGGCTTCAAGTGTGTATAAGTACAGAGTTAGGGTTCTTCTATGTTAGCCTATATTATATACATGTCACACACACTTTTGAACCTAGACCAATAATTTGAACAATTATGGTAGAAAAGAATATTTTCAAAGTTTTTCCCCATATATGTCTGTATAAACCATGTGACCCTGAAGCGGGGTCATATTTGTCCCCAGGTGGATATTTTGAACAATCTTTGTGGAGGACCACTAGATAATGCTACATTCCAAATATCAAAGCCCTAGGCCCTGTGGTTTTGGACAAGAAGATTTTCAAAAGTTTTCCCTATACAAGTCTATATAAACCATGTGAGCCCTAGGGTGGGGCCATATTTGACCCTTGTGGGGATAATTTGAACAATATTGGTAGAGGACCACTAGATGATGCTACATACCAAATATCAAAGCCCTAGGAACTGTGGTTTTGGACAAAAACATTTTTAAAGTTTTCCCTCGGTTGCCATGGCAACCAGAGTTCTGTATGGAATTCAATTCTTTGAAATTTTTTTAAAGAAGACCAACCAAGGAACATCCCCGTGTAGTTTCATCAAAATTGGTTTGGTGGTTTAGGAGGAGATGTTGTTTAAGGGAAAATGTTGACAGATGATGGACAATGGACAACCACTGACCACAATAGCTCACCCCCGAGCACTTTGTGCTCAGGTGAGTGAATTATGCCCCTTTTATATTCATTCAATTTACAAAGTTGTTGAATAGTTGAGCGTTGCTGTCCTCCGACAGCTCTTATTAAAGTTTCTACTATATATTTACATGTATATATATAGGGAAAAGTGATCACGCCCCCTGGTAGCCATGTTTTTAGCTCACCTGAGCACGAAGTGCTCAAAGGTGAGCTTTTGTGATCGCCCTGTGTCCGTCGTCAACAATTTGACTGTTAACACTCTAGAGGTCATAATTTTGGCCCAATCTTAATGAAACTTGGTCAGAATGTTACCCTCAATAAATCTTGGATGAGTTCGATATTGGGTCATCTGGGGTCAAAAACTAGGTCACCAGGTCAAATCAAAGGAAAAGTTTGTTAACACTCTAGAGGTCACATTTTTGGCCCAATCTTAATGAAACTTGGTCAGAATGTTACCCTCAATAAAGTCTTGGATAAGTATGATGGGTCATCCGGGGACAAAAACTAGGTCACCAGGTCAAATCAAAGGAAAAGCTTGTTAACACTGTAGAGGCCACATTTATGACTGTATCTTCATGAAACTTAGTCAGAATGTTAACCTTAATGATCTTTAGGTCAAGTTCGAATCTGGGTCATGTGGGGTCAAAAACTAGGTCAATGGGTCAAATCAAAGGAAAAGCTACTTTACACTGTAGAGGCCACATTTATGACCATATCTTAATGAAACTTGGTCAGAATGTTAATCTTGATGATCTATAGGTCAGGTTCAAATCTGGGTCAGGTGGGATCAAAAACTAGGTCACTAGGTCAAATCAATGGGAAAGCTTGTTAACACTCTAGAGGCCACATTTATGACCATATCTTAATGAAACTTGGTCAGAATGTTAATCTTGATGATCTATAGCTCATGTTCAAATCTTGGTCAGGTGGGGTCAGAAAGTAAGTCACTAGGTCAAATCGAAGGAAAAGCTATTTAACATATTAGCGGCCACATTTATGACCATATCTTAATGAAACTTGGTCAAAATGTTAATCTTGATGATCTTTAGGTCAATAGGTCAAAACTAATGACAGACGATGGATGACAGACACAGTACTATCACAGTAGCCCACCCTGAACCAGTTAATTAAAAGAACTCAGATATAGTCCAACACTATTTATTGTAACAAATAAATAAGAAAGAGTTCTGCAAAATAGGCAAATATACACCATTGTTCTTTTTTTTCAACAGGAGTTTATATAGGGGTTAGGAAGAAAGCTGTGGATTTTTACTATCTGCATACTGTCACCTATCTATAATCTAAGTTTCAAGTCGCTATCTTGAATAGTTTTTGAATTGTGCTCTCAACTAGAAACCATTTTTACCTCTTAGATCAATGTGTGACCTTGACCTAGTGACCCAGTTCATGCACACTGCACATCCTCTCGTCGTCACCTATCTTTATGTCAAGTTTGATTTATTTTGTTTGGTTTTACGTCACATCAACACAATTTTAGGTCATATGGCGACTTTCCAGGAACCCCCAGGTGCCCCTCCGAGCATTATTTCATCACGAGCAGGCACCTGGGTAGAACCACAAACCTTCTGTAAGCCAGCTGGATGGCTTCCTGGCATGAAGAATTCAAAGCCCCAACTGAAGCTTGAACCCACATCGATGAGGGGCAAGTGATTTGAAGTCAGCGACCGTAACCACTCAGCCACGGAGTTTGAAGTCAATATGTTAAATGGTTATTAAGTTATTCTCTGAATAGGAAATATGGAAAGATTTGACTTGCTGTTGGATTAACCTTTGCCCTACTGACCTGGTTCATGTGCTCTATATATCTTCTCATCGCCACCTAAGTGTAATGTCAATATCTTTAAAAGTTATTTAGTTATGCTCAGGAAACAAACTATGTCATACAAATTTCACCATTGAGCTCAGTTTGTGACCTTGGCCTTTGGCTTTCTGGCTTGTTCTATGTGTTATTTTGACTTAATGACCAAATCAAATTTGTAAAAACTGACATAATATAAAATCAAATTAAGCTTTTTTTGCCTCAATATTTGTAGATCAATATCTCTGTTTTATCCCAAAGCGTTTAATTTTTACAACAATAATAAACACAAAACCAAGAAAATAAATGTTAGTTTAGAATGCTACAGGTACCTAACAACCCAATTAACTTTTCACTGCTACCTAGAACCCCATTATACACCTCAATTAATGTTTCCATTGCTACCTAAAACTACCATCACATACCCCATCAATTTTTATATTGCTACATAATATTCCCATTACATACACCATTAACCTTTTCACTGCTATCTAACACTCCCATTACATACCCCCATTGACCTTCCCATTGCTATCTTACACTCCCATTACATACCCCATGAACCTTTCCACTGCTACCTAATATCCCAATTACATACCCCATTAACCTTTCCATTGCTATCTAATACCTCAATTACATAACTCATTAACCTTTCTATTGCTACCTAATACCAACATTACATACCCCATTAACCTTTCCATTGCTATCTAACACCCCATTACATACCCCATTAACCTTTTCATTGCTACCTAACACCCCATTACATACTCCATTAACCTTTCCATTGCTACCTAATACCCCCATTACATACCCCATTAACCTTTCCATTGCTACCTAATACCCCCATTACATACCCCATTAACCTTTCCATTGCTACCTAATTCCCAATAAGCCTTTCCATTAATACCTAATACCACCATTACATACCCCATTAACCTTTCCATTGCTACCTAACACCCCATTACATACCCCATTAACCTTTTCATTGTTACTTTACACTCCCATTACATACCCCATTAACCTTTTCATTGTTACTTTACACTCCCATTACATACCCCATTAACCTTTTCATTGTTACTTTACACTCCCATTACATACCCCATTAACCTTTTCATTGTTACTTTACACTCCCATTACATACCCTATTAACTTTTCCAATGGTATCTAACACCCCAATACATTCTCCATTAACCTTTCCACTCTTACCTAACTATCATTAACATTTCCACTGCTATCTAACACTCCCATAACATACCCCATTAACCTTTCCACTACTATCTAACACTCCCAATAACATACCCCATTAACCTTTCCATTGGTACCAGGGGCGTTCAATAAATAATGATACTGTATGTAGTTCTGTAACCATTGGCTATTTTTGAATGCAGTTTTCGGAACATTAAAGAGCAATATATTGTAAACAAAACGCCATAAGAATGATAACAAGAGGGCCATGAAGGCCCTGTATCACTCACCTGACCTATTGACCAAGTTTCATAAAGATATGGTCATAAATGTGATCTCTAAAGTGTTAACTAGCTTTTCCTTTTGATTTGACCTGGTGCCCTAGTTTTTAACCCCACATGACCCAGATTCAAACGACCTAAAGATCATCAAAATTAACATTCTGACCAAGTTCCACGAAGATACAGTCATAAATGTGGCCTCTAGAGTGTTAACAAGCTTTTCCTTTGATTTGATTTTGTGACCTAGTTTTTGACCCCACCTGACCCAGATTTGAATTTGACCTATAGGAGAGATCGTGTTTGTATACAAATCCGGAGTATTTTCTATTTTTAGAACTGATAAGACAGCGATCGGGTTGGCAGAAGCCGATCGTCCATGTTTTTTTGTAATCGGTGATGTTTTTCTAACGGTCTAAACTTTCTTAAAACACAAATTACATCATTAATTTTTTGATCAATGCAAAGGTTATAAAACAAGCAATTTATTGATTACTTTTAATTGTTATTTCGAAATAAAATGGATCAATTATGAACGCTTAACTTACACTGTTTTTCTAAAAGTTTTGAACATCATTACGCCGCTTTAAAAATTGTATGTCATTTAAAACGGTTGTTCATTGAAAAAAGATATTTGGATACAAAAATATGAAAATTGTTAGTATTTCAAATCTTTTTGAATTTTGAAAATCCATAAATGAGCAAAAAAGTTATTACAAATTATAAATTCTGATTCCATATGCAAACGGTGTAAAAAACATTTGTTTTGCCAACCAACAGATAAACAGATGTTAGCGTGTGACGTCACGGCGATCACTCCTATAGATCATCAAGATCAACATTCTGACCAAATTTCATTAAGATATAGTCATAAATGTGGCCTCTACAGTGTTAACTAGCTTTTCCTTTGATTTGACCTGGTGACCTAGTTTTTGATCCTACATGACCCAGATTCAAACTGGACCTTAAGACCATCAAGACTAACATTCTGACTAATAATCATGAAGATACAGTCATAAATGTGGCCTCTACAGTGTAAAAAGCTTTTCCTTTGACTGACCAGGTGACCTAGCTTTTGACCCCAGATGACCCAATATCGAACTCGTCCATGATTTTACTGAGGATAACATTCTGACCAAGTTTCATTAAGATTGGGCCAAAATTGTGACCTTTAGAGTGTTAACAAGCTTTTCCTTTGATCTGACCTGGTGACCTAGTTTTTGACCCCAGACGACCCAATATCGAACTCGTCCAAGATTTTATTGAGGGTAATATTCTGACCAAGTTTCATTAAGATTTTTACTATATAACAACTAGAACTGTAGTTCAATTTTTAGTTTAAACAGTTAAAACAAATCATCATCTTTACACAAACATTTGAAAACTTAAATAAAAAATTTGATAACAGTATTAAATTTAGTGTGTATATTTTTACTCGAAAAATGACAAGTTGAGTACAATAAGCCTCTGCAATTTTGTCAGGTGTGATGTTCATCGTTGAAAAAAATTCTTGTATATTAAGTTGATACTATTTTCTTTATTCTCGACTGTGAAACAAGTTCTTACAACTTAGATTAAATGCTCTCGAGACTCATTCCAGATGGAATCAACCTTGAGTTTAGATGTTTTAGTTGTGTTGTAAAATGAAAAGAGCAATAAGTAGTTAAAAACAAACTGAAACTCATCACAAATTGCTGAACCTCATTAAAAATGACAGAAATTTGTGATTTTACAAGTTATTCTATTATTCTGAGACCCTGGATGCCCAGGACAAACCTTAGTTATGAATATTTTTGCTATGCTCCAGCATACCTTAGAACACCTCACTCAAATGATTATTTTTTAATTTGAATCTACTGATTTTTAACATTCATTTGGCACATTGTTTCCAATAAAATGCTTTATAATGTGCTGAAAACCTCATTTAAAAATAACCACCGGTTACAGAACTACACATGAAGTATCATTATTTATTGAACACCCCTCGTATCTAACTCCCCCATTAACCTTTCCACTGCTATCAAACACTCCCATTAACCTTTTCAATGCTTTCTAAATATCCCATTAAGCTTTCTACAGGCCTCCTAGCAGGCCTGAACAAACATAAAGGTTTTTATAAAGGCTCCAATCTATGGAAATAAAGGCCTTTTAGTGTAAAATATTAAAAAATAAAGAGTAAATAAAGGCTATTTTTGTCGGAATTCTCGTTGAAAACACATAATATATATAGGTATTTACTACATGTATGTGGTCTGGTGAACACAACAGCATTCTGAAAAACTCAAGATGAAAGATACACAAGCAGTACCCTAATAACAACACTTAAAAGGGGGGAAGAAATACAGTAGTATAACCATTACTTGCTTTAAACTGGCACGGCAAGCAGTCTGAACAAAAATATAGGTTTTGAGTGAAAATTACAGGCTATTTGGCCGTTTTAAAGGTTTTTTCAGAAGATTTAAAGGTTTTAAAGGTTTCACTAGGAGGCCTGTTTCTATTGCAATCTAACACTCCCATAACAAACCCCATGAACTTTTCAACTGTTACCTAACACCCCCAATTACATAGCCCATTGACCTTTTCATTGGTATGTAACACTCCCATTACATTCCCCATTAACTTTTCCACTGCTATCTAACACTCCCACAACATATCCCATTAACCTTTCCTTTGTCACCTAACTATCCCATTAACATTTCAACTGCTATTTAACACTCCCATAACATACCCCATCAACCTTTCCAATGTTACCTAACACCACTATTACATACCCCATTAACCTTTCCACTGTTACCTAACACTCCAATTACATACCTCATTAATCTTTCCACTTTTACCTAACACTCCAATTACACCCCATTAACCTTTCCACTTTTACCTGTCTACTGCATTAACCTTTCCATTGCTTTCTAACACTCCCACAGCGTACCCCATCAACCTTTCCACTGTTACCTAACTATCCCATTAACCTTTCCATTGCTATCTAACACTGCCATCAACCTTTCCACCCCATAACATACCCCATCAACCTTTCCACCCCATAACTTACCTCATTAACATTTCCATTAATTCACTCCTTCATACCAGACATGTTACTGCCACAAATACATGTATATGTATAAAAAAGCTTCTGCTGAAAATATTGTCTAACAGATTTAACTGACTACTGGCATGTATAAGTACTGTCCAGTAACGATGTAAATACATGTACAGTTTTAGAATTTAAAGGTCCAATACTAAGGAAAGTGAACATTTTAATTTCTTTTAAAAAGCACAGAAACTATTTCATTTTATTGGAAAATGAAAGTTGGTATGTAGAAATTCGAAATAAATCGCAGTATATGTACAATTATTTTTCTATGAAGTATGAAGAAAGTTAAAAAGACCTGGGGGGTCATTCTGTCGATTCATTGAAATTTCAACATAATACACATACATTTCTTTGAGTTCCATAGACCTTCTGTAAATTTTGACCTGCCAATCTTCATTATTTAGTGTCTTGCAGAAGTCTATGCACTGGCTATGAAAAAAAAATGCCAACTCACTTTCCCTTAGTAATGGACCTTTAACAATACAAGCCTTGGAATTAAACTTGGAACAAAAAAGTACTTCAAGGCCAATACAGAGTGTATTGCCATTCGGCCACTCTTGTTGTTTCTATTGGAAAAGAATCTTCTTTTGTTTATTTATATTTCACAATGCCTTAAGACTGTGCAATACCTATACATGAAATGTACACAGGTTAGAAAAACAAGGTTTGATGATGAAATTATTATAGTTTGTATTTCTTCTTAATTTTCACTAAAATTGCTATCACAAGTGCTAACTGAAATATATGATGGTAAAGGTGCTCATACAAGAGCAAACCTAAACTTCTGTATTAATTCACTTCACCGCCATTCCAATTCTCTGTTTCTGACACTGTAGTAATTGTGTCAGATATAAAACTTGGCACATTTAATGAGCTAGCTGGTACCTCCATAGTATACAGAACTAAATTGGCATTGGTCCCCTCTCGTGGAATAACTGAAATTTCATTAGCGTCAGACGATTCAACAATATTTGCCATGATTGAATCAGCATTTTGACCAGAAATATCTACCTCCTCATTGCCCAACATAGTTGCATCTGCTAACATTGGGGCATCTGACCTACATTTGACCAGCAGGGATGTACTTGTTAATGTAACAGCTGACTGTAATTTTGTAGCAGTCATTTGTAGGTCTCTGTCCTCAGACAAACTCTCTAACCCATTTCCAGCTTGTCCTTGATCGGATAAATCTGATGCCATTTCCTGTCGAGTTTCTAGACTATTATCTACATGTTTTAGACCTCTATGACTGCGCATGTGACTTGAATAACTTAGCCCAACATCAGTTGTGAAATCACAGTAACGGCATGTAAAAATTCTGTTAAATGTGTGCCGATTCTGGATATGTTTTGATAGACTTCTTTCAGACCTTAAATTTTTCTCACAAATCTGACATTTGTGTGTTCGTTGTTTGTGCTTAATCATGTGCTGATTGAATGAATTTCTCATTGCAGTTGTGTAAGGACATAGATCACATTTAAACCTATCTTTGTATTTGTGGGCAAAAACATGCCTTCGCATTGTATGATAACTTTTAAATGACTGCCCGCAAATTTGACAAACATAATCTTTAGATTCTTTGTGAATGTCTGCATGTCGATCCATGTCCTTTTTTGCAGAGAAGGCACGACCACATATATTACAAAGAAAGGGTTTTATCCCGAGATGCCTTGTCACATGTTCTGTTAGATCTTTTACATTTCTACTAAATGTTTGACAATCCTGAACTGAACAATAGTACGGTTTTGTTGGGTCCTTGGTACACGGGTGTTCAGATTTTTCAAACTCAGTTATAAAAGATAACTTACAACTTATACATTGAAATGTTTTCTTAACTTTTTTACAAAAGAATTTTTTATGTAATTCCAGTTCATGGTCATAATCTACTTGTTTACCACAGTCATTACACAGAAGCCCTAACCCTCCATCTTCATTATGTTCTGATGCAATATGTAAATTCAGTGGAGCACGATTTCTAAACTTCTTCCCACATTTGAAACAATCATAATTATAGCGAACATTAGAATTTTGGAAATGCTTTGTACTTCTCCTCAGCTGTTCACGATCTAAAGCAATTTTCCGAATTTCATCTATTTCTTGGTAACTATCATTGGTTTCAGCGATAAGACTTGAAAATGTGTCATCACCAGTAAAGAATTCATACTTATGACCTTCTTCTACATTTTCAATATTTACACAAGCTACCCTAGTTTCCTCAAACAAACTACCATAGTCAGGTACCAAACGAAGGTCATCCCCGTCACCTTCAATCTTCACTTCCTTCTTTTTCTTTCTGTCAATCTTTTTCTTTTTCTTTCTGTCAGTCTTTTTCTTTCTATTTTCAACTTCATTTTCTGTTTTCCTTTTACTGGAAACTAATTTTTTGGATAATTCTTTAGTGGGTGTACTCACAGGTGATGATTCAGTATTACCTACAGGAATTTCTGGAACCACTTGCTGTGAGCTGCTGATGACAGGAGACTTCCTTGTTACACCATTTGTATTCCTACAGGTTTTTTTCGCTTTAACTTTGTTACTGAGATCTGTACTAGCTTCCTCATTCTTGTGAAATATTCTCTTAAAGATGGTAGCTGAAATTATAAGAAAGAGCAAAACTATATATACACAATTACAAAGTCTTATCAAATATGGTTGAGTTCTGAAGCCAGTATTGACAAAAAGTGCTATCTGAGACAACTATATTATGATATTAATGTTTGGCAGCCAAAGTTTACTAAATAACAAGAGCAGTTTGTAAAACACTATGCCCCCATGGTGGCCTGTTCCAGTTTCTACTGACCCCCAACACAATAGGAGCAATATACTAATGTGACAGGCAATCATCCCAAGTAGTCTTTGCACTGCAGGTGTGTGTTCTCTAGTTACTCAGCAGAAACCATTTTCAGTCAAAAGTTCACTGTGGCCATGACTTCTAGCCTACTGACTCTAAAAAACAACAAGAGGGTCATGATGACCCTGTATCGCTCACCTGAGTAACATGAGCCACATGTTTCAAATGGCAAACTGATGCTGAAACATTAAGAATGTAGGCCAGTAGGTCACATTCATGTCACTGAAAGTCAGTTTTAAGATCATTGTGCAAAACTGTACATGTGATCCAAATTTCAAGGCTGTATCTTAAACAAGAGGGCCATGAAGGCCCTGTATCGCTCACCTGACCTATTGACCTAAAGATCATCAAGATAGTTTCATTGAGATATGGTCATAAATGTGGCCTCTAAAGTGTTAACTAACTTATCCTCTGATTTGACCTGGTGACCTAGTTTTTGACCCCATATGACCAAGATTCGAACTTGACCTAAAGATCATCAAGATTAACATTCTGACCAAGTTTCATGAAGATACAGTCATAAATGTGGCCTCTAAAGTGTTAACAAGCTTTTCCTTTGATCTGACCCGCTGACCTAGTTTTTGACCCCACATGACCCAGATTGGAACTTGACCTAAAGATCATCAAGATTAACATTCTGACTAAGTTTCATGAAGGTACAGTCTTAAATATGGCCTATACAGTGTTAACAAGCTTTTCCTTTGATTCGACCCATTGACCTAGTTTTTGACCCAACCTGACCCAGATTTAAACATGACCTATAGATCATCAAGATTAACATTCTGACCAAGTTTCATTAAGATATGGTCATAAATGTGGCCTCTAGAGTGTTAACTAGCTTTTCCTTTGATTTGACCTGGTGACCTAGTTTTTGAACCTACATAACCCAGATTCAAACTGGACTTTGAGATCATCATGAGTTATATTCTGACCAAGTTTTATGAAGTTTCATAAATGTGGCCTCTAAAGTGTTAAAAAGCTTTTCCTTTGATTTGCCCCCGTGACCTAGTTTTTGACCCCAGATGACCTAATATCGAAATTGTCCAAGATTTTATGAGGGTATCATTCTGACCAAGTTTCATTAAGATTGGGCCAAAATTGTGACCTCTAGTGTGTTAACAAGCTTTTCCTTTGATTTGACCCGTGACCTAGTTTTCGACCCCAGATGACCCAATATCGAACTCATTCAAGATTTTATTGAGGGTAACATTCTGACCAAGTTTCATTAAGATTGGGCCAAAACTGTGATCTCTAGAGTGTTAACAAGCTTTTCCTTTGATTTGACCTGGTGACCTAGTTTTTGACCCCAGATGACCCAATATCGAACTGGTCCAAGATTTTTATGAGGGTAACATTCAGACCAACTTTCATTAAGATTGGGTCAAAATTCTTACCTCTAGAGTGTTAACAGTCAAATTGTTGACGACGGACCGACGACGGACGACTGACCACGACGGATACAGGGCGATCACAAAAGCTCACCTTGAGCACTTCGTGCTCAGGTGAGCTAAAAACAAGAAAGTAGGTCAGTAGGTCAAGGTCAGTCAAGTGATCCCTAATCACTTGGGATCATCAGGTAATTATAATTAAACAGTCTAGGAAATATGATCTGATAACTTTTGTATTATTTTTGCTACATAACTCATAATTATAATAAGTGACCCCAAGGGCAGGGCCTCTTTTCACCCAAGGGGCATAATTTGAACAAACCTGTTTGAGATCCACCAGGCAATGCTACATACCAACTATAAAAGACCTAGGCCTTGAACTTTCAGAGAAGAAGATCTTTATTATTTTTCCTACATAAGTCTATGTTAAACTTGGTACCCCCAGGACAGGCCCCTTTTCACACTAGGAATGTAATTTAAACAAAAAGCTGTCGGAGGACAGCAACGCTCGACTATTCAACAGCCTTGTCAATTGAATGAATACAAAAGTTGAAAAAAGGGCATAATTTTGTAAAATGCAAAGTAGAGGTATTGAACCTCTGTACTGCATGTCATATCATGACAGTGAACAAGTGTGTGAAGTTTCAATCCATTCCAATTAGTGGATACTGAGATATCAGATTACATACAAAAATTTAACCAAAAACTGCTAAGTCGAAAAAGGGGCATAATTTTGAGAAAAAAAAGAGCAGAGTTATGGGACTTGCTTAGTGCATGTCAGATCATGACAGTGAACAAGTATGTGAAGTTTCAATCCATTCCCATTAGTAAGTACTGAGATACCAGCTTACATACAAAAGCTTTACCAAAAATTTCTAAGTCGAAAAAGGGGCATAATTTTGTATAAAAGCAAAACAGAGTTATGGAACCTGTGCAATGTAGGTCAGTTCATCACAGTGAATAAGTGTGTGAAGTTTCAATCCATTCCCACAAGTGGTTACTGAGATACCAGCTTACATACAAAACCTTAACCAAAAATTTCTAAGTCGAAAAAGGGGCATAATTTTGTAAAAAAGCAAAATAGAGTTATGGAACCTGTGCAGTGTAAGTCAGTTTGTCACAGTGAATAAGTGTGTGAAGTTTCAATCCATTCCCACAAGTGGTTACTGAGATACCAGCTTACATACAAAACTTAACCAAAATCGGGACGCGGACGCGGATGCGGACGCCGACGCCGACGCATGGGCGAGTGCAATAGCTCTACTATTCTATGAATAGTCGAGCTAATTAAATGCTTTTTGCAGAGAAATACTAGGGAAGGCAACATACTTAATATCAAAAGCCTAGGCCTTGCAGTTTAAGGCAAGAAGATTTTTTAAGTTTTTTTCCTATACAAGTCTATGTAAAACCTGAGACCCCACAGGGCAGGGCCATAACTTAAACAATTTTGATAGAAGACCACAAAGCAATGCTAAATACAAAATATCAAAGACCTAGGTCTTGTGGTTTTAGACAAGAAGATTTTTAAAGATTTTTACTATATAAGTCTATGTAAAACTAGTGACCCTGGGGCAATATTTGAAAAATCTTGATAGAGGACTATAAGATGATGTCACATGCCAAATATCAAGCCTCTAGGCCTTGCGGTTTTGGACAAGAAGACTTTTAAAGTTTTTTCTTTTGGGTTGCCATGACAACCAGTGTTCTGCATGGAATTAAATTCTTTGAACAATTTTGAAAGGGAACCATCCAAGGAACATTCCTGTGAAGTTTGGTGTAATTCTGCCCAGTGGTTTTCAAGAAGATTTTTTTAGAAAATGTTGATGGACACACGGCACACGACGAACGACACATGACGGACGACGGACATTGAGCAGTCACAAAAGCTCACCATGAGCCTTTGGCTCAGGTGAGCTAAAAAGAGGGTCATAGTGACCCTGGATCGCTCCTGTGTAATATGAGTTACATGTTTCAAACATCAAACTGATGCTAAAATAATAAGAAAGTAGGTCAGTAGGTCACATTCATGGTCACTGAAAGTCAGTTTTAAGATCGGTGTGCAAAACTGTACAATCATGTCATCCAAACTTCAAGGCTTTATCTTAAAAAACAAGAAAGTAGGTCAGTAGGTCAAGATCAGTCAGGTGACCCCTTATCACTTGGGGTTATCAGGTAATTATAATTAAACAGTCTTGGATAGAGTTATGATCTGATAATTTTTGAAGTATTTTCCCTATATAATTCATATATAACAAGTGACCCCCATGGTGGGACCTCTTTTCACCCCAGGCGTATAATTTGAACAACCTTGTTAGAGATCCACTAGGCAATGCTACATACCAAATATCAAAGGTCTAGGCCTTGAATTTTCAGACAAGAAGATTTTTTTTCCCTTATAATATAGGTCTATGTTAAACTTTGGACCCCTAGGGCAGGGCCTCTTTTCAACCCAGGGGCATAATTTGAACAATTTTGGTAGAGGAACACTAGGCAATGCAATATACCAAATATCAAAAGCCTATACCTTGAAGTTTCAGGCAAGAATTTTTTTCCTACGCAAGTCTAATGTAAATCTTGGGACCCCTGGGTGGGGCCTCTTTTCACCACAGATTAATAATTTGAACAATCTTGGTAGAGGACCACAAGGAAATGCTACTTACCAAATATCAAAGGTCTAGGTCTTGTGGTTTCAGATAAGAAAATTTTTAAAGTTTTTTTCCTATATATATGTCTATGTAAAACTAGGGAACCTTGGCAGGGCCTCTTTTCACCCCAGGGGCACAATTTCATAAAGGACTATTAGATGATGTCACATGCCAAATATCAAGGGCTTACGCCTTGCGGTTTTGGACAAAAAGATTTTTAAAGTTTTTCCTTTCCTTTCGGTTGCCATGGCAGTTCAATTCTTTGAATAATTTTGAAAGGGGGCCAACCAAGGATCATTCCTGTGACGTTTGGTGTCATTCTGTCTAGTGGTTTTTCCACAAGATTTTTTTAGAAAATTTTGATGGATGGATGACGCAGTGACACACAGCGCATGACGGACGACTGACGACGGACATTGAGCGGTCACAAAAGCTCACCATGAGCCTTTGGCTCAGTGAGCTAAAATGGGACATCTACTGACCATAGGCAATCATCTAATATAATTCAAAACCTATAGGCCATAGCAGGCTTTTGTTATTGAGAGGAAAGTGTTATCAGTCTCGAGATAGCTGTGACCTTGACCTTTGAATAACATTCTAAAACTTCTTTAGTGTATCATCCAACCAAAAAGTTAAAAATTTAAAGAAAAATTACTGTTTTGATCCATTGAATCTGTAACAGGATTTTTCATGAATTCCTGAAAATTTTATAAGAATTCATGAACAGATAAAGTAAAATATAAATTTTAAAATTTTCTGGTGTCCAAAATGTTGGAAATTTACAATGGAATATACTGTACCCCATCAAAATTGCTTTGACATTTGACAATAAAAGAGCTTTTGAAGATTTAAACAGTTTCAATTACTGCTCACAGAATTATTTAAAATTATGATACAACATGAATTGTACTGCCTTATCTTTTAAGATATCCATCTTTTACTAACATAATTATTATATCTTCAAATGTAGAAAATCTTCATCAAATGTATTTCACCTGAGAAAATATATAGAACAATATTTTTTTTATTTAGTGTGTATTGAGCCACAGTCATAAATCAGTATCAAGCTGCAACAGCTGATTGTTTTTTTTAGTGGGAGTACACATTAATACTGAGTTTACTATACATGTATCAATTTTTCATAAAAGCCATCATCTAGCCCAACACCTTTACAGGAGAAGAAAGATCAAATAAAAGGCCATTTCTCATTAGGTTTACATTGCTCTTTAAGACAATGTGAAGGTCACTAAGACTAAACAAAAGTACATGGTGATCAAATATTATTTTAAAATAGTAACAAGAGATCACAGAGTGATCTTGGCACCCACCATTGAGCCATTTTTGATTGCTCCAAATTTCAAGACTAGCTCAAGGTCAAAATCAAGGTCAAATTTAATTTCAGTACACATCACTGTGCATGTGGTCCATGCATGTTGTCCAAATTTGAATTATTTAAAATTATGATACAACAGGAATTGTACTGCCTTATCTTTTAAGATATCCATCTTTTACTAACACAAGATTTAGCTTACCAAAAGGTTCCTTCTAGCGCATATTAAATATTCTTTTTAAGGGATCTTTAATAAAATAATTATGAACTATGTGTTTTGCTAGTTTACGTGCATTCTTATCTATTTATTATCTTAAAGAATACTTAAAGTTATTTCACACAAACATTTATTTATCTTAAAATAATAAACAACACCTTTAGATGAGCGATCCTACCAAAATATTATTGGCTGACAATAAATAATAAATACCATCACTCTGTAAAAATTTCGGGAACCAATGTCGACAGCTGTCCTTATGGCACAGATCAGACTTTGGTTGTATGTTTGCCTATTTTTAATTAGCAATACAATGGAAGAAAGGTTCTGCCATATGCCAGTAATTGCATTGCATAAATAGATACTTACAGCTCCAGAACGACTAAACCAGGAGAAAAAGGGTGAAATATTGACTGTTGATATATTTCTAAAGTCAAAATATGATAGTATATAAGTCGGTACCAACAAACTGATGGATTTGAAAAAAGTCCGTACGAAAAGTTCACAACTTGAAAATTACAAAACAATTAATCAAAAGGCATGAAATTACAAAGTTCGAAATATTTATAGCTCAGTAAAGCGAAGAAATGCATTATACAGTTCTAGATAAAAACAAGGGATGTAATGGAAATGTTGTAATCCGGTGACGGTACGTATCGTGCAATAGCATTCACAGACAAGTAAAAAATCTCGAATAACTTTATTAGTACATTATGTTTTGATGGTTATACTAAAAATGTCAAAATAATAAAGATGGTACGAAATAAAATCGTAAAAAGAACCTGTGGAAAACCGAGAAGAATAATAGTAGACGATATTTTTTGGCGGGAGTCTATTTTTAGATAATGAATATTCATTTAGTTAATCTCGATTCTACAATATGACATGTAAGATTTAGGAGTTAGATAGTTTAAACTAAATTATTGTTTTTTGTAGGTCTGTTTATTACGTAGTTGTATTTCACTACAGATTGACTTAAAGATGCGTAAAACACATTGGCAAAGAGGCTATTTGTAATGAATATGCATGAGTACAAAATGGCCGCGCCTACTGGAATTCGGATGCCTTTGATGATACCCTTGTATCCATTACCTGCTCAGTCAAGTGTGACATGTTCACCATAAGTGTTATTATATCTTCAAATGTAGAAAATCTTCATCAAATGTATTTCACCTGAGAAAATATATAGAACAATATTTTTTTTATTTAGTGTGTATTGAGCCACAGTCATAAATCAATATCAAGCTGCAACAGCTGATTGTTTTTTTTTAGTGGGAGTACACATTAATACTGAGTTTACTATACATGTATCAATTTTTCCTAAAAGCCATCATCTAGCGCAACACCTTTACAGGAGAAGAAAGATCAAATAAAAGGCCATTTCTCATTAGGTTAACATTGCTCTTTAAGACAATGTGAAGGTCACTAAGACTAAACAAAAGTACATGGTGATCAAATATTATTTTAAAATAGTAACAAGAGATCACAGAGTGATCTTGGCGCCCACCATTGAGCCATTTTTGATTGTTCCAAATTTCAAGACTAGCTCAAGGTCAAAATCAAGGTCAAATTTAATTTCAGTACACATCACTGTGCATGTGGTCCATGCATGTTGTCCAAATTTGAAAGCTGTAGCTTGAGAAATGTGAAAGTAGTTCACAAGATCAATTTCAAGGTCAAAGTTCATTTCGGTATACAAAGCTATGCATGTGCTTCAAATTGGAGACTGCAGCTTGAGAAATGTGAAAGTAGGTACTAGATAAAAATCAATGTCAAATTTCAATTCATAACACAAAAATATGCATGTGGTCCAAATTTGAAGCCTGCGGCTTGAAAAATGTGAAAGTAACTCACTAGATCAATCTCAAGATCAAAGTTCATTTCGGTACACAAAACTATGCATGTCATCCAAATTTGAAGGCTGTAGATTGAGAAATGTGAAAGTAGGTCACTAGGTCAAAATCAAGGTCAAATTTCATTTCGAAACACAAAACTATGCAAGTGGTCCAAATTTGAAGCCTGTACCTTCAAAAATGTGAAAGTAGGTCACTAGGTCAATGTCAAGGTCAAAGTTTTTTTCGGAACACAAAACTATGCATGTGGTCCAAATTTGAAGGCTGTAGCTTGAGAAATGTGAAAGTAGGTCACTAGGTCAATGTCAAGGTCAAAGTTTTTTTCGGAACACAAAACTATGCATGTGGTCCAAATTTGAAGGCTGTAGCTTGAGAAATGTGAAAGTAGGTCACTAGGTCAATGTCAAGGTCAAAGTATTTTTCGGTACACAAAACTATGCATGTGGTCCAAATTTGAAAGCTGTAGGTTGAGAAATGTGAAAGTAGGTCACTAGGTCAAAATCAAGGTCAAATTTCATTTCGGAACACAAAACTATGCATGTGGTCCAAATTTGAAGCCTGTACCTTCAAAAATGTGAAAGTTGGTCACTAGGTCAATGTCAAGGTCAAAGTTTTTTCCCGTGCACAAAACTATGCATGTGGTCCAAATTTGAAGGATGTAGCTACAGAAATGTGAAAGTAGGTAACTAGGTCAAAATCAAGGTCAACTCATGTCAATGTTCATCTTGCCACTCGAAACTATACATGTGGTCCAAATTTGAATGTTGTAGGTTATTGACAAGAAGTTTTTAAAAGCTTTTCCCTATATAAGTGTATAGGAACCATGTGACCCCCGGGGCGAGGCCATATTTGACCCTAGGGGGATAATTTGAACAAACTTGGTAGAGAACCACGAGATGATGCTACATAACAAATATCAAAGCCCTAGGCTTTGTGGTTTGGACAAGAAGATTTTCAAAGTTTTTCCCTATACAAGTCTATGTAAACATGTGACCCTGGGGCGGGGCCATATTTGACCCCAGGGAAATAATTTGAATCACCTTGGTAGAGGACCACTAGATGATGCTTCATACCAAATATCAAAGCCCTAGGTCCTGTGGTTTTGGACAAGAAGATTTTCAAATTTTTCCCTATATAAATCTATGTAAATTATAAAAATAAACAAAGGGCCATAACTCACTCAAAGACTGTTGAACCAGTCAGATTTTCAGGGGGCACTAGGGTACCATTACATCATTCTGACAAAGTTTGGTCAAAATCCCCCCAGTAGTTTCTGAGGAGATGCGATAACGAGAAATTGTTAACGGACGGACGGACGGAATGACGGATGGACGGACCACGGATGCAGAGTGATTTAATTAGCCCACCATCTGATGATGGTGGGCTAAAAACAGCCATCCATCCAAAACATGCGCTCTGCACATTGTCTCAATGTGGTGAACATTTGTGCCAAGTTTCTTTAAAATCCTTCAAGTAGTTCAAGAGTTACAGAGCGGACACGAAACAAAGTCAAATGACATTGACCCTTAAGTGTGACCTTAACCTTGAAGTGAGCCATCCGAAACATGCACTCTGAACGTCGTCTCAATATGGTGAACATTTGTGTCAAGTTTGTTCGAAATCCTTCATGGGGTTCAAGAGCAGACACAAAATTGCAAATGGACTGACAGACGGACATTGGGGTCATAACATAATACGTTCCTTCAGGTGTATAAAAAACCTTGAAGTTAGGGATTTGAGTCCTGCATGTGACCATTAGTTATGTTTAAGTTATTTGATTATCGTAACTTGACCTAGATTTCATACAGACAAACATTCTGGCTAGGTTTCTTGTAGATCAGGAAGAAAACTAGAGCTGCTTTTGTATGTCTCCCACAACTGCCTAATCATCTAGATTGGCATTTCTTCTCCATTATGTATCTGAGTCAACCATGCACCAAGACCTTTATCACTGGCATCAGTATTTTCAGTAATTTAAGGGCCATAATTCCGAAGTCCCTGGGCCGTTTTGGCTAGTTATCGAACTTGGCTGAGGACATATTGGCAAACATTTGTACAAGTTTGATGGAGATCGCATGAGAAATGTGCGGACAAGATTTGTGACGGACACACAGACAGGAATAAATCAATATGTCTCCCACCACAGTGGTATGGGAGACATAATAATGTCTCTGGAGTGTTAACAAGATTTTTGTATATTTGATTTAGTGGCCTTATTTTTGTTTCTAGATGACCCAGATGACAACTTTACCAATAAACTTTCTGACCAGGTTTTATGTAGTTCTCATAGAAATGTAGCATCTGATAACAAGGTTTTTATATGAATGAGATAAGAATTTGTGCATTAGTGTTTTATGACATTGTAGTGTGCGACTATTATTGTCGCATCTTTGTACCTAGTAACTACATAGTGTAAATATACCGGTACATGTCAAACTTTATTCAGTACTACTAATAATAAGACATTATAATTTAGTATATGTGCATATCTTTGAAATCAACAGTTGGCACTGTACAATGTCAGTTAAACAAACAATTTACATCACCTTAGGCACATATCACTGAAGATTTTCATGCTATTGTTTGATATCTAACAATGAGAACAACTGTGAATAACTGCCAATAATCTGTCAAAAAGCACCATTATGCACATTTTTCTGATTTGTGAAAATTAATATCCGCGAATCAGTCCGAGATCGGCCAAACGCGAACATTAATTGTCACAAAAATAACTGTTATACAGCAAGACTACTGCCGAGCAATGTAAGTCCCCTACTGGAGCCTCATGGTGGTGAACATTTGTGCCAAGTTACATCAAAATCCCTCCATGCATGAAGAAGAAATGCTCCGGACAAAGCCATTCTTGAATTTGACCTTTGACCTCTAAGTATGACCTTGACCTTAGACCTTGGGACCGGTTTTTGCGAACGACATGTTGTCTCATCCAGGGGAATATTTGTGCCAACTGATATTTAAATCCTGTTTTGCATGACAAAGTTACAGCCCGGAGAGGAAAAAAATCCCATTGACCTTTGATCTCAAAGTGCGACCTTGACCTTCAAGCTAGGGTTCTGAGTGTTGCGCATGACATGTTGTCTCATCATGGGGAACGTTTATGCCAAGAAATGTTGTAATCCCTTGATGGAGTTCTGGACCGGACAGGAAAAAAACCTTATTGACCTTTGACCTCCAATTGTGACTTTGACCTTAGAGCTAAGGGTCTGGGTTTTGCACATGACATGTTGGAACATTTGTGCCAAGTAATATCAAAATCCCTTCACGGATGGCTCATGGGGAACATTTGTGCCAAGTAATATCAAAATCCCTTCATGGTTGGCAGAGTTATGGACCAGACAGGAAAAAAGCTCTGTTGACCTTTGATCCCCAATTGTGACCTTGACCTTTGAGCAAGTGTCCGGGATTTGCGCCTGACAGGTCGACTCATCATGGGGAACATTTGTGCCAAGTGATATTAAAATCCCTTAATGAATGATAAGAGTTATGGACTGGACACAAAACAGACCCTGTTCATGCCATGTTAACATTTGACTGCTAAGTGTAACCTTGACCTTTGTGCTAGGGGTCTAAAAGTTGTGCACGACACATCATCTTATTATGAGGTACATTTGTGCCAAGTGATATTAAAATCCCTTCATGGATGGCAGAGTTATGGACTGGACAGGAAAAAAGCCCTGTTGACCTTTGACCCATAATTGTGACCTCGACCTTTTAGCAAGGGGTCCGGGATTCAGGCATGACACATCGTCTCATCATGTATGCCAAATGATATTTAAATCCCTTAGTGAATGACAGAGTTATGGACCGGACACGAAACAGACCGTGTTATAGTAAGACGATGTGTCATGCACAACTTTCAGATCCCTAGCTCAAAGGTCAAGGTCACACTTAGCAGTCAAATGTTAACATGGCATAACAGGGTCTGTTTCATGGCCGGTCCATAGCTCTGTCATTCACCAAGGGATTTTAAAATCACTTGGCACAAATGTTCCCCACTGACCCCATATGCAATCTCAGCCTTGATTTTTCTACTAGCTAACTTACATGCAAAGTTTTATTTCAATTGAAACTTGTTATTTAGCAGAAACTGTCCATATTATGAAAGAATATGCTTTAACAATGGCCTAGACACATATTGCTGACCCCAGAAAGAGACTATAATCTTCGCAATGTTTCACAAATGTGCACGTTTTTTTCATGCAATACAAATGTCTTGTCTTATTTTCTGACAAACATATTTACAGGTAGGTAGCAATTGAGTATTTTGTTATATTAATAGACAATTTTAAACACAGTGTCATTCCTTCTCATATCTATTTGTGAAACATAATTATATATTACAAATGTTTTACAAATGGGAGACCAACCTAAACTGTTTAAAACAAAGGAGCATATTATCATTCTCGAAATTGGTTTACATGGTGTTTATCGCTATGCTCACTCAGTTCACAAATCCCTCACAGGTCTATAAACACCTAAAGACCTATTCTTCAAACAGTAACTAATACTTAATAACCAGGTTTTCAACTTCATCTTGTGAGACTGTATACCCAGTATGTCTTAATTTTTTATATCGACCAGACACTATTTTCAGTAAAAACCTTTGGCCAAGATCTCCCCAGTAACCTTGAATTGTTTAGAAATTGTGATCCATACATAAAATGCAAAATAGATTTGACATTTTGACTGTTTTGTGACCTTGACCTTTGGCCTACTGACCAAGTAATTATCTCTTTGCTGCCTACCTATATGCCAGGTTTGAAGTCAATACCTTGAATGGTTATAAAGTTATGCACTGGGCATAAAATATGATAGATTTGACCTTGACCTTTGACCCACCTTCCTGTTTCATGCACTCTGCACATCATCTCATTGCTACCTACCTATATGCAAAGATTTAAGTCAGTAACTTGAATGGTTATTACATCATCTCTAGACAAGAACTATGAGATTGACCTCCCTTCATAAGCTTAACCTTTAATCTATCAACCAAGTCCATGCACTCTGCTTATTGTTCCATTGCAACCTACCTATATGTATGCATGTGCCACCACTTAAGAAGTCTTGTTTCTGCACAAGAGCTGTCAGTAAGACAGCCAATGCTCGACTATTCAAATCACTGTCCCAGAATCAGGAATATTTCCCTAATGTTAAAATATCTATAGAGTTTCAATCCAGTATCTGCATTAGTTTTGGAGTAACTTGCATGGAAATCTTTAATGAAGGTGTGACGCGAATAGAATAGCTAGACTATTCTTCAAATAGTTGAGCTTAAAATGGCTGTACAAAAACAAGAGGGCCAAGATGGCCCTAGGCCGCTCACCTAAGAAACACACCATAACAGTGTAAAACATGTTTGACCTAGTGATTTCATGGAAACAAATATTCTGACCAATTTTCATTAAGACTGGACCAAAAAATTGGTCTCTTGCGATAAAAACAAGCATTTTCTTAGATATGACCTAGTTTTTGACCCTAGATGACCCATGTTCAAACTTGACCTAGATTTTATCAAGGCAATCATTCTGACCAAAATTCATGAAGATCAATTGAAAAATACAGCCTCTATCATATACACAAGTTTTTTCTTTGATTTGACCAAGTGACCTAGTTTTTGACCTCAGATGACCCATATTCAAATTCGACCTAGATTTCATTAAGGCAATCATCCTGACCAAATTTCATAAAAATCAATTGAAAAAAATAGTCTCTATCGCATACCCAAGATTTTTCTTTAATTTGACCTAGTGACCTAGTTTTTGACCTCAGATAACCCATATTCAAACTCGACCTAAATTTCATCAAGGCAATCACTCTGACCAAATTTCATGAATATCAATTGAAAACTACATCCACTATTGCATACACAATGTTTTTCTTCGATTTGACCTAGTGACCTAGTTTTTGACCCGAGATGACCCATTTTCGAACTCGGCCTAGATTTTATCAAAGTAATCATTCTGGCTAAATTTCATGAAGATCAGTTGAAAAATATAGCCTCTATCGCATACACAAGGTTTTTCCTTGATTTGACCTAGTGACCTAGTTTTTGATCCGAGATGACCCATTTTCGAACTCAGCCTAGATTTCATCAGGGTAATCATTCTGACCAAAATTCATGAAGATCAATTGAAAAATACCGCCTCTATCGCATACACAAGGTTTTTCTTTGATTTGACCTAGTGACCTAGTTTTTGACCCTAGATGACCCATTTTCGAACTCGGCCTAGATTTCATCAAGGCAATCATTCTGATCAATATTCATGAAGATCAAATGAAAAATACAGCCTCTATCGCATACACAAGATTTTTCTTTAATTTGACCTAGTGACCTAGTTTTTGACCTCAGATAACCCATTTTCGAACTCGGCCTAGATTTCATCAAGGCAATCATTCTGACCAATATTCATGAAGATCAATTGAAAAATACAGCCTCTATCGCATACACAAGGTTTTCTTGATTGACCTAGTGACCTAGTTTTGACCCGAGATGACCCATTTCGAACTCGGCCTAGATTTCATCAAGGTATCATTCTGACCAAATTCATGAAGATCAATTGAAAAATACAGCCTCTATCGCATACACAAGGTTTTTCTTTGATTTGACCTAGTGACCTAGTTTTTGACCCGAGATGACCCATTTTCGAACTCGGCCTAGATTTCATCAAGGTTATCATTCTGACCAATATTCATGAAGATTAATTGAAAAATACAGCCTCTATCGCATACACAAGCTAAATGTTGACAGACGACAGACAGACAGACAGACACCGGACATCGAGTGATCAGAAAAACTCACCTGCTCAGGTGAGCTAAAAATAGGGTGATATACTAACTGCATGGATAAATCCTATTAAAACTGACAACTGTAAGCCCATGCCTTGTATAACTGAATGAAAACCACGTCTGGTCACTATGCCCTTGAGCTTTGACTTACTGACCAAAATAAACTGCAGGACTCATAATAATATGGGCCGTCTGCTGACATCAAACAATCATCAAGTTAGACCACTGTAGGTCAGTGTTTTCAAAGTATTTAGTGGAAACCATTTTGCACAAAGACATGTTTATATTAAAAGTTTGCTCTTGTACTGAATTCTGTGAGTGAGGCAGTTGCTTCTATTAAGCCTATGCTGTTCCTCTGCCACAACACAAGTTTTATCAAACACAAACACAGTGTGTGCTCACAAAACAAGTTAAACACATCATTTTTAATAATTGTTTATTTGGGAGTTAATAAGACACAAAAATGTGATTTTCTATCTAAATACTTCTATATTATAAAAAATTTCTTGCTTGAAATATAAAATATCTACTTTGTTTTCTATAACTAAAACTGTATAAATCAATTATTTGTTACATTATTATCACTAATCAATTACTTCTTAAGCAATTATTTCAATGACAGACTATTTGTTAAAGGGAGATGTCACAATCACAAACAACAATATAATACCACTACATCAGCAATGTATGCTCAATCTGTTGCACATAACAACTTTGCATGATGCAAGTAAACTCCCCATATCAAATGGTCTATGATTTTTATATCGTACATTATTTGAATCCTTTACAATACTAAAATCATACTACCTAAGCAATCTGACAAAGATCATTTATTTTCAAACTTTTTATTATAAGATATGAAATGCCATTCATTAAAGGTCCAATACTAAGGAAAGTGAACATTTTAATTTCTTTTAAAAAGCACAGAAACTATTTCATTTTATTGGAAAATGAAAGTTGGTATGTAGAAATTCGAAATAAATCGCAGTATATGTACAATTATTTTTCTATGAAGTATGAAGAAAGTTAAAAAGACCTGGGGGGTCATTCTGTCGATTCATTGAAATTTCAACATAATACACATACATTTCTTTGAGTTCCATAGACCTTCTGTAAATTTTGACCTGCCAATCTTCATTATTTAGTGTCTTGCAGAAGTCTATGCACTGGCTATGAAAAAAAATTGCCAACTCACTTTCCCTTAGTAATGGACCTTTAACTAGAATTTGGATGCCCAAAAGGCAAGCAATATTGAGTTTGTAGACACACTACCTCACTGCAAAAGACATTTCTGCAAATTAAAAGATAAGAATGCTCTATGCATGTAAAAGCTACAGTTCAGACAGTCAGACATGACCTATGACACCCAAGTGAAACTGGGATCTTCAAACAAGAGCTGTCAGTGGACAGCGCGCTCGACTATTCTCAGTGCTTGATAGTATAATATAAGCTATGAGTAAAACTTTAACATTACAATAAGCATATTCTAAGTTGAAAAGGGGCCATAATTCAGTCAAAATGCTTGATAGAGTTGTCTGCTCCTGTTTACAGAATGGGGTTATGATGGTAAACAAGTATGCAAAATATGAAAGCAATATCTCAATGGACTTTGAAAATATTTGGGGTGGTACGCAAACTTTAATATTTGTGTGACGCTCACGCTAACGCTCACGCAGACGCCGGGGCGAGTAGGATAGCTCCCCTATTCTTCAAATAGTCGAGCTAAAAAGGGGCCCAGGCCTTGAACTCAAATGCCATCTTATTGTCTGCCCATTAAAATCAAGATTGCTCCATAAAGAACAAAGTTACAAGGCGTATCTGTCATGATCTTTGACCCCCCCATCCCCACCCTCAAGCATGACCTTGATCTTTCAGATAGGGGCAAGAGTCTTACAACAACATATCTCACTGAGGCAAACATTAAAAAAGGTTCCTCTTATGTCATAGTTACAGCCCTTAAAAGATCTGTCATGAATATTGACAATCAAGTGTGACCCTGACCTTGGGGATAGGGGCACAGGTCTTGCGAACATGTCTTGTCACTGAGGCAAGCATTTATAGTCTGACCTAGAGTGTCTACAGAAACTTACAGTGTGAACTAGAGTGTCTACAGAAAATGGATGCCCCTGCTATATGATGTAAGGACACAGAAATGTGAGTTCTGTAATGGCTCTTTGACAATAGAACACAATGTCATGTACTCAACTTACAGACTGAAAAAAAAAAATTCTTGTTAATGATAAATTTACATCCCCTTGTTATGGTGAGTCAGTACCAAGTTATTTGAATATCCTTCTATGTATGTAAAAGTAACAGATCAGAAAAAAGACGCAACATCTCTGACCTTTACATTTCACAAATCCTTGTTTTTGCCCTGATATATGAATATCCATCTATGTATGCAAAAATAAAAAGTTATACACCAAAAAAGAAAAAGAATAACAAGAGCTGTCCATAAGACAGCCAATGCTCGACTATTTGAATTGTTGTCCCAGAAGCAGGAATATTACCCGCAATGTTAAAATATCTATGAAGTTTCAATCCAGTAACTGTATCAGTTTTGGCGTTTAGTAACTTACATGCAAAACGTTAACCAGAAATTTTTAAGTTCAAAACATGAAATAATTTTGCAAATATATGTGAGAGTTATGGAACTTGATGCTATGACCTAGTTTTATAAACCCAAAGGAACATGTGAAGTTTCAATTAATATTTGCATTAGTTTTTGAGGTATTCAAACTTTAACCAGGATTGTTTTAAGTCCAAAAGGTCATAATTTGGCCAAAATGCATGTCAGTGTTGTGGGACTTGATGCTATCACCTAGTTGTATAACCCTGAAGACACAAGTGAAGTTTCAATTCAATATCTGCATTAGTTTTGGAGCTAGTAACTTGCACACAAAACTTTAACCAGGATTATTTAAGTCCAAAGGGGGTATAACTTGGCCAAAATATGGACTTGACCTAGTGAGGTTGGTAATTGACCTAGAAAAAAGAAAAAATAAGTTTTAAAGCTTTATACTTTTTCATGAAAGCTCTATTCATGCAAAACTTTAACCAAGGTGTGACGCCGACACCAGAGGGAGTAGAATAGCACGGACTACTGTGAAATCATTTAAATTTGCTAGCATGAAATTTCACGCAAACGGCAAAATAGACATTTTTACGCGGGCTTTAATTCGAGCATTTATAATTTAAGAGAGAATTTTTTTTTTTTTTTTTAATTGTTTTTCAGAAATCATCAGCATCGAACATGTCACTATCATGTACCACCTGTCAATAAAAGCGGCCCATTTATGACCTTGTTAAAAGGTATGACAGTCCAACTGATAATTGTTGTTAACTGACACTATGGTTAGGTAAGTGTAAAAGAGTAAGGATGGATTAAAACAAGCGCTTGTAGAACACAGAATGCCCCCCTCGAATCATTCAGTAATTGCACAAGGAACAGAAATTATTTGGTCACTGTACACAGTTCTACTGTTCTGGGTGACCTCAAAATCAATAGGCGTCATCTGCTGGTCATGATTAACCTCCCAATCAACTTTCACGATCCTAGGCCCAAACATTCTCAAGTTATCTTCCGAAAACGGTTCAACTGTTCTGGGTCACTGTGACCTTGACCTCTGGTCTAAAAATCAATAGGGGGCATCTGCTGGTCCAATCAATTTTCATGATCCTAGGCCCAAGCGTTCTTGAGTTATCGTCTGGAAACCGTTTAACTGTTCCGGGTCACTGTGACCTTGACCTTTGACCTACTGACCTCAAAATCAATAGGGGTCATCTGCTGATCGTGATCAACTGCCCTATCAAGTTTTGTGATCTTGGCCCAAGCATTCTCAAGTTATCGCCAAGAAACGGTTTAACTGTTCTGGGTCACTGTGACCTTCACCTTTAACCTACTGACCTCAAAATCATCTGCTGGTCATGATAAACCTCCCTATCAACTTTCGTGATCCTAGGGCCTAAGTGTTCTTGAGTTATCATCTGTAAATCATTTAACTGTTCCGGGTCACTGTGACCTTGACCTTTGACCTACTGACCTCAAAATCAATAGGGGTCGTCTGCTGTTCATGACTAACCTCCCTATCAAATTTCATGATCCTAGGCCCAAACATTCTCAAGTTATCATCCGGAAACTGTTTAACTGTTCCGGGTCACTGTGACCTTGACCTTTAACCTACTGATCTCAAAATCAATACGGGTCATCTGCATGATCCTAGGCCCAAGCATTCTTGAGTTATCATCCAAAAATGGATTGGTCTACATACCGACCGACCGACCGACATCTGCAGAACAATATACCCCTCCTTCTTCAAAGGGGGGAATAATAAAAGGAGTTTGAAGTCTTATTATCAATGGTGCTTGTCCAATTACTTTAAAATAATAGTGGCAGGTGCAATTAATTACGAAGCTGCATTTCTACATTCGATAATGCTGTGTGACAAACTTGAAATTGGTGAACGGCAAATGGTTATACACACATGAATTCAAATATTTACATAGTTTTCTGTCAAGGATTAAATGATAAATAAAAGAAATATTTCGTAGCAGTTGTAAGACGATGACAACAATATGAAACTAGCGTAAGTAATTGAAGCGTTTGTAAAGAATAACCAATTAACCAATTAATATAAGTTATTCAATCAATATGATAATTCATTTTGGTAAAAAACAAGTAAGTTCCTATCAAGACAAGCTTTAACTGCCGATAAACTGAAAATTTGAAATATATGGGTCTTTGAAATATACGGGTCTTATAACATACATATATTTCAGACAGGAAATAAATTCAGATAACTATTTACGAAATGGTTAAATAATAGCAGTCTTAAATTTGCACATCGCAACGCGAAAACTCATCCTGCGCAAACAAAAATAATTTCACAGTATTATTCGAAATAGTCAAGCTAAAAATAAAATAAATCTTAGAGCTCTGTGAACTTGACCTTTGAGCTAGAGGTCTAGGTCTTACATACAACACAGCATCCAATAAAACTGAATGTTTATGACAAGTTATATAAATATTCATCTATTTATACAGCAGTTATAGCTGTAAAATCCCTAATTGTGATGCTAGAAGAGTTGGTCTTGCATGCAACACATTGTCTATAATATTTTTCCGTTACAGCTTCTTTTTGTTGTGGGCCTACTTTGCAAATGCGTGGCTCTGAGGCTGTGTTTGTGGTGCTCTGTGCTTCCGAGAAATCTACCCTTACCTATTATCTTTTTTAAACTGGACAAGAAAATGACCTATAATCCCTGACCTCTCAAGTGTGATATTGACCTTTAAGGGACTTGAACAAGTCATGTTGTCTTGCTATGGTAAATGCTTGTGCAAAGTTATTTTGATGTTCATACATGCATAAAGAAAGTTAAGGAGTGGACAAGAAAAATGACCTACAATCCCTGACCTCTGTGACCTCGACTTCCAAGCTATAGCATGGACAGATACACACACAGACAGGGGTACACCACACTGACCCGAAACAGGAATTTCAGCTTACTGCAAGCAGACTCAACAAAACTCTCTCATCAATGTTAGGTTTTTACACATAAAACAAATAGAACAGAATGATTTTATTCCAGTGGAAATAGTAGAAAACTTTTCCATTTTTTTTCTTTTTTGTTTTTAAGTGATTCTATTCTGATGGTAAATGTAAAAATGATTTCATGATTGAAATACTGTGCTACCTGAAAAACTGCAACCCGAGGTAAATACAACACTAAAGTGTTTGCTGTAGAAAGCTTTAAGATACATGATGAATTTACATTGATAAATGATAAAAGTTGTTTATTCTTCCCTATACATACCGAAAAACCTGTTTTGAAAAAGCAAACCATTTCATCTTGAATGTTCATTAACATTTCTTACACTACTGCCATAATTCAATTTATTATATAAAATTGTGTTAACTAACTCTATTACAGTATTAAACTATATTTTGCCATATTTTCATCCATTTTTGTAGAGATGTTTGACAAGACACTACTGAGAGTATCAACCAATCAGAAATATGGATACACAACTGCTTAGTTTTCATATCCATTAACATGCAATGTAGAAGTATTAGTACAACATAATCAATATATAATTTTGAAAATTATCCACTCCTGGACAGTAATTACAGCAGAAAAAGGTTAAATTTTTGTCAGATTTTGGCCAGAATAATCTTTCTACACGTTATTGTGAATTGACTATTTTTTTGTGATTTCACGACTGGTCATTCCACATAAATCCCAAGAAACATAAAATTGCAAATCTTGTCTGCAACAGCTAAAATCTACAAATTCATATCCCACTAAAATAGTTGTTTTCACCCAAACCATGAAATGCCTTCTTAATTTACATCTTAATCCTTGATTAGAGTGGAAATTTACCACTGAGCGGCCACACTCCTTACATGGTTGAGTGGTTACATGATTTACATACTTAAACATGGCACAGTATACATGTTACTAATTAATCCTGCTGACAGTGAGTTCAAATCCTACAATGTAATGTTAGCGGCCAGGGATGTAAATCAGTCAACAATTAAAGTTCTACTAAATAGTGAAACTGAAATTTACCACTACCAAAATCACAGCAGTCAAATGCCTACAAGCTCTCTTCAATGTTGATGCTGAGAAATGCAATAATTTCAGAAATATTTCTATTTCTTTCTTGTCCTTGTTTGTTACAACTTACATAATTGTTAAATTCAGGAGAAAAATTAATTTTGTTATAAAGTATTGTTCTGCTTAACATAGCTGCATACAAACAGAGTTAATTTTTGAGTACAAATACAAGAGAAATGAATACAGAGTGAGATGTTCTTAAAGATAAATACAACTATACATCACTGAAAAATATTTTGAATGCCCTGAAATATGAAAAAAGTAAAATGATATAGAAATTAAAGGCTAAACATACAGTTTCATTATAAACATCTTTTCAAATATATAGAGTACAAACATCACAGCTTAAAGACTTACTATCAGTGACAGAATGTATCTATTTACATCTAAGAACAATAACTTTGTAGCCTTTTTAGTAAGTAATGCGCTAGTATATCTTTAAACTATAGTAAAAAAAACTTCATCATCTTATAAAACTACAGTCAAACTAGATTGTTTTTCACGAAAAAGATGTCTCCCACCATTTACCATGTAGAAATTGTAAAATGCCACAAATTTACATAGGTAACTCCTGTGAACTTTGGTGGAATTCTAACCAGTGGTATAGGAGAAGTAGCATACAAAAAAGAATTTGACAAATCAAGGGTTATGACTCTTGTTTAAAACAATCTGATCAGAATATGAAGGTTATATGCACAGCTATGCTTCAACTAATCACTTGTGAGGTTTGGTGAAATTCAGTCTAATGTATACAGCAAGTTGAGTAAACAATGTAAACTGTGACAAATCTAGAGCTTCATGTGGGAGACAAAATGAAATGGAATGCAAACAAAACTATCACAATTTAATATTAAGATATTTTGCAATAGTTAAAACTAAAAACTTATCAACAACAAAAAAAGAAACATGGTCCAAAAAAATCAACGTTTGTCTCCAAGCTTTGCATCAATTTTAAGCTAAAGTTGCTTTGTAAATTATCTGGGTTTGAGGAAACATTCAATACAAACCTGGCCAGAATTTTCAAGTACACAGTACAGTTTTATATCAATAAAATATTTCAACATTAATAATTTTCTTGCTCTGAATAGAATACAAAAACAAGAGGGTCACTGACCCTAAAACGCTCATCTGTGTACAAGGCTTCAAGTGTGTTTGTATAACGTAATGGTACAAGTACAGAGTTAGGTTTCTTCTATGTTAGCCTGTATTATATACATGTCACACACATTTTTGAACTTACAATTTGAACAATTATGCTAGACAGTACAACTCTGATATCACATGCCAAATATCAAGGCTCTAGCTATTATTGATTCAAAAAGAAGATTTTCGAAGTTTCTTATATATAAAAGCCTATAGTAAGTGCATGTCACACACAGGGGCATGGCCATTTTGGACCTTAGGGCAATAATTTGGACAATTATGGTAGAGAGTCACACCCTTATATCACATGTCAAATATCAAAGCTCTATAGAGAAAAACTTCTGTTAAGTCCGATAGCTGAAAACGTATTTCTAACAAAAAAGACCTATATGTTCAATGAACCGGGATCATTTGAACAATTTTGAAAGAGGGCTACCCAGAGATCATTTGTGCAAAGTTTCATCAAAATCCATCCAGTGGTTTTGGAGATGTTGTTTAAAGAAACTGTTGATAAAAAGTGACCATGCCCTCTGGTCAGCCATGTTTTTTAACAAATAAAAAAAATTTGAACACTATTTGTAGAAGGTCACACAAGGACCATTTGTGTGATATTATTTTAAAATTGGGCTAACAGTTTTATACAAGAATATTTTCTAAGCTTCTACTATATACATATAGGGAAAAATGACCACGCCCCCTGGCAGCCATGTTTTTTGACGAATCAAAATAATCTGAACATTCTTGGTAAAGGGTCACACAAGGACCATTTGTGTAAAATCATTTTAAAATTGGGCCAGCAGTTTCACATGAGAAGATTTTTTAAATTTCTACTATATACATTTAGGGAAAAGTGACGACAACCCCTTGCGTCCGTGTTTTTTTACCAATTGGTGTAATTTGAACAATCTTAGTAAAGGGTCACACATGGACCATTTGTGTAAAATTATTTTCATATCAGGCCAGCAGTTTTACACTAGAAGATTTTTAAAATTTCCACTATATATATATAGGGAAAAGTGACCATGCCCCCTGGCAGCCATGATTTTTGATGAATCGGAATAATTTGAACAATCTCGGTAGAGGGTCACACAAGGACCATTTGTGTTAGATTATTTTTAAATCTGGCAAGCAGTTTCACAAAAGAATTTTTTTTAAAGTTTTCACTAAATACATATAGGGAAAAGTGACCATACCCCCTGGCAGCCATGTTTTATGATGAATCGGTAGAATTTGAACAATCTTGGTAGAGCTGGTTGTTTTGGGTTTAACGCCGTTCCTCAACAGTATTTCAGTTATGTAACGGTGGCAGTTAACCTAACCAGTGTTCCTGGATTCTGTACTAGTACAAACCGGTTCTCCGAAAGTAACTGCCAACTTCCCCACATGAATCAGAGGTAGAGGACTAATGATTTCAGACACAATGTCTTTTATCAAATTGTCACGGAGAACATACGCCTCACCCAGGAGTCTGTGCTCTCCCTATTGAGCTAAGCGGGGGTGCATCTTGGTAGAGGATGACATAAGGACCATTTGTGTGAAATTATTTCAAAATCTGACCACTAGTTCTGGAGGTGTTGTTTGAAGATTTTTCTATTTTTAGCTCTGGCAGCCCCTATGTGCAACCAAGCGGAACCCTTTGAACAAATCTGGTAGAGGACCATCCAAGGAACATCCACACCAAGTTTCATCAAAATCCATTCAATGGTTTTGGAGATGTCGTTTAAACACTATTGCTGACGATGGATGACTTGACGGACGGACGGATGCACACATGCAAAACGGGCACAGCTTGGTCACAATAAATCACCACAGGCACTTTGTGCTCTGGTGAGCTAAAAACTCAAACAAATAGCATAATACATGTTTAATCTAATCTGTGAAGGCTGTTACCTCAGGTAATGAAAGTCATGACTCAAGGCTCTCAAAAGAGGATTTGACCTAAGGCAATGACAGAAAGCCATAACTCAAGGCTCTCAAAAGAGGATTTGACCTAAGGCAATGACAGAAAGCCATGACTCAAGGCTCTCAAAAGAGAATGTGACCTAAGGCAATGACAGGAAGCCATGACTCAAGGCTCTCAAAAGAGAATGTGACCTCGTGCAGACAGAAAGCCATGACTCAAGGCTCTCAAAAGAGGATTTGACCTAAGGCAATGACAGAAAGCCATAACTCAAGGCTCTCAAAAGAGGATTTGACCGAAGGCAATGACAGAAAGCCATAACTCGAAGCTCTCATAAGAGAATGTGACCTCGTGCAGACAGAAAGCCATGACTCAAAGCTCTCAAAAGAGAATATGACCTCGTGCAGAAAGAAAGGCATGACTCAAGGCTCTCAAAAGAGGATTTGACCTAAGGCAATGACAGAAAGCCATGACTCAAGGCTCTCAAAAGAGGATTTGACCTAAGACAATGACAGAAAGCCATGACTCAAGGCTCTCAAAAGAGAATGTGACCTAAGGCAATGACAGAAAGCCATGACTCAAGGCTCTCAAAAGAGGATTTGACCTAAGGCTATGACAGAAAGCCTTGACTCAAGGCTCTCAAATGAGGATTTGACCTAAGGCAATGACAGAAAGCCGTAACTCAAAGCTGTCAAAAGAGAATGTGACCTCGTGCAGACAGAAAGCCATGACTCAAGGCTCTCAAAAGAGGGTTTAACCTAAGGCAATGACAGAAAGCCATGACTCAAGGCTCTCAAAAGAGGATTTGACCTAAGGCAATGACAGAAAGCCATGACTCAAAGCTCTCAAAAGAGAATGTGACCTCGTGCAGACAGAAAGCCATGACTCAAGGCTCTCAAAAGAGGATTTGACCTAAGGCTATGACAGAAAGCCATGACTCAAGGCTCTCAAAAGAGGATTTGACCTAAGGCAATGACAGAAAGCCATAACTCGAAGCTCTCAAAAGAGAATGTGACCTTGTGCAGACAGAAAGCCATGACTCAGGGCTCTCAAAAGAGGATTTGACCTAAGGCAATGACAGAAAGCCATAACTCAAAGCTCTCAAAAGAGAATGTGACCCAGTGCAGACAGAAAGCCATGACTCAAGGCTCTCAAAAGAGGATTTGACCCAAGGCAGTGACAGAAAGCCATAACTCAAAGCTCTCAAAAGAGGATGTGACCTCCTGCAGACAGAAAGCCATGGCTCAAGGCTCTCAAAAGAGGATGTGATCTCAGTCAATGACAGGAAGCTCACGAAAGAGGATGTGACCTCAGGCAGACAGAGAGCCATGACTCAATGCTCTCAAAATAGGATATGACCTCAGGCAACCAGAAAGCCATGACTCAAGGCTCTGAAGAGGATGTGACCTCAGGCAATGACAGAAAGCCATGACTCAATGCTCTCAAAATAGGATATCACCTCAGGCAACCAGAAAGCCATGACTCAAGTCTCTTATAAGAGGATGTGACCTAAGGCAATGACAGAAAGCCATGAGTCAATGCTCTCAAAATAGGATATGACCTCAGGCAACCAGAAAGCCATGACAAGGCTTTTATAAGAAGATGTGACCTAAGGCAATGACAGAAAGCCATGAGTCAAGGCTCTCAAAGTAGAATGTGACCTCAGGCAACGGCAGAAAGCCATGACTCAAGGCGCTCAAAATAGGATGTGACCTCAGGTAATGACAGAAAGCTCTCAAAGAAGATGACTTTTTCGTGACCTGAGGCAATGACAGAAAGCCATGATTCAAGGCCCTCAAAAGAGGATGTGACCTCAGGCAGACCATGGCTCTCAAATGAGGATCTGACCTCCGGCAATGACAGAAAGCCATGACTCAAGGCTATCTAAAGAGGATATTATCTTAGGCAATGGTAAAAGCCATGATATGTGAAGGCTGTGACCTCAGGCAATGCGAGAAAGCCATTATTTTCAATTCATGGTATCAGTTGACCATTTGGTAGTTTTGCTGTGCTGCTGTTGTGCTGTCACTTTTCTGTAAAAAGCAAGGTCATATCATGAGCCCCTTTCAGTACCAGAGAGCCATCACAGAGCAATATAATCAAATATACAAAAACAATCATTCATATCATTATATATCAAACAACAAGTTTTATATGAAATGTAAACCAGTCTCTAAATATATACAAATATATACAATTTCAAAGTATTTACAAATTTTAACTTATATAAAATTGTTTGCATAGATGAATGTAAATGCCTGTCTTGCATAACTTTCTTTTAAAAGGAATGTTTGTAAAGAAAAAATATCATCACATGACATGTAACAAAATACATCAACAATTTTACAGCTTCTGTAATAATAATCTACACACTATACAGATTTTGGTATATAGCCTAAATAAATTTACCATTCCATGGAAGCACAGATTTAATTTCCTACAGACAACAAGGGACTTTCTCTGCAACACATTTTTAAAACAAGAGGACCATGATGGTCCTGAATCGCTCACCTATCCCCACATGACCTAGTGTTGAACTGAGTACGACGTCGTTATTTCTATTATTTGACATAGTGACCTAGTTTTTGAGCACATGTGACATAGATATCATCAAGATAAAAAATTCTGACCATTTTTCATGAAGATCCATTGAGAAATATGGCCTCTAAAGAGATCACAAGGTTTTTCTATTTTTAGACCTACTGACCTAGTTTTTGACCCCACATGACCCAGTTTCGAACTTGACCTAGATATCATCAAGGTGAACATTCTGACCAATTTTCATGAAGATCCATTGAGAAATATGGCCTCTAGAGAGGTCACAAGGTTTTTCTATTTTTAGACCTACTGACCTAGTTTTTGACCCCACGTGACCCAGTTTCGAACTTGACCTAGATATCATCAAGGTGAACATTCTGACCAATTTTCATGAAGATCTCATGAAAAATATGGCCTCTAGAGAGGTCACAAGGTTTTTCTATTTTTAGACCTACTGACCTAGTTTTTGACCGCACGTGACCCAGTTTCGAACTTGACCTAGATATCATCAAGATGAACATTCTGACCAACTTTCATAAAGATCCCATGAAAAATGTGACCTCTAGAGTGGTCACAAGCAAAAGTTTACGCACGCACGAACGCACGGACGGACGACGGACGCCACGCGATCACAAAAGCTCACCTTGTCACTTTGTGACAGGTGAGCTAACAAGCCTTTAAAGATACAAGATACATGTATATAAATTTCCTTCCAAGCAAATATTTTTTCCAACGGGGCTTTGAGCTATGTAATTTGGAAAAATGTTAAAAAGTGATTTTTTTTTTTTTAATTTTGCATTTAAAGAAACAATGTCAGTATAGTCTTATACTGCCATGTGTTTCAAATGTTTCATAGGTACAGTTTTCGGCTGAAAAAGAAATGAAAAATAACTTTGTGAATGAAATATACTATTTGCAATTGGAACTGAGGCTGACGTTCGGATTGAAAAAAACGCTGCAATTCAAAAATTTCCATGTTGTTCAATGTCATTTTACTTTACTGGTAAAACAATGATATAAACAAAATAATTTTTCTACTGGAAACTTAAAAAAAAGTAGTTATTAATAAGTCTGTTACAAAATGAACTGAAGATCTCCAAAATTCAAATCAACAACTGAACAAATTCCATCCTTGTTACTTCTAGTGTGAACAATTCAAGTCCACTACACTAACAAAAAAAATCTTCAGTCTTTAAACCTACTGATATTAAGTATAAAAAAGTCCCATTTTAATTATGCAAACTTGGGTCTATTATGAAAATTTTAACCAATAAAAATCCAACAAGAGGACCATGATGGTCCTGAATCGCTCACCTCTTCCCACACGATCCAGTTTTGAGAATGACGTCGTTTTTTCTATTATTTGACATAGTGACCTAGTTTTTCAGCTCATGTGACCCAGTTTTGAACTTGACCTAGATATTATCAAGATAAAAATTCTGACCAATTTTCATGAAGATCCATTGAAAAATATGGTCTCTAGAGAGGTCACAAGGTTTTTCTATTATTTGACCTATGGACCTAGTTTTCGAAGATACTGACCCATTTTGAACTTTACCTAGATATCATCAGAGTGAACATTCTCCAAATTTCATGAAGATCCGTGAAAAATATGGCATTTAAGAGGTCACAAGGTTTTCTATTTTATATCTAACTGGCCTAGTTTTGATCGCACGTGACCCATGTTTTGAAACTGACCTAGATATCACAAGTGTAACATTCAGATCATTTTCATGAATCCATTGAAAAATATGGCTTAGAGAGGTCAAAAAATTTATATAATTTAGACCTATGACCTAGTTTTGACCGCAGTTGACCCAGTTTTCAAACTTGACCAAGAATCATCAATTGAACATTCAGATCAATTTTCATACAGATCCCATGAAATGGGATGGCTCTAAAGAGGTCACAAGGTTTTTATTATATCTGACCTACTGACCTAGTTTTTTAAGGCACGTGACCCAGTATCAAACTTGACCTAGATATCTAATCAAGGTGAACACTCTGACCAATTCATGAAAGATCCATTCAAGGGTATGGCCTCTAGAGGGTCACAAGTTTTCTATTTCAAGACCAACTGACCTATGTTTTGATCGCAGTTGACCCATTTCAAACTTGAACCTATACATCATCAAATTTACATCAGACCAAACTTTCATACAGATCCCAATGAAAATATTTGCCTCTAGAGAGGTCACGTTTTTTCATTATTTGACTACTGACCTACTTTTTTGAAGGCACGTGACCCACTTTCGAACATGACCACATATCATCAAGATGAAAATTCTGACCAATTTTTATAGAGATCCATCACTAAGTATGGCCTCTAAAGGTCAAGGTAATTTTCTATTTTTAGACCTACTGACCTAGTTTTTGACCGCACATGACCCGTTTCAAACTGACCTAGATATCATCAGATAACATTCAGACCAAACTTTCATACAGATCCCATGAACAAAATATGGCCTTAAGAGAGGTCACAAGGTTTTTCTAGTTTATTTGACCTACTGACCTTTTTTTGATGGCACGTGACCCACTTCAACTTGACCTAGATATCATCAGATGAAACATTCTGATCACAATTTTCATACAGATCCCATGAACAAGAGGACCATGATGTCCTGAAATCGCTCACCTATCTCAAATGACCAAGTGTTCAACTGAGTATGACATCGATATTCTATTATTGACATAGTGACCTAGTTTTGAGCACATGGTGACCTAGATATCATCAAGAATAAAAAATTCTGACCAATTTCATGAAGATCCATTAGAAAAATAGGCCTCTAGAGAGTTCAAAAGTTTTCTATTAATTGACCTAATAAGCCAGTTTTTGAAGGCACGTGACCACTTTAAACTTGACCTAGATATCATCAAGGTGAACATTCTCAAACATATTCATGAAGACTCGTGAAAAATATGGCCTATAGAGAGGTCACAGGTTTTCTATTTTCGACCTACTTGACCAGTTTTTGTCCAGCACATACCCAGTTACGAACCTGACCTAGATATCATCAAGCTGAACATTCACCAATTTCATGAAGATCCATTGAAAATATGGCCTCTAGAGAGGTCACAAGGTTTTTTTTCTATTTTTAGACTATTGACCTAGTTTTTGACCCCACTGTGACCAAGTTTCCAACCTGACTTAGATATCATCAAGATGAACATTCTGACCAAATTCATGAAGATTCATGAAAAATGGGCTCTAGAGAGGTTACAAGTTTTTCTATTTTAGATTCACTGACCTAGTTTTTAACCCACATGACCAGTTTCGAACTTGACCTAGATATCTTCAAGGTAAACATTCTGACCAATATTCATGAAGATCCATTGAAAAATATCGCCTCCAGAGAGGTCACAAGGTTTTTCTATTTTTAGACCTACTGACCTAGTTTTTGACCGCACATGACCCAGTTTCGAACTTGACCTAGATATCATCAAGGTGAACATTCTGACCAATTTTCATGAAGATCCATTGAGAAATATGGCCACTAGAGAGGTCACAAGGTTTTTCTATTTTTAGATCTACTGACCTAGTTTTTGACCCCACATGACCCAGTTTCGAACTTGACCTAGATATCATCAAGGTGAACATTCTGACCAATATTCATGAAGATCTCATGAAAAATATGGCCTCTAGAGAGGTCACAAGGTTTTTCTATTTTTAGATCTACTGACCTAGTTTTTAACCCCACGTGACCCAGTTTCGAACCTGACCTAGATATCATCAAGATGAACATTCTGACCAATTTTCATGAAGATGCATTGAGAAATATGGCCTCTAGAGAGGTCACAAGGTTTTTCTATTTTTAGACCTAATGACCTAGTTTTTGACCCTATGTGACCCAGTTTCGAACTTGACCTAGATATCATCAAGATAAACATTCTGACCAATATTCATGAAGATCTCATGAAAAATATGGCCTCTAGAGAGGTCACAAGGTTTTTCTATTTTTAGACCTACTGACCTAGTTTTTGACCCCACGTGACCCAGTTTCGAACTTGACCTAGATATCATCAAGGTGAACATTCTGACCAATTTTCATAAAGATCTTGTGAAATATATGGCCTCTAGAGAGGTCACAAGGTTTTTCTATTTTTAGACCTACTGACCTAGTTTTTGATGGCACGTGACCCAGTTTCGAACTTGACCTAGATATCATCAAGATGAACATTCTGACCAACTTTCATAAAGATCCCATGAAAAATGTGACCTCTAGAGTGGTCACAAGCAAAAGTTTACGGACGCACGGACGCACGGACGGACGACGGACGACGGACACCGCGCGATCACAAAAGCTCACCTTGTCACTTTGTGACAGGTGAGCTAAAAATATGGCCTCTAGAGAGGTCACAAGGTTTTTCTATTATTTGACCTACTGACCTAGTTTTTGATGGCACGTGACCCAGTTTCGAACTTGACCTAGATATCATCAAGATGAACATTCTGACCAATTTTCATGAAGATTTTGTGAAATATATGGCCTCTAGAGAGGTCACAAGGTTTTTCTATTTTTAGACCTACTGACCTAGTTTTTGATGGCACGTGACCCACTTTCGAACTTGACCTAGATATCATCAAGATGAACATTCTGACCAACTTTCATAAAGATCCCACAAAAAATGTGACCTCTAGAGTGGTCACAAGCAAAAGTTTACGGACGGACGGACTAACGCACGGACGGACGGACGACGGACGCTGCGTGATCACAAAAGCTCACCTTGTCACTATGTGACAGGTGAGCTAATAATGTATTATGCATATTTCATTTTTAAAAAGATCATTCAACAACAATAGTAAATGACGAAAATGACAGGTTCCAACTCGCTCACCTGACCTAAATCTTGATGCACAGAATTATTAAAGGTAACTGTTGAATTTAGTACAAAAATATGATGGATATGCCTCAGACAGGTAAACAGGAAACAAACCATGTGAACTTGACCTTAAAAAATGATACAAGTTCAACAAAAGCGTCAAGGTACACTGTCTCATCATAGGTATCAATTACAAAAAGCATAATGAATGAAAAACAATAATCTTGATTTCATAAAGACTGAAATTCTTACAATGTAGATCTAGTAGATAAAGTGGCTCTGGAGGGTTTAAAACTTTATTCTATGACCAGGCTTAGTACGTTTAACCCTTGATAATCATAGATTTCATAAAAATGAACATCCTGACCAGGTTTTGTGTCGATAAGATAGAAAATGTGGTCCCTAATGTTAACCTTTTTTCACACTAGATGACCCAGTTTCAAACTTCACACATTTTACCAAATTTCACATGTATCAGATAGAAAATGTGGACTCTGGATAAGACAATTTTCAAGGGATATAACTTAGTTGTCAACCATTACAAAATATGACCACGATCTTACAGAAATATACATTCTGCGTAAGTTTCTTGGGAGATGCTCAAGAAATGAGTCTAAAATGTGTTGACAATACAACTGCTGACGTGCAATGACAGACAAAGGGCATTCACAACAGCTCACCCTGGAGAACTTTGTGCTCAGGGGGAGTTAATCATGGAAAAGTAAAAAAAAAACAGTTATCAAGCTTTTAGTTATAAAAAACTTTCACTGCTAACTTCCGAAGCTACCCTGAGCAAGTATTAAGCTTGAGGTATTTACAAAGAAATATCATAAAAGTCCAACACTATGATACAAATATAGTTTTGAAGATTCAGTAACAAAAAGGGAAATTTCTGATGGTCCTTAACATTACACACACTGACCATAACAATACAAATTTATGTTGATGGCCAATAAAAATACAGGAATCAACTAAAAATCTATCTCAGATAGAACCTAGGCTATGGTAACATACCTCCTAGTGGAAGACTTGGATATTATTGGAAGAGACTCTACATGGCACATATACCCAGCTTCCACTAACCTTTCTACATTGAGAATTTATCAATTTACCTTAACACTGTTACAACAGACATCAAGTTTCTTAATATAGTACTGACCGCCTATACATTCTTTCATGCATCTACTGCCTTCAAATATTAATAAATTAAACAAGAACCTCTCAAGCTGGAACAACTTACAGCAGATTGTGTTGCCTTGGCTTCTCTAGATTCTTTGAAAAATGTTCTGACCTGTGTTTTAGAGTTTTGATCAGAAAGTTAGTGGAAGTAGTGTGTGATACAAAATTGTACTTTTCATAGTCTCAAAACTGCTTTTTAAAAGCTTAGTGCAAAAATGTAAAAATGAACAAATTTCATTCGCAAACACAACATTTCAAATATATACATAGCTCATCTTTATAAAAACTCACAAAGTATGGAATGTTTGTTTAAAATCACAAAATGTACAAAATTGCTTTATTCATCAAACTGCTAGAAAATACTGTCTGAATACAAATGTATATATATAATACAACAGAATTCTTTCTAAAAAATCAATAATAAAAAAATCTTAACAAGGTAACAGCAGTTCTAAAACTTTGTACACTAGAGGTTAGAAGAAAATAATGCCCAGATAATAACACTGCCGGAATTGTATCAGAGTAAACTGCTGTTCACCTGAATAGGGTTATATGTAAGTTACTGAAATAAGTATATATTTCATTGCCAAAAGCAAATCTGCTCACAGACAGAATGCAGTCACAACAGCTCATTATGAGCCTTTGGTTAAGGCCACTTGGCAAAAGTTAACATTCTACAATATACAAAAATATTTCTGTTAAGTAAATAAAGAACATAATTTAAAACAACACCGCAACTCATTGAAAAAATATATGTTTGTACATGATCAAATGTACACAGATGCAAGGGTATGAAAATGTTAAATCATTTTTTTTTCAAATTTTTCAAGATTTCTTTTATTAAAAATGTAAAACTATGTGAAAGCTAATGCTAATTAAATGTAGATAGTATCTTTATCTTTGGTATTTCAAGCTTCTCATCACCACTCCACACTTTTCTCAACACATTTTAAAAACAAGAGCACAAGAGCATATTGCTTATTTTATGTTACCTCATTCATTTGATGTGGTCTCCAGAGAAGCACAGCAGACCTCTGGTATGACAAAATGATTTCAGTGTCCATCAATATACTAGGCAAGGATTTTAATGAAACTGGAAACTAATCCATGCAGAGTACAAGACCTAGATCATTAGGTGCAAACTATGAACAGTACATTGCTAAGATCTCTAAATAAACTTGAGACAGAGAACAGAGTCTTTGGAGAGGCTAATATATTCCTATACCAAAATACATAGTGTCCAAGCATAAGCTTAAGGTAATTCTGTATTGCGGTTCTGCAATGTAGAATACAATTAAACCATGATTTTTCAATACCTCAGAATATACTTAGATTTGGTAAAAAAAACAGATAGAGTTGTATGCTTTATATTTGACTAGACTGATTTGAAAAATTTGGATCATCATTATTTTGATAAGAAATTTTTCTACAATGTAGATTTTAATGAAACTTCTCAAGTCGTATATAAACATGTGGTTTATATAGTGAAATAAAATATATAGTTGTGTGCTTGTTTTTGAAATATCTGCCCATGATTAAAACAGATCGACAGATTTCAAGCCAATTTCAAGACATTATTAGGTGATATTTATTGTGTCAAACATTTTAACCTTAAACAGATAACAGCATTGCCAATTAAAAAATTAACTCATGGATTGCCATAAAATGATTTTTATTTCTGTATGCAGAGTCCAAGATTTACTCTACATTATCTTGATAAATGTCATCACACCACTACTTCCAGTTTATCAAACATGCTGCACTTTGCATGTCAACTTCATGGGGTCCAAGTTTTATGATAATCCTTGCAGAAATATGGATGAAAGAAATCAGGCTTTCTGACATTTAACCTCCAAGTCTTTCCTTGACTTTAGATCTACAGACCTGTGTTATGTTCTCTGCCTGTCCTCTTGATGTTAACAACAGAATTGAGGCCAGCTTTATGAAAATCCTTCCTGCAGTTTAGAGGACACTGAGCAGACATAAAATATAACTATTCCATCTTTTATCTTTGTGTGACCTTGACCTAAGTTAAGCATGTATCTTGCCCTATTATAACAGTGGATATTTATAAAAGCATTGAACAGTTTTTGAGGTATTACTCAAGACAGATGTGTGAAACTCGTAATATACTGCCATATGCTTTGTATGTAGGTGGTATAATGAGGTAATTTCAAAAACAATGTCTGTAGAGTTATCTCGGAGATGCTCATTTCTCACAGATATGTACACTTATACATATATTACATCATCTTGCCATTCAATTCGTAATGTTCCTAACAGCAAATCAAATCTTGACATTCCCACTGTTCTCCCATTGTTCTCTTTAGAACCTTTTAGAAGTAAATGTAATGGGATTTTACAGAGCATCTAAATACCACTATTATCATTATGCAAAAATCCAAATTTTATCCAAAAAAAGTGCTGTGTGGGTATTTTTTTAGGATTATTTTCCATTACAAACATGCTAATCATTGAATTCTATGATTAAACAATTCCAATTTAATCTTACTAAATATGAAACTCTTAAGGGCTGTAATATTTGTGAATTCAACTTTAAGCTCAACTAGATGAGAAAATAGTTTTTGAGTGAAAAGTAGAGCCATTTGCTATCTATTCTCTAAAGTAATTATTCCTAAAAAGAATTTTTTTACACATTATCAAATATAACACTTTTGCATTACAATCATTTGTCTTAATAACATAACATCAGAGCTTCATAAAAATGCATTCTGTATAAAAGAAAACATAATTCATTCATTAGCATCAGTAACAGTTCATGCATCTACAAAAATAGGCATTAGCAGAAAAAAAAATAAAGCTAGTCATATCCAATGAGGTCAAGACACAAAGAAAACAAAATCAACTAAAATTCTAAACACAATTATATCTCAAGTACAAGCAAAATGAAAATTGTCCTAATGCCCTTCCAGATCCACTTCCTTTCACTTGATGAAAAATGCCATTACTGAATGCCTTTTGAATTTTTTGGATTATGTCCATGTACTGTCAACACTGTTTTAAAAGGGGCCAGGAAGGACTATCTCTGTCCATCTCTCTCAAGGGCATAGCAGGAAAAATCACAAACAATCCAACACCAAAAAAAAGAAGCAGGGAAAAAAACACAGGTTCAAATGAAAAAGTAATTAATGCATTAAAAAATGTTTGTCTCATGCTACCACAGCTTGCTTTGCACCAATGGCAGCAGTTTCATTATTGAATGAATCTATCTCCATCTGACTTTCTTCATCAATCAGAAGTGCTCCAGAATTAGAGTTCGAATTAGAATCAGAGACATCTGGAATATTTGGAAAGACTGGCTGACCAGTTTCTGGAAATACTGCGCCATTCACCGTCGTAGGATCGGCAACTTTAACACCAGCCTTTGCGAGATCTTCATCTTTTACTTTAGTTACATTTGGATTAGAGATGATAGGTGTGTTGTCATGAATCTTCATATGCTTCTTTAAGTACAGCTCGCATTTGAATTTTCGCTCACAGATCGAGCAGGAGTAGTTGAGGTCGTTATTTCCTCGACACACCTGCTTATGATTATGAAGGTATGAGGAGCCGTAGAATCTCTTTCCACACTGCTGGCACCAGAATGGTTTGGTGTTGGTATGCTTATTCATGTGACCATAATAATGCCCCGTGTGGTTAAATCCTTTCCCACAGACTTTACAGAAGATACTGTACTGTCCCTCGTGCTGTTGCTTTTTGTGCATTTCCATTGATGAGCGTGATGAAAACCTCTTGCCACATTCTGGACAGCTGACCGTCTGACCCTCATGCTTTACCAGTATATGATCCTTCAGCTTGTATTTCGAGAGGTAGGCCTTATCGCAAAGTTGACAATAATGTTTCTCTACTCGTCCCTTGCATTTGTGACGATTAAAGGTGTATTTCCTTGTGAAACCTGTGTCACAGACATCACAATAGAACCTGTACTTGTTGGGCCCATTGAATGGTAGTGAGGCTTCTTGTGGGTCTCGGAAGACAGTTGTATCCTCCAGTCTTTTTCGTTTCCTTTTCAGCTGTTGAGGCGATGTGCCATCACTGCTCTGTCCAGCACTTACCGGGCTGGTAACATCTCTCTGTTGAGATGCATTGTTTGGAGGTGAAACAACTGCATTTGCTGCAGCCAACATCTGAGGTGTAGTATTATGAAACTTGAAAGTTGTATTTGGTGCAGGGAGTCCTGGTCTTATCAAAATAGGTGAGGTGAGTGGTGGTGGTCCACGTATATTGACCAACTGCAATGGTGGCATACCAGTCACAAGCAATGGCGGGGGATTCCCACGAGACAGCTCTTTCCCACTATTTGTTACCATTTGAGCTGCAGAGCCTTGATTACTTTGAGCAAAATGGAGAACCTGTGGTTGTCCTACGAGGTTGTTTGATGATTGCTGATCATGAAAAATCAGATTTTGAGGTATTGCTACTGGTGTCTGTGAAATAAACTGTCCATTTGGAAACTGGGTGACTGGGACAGCATTGGCATTGCTATCATACTTTACAAGAGTGTCTTGTCCTTTGCTACCAGCATACTGTATTTGAGGTTTTAACGTTGATAAGTTATGAGGTTGGTCTGGAGTAGAAATGGTTAAGTCTTCTGCTTCTTCCTCGTCTGATGATATGGTATACGGGTTGGATTTCAGATAATTAACTGGCACCTGTACTGGACTTGATGGAAGACTGTTTGACCGTTGCCCTTCTGGTCCTGGGCTTGAGGCAAGACTATTCAATACATAATTATATCCAAGACGATCATCATCCACAAGAGAACTATTATCATATAACTTCTCATCTGCAGGTTCCATGGATTCCCGCACTGCAACCTCAAAGCTGTTTGAATTATCAGCACAAGGGATGACCTGAAGTGGCACTAATTCTTGTTTCACATGGGCAACAGCATTCTGTCTTCCGACTGGCTCTGAGCGACTTCTCCAGTTTGGCTGTGTGAACTGTCTTGTTGATTTAGGATTGTACTCCTCAATACTGTGTTGGTATTGCTCTACAACTTCAATTTGCGATTCTCGTGCCCATGTTGGTTTGCGCAGCGTCAGACATACAGGCCCCGCATCCCTGACTTCATCTGCAACAAAACAACATCGGCATGAAAATAAGCACAAACAAAACAGAATACATGCAAAAAATAAGGACATAAATAAAGATATAAAGCAAGGTGTATACTAAAGACCTGCATAAAAAGGTTGTGTCTTCTTTTGTATCTGCTAAATATACATTTTCTTCCCTACATTTTTCACAGCTTTAAAAGAGGAAATAAATATGTTAAGCTCTCTTGAAAAGTCTTCATATAATCAAGCTGAATATAAAAGAAAGAAATAAACTGTTAATTATTTTCCTCTGGCAATTTAAACGAATAAAATGTACATGGATACGGTTTCTTTTTATGTCCCTCCCCTCTTACACCATAAATGGACACATTCTATCCGTACTAACATGACTATACATCGAAGAAGTAAAAACAGCAGAAGAAAAAAAACTTAAAGGGAGTGAAGAGGAAAACAAGATTAATACATAAAAATTCTGCTCTAAACTAAAACTGAAAATGCAACAAAATTTTCAAACATCAAGTAAACTAAAAATCTCAACACACTATTGAAAATCAAAGTTTGTAACAAAAGGCAAGAATGGAACATGAAGACTTCCACCTTTTCGCGTTCAGCAGTGATTATCTGATTTTAAGTCTCATCGGTGATTACACTTACTGCAAAGTTGAACCGTATCAAACAAACTGAGTTTGATGTAGGTTCATACAAGGATGGGCCATTCTGACTAAGTTTAGTTAACATCCATCAAGTGGTTCATAAGAAGTTGTTTAAGTAAAAATCTGACGAGGGAAAGAAGACAAATCAGTCAAAATCCTTTAAGCAGTATTCTCAATGAAAAGAGAAACATATCTATCTAGATGGGGTGTGTATTGGTAAGAATGATGATGCAATATTTATATCAATAAACATGAGTAGTCGCTATTAGTGACAAATGCCCCCAAAGCATGCCTTAGAGTTGTCTGCGAAAAATATGCCAGAATAGTTTAGGTATGAATCATTTTGTGACTTGACCTGTTAGACCTGGGTCATAAGCGAGACACACCTTCTCAATATAGTTAACATTTGTGTCAAATTATTTTCAAATCCCTTGATAAATGGCAGAGTTATGGACCAGAAAAGAAACAGACCATGTTAACCTTGACTTCTAAGTGTGACCTTGACCTTGGAGCTAGGGGTCTGGGTCTTGCGAATAATACGTCACCTCATTATAGGGAACATTTATGCCACACAATGAAAAATCATCTGATCAGAACAGAAGACAATCATATTATGCGCATCTCCTCTTAATAGTGAAGCTTCCTATTAAGTTTCACTGAATTCCAACCAGTCGTTCGTGAGAAATATTATGGACAAGAATTGTACTATAGTATACTACTGCTAAATAATCAAAGGGCAATAGCTGGGTGAAGAACATGAAGATAATATGTACATCTTCTCTTGATAGTTAAGCTTTCCATGAAGTATGGCTAAATTCTAACCAGTGGTTCCTGAGAAATACTCCGGACAAGAATTGTACTAGAGTATACTTCTGTTGAATAAGCAAAGGGCAATAACTCTGTGAAAAAGCGGCCAGAACATGAAGACAACATGCGCATCTCCTCTTGATAGTGAAGCTTACTATGAAGTTCCGCTAAATTCCAACCAGTAGTTGCTGAGAAATATATCAGACAAGAATTGTACTATAGTATACTATTGTTGAATAATCAAAGGGCCATTACTGGGTGAAAAATCATCCAACCGGAACACAAAGACAATATGCTCATCCCCTCTTGATAGTGAAGTTTCCTATGAAGTTTCACTTAAAATTCCAACCAATGGCTGCTGAGAAATATCCCGAACAATAAATGTGGGATGGACGGATGAAGCGGCGACTATATGCTTTCTAAAAAAAAACCTAATATCCTGCTGTATATTTATATAAAACAACCACTGAAACAACAAACTTCTTTACAAAATTATAACATACAAAGGCACCAATATGTTTATCTCCATTTAAATTCACTTCAAAGTGCAGGGTATCAGTCAAAACTGGAAAATATTTCACTTTCATTGTATTTTGTAGATAAACAAGGTAATTTTATTCTTTTTGATTCTTCAAATATTCCATTAATCAAGTGCGAAAGAGGTTTGAATGTTATAACTGCAAACCTGCAGCCTCTGACATCCAAATTCTATACAACCCTACAAACCTCTTTTTCATACAAGGGAAAGCACACAGCAGTCCAACACGAGCTGTCTCATAACTATTTCAATTAGGAAGCTGGAGCTGTCACTGGAATGTTTAATGACTCCAATGTGGACAAAGATATTGGACGTTTAAAACGTATTTAGTAACAACACATATAGAGATCAAGTCTATCAAAACACTAAATAAGTACTAGAACGTTTTAGAGTACTAAAATTACCCATGGTTCATACAGACTTTTCTTGGAATTATTTAGGGACTTTTTAGGGACATTATAGCAATATTTAGGGCTATATCTCAATTTATCAACTTCTTCAGAAAATGCATGACAATTCTTATACCCCCCTCTGTTTCATTACACTGTTTTGAGTTATTTCAATTTTCCTTCCAATTTTGAGTCCAGCTTAGCACAAAGGGCAGATTTTTCCTGAGCTTTTTCTCCGAGTGCATTTGATCTTGAAATATGCATCAAAACTTTAACCAAGGGGTGGACATGGAAGGATGCCAATCCGGGTCGAGTAGGATAGCTCTCAACATACTTAGTATAGTCAAGCTAAAAATAGTTAAATTTTTGAGATACCTCCCTCACTGAAAGCTGTTACCTTTTCTTTTGCAAAACATTTTACATTAATTTTCATGGATGGCTCACTGTAAACTGTAACTTGCTTTCACTATAATGTTTTACTGGACATACTGAATATTTTTTCCCTATAGTTTTCTATTTTTAACAGTAACAGTGACCTTGACCCAATCTGCTATGCCAACATACTATGTACTGACCAAGTTTCATTTCAATGCCTGCACAACCATTCAATGACCCAGCAACATCCACCGACCTAGTAACCCAGGCTTCAACTTACAGTTTAAAGGGGCAATTGAGATTTACAGGGAAAAACTAGTATGTAAAACTTTTATTGAGATAAAAATGAAATTTAAACAAGAGGGTCATGATGACCCTGAATCGCTCACCTGAATAATATGAGCAACACGTTTCAAATGTCAAACTGATGCTAAAATATTAAGAAAGTCAGTAGGTCACATTCATAGTCAATGCAATTCAGTTTTATGATCGGTGTGCAAAACTGTACATGTCATCAAAATTTCAAGGCTGTATCTTAAAAAACAAGAAAGTAGGTCAGCAGGTCAAGGCCACAGTCAAGTGACATCATAATACTTAGGGTCATCAGGTAATTATTATTAAACAGTCTGGAGATAGGATCAGATAATTTTGCAAGTATTTTTCCTATATAACTCATATAATAATTAAGTGACCCCGGGGCAGGGCCTCTTTTAACCCCAGGGGCATAATTTGAACAATTTTGGTAGAGTACTACTAGGCAATGCATCATACCAAATATCAAAAGCCTAGGTTGTGTGGTTTCAGACAAGAAGATTTTTAAAGTTATTTCCTATATAAGTCTATATAAAACATGGGACCCCCAAGGCAGGGCCTCTTTTCACCCCAGGGGTACAATTTGAAGAATTTTGGTTGAGGACCATAAGAAAATGCTACAAACAAAATATCAAAGGCTTATGTCATGTGGTTTCAGACAAGAAGATTTTTAAACTTTTTTTCCTATATAAGTCTATGTAAAACTTGGGACCCCCGGGGCGGGGCCATATTTGACCCTAGGGGGATAATTTGAACAATCTTGATAGAGGACAGCTAGATGATGCTACACACCAAATATCAAAACCCTAGGCCTTGTGGTTTTGTACAAGAAGATTTTCAAAGTTTTCCCTATATAAGTCTATATAAACTATGTGACCCCCAGGGCGGGGCCATATTTGACCCTAGGGGGATAATTTGAACTATTTTGGTAGAGGACCACTAGATAATACTACACACCAGATATCAAAGCCCTAGGCCCTGTGGTTTTGGACAAGAAGATTTTTAAAGTTTTTCCTTTTGGTTGCCATGGCAACCAGAGTTCTGCATGGAATTCAATTCTTTGAATAATTTTGAAAGGGGGCCATCCAAGGATCATTCCTGTGAAGTTCGGTGTAATTCTGCCCAGTGGTTTTACAGAAGAAGATTTTTTTAGAAATTGTTGACGCACGACGGACATCAAGCGGTCACAATAGCTCACCTTGTCACTTCGTGACGGTGAGCTAAAAAGTTGAGTCTGCAAGGTAAAAGTGCAATGGAAAAGTGTGCTATGTACTAAAAACAATACTGTCTGACAATAACACATAAATCATGCAGGTTGAATCTGTAAAAGCACTTTGAAATAAGCATCCATGCACAAGTTTAACACATGGAAATGAAAACAATAATAATATAGAAAAGAAACTCCTTCTTTCAATGACCAAGATCTTGAGTCCTCCAAAAAGAAGTCATGCAAAAAATACAACATCTCTCTCATACAAAAACATACTCACATTTATAACAACCAGAACTTCATTCATGTTCTCCTGAATTAATGAAAAACAAGTGAAGCAACAACAGAGAACAAATATGGCTGTATAATCCACAACAACATCCTTCATTAATATTTTTATGTATAATCATATATCCACAACAACACCCTTCATTAATATTTTTGAAGTGTTACATGTTGGTGTTGCAGTCAACTTTATTAACTTACAACATGCTGATTACTCTGCAATTCATTCCTGTACAATGAACACAAAACAATGTATTTAAATTTTTTGTGATTGTCAAAATCTACTAAAAGAACATGAGGGCCAAGATGGCCCAAGGGTGCTCACCTGAGTAACACACAATAACAGCGTAAACATGTCTGACCAAGTGATTTTTCAATTTTCATTAAGACTGGACCAAAAATGTGGCCTTTTCAGTGTAAACAAGGCAGTCTTAAAGACAGCTATATCCCCAGCCCATTGTAATGGACAGTGAAAGGGTTGATGGTATAGGGTGTAAACATTAAACAATCAAGTTGTAACCTTGACCTTAAGCTGGCAGGGGTGAATTTTGAATTCTGCACATTGTCTTGATAAATGGAATATTACAGCCAAGTCATATTAAAATCCTTCAAGGGGTTAAGGAGATACAGAGCAGACATAAAATGGAAGGCTCAAACCTTTGACCTTGTTTGTTTGTTTGTTTTGGGTTTAACGCCGTTTTTCAACAGTATTTCAGTCATGTAACGGCGAGCAGTTAACCTAACCAGTATTCCTGGATTCTGTACCAGTAAAAACCTGTTCTCCGCAAGTAACTGCCAACTTCCCCACATGAATCAGAGGTGGAGGACTAATGATTTCAGACACAATGTCGTTTATCAAATAGTCACGGAGAACATACGCCCCGCCCGAGGATCGAACTCGCGACCCCGAGATCCGTAGACCAACGCTCTTACCTATTGAGCTAAGCGGGCGGGCTCCTTTGACCTTGAGTTGTGACCTTGACCTTGAGCCAACAAGGCTGACTCATGAGTTCTGCACATCATCTTGATGAGGTGATTAATTGACCCAAGCTTCATGAAAATCCTTCAAGGGGTTTAGGAGAAACAGAGCGGACACAAAATGGAAGGCTCAAACATTTGACCCCGAGCTGTGACCTTGACTTTAAGCTGACATGGCTGACCCGTGAGTTCTGCGCATCGTCTTGATGAGGTGATCATTTGACCCAAGTTTCTTGAAATTCCTTCAAGGGGTTTAGGTGAAACAGAGCGGACACAAAATGGAAGGCTCAAACATTTGACCCAGTGTTGTGACCTTGACCTTGAGGTAACATGGCTGACTCATAATTTTTGCACATCGTCTTGATGAGGTGATCATTTGACCCAACTTTCATGAAAATCCTTCAAGGGGTTTAGGAGATACAGAGTGGACACAAAATGTAAGGCTCAAACCTTTGACCTTGACTTGTGACCTTGAGCCGACATGGCTGACTAATAAATTCTACACATTGTCTTGATAAGATGATAATTTGACCCAAGTTTCATGACATCCTTCAATGGGTTTTGGAGATATACAGCGGACACAAAACTGAAGGCTCAAACCTTTGACCTCAAGTTGTGACCTTGACCTTGAGCCAACATGGCTGACTCATGGGTTCTGCACATCGTCTTGATGAGGTGATCATTTGACCAAAGTTTCATGATTATCCTCCAAAGGGTTTAGGAGATACAGAGCAGACACGAAATGGAAGGCTCAAACATTTGACCTTGAGCCGACATGGCTTACTCATGGGTTCTGCACATCATCTTGATGAGGTGATCATTTGACCCAAGTTTCATGAAAATCCTTCAAAGGGTTTAGGAGATACAGAGCGAACACGAAATGTTACGGACAGAAGGAAGGATGGACGGACGGAGACCATTCCTATAATCCCCCACCACTCGTGGTGCGGGATTAACAAGCATTTTCTTTTATTTGACCTAGTGACATAGTTTTTTACCCCACATGACCCAGATTCGAACTTGACCTAGGTTTTATCAAGAAAATCATTCTGATCAAATTTCACCAATATCCAGTCAAAAATGCAGCCCCTTTTGCACACACGAGTTTTTCTTTGATTGGACAGGGTGACCTAGTTTTTGACCCAAGATGACCAATATTCAAACTTGACCTAGATTTAATCAAGACAAACATTCTGACCAATTTTTATGAGTTTCAAACTGAAAATGTGGTCTCTTAGAGTGTTAACAAGATTTTCCTTTGATCTGGCCTAGTGACCTAGTTTTTGACCCAACATGACCCAGATTCAAACTAGGCCTAAAGGTCATATTAACATCCTGATTAAGTTTCATGAAGATAGGGTCAAAAATGTGGCCTCTAAAGAGTTAACAAGCTTTTCTTTTGATTTGCCCGAGTGACCTAGTTTATAACCCCACATGACCCAGATTCAAACCTGACCTATAGGTCATCAAGAAAAACATTCTGACCAATTCTTAGGAGTTTCAAGAATGTTTAATTTTGTTTTTCCATATTAGGCCAAGAAGATTTTCAAAGTTTTCCCTATGCAAGTCTATATAAACCATGTGACCCCCGGGGCGGGGCCATATTTGACCCTAGGGGGATATTTTGAACAACCTTGATAGAGGACCGCTAGATGATGCTACATACCAAATATCAAAGCCCTAGGCCATGTGGTTTTGTTCAAGAAGATTTTCAAAGTTTTCCCTATATAAGTCTATATAAACCATGTGACCCCCGGGGCGGGCCATATTTGATCCTAGGGGGATAATTTGAAAAATTTTGGTAGAGGACCACTAGATGATGCTACACACCAGATATCAAAGCCCTAGGCTCTGTGGTTTTGGACAAGAAGATTTTTTAAGTTTTTCCTTTCGTTTGCCATGGCAACCAGAGTTCTGCATGGAATTCAATTCTTTAAACAATTTTGAAAGGGGGCCACCCAAGGATCATTCCTGTGAAGTTTGGATGGAATTGGCCTAACGGTTTATGAGGAGATGTCGTTTAAAGTAAAAGTTCACGGACACCGGACGGTGAGTGATCACAATAGCTCACCCTGAGCCTCTGGCTCAGGTGAGCTAAAAATGGGGGAAGAAATGACTTATCAACATGAGAACATATGAAATACTGTCATAATTCTGTGTTTCTTGATGAAAATTCAAGACTAAGTACATGTACCTTGTTGTTGTGTTTAACATCACATCAACACAATCATAGGTCATATGGCAACTTTTCAGCTTTCAATGGTAGAGGATGAGATGACCCAAGGTTCCCCTCTAAGTGTTATTTCATCACAGGCAGGCACCTGTTTATAATACCTTGGGTTGGATCAATCAGTAGGTTGGTCAAGGAGTATGAATACTACAAAGCACAAGATAAAAGTAAGTGAAAGAGAAGGGGGAGGGCTCCTAAGTTACTGATAACAGCATGCTTTTGGTGCTCTTTAGTTGTGCTTTTAGTGCTCTTAGTTACTGACTAGAGCATGCTTTTTGTGTTCTTAAGTTACTGGCCACAGCTTGCTTTTCGTGCTCTTAAGTTATGTTTTAGTGCTCATAGTTACTGACTAAAGAATGCTTTTAGTGCTCTTAAGTTACTGGCCACAGCATGCTTTTAGTGCTCTGAAGTTATGCTTTTAGTGCTCATAGTTACTGACTAGAGAACGCTTTTAGTGCTCTTAAGTTACTGGCCACAGCATGCTTTTAGTGCTCATAGTTACTGACTAGAGAATGCTTTTAGTGCTCATAGTTACTGATTAGAGAATGCTTTTAGTGCTCTTAAGTTACTGGCCACAGCATGCTTTTAGTGCTCTAAGTTGTGCTTTTAGTGCTCATAGTTACTGACTAGAGAATGCTTTTAGTGCTCATAGTTACTGACTAGAGAATGCTTTTAGTGCTCTTAAGTTACTGGCCACAGCATGCTTTTAGTGCTCTTAAGTTACTGACAACAGCATGCTTTTAGTGCTCATAGTTACTGACTAGAGAATGCTTTTAGTGTTCTTAAGTTACTGGCCACAGCATGCTTTTAGTGCTCTAAAGTTACTGGCCAAAGCATGCTTTTAGTGCTCTAAAGTTACTGACAACAGCATGCTTTTAGTGCTCATAGTTACTGACTAGAGAATGCTTTTAGTGCTCTTAAGTTACTGGTCACAGCATACTTTTAGTGCTCTCAAGTTACTGACAACAGCATGCTTTTAGTGCTCATAGTTACTGACTAGAGAATGCTTTTAGTGCTCTTAAGTTACTGGCCACAGCATGCTTTTAGTACTCTAAATTTACTGACAACAGCATGCTTTTAGTGCTCATAGTTACTGACTAGAGAATGCTTTTAGTGTTCTTAAGTTACTGGCCACAGCATGCTTTTAGTGCTCTAAAGTTACTGACAACAGCATGCCTTTAGTGCTCATAGTTACTGACTAGAGAATGCTTTTAGTGCTCTTAAGTTACTGGTCACCGCATACTTTTAGTGCTCTCAAGTTACTGACAACAGCATGCTTTTAGTGCTCATAGTTACTGACTAGAGAATGCTTTTAGTGCTCTTAAGTTACTGGCCACAGCATGCTTTTAGTACTCTAAATTTACTGACAACAGCATGCATTTAGTGCTCATAGTTACTGACTAGAGAATGCTTTTAGTGCTCTTAAGTTACTGGCCACAGAATGCTTTTAGTACTCTAAATTTACTGACAACAGCATGCTTTTAGTGCTCATAGTTACTGACTAGAGAATGCTTTTAGTGCTCTGAAGTTATGCTTTTAGTGCTCATAGTTACTGACTAGAGAATGCTTTAAGTGCCCTTAAGTTACTGACCACATCATGCTTTTAGTGCTCTTAAGTTACAGACAACAGAATGCTTTCAGTGCTCTTAGTTACTGACAACAGCGTGCTTTCAGTGCTCTTAGTTACTGACCTTTGCAAGCTTTTAGTGCTCTTCAGTTAATGACAAAATCATGCTTTTAGGTGCTCTTAAGTTACTGACCACAGCATGCTTTTAGTGCTCTTTAGTTAATTACCACATCATGCTTTTAGTGCTCTTAAGTTAATGAGTACATCATGCTTTTAGTGCTCTTAAGTTATTGACTACATCATGCTTTTAGTGCTCTTACGTTAATGAGTACATAATGTTTTTAGTGCTCTTACGTTAATGACCACATCATGTTTTTAATGCTCTTTAGTTATTGACTACATCATGTTTTAGTGCTCTTAAGTTATTGACTACATCATGCTTTTAGTGCTATTAAGTTAATATCATGTTTTAGTGCTCTTAAGTTAATATCATGTTTTAGTGCTCTTAAGTTATTGACTACATCATGCTTTTAGTGCTCTTAAGTTACTGACCACATCATGCTTTTACCGCTCTTAAGTTACTGACTACAGCATGCTTTTAGTGCTCTTAAGTTACTGACCACAGCATGCTTTTAGTGCTCTTAAGTTACTGACCACATCATGCTTTTAGTGCTCTTAAGTTAATGAGTACATAATGCTTTTAGTGCTCTTACGTTATTGACTACATCATGCTTTTAGTGCTCGTTAAGTTATTGACCACAGCATGCTTTTAGTGCTCTTAAGTTAATGACAACAGCATGCTTTTAGTGCTCTTAAGTTTATGACCACAGCATGCTTTTAGTGCTCTTAAGTTACTGGTCACAGCATACTTTTAGTGCTCTCAAGTTACTGACAACAGCATGCTTTTAGTGCTCATAGTTCCTGACTAGAGAATGCTTTTAGTGCTCTTAAGTTACTGGCCACAGCATGCTTTTAGTACTCTAAATTTACTGACAACAGCATGCATTTAGTGCTCATAGTTACTGACTAGAGAATGCTTTTAGTGCTCTTAAGTTACTGGCCACAGAATGCTTTTAGTACTCTAAATTTACTGACAACAGCATGCTTTTAGTGCTCATAGTTACTGACTAGAGAATGCTTTTAGTGCTCTGAAGTTATGCTTTTAGTGCTCATAGTTACTGACTAGAGAATGCTTTAAGTGCCCTTAAGTTACTGACCACATCATGCTTTTAGTGCTCTTAAGTTACAGACAACAGCATGCTTTCAGTGCTCTTAGTTACTGACAACAGCGTGCTTTCAGTGCTCTTAGTTACTGACCTTTACAAGCTTTTAGTGCTCTTTAGTTAATGACAAAATCATGCTTTTAGGTGCTCTTAAGTTACTGACCACAGCATGCTTTTAGTGCTCTTTAGTTAATTACCACATCATGCTTTTAGTGCTCTTAAGTTAATGAGTACATCATGCTTTTAGTGCTCTTAAGTTAATGAGTACATCATGCCTTTAGTGCTCTTAAGTTAATGAGTACATAATGTTTTTAGTGCTCCTAAGTTAATGACCACATCATGTTTTTAATGCTCTTTAGTTATTGACTACATCATGTTTTAGTGCTCTTAAGTTATTGACTACATCATGCTTTTAGTGCTATTAAGTTAATATCATGTTTTAGTGCTCTTAAGTTAATATCATGTTTTAGTGCTCTTAAGTTATTGACTACATCATGCTTTTAGTGCTCTTAAGTTACTGACCACATCATGCTTTTACCGCTCTTAAGTTACTGACTACAGCATGCTTTTAGTGCTCTTAAGTTACTGACCACAGCATGCTTTTAGTGCTCTTAAGTTACTGACCACATCATGCTTTTAGTGCTCTTAATTTAATGAGTACATAATGCTTTTAGTGCTCTTACGTCATTGACTACATCATGCTTTTAGTGCTCGTTAAGTTATTGACCACAGCATGCTTTTAGTGCTCTTAAGTTAATGACCACAGCATGCTTTTAGTGCTCTTAAGTTTATGACCACAGCATGCTTTTAGTGCTCTTAAGTTACTGACCACATCATGCTTTTAGTGCCCGTTAAGTTATTGACCACAGCATGCTTTTAGTGCTCTTAAGTTACTGACTACATCATGCTTTTAGTGCTCCTTAAGTTATTGACCATAGCATGCTTTTAGTGCTCTTAAGTTAATGACCACAGCATGATTTTAGTGCTCTTAAGTTTATGACCACAGCATGCTTTTAGTACTCTTAAGTTACTGACTACATCATGCTTTTAGTGCTCTTAAGTTACTGACTACATAATGCTTTTAGTGCTCGTTAAGTTATTGACTACATCATGCTTTTAGTGCCCTTAAGTTAATGACCACAGCATGCTTTTAGTGCTCTTAAGTTAATGACCACAGCATGCTTTTAGTGCTCGTAAGTTAATGACCACATCATGTTTTCAGGGCGTCAAGTGCTTTTGGGAGTCAAAAATATAGGTAGGATCCTGAAATATAGGTATTTGGGGGCCAGAAATATAGGATTATATAGGTTGCTTATAATGAAGAAAACAAGTCAGACAAGTGTTTTATCCTCCTCCACCACAACCAGCACTCTCTTTTATTAAACATAAAATACAAAGGAACAGAAAAAGTGGCTACTTTTATGATTTTAAACAGATAACATTTTAACATATATCTTACTTTCATAATAAACTATTAATTCACCAACAGACAAAACTTTACCAATACTGGTACTCAAATCAGTTTAACAGGGAATTAGGCAAACCAAGCCATATTGCTAACAACATATATCAGTACATTGTTAATACAAGTATAAAATATTGTGTTGGGCCTGCATTTGTACATGAATGAAAAAGAAAACAATTATAATCAAACCATCTACAGAACAAAATTAAAACAGTTTCATACATCTACTTCTGATGGCCACCTATCTCGAAACTGACTGTTATTAGCAGGCATTATGAGGCTTAATTATGAAACATTAAGGCTTATTCTGAAAACAAAATAAAAACATGTGCATTTCCTATTCACATTTTTATACATGAAAGCTTTAAGAAATGGAAAATATTCCAACTGAAAAAAGAACTTCCATTACTTAAAGCTTTCCTAAAGCTGGGCTGGGCTGGGTCGCTACACCTGAAAGGAATACAAATTTCAATGCCTAAAAGGTAACAGCATATTTATAAACTCAATTATCATAGAATTACTTCTTTTTTAATGGTTTGAATGACCTTTGTATTCCTTGCTTACCACAAAATTTCCAGATTATAGGTATTTATAGGTATTTTGGCAAAATATAGGATTTTATAGGTTATTATAGGTAGAGGGCTAAAATATAGGAAAATATAGGTAAATATAGGTAACTTGACACCCTGTGTTTTAGTGCTCTTAAGTTATTGACTACAGCATGCTTTTAGTGCTCTTAAGTTACTGACCACAGCATGCTTTTAGTGCTCTTAAGTTAATGACCACATCATGCTTTTAGTGCTCTTAAGTTAATTTGCCACATCATGCTTTTAGTGCTCGATTAAGCCAATCTTTAGCTAATATTGACCACACATGCTTTTAGTGCTCGTAAGTTAATGACCACATCATGTTTTAGTGCTCTTAAGTTATTGACCACAGCATGCTTTTAGTGCTCTTAAGTTACTTACCACAGCATGCTTTTAGTGCTCTTAAGTTAATGACCACAGCATGCTTTTAGTGCTCTTAAGTTAATGACTACATCATGCTTTTAGTGCTCTTAAGTTATTGATCACAGCATGCTTTTAGTGCTCTTAAGTTAATGACCACAGCATGCTTTTAGTGCTCTTAAGTTACTGACCACAGCATGCTTTTAGTGCTCTTAAGTTAATGACCACAGCATGCTTTTAGTGCTCTTAAGTTACTGACCTCAGCATGCTTTTAGTGCTCTTAAGTTACTGACCACAGCATGCTTTTAGTGCTCTTAAGGTACTGACCACAGCATGCTTTTAGTGCTCTTAAGTTACTGACCACTGCATGCTTTTAATGCTCTTAAGTTATTGACTACATCATACTTTTTGTGCTTTTAAGTTAATAACTACAGCATGCTTTTAGTGCTCTTAAGTTACTAACCACATCGTGCTTTAAGTGCTCTTAAATTAATGACCACAGCATGCTTTTAGTGCCTAGAGCACACTTTTAGTGCTCTTAAGTTACTGACCACATCATGCTAAATAATTGATTAGAAAATGTTTTTTCACATATACCTCGATACTGCAAAGCAATAAACCTTGTTTAATTGAAATGTGGCATTCATTATAAGACATGGTTATATTTTTCTCATGCATTACTTTCCCCAACTCAGAATCAAAGAAATATGATAATTGTATATATGATATTTAAAATGTTTTGCTCAATCCGTAATACGAAACAAGAGATCACAGAGTGATCTTGGTGCCCACCAATGTGCCATTTTTGAGTGTTCCAAATTTCAAGACTTACTGACAAGCTCAAGGTCAAATTTCATTTCTGTACACAACACTGTGCATGTGGTCCAAATTCTAAAGCTGTAGCTTGAGAAATGTGAAAGTAGGTCACAAGATCAATTTCAAGGACGAAATGTGAAAGGTCACTAGGTCAAAATCAAGGTCAAATTACACTTCAGAACACAAATTTATGCAGGTGGTCCAAATTTAAAGCCTGTACCTTCAAAAATGTGAAAGTAGGTCACTAGGTCAATGTCAAGGTCAAAGCTTGTTTCGGTACACAATCCTATGCATGTGGTCTAAATTTGAAGCCTGTAGCTACAGAAATGTGAAAGTAGGTCAATCTTAAGGTCAAAGTTCATTTCAGTACACAAAACTATGCAAGTGGTCCAGATTTGAAGGCTGTAGCTCAAGAAATGTGAAAGTAGGTCACTAGGTCAAAATCAAGGTCAAATTTTATTTCAGAACACAGAACTATGCATGTGTTCCAAATTTGAAGCCTGTACCTTCAAAAATGTGAAAGTAGGTCACTAGGTCAATGTAAAGGTCAAAGTTTGTTTCGGTACACAAAACTATGCATGTGGTCCAAATTTGAAGGCTGTAGCTTGAGAAATGTGAAAGTAGGTCAGTAGGTCAAAATCAAGGTCAAATTCCATTCCGGAACACGAAATTATGCATGTGGTCCAAATTTGAAGCCTGTACCTTCAAAAATGTGAAAGTAGGTCACTAGGTCAATGTCAAGGTCAAAGTTTTTTCAGTGCACAAAACTATGCATGCGGTCCAAATTTAAAGGCTGTAGCTACAGAAATGTGAAAGTAGGTCACTAGGTCAAAATCAAGGTCAACTCATGTCAAGGTTCATCTTGCCACTCAAAACCATACATGTGGTCCAAATTTGAATGTTGTAGGTTAATGACAAGAAGATTTTAAAACCTTTTCGCTATATAAGTCTGTATGAACCATGTGACCCCCCAGGGAGGGGCCATATTTGACCCTAGGGGGATAATTTGAACAAACTTGGTAGAGAACCACTAGATGATGCTACATTACAAATGCCAAAGCCCTAGGCTTTGTGGTTTGGACAAGAAGATTTTCAAAGTTTTTCTCTATATAAGTCTATGTAAACCATGTGACCACCGGGGCGGCGCCATATTTGACCCTAGGGGGATAATTTGAACAATCTTAGTAGAAGACCACTAGATGATGTCATATACAAAATATCAAAGCCCTAGGCCCTGTGGTTTTGAACAAGAGGTTTTTCAAAGTTTTTCCCTATATAAGTCTATATAAACCATGTGACCCCCCGGGCGGGGCCATATTAGACCCCAAGGAAATAATTTGAATCATCTTGGTAGAGTACCACTAGATGATGCTTCATACCAAATATCAAAGCCTTAGGCTCTGTGGTTTTGAACAAGAAGATTTTCAAAGTTTTTCCCTATATAAATCTATGTAAATTATAGAAATAAACAAAGGGCCATAACTCACTAAAAAATTGTTGAACCAGTCTGATTTACAGGGGGACACAACTAGGGTACCAATACATCATTCTGACAAAGTTTGATCAAAATCCCCCTGGTAGTTTCTGAGGAGATGCGATAACGAGAAATTGTTAACGGACGGAAGGACGGACGGACTGACGGACGGACGACGGACCACGGACGCAGAGTGATTTGAATAGCCCACCATCTGATGACGGTGGGCTAACAAAAACTGAATAACATAAGGTGCATTAAAAGTGGTGCAAATCTTCCCCAGTTTAAATTCTTGCCACACTTCTTTCAACTTTTATGCACACTAGATAACACTTAGGTTCAAGGACCTAAATTTAAAATATGTTTGTTTGTTGTCTCCCAACTAACCAAATTAAATTTACCTTAGCCCTGACAATTAAATACTGTTTAGAATTCTTTATTTACAATATATGTGAAGACAAATCACTTAAAATTCTAAAAGTTCTTTTTTGTGTAAGTATTCAATACATTTAATAATAAGGGGCTTATGTGGCCAAATGGTTACGGTTGTTGACTTCATATCACTTGCCCCCACACCGACGCAGGTTGGAGCCTTACTCTTGACATTGAATTCTTCACTTGAGGAAGCCATCCAGCTGACTTCCTTCCAGAAGGTCAGAGGTTCTACCCAGGTGCCCGGCCGTACAGAGGGGCACCTGGAGTCTGACTCCACCACCAAAGCAGAAAAGTAGCTATAAGACCTATAACTGTATCATTGTGGCGAAAAATCCAACAAAACATTAAATAAATTTGTACTAATACTTTAACATTTATCTTATTTTTTAGGAGAAATATATATATGCAGTTAGTAATTTTCAGTAGCACTGGAATAAACATTAATCACACCATAACCCAACTTAATAGGAACAAAGACTTTTTTAATATGGCCTAGTTTCAAATAACAAACATATGCATACAGTGACCTAATTCTTTTTTTTGTTTTAAAACCAAATGTAGTCATAAATTTGATGACCTATTCCTATTTGGCAAATATTTCCACAAAACTTTGTCAGGCTTGACAAGTTACCTTTAGAAATGTATTCAAAGGAAATGGGCTAGCTCTAGAATTATGATCACTATCAAAAGCTGTGACCTTTGTAAACAAAGACTTAAGCTCCAAAGATATTTGTGTGTGCAAGCAGGCATAAAACTGAACTACCACATGTACAGTATTTCTTAACAATCCAATATCTTGATCATAAAGCCTGTACACAGCACAAACATACAAAGGAAATTTTCTCAAACCTTTATAAGGTATAAACAACACAAAAGGCAATTTTATCAAGCAGAGAAAAACTAGGTAAACTCTATGTAAGGCAATACCCAATTGAATGTTTAATAGTGAAACTGTGATTAACAAAAAGTCCCCTGGAAATTTATTTTGTGGATATTCATTCTTTTCTAAGCTGAATTAATGTTATGACAACTAGGAAGTAAATGATGAGCTTGAAAATAAACAGGAAGTTCAGACATTTGTTTAACTTACTCTTCCAACAATGGGACAAGTAAAATTAGGATTAATTTTTACAATCAAAACTGAACGAAAACTAAGAATAAGATACATGTATGTCTTCTACCTCCACAAAATGACAAACCATTACCAATTGGGTATTTTTAACTAGTTAAAAAGTTTCAAAATCAGAGATATGTATATCTCTGTCCTGATACAAACTCTGTATGCCTTTTGTAAAAACCTTTCTCTTGCACTGACTGCGCATCTGCTAATAATACCCGAAATTGGAGTCAAGCAGTATACAAAGATAGATAAATCCTTTTTCTTTAACACATTTTCAGGGTTCTTGCAAGTGGGCAACTAGGGCAAAATAATCTCTTTGGAGCTTCAAACTTCGCTCAAATTGATACACAATTATTTGGAAAGCTAAAAATTCATCAATATAAAAAATGAGGTTCTTGAGACATTCAAAAATAACCACCTGCTACAAATGTCTTGTTACTGCTACAAACTTCTTGTATGTCATTACTTTCTTATCGGTGTTAGTGCATAGATGTTGTGATTTGACATTGGGTAAAGCCATTACTTAATGGACACTACCATTAGAAATGAAAATAATGTCACTTATTTTATGGTTACACAAACTATCCTTACATAATAAACTTTTACGAAAAGGTGGTAAAATTAATTACCAGGCAATAGCAACTCTATGAAGGGACTTGTCTCGAGATAAAACAAGAAATATCTTTAACAAGAGCTTGTAGAACACGAAAAGCCCCCATTGATGCATTCAGTAACTGTTGTTCTGGGTCAATCTGACCTTGAACTTTGACCAACTGACCTCAAAATCAACAGGGGTCATCTGCTGGTCATGATCAACCTCCCTATCAACTTGCATGATCCTAGACCCAAGAGTTCTTGAGTTATCATCGAGAAATCGTTTAACTGTTCCAGATCGCTGTGACCTTGACCTATGACCTACTGACTCAAAATCAATAGAGATCAGCTGCTGGTCATGAACAACCTCCCTATCAAGTTTCATGATCCTAGGTGCAAGCGTTCTTGAGTTATCATCTGGAAACTGTTTATCTGTTCTGGGTCACTGCGACCTTGACCTTTGACTTACTGGTCTCAAAATCAATAGAGGTCATCTGCTGGTCATCACCAACCTCCCTATCAACTTTCATGATCCTAGGCCCAAGCGTTCTTGAGTTATCATCCAGAAACCATTAAACTGTTCAAGGTCACTGTGACCTTGACCTTTGATTGATTGACCTCAAAATCAATAGGGGTCATCTGCTGGTCATTACCAACATCCCCACCAACTTTCATGATCCTAGGCTCAAGCGTTCTTGAGTTATCATCTGGCAACCAACTGGTCTACATACCGACAGACAGACCGACCGACCAACAGATTCTGCAAAACAATATACCCCTCCTTCTTCGAAGGGGAGCATAATTAGTTTGTCATACATTGAAAATGATTTACCGGTCACCGCCAGTTACCTTACAATGAAAACAGTCATTCAGTGTTTTATTTAATCATTACTTTGTTTAAATTTCGATGTTTTTTTCCGAGAAAATTCATGCAAGGATAAAATTGCTGAGGCATTGTTTACCTGGCACCATTTTACCTAACTAATCTAAAAGCCAACGCATGCGACTTCGGTGCCATATACACAGCAGGTACTTTGTGATGTTTCCTCATTATTTGACGGATTTTTATAAAATACGATGGGTCAAAGTGATTTACTCGACATGTATATAGTCTGCCAAACATCCTCAGAATTTTAGAGTACTCTGCCACGGACCAAATGTGTATGTTATGTGAATGTCGAGATCAAATTTCCTATTTGTATGGTACCAAAAGGTCACGTGGGTTGGCCGTCCTAATCATGGTACTGATCAACCTACGCTGATATTTCATTTCACTGGCGTTGTACTACAAAGCAGCTACGTTTTATAAAGTTATGTGTTCTCTTCTGACGTCAACAAAATATCATGAAAAGTTTTTTAAACCGATCTGATAAACTGGCTCGTTGGTCATTCGGGTTTGCAAGTCCATTTTTTTGTACAGTTGGGTTGCAAAGACGATTTTCTGTGTTTGTTTCAACTGGACTGCCAAAAGAATCATGTAATTTTTACAAATCAAGTAATTACAATTATATATTATATAATTATATCGGTTTCCTGTGTGATGTCTCATAAAATGCAATGACCATTTGTTTCTTTTTACCCGTCTTCAAACATAGCCTTTTGAAATAAAACAATCCATCCACTAATAGTCTATATAAAAGAAGTGGGTCACCTTTAAAAGCATTTGGATCCAGTCAGAAGCATTTGGAAACCAGTCAAAATAGTCGGCTGCCTGCAGACATTTAAGGATGTGCCGTGCGAGCACTGTTGTGTCACAACCGATTACCAAGGTGACAATCAGACTGTTTGACACGTTTATTGATTATCTGAGGGTGCGATCAACAGTTTCCTGCATAGCAGGTGATCGTGTATTGAGATTTCAGACCAAACTTTATACTTCTCCATTTTTACCAGACCATTTTTTTTTGTGTTTTTCACTTCATGACTCGGTCTGAAAAGTCAAAAATCGGTCCAAAACCAACAAATTTCCAGAGCCCTGATAATTGCTATATATGGATAAGGCATTAGTGTCTTGTTAATACACTCGAAACCCGTTATAACGCTACTCGATATACCGCGATATTTGTTATAACTCGGTAGCCTCTTGGCTCCGGAATTTTCCGGGGTATTAAAAAAAAAAAAAAAAAAAAAAAAAAAAAAAAAAAAAAAACGTGTCCGCGGATGTTATTTAATTTGATCATACCCAGCGTTAAAACTGTATACTCTGCCACCTTTGCCATGACAACTGTGACAAATATCAAATAATTGTCTGCTAGCTTACTTCTTTGCCTATCGCCTTTGTTAAAGTTTGAATACATGTAGACATGTGACGATTAGGCAATCAGTACCGTGTCAAAATTAGATTGTTTGCATAACAAGCATGTAACATTGGTCAGTCAAATATCAAACTGTTTAAGTTTGCACCAATTAAGCGGATGACATGAACACTTGAGTGAATAAAAAATCGAACAACAGACCCAGTTTTGTAATAAATTGCAGCCGTTTTTCATAATCATCACACTCAGTTCATCTAAGATTCGACGCACTGAAAGCCATACTGAGATTGTTCTCCCTTTTTAATATCGTATATTAACAACGGTGATTTAACAATTTTCTATCTTATTTATCGATTTTCTGCATGTATTCAAAATTAAATTTTTTAAGACTGTCCGCGTTTTTTCTCTTTTAGTTACATAAACCCCCAGTGCAATTGCTTCCGGGATACACAATTCCAACTTTCTTTTAGAATCACGACAAAATGAGATGACACAGCGTTATAATTCTTTAAATGTATTTTTCAGTAGCATTTAAGGTAAATAAATGTCCCGTTTATACGATTCTTATTTCTTATTAACATAAAACAGCGTCCAAAATACGTCTTATACATTACCGGCGGTTGGGGTATTGCATATACCGCTGATACGATCAACCCGCGTTATATATTTAACCCCGCTAGATCCGCGGGTCTCGAACCTTGGACCCCGACGACAGCATTATAACGGGGTCCCAGTGTAGTTATAATCAGTCTGAAGTGGGGTGACACAGCATTGATTTAACTTTAATACAGTTCCAATGGCACTAAAAAACCTCCATGTTTCTGCACCACTGTGAGATTCCCTATATCTATTCACATATTATTACAATTATTAAAAACAAATGATTTAAGAAGACCAGTACTAGCTATTAAACCATTAAAAGGAAATTTAGGGTATCACAAAAATAGAAATATACAAAACATTTTTCAACATTTTTAACAAGATAAAATCATTGAAGATTTGAATACCTCCCTATTTAAATATACGAAACTAGGGAAGTGTATAAACTAACACAAAACTGTTGATAAAATAAAGTAATTTCTTGAGGATCTGACCCAGTTTACTACAACTATATCAACAATTTTATCATAACATTATCAGTTTATAAACCCTAGAAAAGTTGGACTGGGAACTTGACAGTATGACATTAGATAAAAAGTAAAAGTCTTCATGCTCAGTTCATTTTCTTACTACTCTGTATGAAGTCCATCTAAATCAACATGAGGTGGACCATTATTCCATATGGTTATACACAGTTAATTTGGTCAGTACCTGGCTATTTTAGGTAGGGCTGTAATAACCCGTCTGTAGAATGTCGATGGACAAGCAAGGTTTTCCATGGTAAGTGCATGGAATTCCATGGAAAGTATGCTACTGACACTGGAAAGTGTAAATCCCTGGAAGTGTTCTCGGAAAAGTGTCCTGTATTCCAGGGAAACACTGGAAATTTTCCAGACATACAGAAATATGCATGGAAAATGCCCCTTAACTAAAAATATGTATGGAAAAATTCCCTGGGCACTGAAGCATTTGCAAATATACATGTATATAATCTGGTAACACATTCCAATAAAGATCAAGAACCAATAAAAATGCAGGCAACTTGTGACCTAACAAAAATAGTCCCAATTTTTCTGTTTGTTTTCTTGTGATCTTTGCAAATTCTGTGAGCAAAAAGATGGTCAAATTCACTCTTGTATTGTATATATATCTGTTTTCATAACATTCTGGATATTCACATCAGTAACTAATTGTACTGAAGAAAATTGCTCATGAACACCAAAAATTTGAATGTAAACAGGAAGTGCTTTGTTCTTGTTGTTAAGAGACACATGGAATGGAGTTATCTAACTGGAAACTCTAAAATACTTTTAGAAGGACACCTGAGGTAAAAACATTATACTTTCTAATTTCAAATGTAATTTAAACCTATAATATGTCACAGGACTAGGAAATTATAGATTGAAGCAGGAACTCTATTCATCTCAATGGCATAAACTTTCATCTGGTTACAGGTAATTTCTGTTCAGGTATCAGGGTTCGAATTTAAGCTCGCATATTCACAAAATGCGAGTGCAAATTTCAAACTGCGAGGTGAGATTTCAGACACCAGCATTTTTTTGCCAGTGAAAATTTTTGGCCGAATAATGTGCATTTCTAACAGTCGTCTCGATCTTACACTGTTCTTTCTTTAACAACTCGCGGTCATTGCAGCGCATTGTCATTTGCAAAACGAATTTCGGAGCACTCTTTCATCTTTCGTCGTAAACAGAAGTTTACACTCGATACATGTCCCGTGCGCATGTCTTTTCAACTGCTGACAAGTACCTGCGCCAATTTTGATGACGTTTACCGCATCCGGTGGGTTTTTTGGTAATCTATAATAAGTTACTATTTATATAGCGCAAATACGATTGGCTGGACTCGTCACGTGGATGTTTGTGTTAATGTTCTAATAAAGTGACAAGTCGCGGAAAATGCAAGTTGTTTTTTCATTTAGCAAGTTAAAAAAGATACCATGATGGTCCTGAATCGCTCACCTCTTCCCACATGACCCAGTTTTGAGTATGACGTCGTTTTTTCTATTATTTGACAAAGTGACCTAGTTTTTGAGCTCATGTAACCCAGTTTTGAACTTGACCTAGATATTATCAAGATAAAAATTCTGACCAATTTTCATGAAGATCCATTGAAAAATATGGTCTCTAGAGAGGTCACAAGGTTTTTCTATTATTTGACCTATTGACCTAGTTTTCGAAGGTACGTGACCCTGTTTTGAACTTTACATAGATATCATCAAGGTGAACATTCTCACTAACTTTCATGAAGATCTCATGAAAAATATGGCCTCTAGAGAGGTCACAAGGTTTTTCTATTTTTATACCTACTGGCCTAGTTTTTGACGGCACGTGACCCAGTTTCGAAACTGACCTAGATATCATCAAGGTGAATATTCAGATCAATTTTCATGAAGATCCATTGAAAAATATGGCCTCTAGAGAGGTCAAAAGATTTTAATAATTTTAGACCTACTGACCTAGTTTTTGATAGCAGTTGACCCAGTTTCAAATCTGACCTAGATATCATCAAGATGAACATTCAGACCAACTTTCATACAGATCCCATGAAAAGTATGGCCTCTAGAGAGGTCACAAGGTTTTTTTATTATTTGACCTACTGACCTAGTTTTTTAAGGCACATGACCCAGTTTCAAACTTGACCTAGATATCATCAAGGTGAACATTCTGACCAATTTTTATGGAGATCCATTCACAAGTATGGCCTCTAGAGAGGTCACAAGGTTTTTCTATTTTTAGACCTACTGACCTAGTTTTTGACCGCACATGACCCTGTTTCTAACTTGACCTAGATATCATCAAGATGAACATTCAGACCAATTTTCATACAGATCCCATGAAAAATATGGCCTTTAGAGAGGTCACAAGGTTTTTCTATTATTTGACCTACTGACCTAGTTTTTGATGGCACGTGACCCACTTTCGAACTTGACCTAGATATCATCAAGATGAACATTCTGACCAACTTTCATACAGATCCCATGAAAAATATGGCCTCTAGAGAGGTCACAAGGTTTTTCTATTATTTGACCTACTGACCTAGTTTTTGATGGCACGTGACCCACTTTCGAACTTGACCTAGATATCATCAAGATGAACATTCTGACCAATTTTCATGAAGATCTCATGAAATATATGGCCTCTAGAGAGGTCACAAGGCTTTTCTATTTTTAGCCCTACTGACCTAGTTTTTGACCGCACGTGACCCAGTTTCGAACTTGACCTAGATATCATCAAGATGAACATTCAGACCAACTTTCATACAGATCCCATGAAAAATATGGCCTTTAGAGAGGTCACAAGGTTTTTCTATTATTTGACCTACTGACCTAGTTTTTGATGGCACGTGACCCAGTTTCGAACTTGACCTAGATATCATCAAGGTGAACATTCTGACCAATTTTCATGAAGATCTTGTGAAATATATGGCCTCTAGAGAGGTCACAAGGTTTTTCTATTTTTAGACCTACTGACCTAGTTTTTGATGGAACGTGACCCAGTTTCGAACTTGACCTAGATATCATCAAGGTGAACATTCTGACCAATTTTCATGAAGATCTTGTGAAATATATGGCCTCTAGAGAGGTCACAAGGTTTTTCTATTTTTAGACCTACTGACCTAGTTTTTGACGGCACGTGACCCAGTTTCGAACTTGACCTAGATATCATCAAGATGAACATTCTGACCAACTTTCATAAAGATCCAATGAAAAATGTGACCTCTAGAGTGGTCACAAGCAAAAGTTTACGGACGGACGGACGGACGCATGGACGGACGGACGACGGACACCGCACGATCACAAAAGCTCACCTTGTCACTTTGTGACAGGTGAGCTAAAAATGCAAGTAGAAAATCTGGCTAAATTCAAACCCTGGGTATGTGTGAATGATAGATAATAAATATACTTCTCTAGCAACAGTTTATCTAATACTTGATGACATAATAATTATTCAGTACATAATTTAGATAATTAGCACTTAAATCACTTTGAACCACTGACTTAATTGCATTTTAAATGTTATAATTTTACCTTTCGAATAAAAGTGTGTGCATATAAAGTTTTATAAGAAGTATGTCCTCAACACATTTGTATGAATTTATATGGTCAGAGAAATTTGTGTGCTTCAATGAACATGCTATAGGATGAAAAGATATTACCGACTGACCTGAGACTCAATACAAATTGTGCAAATGTCAAAGTTTGAACCAAGATATTCATCATTAGAAATCTTTTGTTTCTGACTGAGCTACGAACAACATTATTTATAAGTAAAGAACTTGATATATCAGGGAATATTTCCATGTGTACCATGGAATCAGACATCCCAACTTTTTCTTAATGCCAAGTGGGAGTTTTTGCTTTCCAAAGTGGGAGATTGAGGTGTCCAAGTGGGAGATTTTATACCGCGGTAATTATGTTCATGATAACGAAGCTTTTAACAAATCTAATGATAATATAAACTTATTTGCCCTTATAAAATCACTAGTCTTAAAACATTCACTTGTCTATATCTTATTATTCATGCATTTTTAATGTTTTGGAACAATAATACATGAAGCCTTCTGTGCAAAATTAAATAGTTATGGCACTTTAAGCACTATGTCTAAATTCAAAACACCACTGAGAATTAAACCTGCACTTTTATTTCTTTTGTTGGAAAGAAGACTCCCCAGGTGAATTTTACATGACAAACAGTGCAGCTGTTAGAACTGTAACAAGAGCACCGCCTTGCGGGTGCTGACGCTCATCTGATTTTTTTTGTGTAATAGAAATATTGTCCTACCCATGATTTTCTAAGTCTAAAAAGGGCCATCATTCTTGCAAAAAGCAGGATAGAGTTATGTTTCTTGATGTACAGTGTCCACTTATGATGGTGAAAAACTGTTGCAAGTTTTAAAGCAATAGCTTTAATAGTTTATGAGAAAAGTTGACTTAAACATAATACTCAACCAAGAAAATGATTTTCTAAGTCCAAAAGGGGCAATAATTATTGCAAAAAGCAGGATGGAGTTATGTTGCTTGCTGTACAGGGTCAGCTTATGATGGTGAACAAGTGTTGCAAGTTTCAAAGCAATAGCTTTGATAGTTTAAGAGAAAAAGTTGACCTAAACATAAAACTTAACCAAGAAATCTGATATTTTCTAAGTCAAAAAGGGGCCATAAATCTTGCAAAAAGCAGGACGGAGTTATGTTTCTTGCTATACAGGGTCAACTTATGATGGTAAACAAGTGTTGCAAGTTTTAAAGCAATAGCTTTGATAGTTTAGGATAAAAGCTGACCTAAACATAAAACTTAACCAAGAAAACTGATTTTCTAAGTCCAAAAGGGGCAATAAATCTTGCAAAAAGCAAGATGGAGTTATGATTCTTGACGTACAGGGTCTGCTTATGATGGTGAACAAGTATTCCAAGTTTCAAAGCAATAGCTTTGATAGTTTAGGAGAAAAGTTGACCTAAACATAAAACTTAACCAAGAAATCTGATATTTTCTAAGTACAAAAGGGGCCATAAATCTTGCAAAAAGCAAGATGGAGTTATGTTTCTTGCTATACAGGGTCAGCTTATGATGGTGAACAAGTATTCCAAGTTTCAAAGCAATAGCTTTGATAGTTTAGGAGAAAAGCTGACCTAAACATAAAACTTAACCAGGCAACGCCGACGCAGACGCCGACGCCGACGCCGACGCCGACGCCGACAACCGCTCAAGTGATGACAATAACTCATCATTTTTTTTCAAAAAATCAGATGAGCTAAAAACAAAATGTATATAGCTAAAAGAATAAAAGTTCAAGCAATAGAAAATTTACTGTTTGATTCTCATCCCTGTCAACTAGTATTTAAAACCCCTCGCTCAAATACTTTTATTGATCAAAATCCTGTTATCCAAAATTGAATGTCCGGGTATTGTTACACTTTCGTAGATCTGCCTAAATCTCCAGTTAAAAGGATGTGTTTGACAAATTGTTTTGATGCAAAGACAGTTTAACAGCATTTGATAGTAAGTGGTATTAAAATTTACCATGGCATTTCCTCTTCTCAAAATGATTTTAAGAGAAATGTTTTAAAACCTAGCAGGTTGACTCGGCGACCATCTACTTTCGATTTCAAAAAGTTAAAGGTAAAGCCAGTATAATTTCTAATCTAAATTTGATTGAATTTAATTAGATATCTAATCTCTGGATTTTAATTTCAATTGTGACACATTAATCAACACCTGGCTTTGTTGAATCGTGAAATAAACAATAATCAGCACGGGTAGAATAAGGTGCGAAAATATCCGAAAGGTGTTGTTTACAGACTCGATCAGTAGTGATACATACAGTATCAGATAGGCGCAAAGAAGTGGATTATTTCATAATTTTTGTTTTTTTCATTGTTGTTTATGTTGTTTTGTTGTTGTTTTTTTTAATCGGGAGTTTGAGACTTCAGATCGGGGTGATCGGGCTTTACAACCAGAATCGGGAGAGACCCGATCGGATCGGGAGAGTTGGGATGTCTGTGGAATATTTCCAGGGATACCAGGGAATATTTCCAAGGATACCAGGGAATATTTCCAGGTGTACCAGGGAATATTTCCAGGTGTATCAGGGACTATTTGCAGGGATACCAGGGAATATTTTCAGGGATACTATGGAATATTTCCAGGTGTACCAGGGAATATTTCCAGGGATACTATAGAATATTTCCAGGGATACTATGGAATATCTCCAGGTGTACCAGGGAATATTTCCAGGGATACTATGGAATATTTCCAGAAACATTAACAGACTAAACCTTTTAAATTTTCCATGAAACAGTGGATTTTTCCCATGGAAATCTGTTCCAATACTTCATGGAATAATTCCTTGTACTTCTCCATGGAAATCCCTGGACATTCTACAGACGGGCAGTATTCCGATATTCAAATAACTGCAATCTTGTGGCTGAAAACTGAGTATGAATACATGCACTGTCTATATCTTCAAACTCTTTGAAGAATTAAGGCAATTACTAAGGAAACAAGATAATTCAGTGACTTGGCCCCTGCACAACATGATAAAGGTGCACAACTTCACATGATGAACAACATTCCTCTAATGTTTCATGAATCTAAGTCCAACATTTCTTGAGATACCTGCAGCACATTCTTTTGGGCCTTCATTAATATTTTTTGACTAAGTCAAGGGCCATAACTCTGATTTGGCATAGCGAAATCCCAAATGAAACCCCTTGCACACAAACTTAACATGCTGACTAAAATTACTATAAGGTTCCATCACACTGGATAACCGGTTATCCTGACACCCACTAGACAAAAAACTCTTCTTGAAAAATAACCCCGCAGTTTTTCATTTATTTCTATTGATACAAAGCCAATTCTTTGCAATGCAACATGTATGGTAGTTTTGTTAAGGAATGGACATGGCACAATATTGGTCACATGACAACTTTCCAGAATCAATAAAGAAGTCTTGATGGCCTTTATTAAGCTGACTAGAAAAGTTTCCTCACATAACACCCAAGTGAATAATAACATAAAATTTCTGACATGACAGTCAACAGCCTCCCTAAATAGTATACAATCTTAATGCAAAACAGACACAGATCAGAACTTATCACTGGTAAAACCAAGGGATTCTAACGTAATCTTATCTGTTCCAATCAACTAAAACTATAAATTTTATCAAGCCTTCCTTTTCTGTACAACAATAAGGAAGTTTCAAGTACAGTCGACTCTCATTGGCTCAAACCCGGATTGCTCAAATACCCCCGTTCACACAAACTTACCGTCTGGTCCCGATCTTATTTCTTATAATATTGTATATAGTTCAATTCCGGATGGCTAGAACACCGATCGATGACTGGAACTCTCAAACTCCCTTTCTGGTTCATTGAGCTTAATTGTAATGTAAATCACACCTGAATTGTCTGCTATAGATCTTTTCATGATGCCAACAATTCGCACCTCTAGTTATTGCGTAACAGCTTCAATCGGTGTGCATAGTTTTAGCACGTTAAAAATTAATACCTGTATACGTCAAACAAATTTAATTATATAATTTTCGTTCACTTTAATGTTTTAATTAATGAATTGTATGTATCGAACAGTCTGAGCAAAGAATGTCTGTATTTTTCTTTAAATAGCGCTGATTGCTGGCGCATTTTCCAGAATTGAAATATGCAGGTCGAACAACTTAGTAAAGGACCCGGCAAGGAGATATAGCTAAGTTGGCTACCAGAAAACAAGGAATTAATAGAAAATTAGACCCAAAGACTCTTGAAATCAAAAACAGATTGCCAAAATGTTTGGCATACCAAGAAATACTCTCTCAGGCTGGATAAAAAAGGCCGAGTCGATGCATGTATAAAATTACTTAATAACAAGAGCTGTCTCCGTAGGATGACACATGCCCCCGATGGCACTTTGAATGAATAGTTATGGCCGATGTTAAGAGTTTAGGACCTTTGACCTACGGAGCTGGGTCTTGCGCACGACACATCGTCTTACTGTGTCACACATTCATGCATAGTTATTTTAAAATCCATGCATGAATGACAAAGATATGGACCGGACATGCCCATCAATGCACTATCATGAAAAATGATCTTTAACGTCTAAGTGTGACCTTGACCTTTGAGCTACGGACCTGGGTCTTGCGCATGACACGTCGTCTTACTGTGGTACACATTTATGCCAAGTTATTTGAAACTCCATCCATCGATGACAAAGATATGGACCGGACACGCCCATCAATGCACTATCCTTTAACGTCTAAGTGTGACCTTGACCTTTGAGCTACGGACCTGGGTCTTGCGCACTGCACGTCCTCTTACTGTGGTACACATTCATGCCAAGTTATTTGAAAATCCATCCACCGATGACAAAGATATGGACCGGACACGCCCATCAATGCACTATCCTTTAATGTCTAAGTGTGACCTTGACCTTTGAGCTACGGACCTGGGTCTTGCGCACTGCACGTCGTCTTACTGTGGTACACATTCATGCCAAGTTATTTGAAAATCCATCCATCGATGACAAAGATATGGACCGGACACGAAAATTGCGGACAGACCGACAGACCGACAGACTGACAGACCGACAGACAGACAGACGGTTCAAAAACTATATGCCTCCCTTCGGGGGCATAAAAATGATATTTAAATTATTATGTTTATTTCCTTTTTATTAAAATGAAATCTGACATTTTATATGGTTCAGACTCATACACGCCATGTATCTACTTTACGAGAGCTCCGTGTATATTAAACAAAGATGGCCGCCATACCGATGGCTCGAACCACAATCTCTTGAACTCGTTTTCAAGGACTCTTTGAGTTCGAGCCAACCAGAGTCCACTGTATGTCAACCACTCATTTTACATTATAACAGAATCAGATGCTTTCTAGGAAAAACAAGAGATCACAGAGTGATCTTGGCGCCCACCAATGTGCCATTTTTGAGTGTTCCAAATTTCAAGACTTATTGACTAGCTCAAGGTCAAATTTCATTTCCGTACACAACACTGTGCATGTGGTCCAAATTCTAAAGCTGTAGCTTGAGAAATGTGAAAGTAGGTCACTAGATCAATTTCAAGGACAAAATTCTTTGTACACAAAACTATGCATGTGCATCAAGATTGAAGGCTGTAGTTTGAGAAATCTGAAAGTAGGTAACTAGGTCAATCTTAAGGTCAAAGTTTATTTCAGTACACAAAACTATGCAAGTGGTCCAAATTTAAAGCCTGTACCTTCAGAAATGTGAAAGTAGGTCACTAGGTCAATGTCAAGGTAAAAGTTTGTTTCGGTACACAATCCTATGCATGTGGTCTAAATTTGAAGCCTGTAGCCACAGAAATGTGAAAGTAGGTCACTAGGTCAATCTTAAGGTCAAAGTTCATTTCGGTACATAAAACTATGCAAGTGGTCCAAATTTGAAGGCTGTAGCTCGAGAAATGTGAAAGTAGGTCACTAGGTCAAAATCGAGGTCAAATTTAATTCTGGAACACAGAACTATGCATGTGGTCCAAATTTGAAGACTGTACCTTCAAAAATGTGAAAGTAGGTCACTAGGTCAAAGTAAAGGTCAAAGTTTGTTTCGGTACACAAAACTATGCATGTGGTCCAAATTTGAAGGCTGTAGCTTGAGAAATGTGAAAGTAGGTCACTAGGTCAAAATCAAAGTCAAATTTCATTTCTGAACACGAAACTATGCATGTGGTCCAAATTTGAAGCCTGTACCTTCAAAAATGTGTAAGTAGGTCACTAGGTCAATGTCAAGGTCAAAGTTTTTTTCAGTGCACAAAACTATGCATGTGGTCCAAATTTGAAGGCTGTAGCTACAGAAATGTGAAAGTAGGTCACTAGGTCAAAATCAAGGTCAACTCAGGTCAAGGTTCATCTTGCCACTCAAAACCATACATGTGGTCCAAATTTGAATGTTGTAGGTTATTGACAAGAAGATTTTAAAAGCTTTTCCCTATATAAGTCTATATGAACAATGTGACCCCCAGGGCGGGGCCATATTTGACCCTAGGGGGATAATTTGAACAAACTTGGTAGAGAACCACTCGATGATGCTACATTACAAATGCCAAAGCCCTAGGCCATGTGGTTTGGACAAGAAGATTTTCAAAGTTTTTCCCTATATAAGTCTATGTAAACCATGTGACCCCTGGGGTGGGGCCATTTTTGACCCTAGGGGGATAATTTGAACAATCTTAGTAGAAGACCACTGGATGATGTCACATACAAAATATCAAAGCCCTTGGCCCTGTGGTTTTGAACAAGGTTTTTCAAATCTTTTCCCTATATAAGTCTATATAAACTATGTGACCCCCAGGGCGGGGCCATATTAGACCCCAGGGAAATAATTTGAATCATCTTTGTAGAGGACCACTAGATGATGCTTCATACCAAATATCAAAGCCCTAGGCTCTGTGGTTTTAGACAAGAAGATTTTCGAAGTTTTTCCCTATATAAATCTATGTAAATTATAGAAATAAACAAAGGGCCATAACTTACTAAACAATTGTTGAACCAGTCTGATTTTCAGGGGGACACAACTAGGGTACCAATACATCATTCTGACAAAGTTTGGTCAAAATCCCCCTGGTAGTTTCTGAGGAGATGCGATAACGAGAAATTGTTAACGGACGGAAGGACGGACGGACTGACTGACGGACGGACGGACGGAAGGACGACGGACCACGGACGCAGAGTGATTTGAATAGCCCACCATCTGATGATGGTGGGCTAAAAATTATTTTGGAACTGATAGAAATGCGGCAGTGCAGGGTTTTCCCTGACGCACAAAGCCTGCGTCATAGTCACACTTTTCTGACAAATGACCCATAAAAATAAATTCTGTGCGTCAAAGTGGACGCAATTTCTTGAAAATCTAAATCAGTAGTAGTACCAGTCTGCTGTTTACTAAAAAAATGGCTCAAAAGCAAAGCAAGCTGACGATGTTTATGACACTGTCGGCAGCAAGTACAGTAGGACCAAGTGGTTCAGATTGCCTGTTCCTACTATAACACTGCCTGGTAAAAAGTACTAAAATTTATTTTAGCATGTATATAAATAAAAGTCAAACATCAGCCGTTTTTATCATTTTATTCAGTGACAAATATGAGGAAAGACTTCAATCTGTATAATCACTAATATAAGTAAAACAAAGTTTTGTTCAAAATACTAATTTTAGTATATCTGTATGACCCCCAAAATTCGGAAATGGCCCCCAGATGTGAAACACTGAGGGTCACAATGACCCTCATTTACAAAAGTCAAGGGAAAACACTGGGCAGTGTATATATATATATACCTATACAACAAGTTTAAACTGGACAGCTTTAAGCAAGAAAAGTACAAGTGCAAATCTTCCATGAAATTGACAGAAGTCCTACTTTTCTTCTTTACTTAAACATAGAACCTATCTGCCACCAATGCTCCAAATTTTAAAGTTAATATCAACCTTTTTTAGCTCTGTGATATTAAGTCCATAAAACATCAACATCTGTTACAAACAGTATTTTTCAAAGGAAGTTAAATTTAACCAATTACTTTTCAAGAAAAATGTCAGTGTTGAGGATTTACCAGTATTTCATATTTTACTTTTCTTCCTTGGAAAGCTAGGTCTCTTATCGTCTCTCAAAAACTAAACCAACAAATAGTATCTTATTTAAACTCTAAATAAGTGACATGTATCCCTATCCTTTACTCCCCAAACCAGCTTGGGAACAATACAATGTGACTAAATATATTTTTAAAAAACACCACCAAGGAGGAAAACTTACCTTTGTCTGAATTTTTGACATTTGTGTCATCAACATCAATGACTTCTTGTTTCACTCTTGACAAGTCTACCTCACTAGTTTCAGTTTCTGACTCTTCCACGCTACTGACTGACACTTCACGCCAAGGATCTTCTGTAACAGATCCAGTCAAATGGTCACCGGAGTCTTCCGAATCTAATAAAGCTGTATGTTTTATGTTACGTTTTGGCTGTGACTTTCGACTTTTTCTAGGCACTGAGCGTTCCCGTGTTTCTTTGGTATTATTATTACTGGCTGTTTTGAGGTACCTTGAAGAGAAAGAAGTGTTCCAACAAAATAATTGTCATAAACTACCAAAACAAGAGAGCCATTATGGCATTTTATAGCTTACCTGGGTGTAAAGGTTTACAGACACTAAATATGGGAAAGGCACAGAAACATGGTAGTCACATAACCAGTATGAAGATTTAAATCGAGAACCGGTACACACCCTTAGCATAAACTTTAAGGTCACAAAAAATTGTCATGAACATGTCTGGAGCATAGCTTTAAAAGAACCAAAAAGTATGTTTTCTGGCTGTCATTTTAGTGTATTTATGCAAGCTGGAAGCAACTGTTGGCATCCCATTACAGTAATTGCATTTCTGAACACAAGATCATTTATATTTTGGCTGCTATCTTCAAAAGCACCTCCTGCCATTGTCAAGCATGACTTAACATGTGTAAATTAAGCACACAATTTAAGGAAACTCATTTTTCACTGGTTATTTATTTGTATTTACGCACAGACAGGAATTTTACTCGCAAGTTTTCAAGGAAGTAAAAAAGTCACGCAGGTTATTTTCCATTCCAAGAGTATGTGAGAGCAAACTGACTTATTTAATTGGAAAAATAACATTTACACTGATGTAATTTCATGATACTTCGCCAACTACCATGAAACATTTATTTTAAGCAAAATTCTTTAATTGTTTAGTTCTTCACTACAAGAAAAAGCTTCATTTTTTGACACCACCCATATGGCATTAACTTGTTAACAAATCAGAACTAGAGGACCATGTTGGTCCTGAATCGCTCACCTGTCCACACGCAACCCAGTTCATTGTGGCTAAGTTTCATTGAAAACCACCAAGTAGTTTCAGAGTAGATGCCATAACAAAAATTGTTAACAGACAGAAGGACAGACCATGGACAAAAGGCGATTTGACTAGTCCACCATCTGTAGATGGTTGGCTAATAAAGAGTAACCTCTCGGGTAATTTTGGGGCTCTGAGCCCAACAACTTCACAGTGATAACCACCAAGACCATTGCCCTCAGCGCTATCAGTATGTCAGGACCAACAAGCCTGAAAAGTTTGGGAAACATAACGACTAATACTGAAGTCTAAAGTTTTATTGACAAAATGTGTATTTGGAAAATAATGTATAGCAACATTGGACTAATCTTTGGTGACATCATTGTAATATTACTTTTCACGGGTGTGACCTATCACTGTATTGTTGCATTTTATATTTGTGTTTTTATCAGCAGATCACATGCTTTTTTTGGAAATAGATGACTGAAGTGAGATTATGGAGAGTGTGAAGTGTTAGTTCAAAGTTGCAATACAAAAGATCGTCTTAAACAAAAGATACCAGTTGACCCAGTTTCGAACTTGACCTAGATATCATCAAGGTGAAAATTCTGACCAATTTTCATGAAGATCCATTGAAAAATATGGCCTCTTGGGAGGTCACAAGGTTTTTCTACTTTTAGACCTACTGACCTAGTTTTGGACCGCACATGACCCAGTTTCGAACCTGACCTAGATATCATCAAGATGAATATTCAGACCAACTTTCATACAGATCCCATTAAAAATATCGCCTCTAGAGAGGTCACAAGGTTTTTCTATTATCTGACCTACTGACCTAGTTTTTGAAGGCATGTGAACCAGTTTCGAATTTGAACTAGATATCATCAAGGTGAACATTCTGACCAATTTTCATGAAGATCCATTGAAAAATATGGCCTCTAGACAGGTCACAAGGTTTTTCTATTATTTGACCTAATGACCTAGTTTTTGACCGCATGTGACCCAGTTTTGAACTTGACCTAGATATCATCAAGGTGAACATTCTGACCAATTTTCATAAAATCCATTGAAAAATATGGCCTCTAGAGAGGTCACAAGGTTTTTCTATTTTTAGACCTACTGACCTAGTCTTGGACCGCACGTGACCCAGTTTCGAACTTGACCTAGATATCATCAAGATGAACATTCTGACCAACTTTCATAAAGATCCCATGAAAAATGTGACCTCTAGAGTGGTCACAAGCAAAAGTTTATGAAACCCCTTGCACACAAACTTAACGGACAGACGGACGCACGCATGGAAGACGGACGCCACGCGACCAAAAAATATTCAATTTGTGTGACTGGATATATACTATACCACGAGGATACATTTTCATCCTTTTCAAACTGAAGGGGATCCCATGTCTTGGTGAGGGACACCAAATTATAAAGGTAGGGGACCTCTGGGACTCCACTGAAATAAGTTAGTGTCAAGGCCTGCCACCCCCCCCACCCCCACATTTGACCAAAACTGGGAAAGGACCTTATAATGATGCTACAGACCAAGTCTAATAAGATTCCTCAAACGGTTCATCAGAAGAAGTCATTTAAAGGTATTTCCAATTTTTGCTGGCCCTTAAAATTTAAACAAAATTGGGAAAGGACATAATTATGATGCTATAGCCTAAGTTTGATGAAGATCCATCAAATGGTTCATGAGAAGTAGTTCTTTAAAATGTGGTTCTATTTTCAGCTCTGGCAGCCCCAAAAAGGGGCCAAGGTGAACAATTTGTAAACACATGCAGGGATCGCGTTGAAAATGGACAAATCCATTGCTCTTTACAAAGCTTCATACAAATGTAACTAGAGCTATCACTTAAGGTGATGAATGTACCCCCCGTATGCACTGACACAGTACATCGCAATTTGACGCACACAAGATTGCATAATTATGTGGACTGTATGTATATACAGTAAAATTCCTACTTACGACCACGCCGAAATTACGACCGCACCGCTAATACGACCGATTTTGCAAAGAACGGAATATTTCATTCTTAAAGCCAATGGTCATTTGTCCGAAAATGCGACCAGACCGCTAATCCACTAATGCGACCACCAATTTCAGAACTGTTTGATTTTTTCACACTTAATTAATCACCGCAATTACGACCACTCAAATTTTTCTGTATGTTACCGCGAATCGCCGCGGGAATTAACACATGCGACATCGTGTTAACACGTTAAGCGTGTACATTGTGTATTTATCCGTTAATTGCTAACAAGTCTTTAAACGTTATCAAAACAACGTATCAAAGTGTTTGATTGTCTGGAATTGTTATTTAAAGATGTTTGGTGTTTTACATTGCTATTTTAACATAAGAAATTGTTGAAATAATTAATTTGTTTGTAATTAGACGAATGCCCGCTGATCGAATTGACTGGATTAAAACGGATTTAATTAGATCTAAATGGTGTTTGTTTGTTATTATTAACGTAAATACGTTTGGGATTTCAGTGGAGAATGAAGTTTGAAAAGGTTTGATATTGTTGTAATTGTCTTTAATTGAACAAAATTCAAATCATTATCAGTTAAGTGCGTCCTTAATTAATACACAGTTTGATCCGTAAGAAAATAAAGCTACATATAAATTGAACACTGTGTTTGCCATTATTGCGTCTTGATTGTATTCCGATGTGTTATTATCTGCCAGACCTTCCCCCGTATAGCCTTGTCCACTAATCAGACCAGACCGCTAATAAGACCAGTTGTACGAAGAACCACGGGTGGTCTTAATAGCGGAATTCTACTGTAGACTGTATGTATACAGTATAGTAACAAAAAACAAAGTCCCATAACTATGCAGAATATTTATCTAAAAGAATGTAACATGCACCATGCACAACTAGGGTTGGTACTGATCACTTGTGTGAAGTTTCATTAAATTGTGTGCAAGGGTTTGGTAGATTAGGCACGCACAAGACTGCATATGCAGATTGTATGTACATATTATGTTAACAAGAAACAAAGTCCCATAACTGTGCAATTTTTGTCGCTGAAAGAACCTAACATGCCCCATGCACAACTACTGTTGGTACTGATCACTTGTGTGAAGTTTCATTAAATTGTGTCAAGGGGATGAGGACAGATGGTGCGCACAAGATTGTGTCTATGTATATAGTATAGTAACAAAAAAAACCAAAGTCCCATAACTCTGCAAATTTTTTTTCTAAAAGAACCTAACATGCCCCATGCACAACTACTGTTGGTACTGATCATTTGTGTGAAGTTTCATTTAAATGTGTCAAGGGGATGAGGAGAGATGGTGCGCACAAGATTGTGTCTATGTATATAGTATAGTAACAAAAAAATAAAGTCCCATAACTCTGCAAATTTTTTTTCTAAAAGAACCTAACATGCCCCATGCACAACTACTGTTGGTACTGATCACTTGTGTGAAGTTTCATTAAATTGTGTCAAGGGGATGAGGAGAGATGGTGCACACAAGATTGTGTCTATGTATATAGTATAGTAACAAAAAAAACAAAGTCCCATAACTCTGCAAATTTTTTTTCTAAAAGAACCTAACATGCCCCATGCACAACTACTGTTGGTACTGATCACTTGTGTGAAGTTTCATTAAATTCTGTCAAGGGGATAAGGAGAGATGGTGCGCACAAGATTGCGTCTACGGACAAACAGACAGACAACCTGAAACCAGTATACCCCCCCTTACAACTTTGTTGTCGGGGGGTACCATGGTTCATACAAAATTCTCTTACCAAAATTCAAGGACTTTTCAAGGTTAAAATTGTATTTTCAAGGATTTTTCTTTAAATCCGTACCCAGTTCAAATTATACAAATTATACAGTTATGACAATGTATTTCATGCACACGATAACTATGTATTAGTTTCTAACTTAAATAGTTTCATTACTGACTAGAAAACACAGTTCATTTCTTAACAACAATGGCCTCCACATACAGTTACACACACTAAATGAATTATTGTCACCACTGATAAAAAAATTAATATCAGTTTATGTCAATCCTTAACCAATCCCCAAATACAGACATTTTAGATTTAGATTTTAGAGTATTTAACTGTTACCACTAACAAGAGATCACAGAGTGATCTTGGCGCCCACCAATGTGCCATTTTTGAGTGTTCCAAATTTCAAGACTTATTGACTAGCTCAAGGTCAAATTTCATTTCCTTACACAACACAAATCTATGCATGTGGTCCAAATTTGAAGCCTGTAGCTACAGAAATGTGAAAGTAGGTCACTAGGTCAATCTTAAGGTCAAAGTTCATTTCGGTACACGAAACTATGCAAGTGGTCCAAATTTGAAGGCTGTAGCTTGAGAAATGTAAAAGTAGGTCACTAGGTCAAAATCCAGGTCAAATTTTACTTCGGAATACAAAACTATGCATGTGGTCCAAATTTGAAGCCTGTACCTTCAAAAATGTGAAAGTAGGTCACTAGGTCAATGTAAAGGTCAAAGTTTGTTTCGGTATACAAAACTATGCATGTGGTCCAAATTTGAAGGCTGTAGCTTGAGAAATGTAAAAGTAGGTCACTAGGTCAAAATCAAGGTCAAATTTTATTTCGGTATACAAAACTATGCATGTGGTCCAAATTTGAAGCCTGTACCTTAAAAATGTGAAAGTAGGTCACTAGGTCAATGTAAAGGTCAAAGGTCATTTCAGTACACAAAACTATGCAAGTGGTCCAAATCTGAAGGCTGTAGCTTGAGAAATGTAAAAGTAGGTCACTAGGTCAAAATCAAGGTCAAATTTTATTTCAGAATACAAAACTATGCATGTGGTCCAAATTTGAAGCCTGTACCTTCAAAAATGTGAAAGTAGGTCACTAGGTCAATGTCAAGGTCAAAGTTTTTTTCGGTACACAAAACTATACATGTAGTCCAAATTTGAAGGCTGTAGCTTGAGAAATGTGAAAGTAGGTCACTAGGTCAAAATCAATGTCAAATTTCATTTTGAAACATGAAACTATGCATATGGTCCAAATTTGATGCCTGTACCTTCAAAAATGTGAAAGTAGGTCACTAGGTCAAAATAAAGGTCAAAGTTTTTTCCAGTGCACAAAATTATGCATGTGGTCCAAATTTGAAGGCTGTAGCTACAGAAATGTGAAAGTAGGTCACTAGGTCAAAATCAAGGTCAACTCATGTCAAGGTTCATCTTGCCAATCAAAAATATACATGTGGTCCAAGTTTGAATGTTGTAGTTACTGACAAGAACATTTTAAAAGCTTTTCCCTATATAAGTCTATATGAACCATGTGACCCCCGGGGCGGGGCCATATTTAACCCTAGGAGGATAATTTGAACAAACTTGGTAGAGAACCACTAGATGATGCTACATTACAAGTATCAAAGCCCTAGGCTTTGTGGTTTGGACAAGAAGATTTTCAAAGTTTTTCCCTATATAAGTCTATGTAAACCATATGACCCCCAGGGCGGGGCCATATTTGACCCTAGGGGTATAATTTGAATAATCTTAGTTGAAGACCACTAGATGATGTCACATGCAAAATATCAAAGCCCTAGGCCCTGTGGTTTTGGACAAGAGGTTATTCAAAGTTTTTCCCTATATAAGTCTATATAAACCATGTGACCCCCAGGGCGGGGCCATATTTGACCCCAGAGAAATAATTTGAATCATCTTGGTAGAGGACCACTAGATGATACTTCATACCAAATATCAAAGCCCTAGGCTCTGTGGTTTTGGACAAGAAGGTTTTCAAAGTTTTTCCCTATATAAATCTATATAAATTATAGAAATAAACAAAGGGCCATAACTCACTCATAAATTGTTGAACCAGTCTGATTTCAGGGGGACACAACTAGGGTACCAATACATCATTCTGACAAAGTTTGGTCAAAATCCCCCCAGTAGTTTCTGAGGAGATGCGATAACGAGAAATTGTTAACGGACGGACGGACGGACGGAATGACGGACGGACGGACCACGGACGCAGAGTGATTTTAATAGCCCACCATCTGATGATGGTGGGCTAATAAAATGGCAGGCCATGTCAACCCCTAAGTAATCCTGACTTCACAATATACTGATTAATCCTTGTTGGCCCTTGGGGTCTATTAACAGTTTCTGAAGTGGGTGGGGGTGGGATAGTCATACCAGTGACAGAACTTTCCATCAGTTTCAAGAGTGGATTGGGGAGGAAGAGTTGAATTATTGTTGATATCCCGGCTACTGCCAGCACTAGTTTTGCTCTTAACATTGAAAGTTCCTTCCTGTCAAATGAATGCCACCTCACACGATGCCAACGACAATCTCACTTCTTCGTTTTTCTTATGCTTTGCACTCTTAGCATGTGACGTTATTGCACTTACACCCATGTGTGTCAAGTCAATATCTTTCATGCATAGTGTGCACCGGGCTTTGTGTTGGTTACTCGTGGATTTTACCCACTGATACTTTCCTACCCACTTGTGCTGGAACGAACACTTCTTCCGGATTTTCCCCATTTCTACAAAACCATGGACGCTGCCATTTTCACAATTTCTAGTGACGTCATAAACAAACGTTTAGTATAAAACCCGTACCGTACAGGATACACGCTGTCGTACCGGCGACCTTTTGTACTCCTACACAAACGTATTTTAAATTTGCCGAAAAAAAGTTTTTTTATTCATTTTTACACCGATAACATACAATTTTGACAACAGACAGAAACTGTTAATGGATTTTCAAGGCTGTTTGCCTAAATTCAAGGACTTTCAGTCAAATTCAAGGACCCTTTTTGCATTTTTTCAAGGCAACACTAAATTCAAGTACTTTTCAAGGTTGCAACCAAATTCAAGGACTTTTCAAGGCCTGTGCGAACCCTGGGTACAATTATCAGATATCTATGTAAGTATCTAGACGATATTTGTTTCAATTCTGGTCAGTGATGCCCAACTGTGAAAATGGAGAGAAAATAACAAGTTTCTTCAGGCGAAACGGCCCGCAGAAACCGAAAATGCTAGCAACACCACGGGCAGAGACCTGAAATAACCTAAAACTTCCGAGTCTAGCCAAAAATCCAAAGAATCATCGAGTACATTGACTCCTTCTTCCAAAACAAGAAATTCCCAGCCTGATCGAACTGTGAAAATGTGGGAAATGAGCTGAACATAAAACTTTTATATGAAACCAAACAACAAAACAACAATAAATATAGCATGTAAACAGCCTTTAAATAATTGCTAGTGGAACCAACCATTTTGCTATTGGAAAAAAATGGCACTAGCAAAAATTGTTTGTGAGAAAAGAAGTTAAATTCCATCCCTTACATGATAGAGATCCATGCCAGGATGCTACTGACCAAGTTTGGTGTAATTCTGGCCAGTACTTTCAGAGATGTTTAAGTAACTAGAGAGGTCACAAGGTTTTTCTATTATCTAACCTATTGACCTAGTTTTCAAAGGTACGTGACCCTGTTTTGAACTTGACCTAGATATCATCAAGGTGAACATTCTCACTAATTTTCATGAAGATCTCATGAAAAATATGGCCTCTAGAGAGGTCACAAGGTTTTAATAATTTTAAGACCTACCAACCTAGTTTTTGACCGCAGTTGACCCAGTCTCAAACTTGACCTAGATATCATCAAGATGAACATTCAGACCAACTTTCATACAGATCCCATGAAAAGTATGGCCTCTAGAGAGGTCACAAGGTCTTTTTATTATTTGACCTACTGACCTAGTTTTTTAAGGCACGTAACCCAGTTTCAAACTTGACCTAGATATCATCAAGGTGAACATTCTGACTAATTTTCATGAAGACGGATTCAAGGGTATGGCCTCTAGAGAGGTCACAAGGTTTTTCTATTTCAAGACCTACTGACCTAGTTTTTGATCGCAGTTGACCCAGTTTCAAACTTGACCTATATATCATCAAGATAAATATTCAGACCAACTTTCATACAGATCCCATGAAAAATATGGCCTCTAGAGAGGTCACAACATTTTTTCATTATTTGATCTACTGACTCACTTTTTGATGGCACGTGACCCAGTTTTGAACTTGACCTAGATATCATCAAGATGAACATTCTGACCAATTTTTATGGCGATCCATTCACAAGTATGGCCTCTAGAGAGGTCAAAAGGTTTTTCTATTTTTAGACCTACTGACCTAGTTTTTGACCGCACATGATCCTGTTTCGAACTTGACCTAGATATCATCATGATGAACATTCAGACAAACTTTCATACAGATCCCATGAAAAATATGGCCTTTAGAGAGGTCACAAGGTTTTTCTATTATTTGACCTACTGACCTAGTTTTTGACGGCACGTGACCCATTTTCGAACTTGACCTAGATATCATCAAGATGAACATTCAGACCAACTTTCATACAGATCCCATGAAAAATATGGCCTCTAGAGAGGTCACAAGGTTTTTCTATTATTTGACCTACTGACCTAGTTTTTGGCGGCACGTGACCCACTTTCGAACCTGACCTAGATATCATCAAGGTGAACATTCTGACCAATTTTCATGAAGATCTCATGAAATATATGGCCTCTAAGAGAGGTCACAAGGTTTTTCTATTATTTGACCTAATGACCTAGTTTTTGACGGCACGTGACCCAGTTTTGAACTTGACCTAGATATCATCAAGGTGAATATTCTGACCAATTTTCATGAAGATCTTGTGAAATATATGGCCTCTAGAGTGGTCACAAGGTTTTTCTATTTTTAGACCTACTGACCTAGTTTTTGACGGCACATGACCCAGTTTCGAACTTGACCTAGATATCATCAAGATGAACATTCTGACCAACTTTCATAAAGATCCCACAAAAAATGTGACTTCTAGAGTGGTCACAAGCAAAAGTTTACGGACGGACGACGGACGCTGCATGATCACAAAAGCTCACCTTGTCACTATGTGACAGGTAAAAATGTTGATGGGGGACCATCCACCAATACTAATAACTAACCCTGAACAAAGTTCAGGTCAGATAAAAATGATAATACCCCAACTGACACCTCAGAAAAACAACATTCAAACATTGTACAGAGATATTGCTGCAGTAACATAAATACTTCTTTCAATCTCAGACTGTAATGCCCCAAGGTAACTTTTCTTTTACCAACAAATACTTTTCAAGGAAAATGCTAAAGGAGTGTTTGTTCGGGCAGAGTTAACATATTTTGTGCTGAAGCTGTTTCCTTTTTTTTTTTGCATAAGCTTTTTGCTAATGAGACGAACACACTAGACAAATAGTCATAGACAACTGACAAACTAACATATAACAGAGATTATATGACCTGCAAGTAAAACTACCAAAGTTTTGCAGTAAGAAACTTTCCTCATTTAGCAAACTGCAAACTTGATGCATGATATATATAAACTGTAAGGTAACTTACTCAACATGCAAGTTTAAGAGGTGTTTCATTAAATCATCGCTAGTTTGAAATCGTGTTTCACACAGTAAAGCTGTGTAACGTTGAGCAACTTCGGTGCGAACTACAACACACTGAGTCGATTTTGATGCTTTAGTATATAAGTCCATCAGGTGTTCGAGAAATGTGTCTACGGAGCTGTGTTTGGAAGTGGCCAGCACTTTGTCAAATTCACCCGAGACATCATTTTGCAAGTATATGTGCCCTTGCTTGGGCTCTTCTGAAACAGTCCCCATTCTCTATTGCATGTAAACAGAGTACATCAAAAGGTCAATCTGAAATAGTAAAAAGAATTACCGGTACACATTTATTTCAACAGTGAACTAATACATGACAATTATTATAATGATAAAGGGCCTAAAGGTGGTTAGTCTGATTTTGGTACTGTAACAATTTGTCGGATTATTTGGAACTATATCATTTCAAGACACATGTTAACCATGGACTTGTATTCTTAAAATTTTATTCTTTCTATCCTGGCTGCACTCAAAGGCTTGATTTTTTTCACTTAAAACTAATATTAATTTTGTCTAAAATTTGCTTTGAAATTTACATAGAAAATTAGATCAAAAGACAATGTACACAGATTGAGAATCATTAAGACTTGAGGAAGGTCTAAGCCAGGATGCTACAGGACAAGTTTGGTGTAATTCTCACCTGATGTGAACAGTAGAAATTGTGGTCAATGGACACAGGACATTAACCTGTTTGTTCAGAATTAAGAACAAGATGAGCTACAAATATAGTAAAAAGTGATGTATATAAATAGCAGAGTCCATCAAATTGAAAAACATACAATTGATTTTTGCAGAAAGGTATTTTTTTCTGCACTGGTGAACACTCTCATGTATTGCCAAGAAGTGATTTACCAACTACAAAAATAGCATAATCCAATCTGGTTATTCATACACTTAATATCTAAATATTTCAACCACACAGCCTTGTAGCCTAGAAATGATTTCAATATACTTCAAACAAAATGATAAGTATCCCATAAATTACTTTGCCACTTGAATATTTTACAGTACAAAAAGTTATAGGATAGAACTTCCAGTATACAATAGAGTTAACTTCCTCTCAACCTACTAACTACTTAACTTATGTCACATCAAAATGACAGAAATTCAGATGTAAGAACAGCCCATTCTCTACTTATTCAAGTTACTGAATACGAAAAATCTAGGATTTCTGATTTTGAGGCCCAGGACTCGAATGTTCTTCAACAAAAGTGAGTCCTCCCTTTACAAATGTATAACTCACAAACTAATACACATAGCTGATTCAACTGAACAAACAAAATGAATATTTCAAAGAGGTCATACACTTTTCATGATTTATGAAGCCATCTTTTCTAACATTTTCAACATTTTAGATGAATTTTCAACATTTAACAAGGGACTGACCTTTATAGGGAGAAAAGGAGATATTTTAGGGAGAAATTCAGCTGCTGCCATTAAGACGTACACCCAAAAACCTGCAATGAAATTGTCTAGTCAGGGAAATAAATTAACACTCGCCCAGTGTGACCAGATTTAAAGCTGGTCGAGTCAACTTTCCAAGATAGTCGCCCAACCGGCGAATGGCTTCAGATATTCCTAATGTCAATATTCTGGGTTTTCCGAGACTGTCTTATAAATTAATATGCACGACATCACTTAGACTGACCAATTAAAATTACCGATATATACTACGACCAATCGGCATACGTGGATTATTTACTCTGTTACTAACAATAGCTGCACCCTTAGAAATACAGCGCTAGAAAGTAGAGGTTTACTGAAAACTGTTAAAGAGCTTAGTACGGCCAGCCGCGGCGACAAAAGGAAATATTATCGGGATTATGAATAGTCCTAAAGGCCAAAGAGGACTTTTAATGAAAAATGGGCTGTTAACAGACCGTGGCTGCTTAGAACACCGACCGCAACCTGGTTTGTATCTTCTGTACAAGTTATAATTTCGTGACTGGATACGAGTCCTGTAACTCGACAATGTAACAAAATACTAGAATTCAGATGTCCATAAGCGTGCAGACTCTATCAAAAATACCCATAAACAACCAAAATCCTCTAGTGCTGCAAAAATCATTCAAACTTTAACTTTAACTTTAAAACGTCATGCACTAGGTGATTACAACTTTCCCTTTTCAATGTAGCAACCTAAGCTGATTTTTCAAAGTAGCTTAACCAGTGTTTTAATAACATTCATATTCTGCTTAAATAATCAAACAAAGAACTTTTTAAATTTTTTAAATATCTTAAAAAATAAAAAAGTTATGAAGATTTGAAAATTCTTAAAATGTCATTTTTTCGGGAATTTTTCCTATATATAAATAATAAGGAACTGATTCGCAGTCGCGGACCGTTAAAACTCTAAAAGTTTACATTAATGTTTGGTCTTCCACTCATTTTAAATGATAAGTAGCTGAAATTTGGCATACTTGTAGCATTTTTCCTGTAGAATACATTTCTGGTGTCTGTTTTGGCATAGGGCGTATAGCAATGTTGGGCGGTTAAAACCACCTCCCCGGTTTTAACCAGCAGTTTTAACCGGTTAAAACTCCCCCAGTCAATACTCTCTGAAATGGTCAATACTGGTCGATTGGTCAATATAGGTCAATTAGTCAATACTGACTGTTAAGATATTTTGCAAATTTTATGAACAATTAAATAATGACTGTTTAAGAGCATTTAAGGCTTGATGAAGATGAATGCATGCATTATCATTTAGTTAAAGCAACCTAATCAGTACTCCCAAATTGGTCAGAAGTGGTCGATTGGTTAATACTGGTTGATACTGGTCATTGAACATTTTCTGTTAGATTAGATTACAAAGATATATTATTTTTCTACAAAAAATGTGACAATAAGTGAAAAAAACTGCTAATTTAACTGAGCTTAATTTGTAGAAAGTATTTTATAAACTGTAGCAGTAAGTGTTTGATTCACAAGTGATAAATCTAATTATTTTTACTGCCTGGTATAAATAATTTAATGAAAAACTGCTGTGAACACCTGGACCCTTCCTTGAAGTGGTTTGTGTTTTGATAGCAATTGTCACATTGCCTAATTGACACCATGTCTTACAATATACAATATAGATGTTTCTGGCACTTATTAGCTGTCATGATCAATAATCCCACTGTATTATTCTCAATACTTGAACATGGTAACTTTATTTTAAAAATAAGTAATGCAATCAAAGTATTCAATTGACCAGTATTGACCACTACATGTACTGATCAGGAATATTGTGTAGGACCAAAATTTGAATTGACCAGTACTGTCCACAAGTGTAATTTATAGTAATAAAATCTTTAATTAATTTAAAATAAAGGCTAAGTACTGTAAGAAGATAAAAGCTTTGTTTTTGTTTTTGGGTTTAACGCCGTTTTTCAACAATATTTCAGTCATGTAACGGCGGGCAGTTAACTTAACCAGTGTTCCTGGATTCTGTACCAGTACAAACCTGTTCTCCGCAAGTAACTGCCAACTTCCCCACATGCATTATCAGAGGTGGAGGACGAATGATTCCAGACACAATGTCTTTTATCAAATCGTCACGGAGAACATACGCCTCGCCCGAGGATCGAACTCGCGACCCCGCGATCCGTAGACCAACGCTCTCCCTACTGAGCTAAGCGGGCGGGGAAGATAAAAGCATAGAATAAACTAGTATAATTAGTCTAAGTATATTGTCCAAAGTGGAGCCTGACCAGGACACATTGCCAATGACCAAAATTGAATCGACCAGAATTGATCACTTTACATTTTAATGAACAAAATTTTATATTATTCAAATTGCTTTATTGTATTTATATTATTATTACAGCCTGTGCTAATCTGTGAATGTACATTATGTAAAAGTGTTGAATAAACCAGTATTGACCTCCCAAGAGTGACCATAGTATTGAATCAACCAGTATTGACCGGTTTTTACCAGTATTCACCGCTCGCCTGGTCAATACTCATATTGACCGGCTTTTTGCCAACACTGTATAGTTGTCTTTATATTTCACTTACAATGAGACATGGTTACGATTTTTTTTTCTTATTTTCTGGTTATATCTCGACCCCAACGTTGTCCAAGTTCAAATTATGTTACCATATTCTCACTGTTTTTTCACAAGACATACAAGACATAATGTATAGGACTAGGATTCTGAGACTAAGCATATAAAAACTAAATCTATCATTTTAATAAAGAAATTTAATGTATCAGATATTCCAGCGGACTGGCAAAATGGCTTAGACCAATCATGACTCCAGATGTAATTCTGAAATACATAGTGTAAACTGTATCAGTATATGACTATACATTTTAAATTATTATACATTATACTTTTCAAATGATTTCCTAAACAAAAATAATATATAATCATTAGACACATGCTATCTATGAACAATTACTATTGAATTGACATTTTCATTTTTTCGTACATGTTAGGTACGAACAGGATGAGTACGAAACGCGTAAGAAAAATCGTCCTTTTATGCATTGGAATTGCGTAAGTAATAACAATTATTAACAGACTTTTATTGGACATAAAAATACTTTCTTGGAACATTAATTTCTGGGGGCAAATCATGACTCTTCTCCTTAAATAAGAAAATAATTCATAACGAAAGTGAAATTCCGGTCAGCTGTTCGTCATCGTAGTTCCGATATTGAATTTTCTCAATAAATATTACTTCTGCTTCGTAGTTTCAGTCAAATTTTAATATTTTTTACAGATATACGTACTTTCCAAATAAAAACAGGTGGAAATGGGTCTTTTTACATGACTTTCGAGCCGAATCAATCGATTTACCGCACTGACCTAATTGATCAATTTTCCAACAAGAGGGCCAAGATAGCCTTAGGTAGGTCGCTCACCTAAGAAACACACCATAACAGTGTAAAACATGTTTGACCTAGTGATTTCATGGAAACAAATATTCTGACCAATTTTCATTAAGATTGGACCAAAAAAATTGGTCTCCTGCGATAAAATAAGCATTTTCTTAGATATGAGTTTTTGACCCTAAATGACCCATGTTCAGATTCGACCTAGATTTTATCAAGGCAATCATTCTGACCAAAATTCATGAAGATCAATTGAAAAATACAGCCTCTATCACATACACAAGTTATTTCTTTGATTTGACCAAGTGATCTAGTTTTTGACCTCAGATGACCCATATTCAAATTCGACCTAGATTTCATTAAGGCAATCATCCTGACCAGATTTCATAAAAATCAATTGAAAAAAACAGTCTCTATCGCATACACAAGATTTTTCTTTAATTTGACCTAGTGACCTAGTTTTTGACCTCAGATAAACCATATTCAAATTCGACCTAGATTTCATCAAGGCAATCACTCTGACCAAATTTCATGAAGATCAATTGAAAAATACAGCCTCTATTGATTACACAAGGTTTTCCTTGATTTGACCTAGTGACCTAGTTTTTGACCCCAGATGACCCATTTTCGAACTCGGCCTAGATTTTATCAAGGTAATCATTCTGGCTAAATTTCATGAAGATCAGTTGAAAAATACAGCCTCTATTGCATACACAAGGTTTTTCTTTGATTTGACCTAGTGACCTAGTTTTTGACCCCAGATGACTCATTTTCGAACTTGGTCTAAATTTCATCAAGGTAATCATTCTGACCAAAATTCATGAAGATCAATTGAAAAATACAGCCTCTATCGCATACACAAGGTTTTTCCTTGATTTGAGCTAGTGACCTAGTTTTTGACCCCAGATGACCCATTTTCAAACTCGCCCTAGATTTCATCAAGGTTATCATTCTGACCAAAATTCATGAAGATCAATTGAAAAATACCGCCTCTTTCGCATACACAAGGTTTTTCTTTGATTTGACCTAGTGACCTAGTTTTTGACCCGAGATGACCCATTTTCGAACTCGGCCTAGATATCATCAAGGCAATCATTCTGACCAATATTCATGAAGATCAATTGAAAAATACAGCCTCTATCGCATACACAAGGTTTTTCTTTGATTTGACCTAGTGACCTAGTTTTTGACCCGAGATGACCCATTTTCGAACTCAGCCTAGATTTCATCAAGGTTATCATTCTGACCAACATTCATAAGATTAATTGAAAAATACAGCCTCTATCGCATACACAAGGTTTTTTTTTTATTTGACCTAGTGACCTAGTTTTTGACCCGAGATGACCCTTTTTCGAACTAGGTCTAGATTTCATCAAGGTTATCATTCATGAAGATTAATTGAAAAATACAGCCTCTATCGCATACACAAGCTAAATGTTGACAGACGATGGACGCCTGACATCGAGCGATCAGAAAAACTCACCTAATAAAAAAAAATGGAAGCGGGGAGTTTGAATTTAAAATGAAAATGCGGCATACTTGTAATAGGTTCTGAAACATAATTTTGGTATCAAATAAATTGTAAGGGTTTATATTTATTAAAAATAAATGTTAATTTAGCAAATATGGTATATTTGGGCGTATTTTTCGCGTCAACTTTACGAAACGATTTCTCCGGTTTGGGGGGTCGTATGCAAATTTAAGACACGCCTATGTGTAGGTCGTCCAATCAGCTGTCTTCTGATACAAGTCATATGAATATTAATGAGCACTACGCGACCCGCTTTTGTGTTTGAAAGGAGTACATATTGCCCGCGGCAAGTATTAAAGCAATTAGCAACATACTGTCAATAAACAGTGGCCAGATTAACTAATTACTGGGGCATCTGGTATGACTGTAAATCAGATTTATGAATGTTTTATACTGTTAGAAAGATAATTTTATCATCTTATAAATGGTAGTTTTTATGTTTGTGTAGCATGACAAAAAAAGCTTTTATGGGGAAAAAAGTACACTAACCCCTAGAAATCACCAGAATTCCAGCTGATAAGCCATTGATTTCTTTATCAGCTGTGGTTGCTATTCAATGTGAGTTTGATGAGTGTTATTATTAAGTTTGTAATCTAAACCACTGTTGGTATATTTTTCCGCTAATAATAGCTGGGCCCCTAACTTTTAGGCTGGGCCCCTAGAATTTGCCTATAAGGATCCCAGATGGCTAATAGGGTCCGCATGTTAATTTATATCCCTGCTAGTAGTAATTAAAGCTGTTTAAATAATTTCTTATCTCTGTTAACTTTAAGTCAGTAAGACTAAACATAAGTGACTGAAGCCCCTATGATCATGATCAATAGGGGGTCATCTACTCTGCATAACAAATCATCCTTTGAACAAGGTTCTCGGGAACACTTAATTCTGCGTATTTGTACGCATACTTTTTGGAAAAGGACGCCAAAATATTCCAACCGCGAGTCGACGGTATGCGTAAAAGAATGTCGGACATAGCTTACAGAGTACACAAAGCAAAACTGCGAGCGCGTAGCTCACCTTATGGCAATGTGTAGGCGAATATAACAAATGTGTGCCGAATGAGGCAAAGTGATGTAGCTGCAAAATTTTCGGCGACATCTGGGCGCCGCCATTTTGTTCTACTTCCATCAAAGTCGGGATTTTTAAAATTTTTTTTTTAACTTCATACTTGAGTTTCAATCTCTATATCCAGTTAGGTGTCTTTATTTTTAAAAAGTTATGTTAGGGAAATAATTTCAACTTTGCTTTTATTTTATGAAAAGTGGGTCCCTAGTGGACAGGTGCTCATAGGAAATGCTTTGTTGGCAGTGAATACAGAACTTCATTTGATTGCTGAATATTATCCATCACTCAATAATAATGCAAAAAAGATTTCCAGTTGGTAGAAAAAAATATTTTTCTTTTAAAAGACCATTGGCCAGAAAATGGGATAAAATGTCATTAGTAAGCATAAAGCCACAAGAACGCGACAAACAGGTAATGACGTCACCGTGATACCGGCTTTCCATAAATTTTGCAACGTATGATATTCGCTGTTACAGGTATGATGACACTAAATTTTTGTTTCTTTTCAAGTGAATAGATTCTCACGAATTATTTAAAGCAGTGAATAGTTTCTTTGTCATGATGATACAACCTTAACTGTTGTTGGAAACACCAAACAAGAAATCAGTTCTGAATTACAGTCTGTACTCTCTAAAATTGAGGACTGGTGCAAGCATAATTATATGACAGCTAATGTACAAACAAGAGGGCCATGAAGGCCCTGTATCGCTCACCTGACCTATTGACCTAAAGATCATCAAGATCAACATTCTGACCAAGTTTCATTAAGATATGGTCATAAATGTAGCCTCTAAAGTGTTAACTAGCTTTTCCTTTGATTTGACCCAGTGACCTAGTTTTTGCCCCCACATGACCCAGATTCGAACTTGACCTAAAGATCATCAAGATTAACATTCTGATTAAGTTTCATGAAGATACAGTCATAAATCTGGCCTCTAGAGTCTTAACAAGCTTTTCCTTTGATCTGACCTAGTGACCTAGTTTTTTAACACACCTGACCCAGATTTAAACTTGACCTATAGATCATCAAGATTAACATTCTGACCAAGTTTCATTAAGATATGGTCATAAATGTGGCCTCTAAAGTAATAACTAACTATTCCTTTTATTTGACCCCCGTGACCTAGTTTTTGACCCGACATGACCCAGATTCGAACTTGACCTAAAGACCATCAAGTTTAACATTCTGACTAAGTTTCATGAAGATATAGTCAAAAATGTGGCCTCTAGAGTGTTAACAAGCTTTTCCTTTGATATGACCTAGTGACCTAGTTTTTGACTCCATCTGACCCAGATTTAAACTTGACCTAAAGATTATCAAGATTAACATTCTGACCAAGTTTCATTAAGATATGGTCATAAACGTGGCCTCTACAGTGTTAATTAGCTTTTCCTTTGATTTGACCCGGTGACCTAGTTTTTGACCCGACATGACCCAGATTCAAAATTGCCCTAAAGATCATCAAGTTTAACATTCTGACTAAGTTTCATGAAGATATAGTCATAAATGTGGCCTCTAGAGTGTTAACAAGCTTTTCCTTTGATATGACCTAGTGACCTAGTTTTTGACCCCACCTAACCCAGATTTGAACTTGAGCTATAGATCATCAAGATTTGACCAAGTTTCATTAAGGTATGGTCATAAATGTGGCCTCTAGTGTAAACTAGCTTTTCATTTGATTTGGCTTGGTGACCTAGTTTTTTATCCTACATGACCCAGATTCAAACTGGACCTTAAGATCATCAATATTAACAATCTGACCAAGTTTCATGAAGATACAGTCATAAATGCGGCTTCAACAGTGTTAACAAGCTTTTCCTTTGATTTGACCTGGTGACCTAGTTTATGATCCCAGATAACCAAATATCGAACTCGTCCAAGATTTTATTAAGGGTAACATTCTGACCAAGTTTCATTAAGATTGGGCCAAAAATGTGACCTCTAGAGTGTTAACAAGCTTTTTCTTTGATTTGACCTGGTGACCTAGTTTTTGACCCTAGATGACCCAATATCGAACTCGTCCAAGACTTTATTGAGCGTAACATCCTGACCAAGTTTCATTAAGATTGGGCCAAAATTGTGACCTCTAGAGTGTTAACAAGCTTTTCCTTTGATTTGACCTGATGACCTAGTTTTTGACCCCAGATGACTTAATATCGAACTCATCCAAGATTTTATTGAGGGTAACATTCTGACCAAGTTTCATTAAGATTGGGCCAAAAATGTGACCTCTAGAGTGTTAACAAGCTTTTCCTTTGATTTGACCTGATGACCTAGTTTTTGATCCCAGATGACCCAATATCGAACTCGTCCAAGATTTTATTGAGGGTAACATTCTGACCAAGTTGCATTAAGATTGGGTCAAAAATGTGACCTCTAGAGTGTTAACAGTCAAATTGTTGACGACGGACGGACGGACGGACGGACGCCGGACACAGGGTGATCACTAAAGCTCACCTTTGAGCACTTCGTGCTCAGGTGAGCTAAAAACCAAAGCAATGTTTATCTCATCAAGAGGAACTAATAAAGATACTTTGAACCCATCGCCCCTTACATTCAACAATGAAACTGTCGAATATACAGAATCAGAAAAACTGTTAGGTGTACATGTCAGTAATAACTTAAGCTGGAAAGATCATATTGATAACACACTAAAGAAATGCAATTCCTTACTTTATCTTTTACAACGAATAAAATGCTACCTAGATATTCCCCAGAGAAAACTTTTCTTTAATGCTTATATTTTACCCCACTTGGATTATTGCTGCACAATTTGGGGTAATTGCAACAGGGATTCAATGGAAAAAATTACAAAATTTCAAAAAAGAGCAGCTCGAATCATCCTTGATAAATGTTTTGATTTTCCATCTGAAGATTTGTTTAAAGAGCTGAACTGGATGAAATTCAATGAACGACTGCATTATAAGAAAGCAATTTTAGTCTTTAAATCAATTAACAATCTTAGTCCATCGTATCTTCAAAGTAAATTTAAATTTGTACATAATCCTTACATTAATTTAAGATCAGAATCAAATAAATGTCTTGAAGTACCTAAACCAAACTTAGAACTGTACAGAAAATCCCTTGAATACTCGGGACCAAAAATCTGGAACACATTACCTCTTGAAGTAAAAAATTCTAACAGTCTTGAGCAGTTCAAAAGATCCTATTTAACAAACTGGAAAATGAACAACATAACATATGCTTAGAATGTTGTAATCATGCTATTGTCAAATTTGTATTTGAAATCTATTTGTAAATATTGTACATAATTTTGAGGCCCACTTGGAAGATTGGGCATGCCTAATAGTGTTGCCTCAATAAATAAAGTCATTATATAAGCTACGCTCGCTCAGAGGCTTTGCCTTTTTCATATTAGAACATAAACTTCCTAAAATGGATCCATATTTCGAGATATTTGCAGCCATTGCAGTAACACTTTTTTTTTTATGGGGCACTGGTGTTTTTTCAAGGGAACTCTGCCTTTTAGCACCTAATTTCATATTGTATATTTATAGGAAGTGTCTAGGGGTACGGATCCGTACCTCTAGACAAGCCTGTTAGGGGTACGGACCTCCTTTTTCTAGAGATTTAGGGTTATTTATATCTTAGACTTTGTTGAAAATGAAATAACAAATAAGTCTTAACCAGTCTTCACTTAAAACTTGGATCTGATTGGTTTACAGATACCAGTGTTCACCCGATTGTTTACCTTCTCTTTCAAAACCTCAATAACCGAGGAACTCCAAATGAATACACTGTTCCGTGCCAATTTGTTTGTTGTCAAATAAACTGTTGATAACAGCAAGATGAATGAATGAATCTATCCCTTAAATGAATTCTGTTTGAAATTCAGCAAAACAAATAAATCAATAAATAAATTAGGCATAATAATATGCACCAATATATTTTGTTATTTAACAAGGTATAATGATAATCGGCACGGAACTGATTGTTTAATAATCAATTAAGCGACATTAAGTAAATAAACTGTTTGTGAAAACGTCCCATGTATCTCGTAACGGCTACCAAATGTGTGAAAAACATAAATACACTAAGGGTTAATTATTAATTAAAAATAGTTTTTTTCCCCAACATATTTAACATTTGTTTAATCTTTATATTTTTTCTGCCAGTTTGAATCCTCGCGATTTATTTGGTGTTCCTCGGTTATTCCTCGAAAATGTAACAAATAAGATGAACGTTGTTATCTGTAAACCATTTAGATCCAAGTTTAGGTGAATTCTTATGAAATGTTGTGTTATTTCATTTTCAACAAAATTTGAAATGTAAATGACCCTTATACTGGGTATACCAATTACCGTGAGTCTTATATTCAGTGGACTCTATTTATAACAAAATGATTGTATGAAAGGATAAATTTTGTTCTGTACAATTAATTTATATTTTAGCTTTAGACTTTTGGCAAAAAAATCATCAAAACACCAGGTAAAAGTTCCACTACTGTCATTCAAATAACAGAGGTGGGGAATTTTAGCATTTTTCTGGCATATACCTATTACCGTGAATTTTAACTTTCAATCAAAATAAGTTGTTAAATTGATCTTAGACAAAAAAGGCATTTCTATTTTACAGTAGACCAAACTAAATATGGAACAGATATGGCAGAAATAAGCAGCTTCATTGAAAATTTGCTGAGAAAAATTGCAAAGATTAACCATAATGACCAGTCACTTAGCTAAATTACTCAATTTCTGGGATCAGTATGAAATAAAAGGAAAGACACTCCAATTTTCAAAAATAGTTTTGCTAAAATTCTAAGCACATTGAGCATGAATAATGAGAGAAAAATTGTAAAGCAATTTTCATGTTAAGTGTCAAAACTGCAAATTCACGGTAATATGTATATCCCGGTAATTGGTATACCCAGTATAATCTCTAAAAAAAAAAACGGAGGTCCGTACCCCTAGAAAAACCCTAACAGGCTTGTCTAGAGGTACGGATCCGTACCCCTAGACACTTCCATATTTATAAACTTGGTAGCTTCTATCCTAGATCTGCAAAAAAAAAACAGCACTGACTGAAGTCCATCTATTTGAGAAATTTTACTTTAAAATCATTCACAAAATAGTTTCCAAGCTAAAGAAATCACCCTACTGACATACATCAAAAATCAGTCAATTTTCCTAGAAATTTCAACAAGTCTCCATAATTTGCAAAAAATATTTCACACCTGTGTGCTAATTAGGTCAAGACCTAGAAAAATTGTCACGCGCGATGGCGACCCACAACTTTTGTCCCAACACGCTTTCCAGAAAATGAATTTTCTTATAATCTGTCCCCGCTTTCTGTTAAACACACCGTCAGACTCGATCAATTAACAATTAAATTCAGGTTTTAAATTTTAACTAGAAATATGTAACAAAATGAAAAGCAAAACTTACAACTAGTCAACAAACATTGCTAAGAAATATAGTTCTTCGCCCTCGACCTAAGGTTGAGTAAATATTACAAATTTCACTTAAAAAATAGAACGAAAAAATAAATTGTTAAAAATTTATTTTGATCGAATTTTTTTCCTCTCTTCTTTTTTTGACGGTTGAACACCACTAAATCAAACTATTATTTATTTGGTTACAACACACTAAATAGCTGTTCTTCTTTATTCTATATAAATTTGATATATTTTCAAAGGCTGCAGCACACATCAAGACCCATTTTAAATGTCTGTAATTTACATTTTGTTACAGAATATTTTCAGTAGGAAGTGGTTAGGGGTCAGGTTACCGGACCTCTAGACTCGGAGTGGTCCTGTTACTGGACCTCTAGACAACCCATGCAGGGCAGGCTAGAGGCCCGGTAATCAATATGAATACTGAGAATTACAAAGAGCAGTCTATATTTTATCTATAAAATGGGACATGATTTCAAAAGTTTGTTCTCGTATTTTTCTCATTGTTTTAAGGTTTAGATATAAAGTAATGTAGTAGGGTATAGGATAAGGGTGCACTTATACTTCCTTGTTATTGAGCTAGCTTTATAGCGACGTGGTAGACTGTCAGCCTTAGGTGTGAGACATCCCGGATTCAATTCCCGGTCAGGCCTGAAGTATTTTCAGCCTGTTACATTTGGCGCCCAACATAAATAACTCATGGATAGATATGAATGGACACCTCTGAACGTCCCACAGAGGTTCAAACTCCTGGAATTCGAGGACGAATTTTAAACTGGAGGGGGTGTATGTAGTAGGGTATAGGATAAAGGTGCACTTATACTTCCTTGCTATTGAGCTAGCTTTTATAGCGACATGGTAGAGTGTCCGCCTTAGGTGTGAGGGGTCCCGGATTCGATTCCCGGTCAGGCCTGAAGTATTTTCAGCCTGTTACAGTAAGTCACAGGAAACAGAAGCATTTATAACTTTTTAATCTCGGGGGAAAAATACAATCGCAGAATCGACAGATAATTAATAGCAATTTGTACGCCGAGATCGGGAGCTTTTACTGTTTTCTCTTGTTCTTTTTTCTCGGGACTGATGAATAAAAATAATAAACTTAATGATTTCTTTAGTATTTAAGACATGGATTTTGCTCATGAATTGTTGAATTCGATACATATTGATTGAATACGAAATTTTAACAGCGATTTTCTGTAGTCACCGCTATTTATTTACTCAAGCAGTAAAATGAATTCAACAAATCAAGAGCACAATCCACGTCTTAAATACTAAAGGGTACGATTTTAATTCATCAGTGTCGGGAAAAACAAGCAAATCAATAAAACCTTCCGATCACAGCGTACAAATTGATATTAATTATTTGTCGAATTTGCGATCGTATTTTTCCTTGGATTAAAGAATTATAAATACTTCTGTTTCCTATGACTTACCATGTATTTAAAACAACGAGAAAAATACGAAAACAAATTTTTGAAATCATCTCCCGTTTTTAAAGATAAAATATAGTATGCTAGCTCTTTGTAAATACCGTTCTCAGTATTCTTATTGATTATCGAACTTCTAGCCTGTCTTGTACGGGTTGTCTAGAGGTCCGGTTACCGGACCCCTAGCCACTTCCAAAATAAAAAGTGTGTGGGTGGGTGGAGGGAGGCAAGAAAAAAATTCAGTCAAACTCACAAACTGCAAAATCAGCCAAACACCGAGACCCCAAATTGTGGTGGTGATGTATGATATAAGTTTCCTTTACAAATTCTACCATGTTATTATTTCATTATACTTGTCAAGCATAGATCTGTCATGTGATTTCAGCAAAACATTGCAAAGAAAATAAGGAAAATAGCTCTACAGAGCAAATAAACTTAATTAGGACTATTTAAATCCGCCATTGTTCAAATACCTTTTTTTTCGTGCCATTTTCCTATTTAGTGTCTGTATACCTATAATAATTCTTTTTTTTCTCTATGACATTGCCAGTTTCATTTGAAATGTACAAGCAACCTAAATGCATGAAAAAAAAAACAAGGTTTTAGCTTGATACCAACACTTTCTCGGTTTCATGGCATTTTGGGTTTGTTTATATGACTGACCAATCACAATGGACAAACATTACCTTATTCCCAGATATACACATACCTTATTCTCAGTATATTCCCAGTATTTTTTTTAATTGGTGGTCTCTGACCTCATTTACCCCTAGGAAAAATAAGGATTATTTATCCCTAGTGCGTGATCAGACAAATGCATACTTTACCCGCTCGGTAAACAAGAACTACATGTATATCTCTGCTATAGAAAAATAAAAATAAAAAGCTTCTGTGTAAAATTCTTACGTCGCCATTTATATCTGGCTTGTGATAGGCATGCAGATGACCATAGAATGCTAAAAAGTATTCAAACACATTAAAATGTAAGAATACAACATGCTACTGAGAAAGGAAATGAGTAGAGGAAGGAAGATGAGAAATCTTTATGTTTGGACTACCTGTGACCTATGAGTCGTTCAATAGCAAATTCGTAATGTTGACACCCGACTGTAAATAAAAATGTGTGTCTAATGTGTGTCTTGTATATTGTTTGACTATAGACGCGTAGGCTTACATTTAGTAGTGTAGTAGTGATCAGCCTTTTATTTATTTATTTTTTTTTATTTTTTTTTTAATTTCAGCACTTTTGACGAAGGGAAGGCAGCTTATAAACCTGTTGTAATTTTTCTATCTACCATTACTCAAATAGATCTACTTTAGTGATCGACAAACGAACGAGGGATAGAAAGTGTCAGTATACAAGCTGTTGCGCCCCATGTCCATTTCGACAGGCAAAGTACTCAGTCATTGCATAAACTGTACTGTACTTGATCTATCTCTAAAAGTCTGTATGGCTGTCCGACGATATTTCAATGGAAAAAAATAATAAAAAATTGGAAAAGAGATATAACTTGCAGTCTAATATAACATTTATTAAGTATCATATAATTCTTTTCAACCCGATTTCTGATTTGCATTTGGCAATTCCTTGCATTTTGCATTTTGACTTGTCTCTTTCCGAAAGGCGAGTATCGTACGCGCCGAGGATTGTTCGATTATATTTTATAAAAAGAATATAATATCGAGCGCATCACTATAGTTCCGATTTGAGCGTCTGCAAAAACGATGTATGTTTACGTTATGCATTTACATTTTTCATTGTCTATTCAAGGGAAATAATATTTCAACAACTTTATATCACTATTACACCAATGCAGGGCTATTTGATTGTATCAATTTCTCATTTCTTAAAATAAGCCTGCCTATATTGCAGTTTTAAAACGAACAAAATGGTTCATTAGATATGCATCAGAATAACTCAAAGATTGCTAAAACACAGGGACTTGAGGGGGCCTACGGCCCATTTGGCCCCTGGACAAGGCTTTGTCATAATTGCACCGGGGATCCCTTGCCAGCCCCCGGACCCTCTGTCGAAAAGGTTCCATCCACCCCAAAGTTAAACTCGATCCTTTCAAGTTCATAAAAGGTGTATCTATGGAAGCAGTTACGCTGTTCAATGGCAAATATTGCATATACAAACAGTAAGATAACTGTAAACGTGTTATTTAATAGTTTCTTTTTTTCACACTCATATATTCTATATATCTTCCTATCATGTTCCCTAAATAATTTCCTACTTGAACTTAGATATAATTGCAAGATGGATCTTTCCTCTATTCATGCTTTGTCTAGGTTACATATTTGATTGACTTGGCCTCTCCAAAGGCGATCTTTCTTTTCTGCATAAGTTCATAAATGTACTGAGCAAAATTTCCAGCTAGACACTTGGAGAATGTAGATATCTTTTTTTATTTTAAAAGGTAAGCTAATGAATTTTGAATATCAGTTTATTTACCTGAATGTCTACACAAATATCGGTAAAATAGTTTTTACTCTTGCAAAAATCCCGGGCTTGGCTGTGCAAGTGCAAATCGTGATTTTGTCATTTGTATTCTTAGAACTTTGTTGAATATATAATTTTTGTTGTGTGTCTCAAGAATCTTGGCGAATTGTATAAGCAAAAAGCAGAAAACATCTGAAATAAACTGTATATTCCTCGAATGCGGCTCGATGAAAGGGCGTGTGCTATAAGAATATTGGAAGCAGGACTGTTGATACATGCCTGTCAAAGATCATGGCCACTTGGAATAAAGCAGAAAACGTACTGAATGTCACTTCTGAATAATTGTATTTTTGTGTAATGATATTAGAGAACTTTCTTTCAAAGAATATTGACAATTGTAACATAAATCACAATGCTTACCTGGCATGGCATTCCCTATTAGATATTTATCCTTTTTCCTAGATCTGTTCTCCTTTGATCTAACAAAGCCTACACATATTGAACTTTCTTCACAGGATGCTTCTTTTCCTGGCAATCCGAATAACTGCCCAAGTTTCTACCAGCACTTTCTCATTTCGCCATCTATAAATGCCTTTCTGTCCTGCGAAATAACATGTTATAAGATGGCAAATCACCTTTGCTTCCTTTGCCCACTACCAGGTTCGTAGATAAGAGCAAGGTCACGGATCGAACAGGAACAGCAACCTTTAAAGCACGCAGACCAGTTAAAACAAAAATAAAAGTATGTTCATTCTGCCTCGGATTATTAACATTTATTACTTTGTACACTAAATCATTCAATAGTACGCCACACGTAAAAGTTTTATGAAAAATAAACAATACACTTGTTTTGTGTTGATATTGTATGTTGTTATACCGTACTCCTGGTATACATTTGATTACCTCTTTTGGAGGTAATCCAAATGGATCAAAATACACTACAAACACACACACACACACACTCGCATACAAAACAAACACACGAGGTAAAAACAAACAAATAAAGGAACACAGTGGGGCACCGCCGAAAGTCACATCAGTATATTCCAAATGACAGCAGTACGATTTAAACATATCGCAATTGTTGTCACCATCACTTGCTAAACCGACACCCAGAGGAGCTAATGGTAAGTCTGTTTTACCCAACAAACCAGCATGGGCGCTCAAAAATCCTCCGCTTTGACCTTGGCTCGCCATTTGTTTTTTGTTTGTCTTTAATTTTAATTTCTAATCCTAATCTAATTTTAGATTTTTAATTTGATTTATCTGTGTTTTTGTTAAAAGGATAGGAAAGTTACCATGCAATTTTTCATATTTTAATCTAAAAGTATATCGGATTTTATCATTATAAGCTTTTGCTAATTGTTTCTTTTGTCCATCTTTTAAATTTACTTTATATTCAATATAACTCATATATATCATATTTTCATTTTTATCTAAACAACTACAAGTTCGTTTCCAATAGTATTTAATTAAAATGTTTCTTCATACATAACAACTTCATGTACACGATTATTTGCTGCTGGTTGAACATGAGGATTATGTGTCTGTGAGTTACTTTTATCAGGTCGTTGTAAATATACAAACACTTGTCAAAAGTTTGGATCTGTTATACCAGCTGTTATTCTAAAACGTTTATCGCGTTGCATATTTTGTGATTCTTTTACCATTTCTCGAAGGTATTCCCACTGTCTAGTCGTCAGAAATTAAATTATAACCGTCAGCATTGAATATTATTCATGGAACCCACACTATCAATTTCGTAACAATAACACGACCCCATCACCACAAGCTCTGATCATTTGGTACTTGAATTTGACATGGGAGAAGCTAGGATATCATTTTCCAAACTCCGAAAAAAGGAATGATTATTTAATGGAATTTTAACATTTACCTCTTTACCACCTTGACTTTCCACTAGCGAAACCTTTATTATACCCAGCATGATAGTATATATGTTGAGTATTAGCGTAAATGTCTAAATAAATAGATTTATTTGTTTCAGTTTATTGTACATAATCTTTAGATAATTCGGCTTAACTTTTTTTTATATTTATAAAACTTTATACAAAATATTTCAGTCCCATACAGTTTTCAATTTTGATCAATTATTGAAGCTGCGTTATTGATTAACGCATGTTGATCTGCATCAGCATAACTGTTACCGTTAGCAAGCTTATTGACTTTAAAAGCCAAATCAAAATGTGAACTTCTATCATTAATTTTAAAGTGATTTGCACATTTTTCTTGCATAATATTATTTTCGAAAAAGCAGTATTAAATTGAATAGATGTTTGTCTTACAATAATTATTTCATCTGAACATGTAATATTTATACCAGAAAATATTGTATTTATTCTATTTTTATAATTATGACAGTTGATTTCGATCAATACACGCTACATAACAATAATTTATTTATTATTATATTAACAGCATCATAATTATCTTTAGAATTCAATCTATTGTTATAATTATGATGGTTTGACTTCGATGGCCGCCAATACCCACTACATGATGACAATAATGTATTTATTTTACATAAACATCATCATTATTATCTTCAGAATTTAAATTCTTAACTCCTTAACAATGTAATCACCGACAGGTTTGTTAGTTGTTACATGCTTTTGTTTTTTAAAAATACCTTTAATCATTTTATCTGCAGCCAAATATCCAAATTATGTTCCATTTTTAGAACCTCTTTCAAGGGCCTGTTTTCCTGCAGTCTCCAATGATTTTTTCAACACTACAGACAGAAGATGAAAACATTTTTTTTTTTTGCCATTTTATTGCTTAAGTGTCAATTAAAGATACCCGAGCCTTCTAAATCTTGAGCTTCCGTTCTTTTCTGAGCAAAATGCTCATAGGGAACTTACGTTCCCGTCCAAGAGTGAACACGGATAATTCTTCCTTTGTTTTCGTTATAAACCTTTTTGTACATTATATCATTGATTGGTATCATATTTCTGTTAAAATAAATGTAAAATTTATATCAACTCCATTAAATCTGTAATCTGTAATGTATATTTTAATTCAATTTATAATATTTCTTTTTATTTTCGAATATCCAACTCTGTTTGGTTCTCTTGTAAATGGATAAGCCCTTGTTAGATCTGCAGTACTTAAAGAAAACAATTTTAACAGCTCCAAATTGTCCGTCAACAAGTGAATTATCGATTAGATCACAACGAATGTAAATTGTGTCTACAGAATTAGTAATATTTGTCGTCATAGACACCCGTTCAGTTTTGTTTAATCCTTTTTTCTCGAAACCAACAATATATGAAAATTTGAAATTCTAAAGTGCAACAAAAAACATCATTAATCGATATCAACATTTTAAAAGTGCTTAAATCGAATTCCAAACTTAAAGTCACAATAGTCTTATCACCATCAAAATCGTCATCATTGGCTATAAATCTGTATAGCTCTTACGCAGTTTATTTGAATGCTTTGAAAATATAACACCCTCACTTAGTTTAAACGATATTTATTTTTGAAAGAGCATACACATAACATGTACAACAATTTTTACAGTTCAAATACATGGACTGGAAAACAAGCTAGTAGCTTATATAAATTCATTTCCAATAAATAAATTTACAGCATTACATGTACAAGGTTACAATCAGTATGACATTGCTAAATAGATAGATAATTCAATTAATACGTTGAACAATGTTTCAAGAGTTGGCAAATTGTTTGGGGTAACATGTCATGAGAAGTAACCTAAAGAATACGGACACTGCTAAATATGATTATGATTCTAAATGAACCAAACTCAAAGCTGCGCGACTAAGTAAAAACATTACGAACTTTTATTAACATTTCTTGACATCGCTTTACCTATCACAATCAACGCGCTGAAAGCACTGAAGGACGGTTGTCCTGAACAGAGCAAAAATGAACATTTGCGTTAAACAAGTAAATGCTTACCAAAAGTCACACTAGAGCCCAATTTAACAATTAGATAAAGTACAGTAGGTCTACGTTTGTATTGTTTCTGGTGGTGCACAAGTGACAGATAAATGTTAATTTCAAACTTGTTTCCATTTTCTGCAGTACAAGTGTCATGTTCTTGCTTTTATCATGTAGTGTCGTCTCAGAAATGCTGCACAGAAGAAATTTCATGGCTTCATCACTAGACAGCATTGACACAAAGAAGGTAAAGGGAAAGACTGTTGTATTCTGTAGTAAAGGTTTCACTAGGAGGCTTGTATATATATTCTTTATATAGGTTGAATTAACCATTTCTATAGCAAAATCATTTCAAACGTGGTTATAAGAGAAGAGAAAGAACATTGTATATTCTATAAACTTTAAAAATAATAAAACAATGTTAGACTAGTTTAAAGTGTTCTAAATAAATTAGGATTTTCAACATGCAGGCATTTACAAAATAGTTTATCTTATTCACTACACTCCTGGGCTTAGATTCATAAAGCATTTTTGTTTTTGTTTTAATTAATTGTTTTCCTAACTTTGTTTCCTTTCAACTGAGGAAGACTGCAATCACAAATACTTGATTATTTATTTACTTTCTATATTTCAGTGAATGCAAATCATTTTAATGCCTGGGAAATATCTCATTGAAATTATTAAAGGGACAGGTTTTGCATATAAAGGGAAAATAGTGACGTAGGTAAAATATATTTCAAGATGGTTTATGTACACAGCCATAGTAATGTTTTGTTTCATTAAGAAACAATACACTGTATTCAATCGATTAATATACATGCCCCACCGAAAATTTAGTCAATATGACCACCCCAATTCAGTGCAAGTACAAAACAAAACTAAAAAAACGCAGCTTCAAACGTGAAATAGGTGTAACATTAAATATTGACCCCGTTGAAAACTGCCGCCATTGATCAAAATTTAATGTTGAAATGTTGGCGGGGTCAATTATCAACGTTGAGAAAGGACCTTTTGATCAATATTTAAGGCTGAAATGTTCACGGGGTCAATTCTCAACGTTGAAAAAGGACCTTTTTTAATATTTAATGTTGAAATATTGACGGGGTCAATTCTCAACGTTGAAAAAGGACCTTTTGATCAATATTTAATGTTGAAATGCTGACCGGGTCAATTCTCAACGTTGAAGGAAGACCTTTTGATCAAAATTTAATGTTGAAATGATTGGTAACATGGTCAATTTTCAACGTTGTAAAAGGACCAACGGGGTCTATTTTCAACGGGGTCAGTATTTAATGTTACACAGGCTAATATAGCATTTTTTTATTGTTGGACATTGTGCGTTGGTGTTCATTACAGTCTACCACTAAAATGACCTACCGACATGATATGATGAAATTTTAGAGAATATTGTACAGACTTTTTCACGGAAAAGTACTGCGGTTTATGTCTGGAATGAAGTCAGCTGGACAAGTCTTGAATGACCAGTCTGAAATGGGGCGCTATGATCCTGGCGGAACAAAAATCAACTTTGCAGTTTCCGACCTAAACACTATCTCAGTTCAATACTGCAGATGTAAACATACCACGAGAGGTTTCTCCGGGCGTCATTACCAATAGCCTTGGAATGAGATACACACAAGGAACAAAGTTTGCGTCTCCGTTGGCCTAGCGTCCGCCTTCGGAGCGGGAGCTCTAAGTTCGAATTCCGTCATTCCACCTGGCCTGCAAGGATAAGATTCGTTTGACTACACCACGGACCACGGAAGCACATTTACGGACCTTATTCCAGTATTTCACGGCAATCAACGAAGTTCAACGGAAAAATACGAAAATCCGCACATGCGCCATGGCGCTAAAGGTGAGTATTATAAATGGCAGACAAGTACGAAAGTTGCTACAAGATGCAGCAAAAGTAAACTCCGCGCCAAACAAAGCAGTGTACGTAGTACTGTGTAGTACTGATAGAACAGGAGATGATATAATGGTACTTGTGTCTAGGCAAACAGACAGTCTGATAGGATGTTTCCTGAATGTTAGAGAAAAAAACATTGCCTTTGTAGTGTAAGCAGGATTTTTATTGTTGTATTTAGTGACCTAATTATTGACTGATCATGACCCATATGCGAAATTAACCTCTAAGTTTCGGTATATGGAATGAAATGTATTGTATTCACAAGGTTGTGCTTAAATTTAGATTTACGTAGTTGTTTACCCGAAATGACTGAGTTTCAAACTTAGCTCAGATGTTATCAAGACCATTATTCTGATAAATGCATAATCAGGAATATGGGTTCTATATGATACTTTCAAGCTGAATGATGAGGAATGACTAAGATGTACGATGAATGAAATACAACACACATCATTTTATCCCGCCTAGGGACGTGAAACTCACAGTTTAAAAAGATCCAAAGTGTTAATTATATGTTGACGATTACGTTGGTGTATTTACTTAGAGGGTAGTGTTGTTGTTTTTTGTTGTTGTTTTCTTCACCTCCTCCTTAGGAGAACAGCTTCTGAATATGCAGCAATGAATATTGACTAAACAATTCACTACCTCCTTTACCACTATATACCGCTTAGGAGAACAGCTTCTGAATATGCAGCAATGAATATTGACTAAACAATTCACTACCTCCTTTACCACTATATACACTCATACACTGATCAACGACAAACGGTCACTATTGTGCAATCAGCCACCTCTCAAGAAAGACCATTGTTCTGATATTGCTAAAGGTCAGTCTATAAAAAACCTACATTGAGATAATAGAGCAAAGATACTTTAAAATGCAAGTCACCTTGGTTCAAAGGCCAGATTTTTTTTCTTTTTTTGCCTTATTGTTATGTGACATTTGTAAAAGGTTTGACTATAATTATGCATATCAAACATTAAACTCATAAATACTTAACTTAAAAAAACTAATCGAAGTATAGAACTAAACCTATAATCAAAATATTACACGCGAAAAATGTAACCTTCTTTCTGGCGCATTCATCAATGTTCAAACTGACGTCCGACACAAATTGCTATCTTTTCTGCTCTTTGATTCCTTTCCTGCTTCTTTTTTCTAGTGAAACTTACTTTTCTCGTTTGTGTTGTTTAATCTGATGCCATTTTATGGACCAGATCAGACATTAAAAATAAAAATTTGAAATTTTGCAAATCGAAAGGAAAAAAATCGTCATTTACGACATGCACTGCACACTGCACTCATAAAAAGCCATCAAAAATCAGAAATACAGCCGATGACTGTCGAGCTTTTTCGACCCGCCGAAAAGTGTCAGCGTCCTGACTGAAGCCGATGGGAGTAGCCCTATAGGGGACCGTTTTGTGTGAAAGAAGCTACCTTCTTGGTGATGGCCTGGCGATAGACGGCATGCCCGAGCTTCCCAATCCCTACGCTCAACATGGGGTGCGGGAGGGGTATATCAACTCTTCGACAAGGGACCAACGACGACAGCAGCAGCCAGCGACTTGCAGCTCCAACCGCCCTTGTTAGGGCGACCTTGCGAAACCTCCGGTATTTTGTCCTGCAATCACATCTCGGGACTCTGTCGTTTATAGTCTCATTGGCCGTGACAGTGACCCACTTTGACTTCAAAATTATTTGGGGTTTTTGGCTAATACTCTACGGAAATTGCGTAGAGGTAAAATTCTTTTCTTCACCACTTTGGCTTCAAAAATTCTCTTTAACATGCCGTTAATGCCTGGTGACATGCCGAGGGTCCGTACTCTACGTAGCTAAAAATGCTTTACTGTTCATGTAAGGGCGGATGGACTCTTATTAAACATAAACACTGATTGACTGTCAAGAGCGGACGCAGTGGTCCAGTAGTAACACTGTCTGACTACGAAACCAGGGGTCGCGAGTTCGAGCCCCGCTCCTCCAACTAAAATTTACTAACATTGGGATAAGAGTCGTGTATGGGTGCTTTACACCTGGCACGCTAAAGAACCAGGGAAGCTTCTGGAATTGAAGCGTTTTCTGTATCTTGCACTATCCTCCTACTTACTAACAGTTTTTTTGGAGGCGTCGCCCATATGGGTTACCGGCAGCGGCTATAAATAAGCTTAAATACAAACAAACAAGTAGACTGTCATTTATCGCTGCTGCTGCCATAGAGGTTAGACATAAAGGCAATAGAATGAAAAGACAGGAGAAAAATAAATATTTTTAATTTAATTAGGTGAATGTCTTAAGCTTGGTTGCTCTCTAAGTTGTAGTTCGCTACTTAAGATCTGAGGGTAATTAGGTTTACTAGAAAGTTTTGTGCTAAATAGTTGAAACATCCGACTAACTAAGTTTCAGTTCGCTGAGACCTGTTAGTCCATTTGTTCAATCTGACTAAAGTACATCTCCAGTTAACGCTACGCTTTGGATCTGAAGACGTGCTATTGATAGACTCGTTCTGACGACCCTTCCGCTAGCCAATCAGAGCCTTGCTTTCAAGATTTTGAAAGTAAAAGTAGAACTTTAAAAATGTATATTTAGCCTGGGTTTTTCATGTTTATTATGACGACCACATCATGACTGCGCCCTCATCATATGTCACGGTTCGGATTTGGTCACGTAAGGGGAGAATATGTGTCAGGCAGACGGTTAGCTCAGTCGGTAGAGCACTGTAAGCGAGGGGACCCGGGTTCGAGCCCCGAACTGACTGCACATTTTTTCTCACCCTGTGACATTCGACGCTAGTTTGATGGTTCAGCCAAATGCTTTTTGGAACGAGTCGTCTGATTGTTTCAAATAAATATAGATTTGCGAAAATAAAAATAGCAATATCGGAAAACCAAATATACAGAAAGATGAATGTGAATAGGTCATCCTCAGATCTTCGTTTAGAAGATCAAGTACTTTAGTCAGATTGTCCATTTGTTTCAGCTCTCAAGAGCACGGACCAAAATAGGACGAGTTACATACCTTATTAAGTTATAGGGTTTGAAACCTAGGTTTTATAAAGAATTTGTAAAAGTGGACTCTGACATCGATATTTTTATTACATGATAATTAAGTTTATTCATTTCAAGTCTAAGAATCATTCGTGTTATCATTTGTATTTAATCAGAAAAGTAAAATTGCTTGAGGAAAATTTATATTTAAAGTGTGCTTCATACTTGTGTTTTTCCGGTATTGATTTTTTCCTGTTTATATGCGGAGTGATCTCCCGTAAACGATATACAATCAACTCGTCCCCTAGTCAACTCGTTCCCATATTGGTCATTGCGTATCCCTTGACGATTTCACAAATGGTCATTTTGCAACCCCCCCCCCCCCCCCACACACACACACACAAACTTTCTGTCAAAGTTTCCTAGAATATGATTAATATAATTATGATGTAAAATATATGCTCTGTAAAACTGTAAATTATGTTCTACATAAAAAACATGAAACATTTACTTTAAAAACTACATTTTGTTTTGCTTGTAAATGTGCACGTTTCGTAGCTTAAAGTGTGCATTGACTAATGCGGCTGTGTCTCTTTTTTTAAATACTTCTTGTTCTATATGTGTTTTGTTGAATATCCGCTCAATGGAGTTCAATCCGGATAAATGTGACGTATTGAGGATAACTCGAAAGAAGAAACCTGTCATCTACAATTATGCACTCAATAATGTAGCACTAAAAACTACAGAAGCTACTAAATACCTGGACGTCACACTAAGTAAAAATCTCAGTTGGTCAAAACATATTGATAACATCATATCAAAAGCAAGCAATTCACTTAGATTCAAAGAAATGTCAAAACAAACAACAGAAAAGAAAAAGAAACATCTTACAACACCTATGTTCGCCCACAGCTTGAATACTGTTCTATATTGCACCCTTGGCAAAAATCCCTCACGTACAAAATTGAACGAGTACAACGATCTGCAGCTCGATACGTATGTAACAACTACGGCCAAACAAGCAGCGTCACTCAAATGCTTAAAGATCTCAGCTGGCAATCCCTTGAAATCGCCTAATCAAAAATTCCCTTATTATATTTTTAAAAAAATAAAGTACAGTCTTATTGTAGTTGACCATAACCATTTCATACCTACAAGAAACCTAAACTACTTGATCCCACAATCTCATACGTAATACCATTCCAACTCCTTTTTCCCAGAACAATTCGTTCCTGGAATGGTCTCCCCCTATACATACAGTCCAGCCCTAGTCCAACTCGTGACGTAATTATCACTTTCATTTCATTTCAGTCTGCGAACGGACCGTCAGGGGAGGAAACTGGAGTCACGGATTGGGACTAGTCCAGCTCCTGCTCGATTCTATTCACTGAATATCTGGCACTTTACAACCTAATTAATGTGCTTGTTCATCTTTTAACAGTAATCAGTATTGATTGTTGGGCAGTACACCATAGATCAAAGAGCTATAAAAAATAAATGTATTTTATACTTCTTTGCGTAGATGTGTCTGTAGATGAGACCACAAACACGTTACAGTAACACAAGGAAAGTAGCCATTGTGGCCGCCAGAACATAAGAATTAGCGTGAGCTTAAATGAAAGTAGAACATTACAGTATCTTCTATCTTCGTATTATGCTTAAGATGTCAAAGTGAAGAAAAAGTGAGACTGAAAATTGTAAAAGTGTTAGATGTACAGACTAGAGTAGTAAAATCAGGTTAAAAGCGCTCTTTGCAACCACTAACTGCATGTATGTTGGCATACTGCCTGCTTGAAAGATTCAAGCGTAGGCAGGAGAACAACATCAGATGGGAAGTTGTTCCATATGACCAGAGTACTTGGGAAAAAGGAAAATTTGCAGTAATTGGAAACTATATGGATGTGTCTATATGCTAGGGTGCGTGTGTGACGAGTCGGTCTCCTTGGTCTCTCAAAATATACTGGAACAGGAATAGCTACTAGTGAATGGACAATTTTGTAAAACATTATTAATTTTGCATCAGTTCGTCTGTTCTCCAAAGATCTTAAACCGAGAGAATTTTGCATACCTGAGACACTGTCATAAGTCGAATACTAGTAGTTGTTGTATATCCATCCTCTTGTGAATGGACAATTTTGTAAAACATTATTAATTTTGCATCAGTTCGTCTGTTCTCCAAAGATCTTAAACCGAGAGAATTTTTGTATACCTGAGACACTGTCATAAGTCGAATACTAGTAGTTATTGTATATCCATCCTCTTGCTCTTCTTTTTACCATATCTATCTTATGGATATTAAGTTTAGCCAGACTATGGATGAGTATTTTACCTGTGGACTGACAAGAGTTTTATATGCTATTTCTTTATATTGTATTGTATGTTTGTTTCGTGGCATTTACTTGGGTTGAAGTGCATTTCCCATTTACTTTCCCATTTCTGTAGGGTGTCAAGATCTTGCTGTAACTAATTGCAATCAGTTGTATTATTGATAGTAAGATAGACAGCTGTGTCATCAGCAAAAAGTCGGACCTGTGATTTTACATGATCAGGTAAGTCGTTAATATATAGAAGAAAGAGGAGAGGTCCCAGGACAGACCCTTGGGGCATACCAGATGTCACAGGAACTTTAACAGGTTTCTCGCCCTCGAAAACAACCACCTGGGTTCTGCCTATTAAGAAAGAGCGAATCTAGTCAAGAGTGCAGCCTCTGATACCATGCTCATGAAGTTTGTAAAGCAGTTTAGTGTGACTAACTTTATCAAAAGCCTTGCTAAAATCAAGGAGAATAAGGTCTGACTGTGGCCTGCAACAAGGGTTCTGGCAAGGTCATCAACCAATTCTATGAGTTGCGTTTCACATGAGCGGCGCTCTTTGAATCCATGTTGCAGTTCATATAGAATGTTGTACTTAGTAAAATGGGAGGAAATATTTGATGCAATAATGTGTTCTGTCACTTTACAAAGAATACAGGTTAATGTGATAGGACGATAGTTGGATGGATCACTCTGCACTTGTGGTTCTTTCTTGTATAGGGGGGCAACATTTCCTTTTTTCCCACTCTGATGGCAAAGTACCAGACAAGATATTTTTGGATGAGTATTTTAAGGATAGCTGCAATTTGGCGACGAAGTTCTTTAAGGACAATTGGTTTGATGTTGTCAGGACCAGCAGCTTTATCTGATTTAAGATTTGCCAACAGTTAGAGGATACGATTTAGACTTACAGAAATATCAGACATGGTGGGATACTTACTTTTGAGATGAATGGGGAGTTCTGAGTCGCACGGTTTGTCCCTGATAGTATGTAGACAGGACTGTCCGAGAGAGAGGGGATTTAATGGAGTGAAAACAGATTGAAATTGGTTATTAAGTATGTTTGCTTTGTCAATGTTACCATATTTCAGACAGCCACTGGAATTATCCAAAGAAGTATAAAATACATATATATTTTATAGTTCTTTGAATTATCTAATAGCGGTGCAATACCTTGTGTGTCTTGTCTAGCATTTTTAATTAGTGAGAATATGTTGTTTTTTTTGTAGAGAATGAGTTTTGATCAGGATTGTTACTGTTAAGGCCAAGGATACTTTCTAAATAAGTGTTGTAGGATGCTTTAATCTTTTGTTTTATCAAATGTTTAAGTGCAACTCCAGCATGTTTAGGCAGTCTAAAAAGCTCTAATTTATCTCTTTTTCAAATTAATCTTTTAATTTCCATGTTTATCCAGGGCAGAGATCTTTTTCTCACTGATATGTTTAGTTGGAATAAATTTTGATATACAGTACAGTACCTTTTTAAATAAGACTTTTAATACGGAAATATAATTTTTAAAACACATTTTTGTACAGGGAGAAAGGAAAATCCGTTTTACAGTAATCCACCCAAAAAGGGAATTTGAATCCGTTTCCATTTATATCCTTGATTTACGCGTACAGGACTGCGAAAGTTACTCCCCTTAGTTATATATACGCCATTTGCCACATTAGACCTGTTGTTACGTTTCTGCATTATTGTTATGAATTCCATGTAATCAGTTTAGGTACATCCATTTCATGCTGTGTATACAGGTATACAATTTGATTGTGTTAGTATTAGCTGTCAAGGCCTGAAAGTGTGTATTAAAAGAGTGAGATGGGGGTTCCAACAGGTTTAGGATTTCGTTGTTTTTACAGATACTCAGTAAATATATGGACAGTCCATAACTATAGATTTTTCAGTCTACAAATTTACAGACTTTGTTTATGAAATTTGTTAAAATTACAATTTAAATCAAAACCACAGGTTAAAATGAAATGTTTCCAGCAGGCCCTTCCCCAGAAATTTTTTAAGGCACTGGGGTAAAGTTTGCGTGGCGGGATAAGGGGTGGGTGCGGGAGGGGTTTCCCCTCCCGTGTTTGATTTTTTTTTTTTAAAAATCGAACCCAAATGGTGCTTTTTTAAGTATACCATATGCAAAAAAACACAACAACATGTATTTCATTACTTCTACATTTTCACATAATCATATAACCATCAATATATCATATACACTACACAGATGTCCACTTCTTTTATAAGTATTTTCGAACAACACATATGTCCTTCCACTTCTTTTGTACTAACACTAACAACATATAAGTGTCTTGTCTTTGGCACTGTTCCATTCCTTTACTGCACCACTGAAATTAAAGTCATTCATTTTTTGTCCCTGCATGGACACCATGAGTAAGGCATTAAGCACTTACAGGCTCACTGGTGAATGGTGGGTGGTCTTTACACATTCAACTGCTGAAACCTTTCTCACAATCTGAAAGTACAAAAAAAAAGTATTTGTTATTTTCCCAGAGCAAGGATAACCAAGGATGGATTTATATTGTAAAAGTTCCTAAGATTTGACATTTATCTTGTGTTCTTCTGCACAATGAATTGCAACAGTATTTCTGTTAAATATTTTGGGTGTTAACAACACCATTGCAGCTTTTTTACACACAGAAGCACTGGTTCTGTATTTCAAGTTTAACTATGTATTTTATGTATACACACCAGCTGTGGAGGTTGGTAGAAGCAGTCCCACTGTAGCGACTTTGCACAGGTTTGGGTGAGACTTGGACAGATTACCAATACTCCACTCCATTGTGCTCAAAGTGTTCATCAGTGGTAAGGGTGGCTTTCGCCTGTGCCCATTCAATAACCGCCCAGTCTTCTTCAAGGGAGAAGTGTGATGAAAGAGCCTGAAATGAAACATAAGTTACAATGACATGTTTCAATGACTTGACAAAATGAATCATAACTTTTTTGTTGTTGATAAGTTTCTTGTTTTTTTTTTCTTCTAAAATTCTTTGGACCACACATGATGCTGTAAATATATTCAGTAAATAGAGATTCTAAATAAATCAAATTATGTTTATTTAGCATAGAAATAGACTATTGACTTCCTTGAAATACAGCAGAAGAGAATTCATTAATCTCTTTTACCGACTAGCCCGGTTCTTTACGTGAGAAAGTAGGCAGTTTATTTGGAACTGGTCTTTCCCAGGAACGATGGTTAGGTAACCTGCCCTAAATTTTGTTATTCCACTGAAACTTGTATCATTTGGTCTTTTTATGTTTACTTTGAGAGATACAAAAGAAAAGTGAAACAAAAATATCATAATAGATAAAGTTTAATATTTAGAAATTAATAGCAACTTAAACAATAGTAATTAAACATCCTCGAAAAAAGTTTGCTTCCGTTCATCGGGAACAATGATTTCAGACTCCAAACAGTCAAAGAATCACTTGTCATTTTAATACAGTTGCCTTTCTCTGCTAATTTGATTACTCGATAACAATCAACTTACCCATGCATGCCGCCACCAACTGTTATCCCATTTCTTTGCATAGACTAATTATAATCCTTAACTAATTATATTCCAATCACTCCTGTTCCCAAACTTGTGAAAACACAGACTTTCATCAACACGTGTCGTATTTAAACCCGTATCAGTACACGGTAAACAGCTAGCTACACTGTGTATTGATATAAACTACCCCGATCGATTTTACCTGAGGTATCTCACGGGGATGAAATCGCTTACTGATTTAAGACGCTGCGCTAATAATTGAGGCACCACGCGGGATATTTAAGCGCTGCGGGAAGCTATATTTCGTGTTTTAAGCGCCGCGGTAGCGCGGCGCCTTATGCGGCTGGGGAAGGGCCTGTTTCCAGGCATCTAGCTGGTATAGCGAAAATGGCCTTCGCTATACAGGAGTTGACACTCCTATTAGAGGCAGAAAAGGTTCCTAACCCTAACAGGCAGATATAAATACGATACAGGTCACTTACTACCCAAGATGGCGCTGGATTTCGGTGGATCTACAGAATATACACAGGGCTCTCCCTAAAGTCTGAAGTAGTCAGTGATGAAAGAAAAGTAGCCAGCGGAATGTGAGCGGTGGGTCCGGGGGTCCTCCCCCTGAAAATTTTGAAATTGAAGGTTTAAAATGGTGCAATCTGGTGTATTTTTGGGTGTTTTTTCTTAGCTTTGTCTACCTATATTTTTTTATACAAAAAAGACATAAAAACATAATTTCTCTGAAAAATGTATTTGTGACATCACGTAAAAATCAGAGTCATACCCTCACTCTAAACCAGAGTCATTATATATCGTCAAAAAATCTGTCAAAAATGTTTCGGCATCACAGTCTTTATTCACAGCCTTGGCACATAGGGGGATTATATATATCTAGGCCATGAGCCATACAGTGATAATGTATTCTGAGAAGAAAAAAAAAATGCCAAAAAAGTAATTCCCATTTTTTCCCCCTGTAACAATGAGCCATTAGAAAGGCGATCATGAGCATTTTGACGTGTAGATCTACTGCTTCTAGGTCCGTATTTTTTGTTTCAAAAATATTTCTTTATCAATGATTGACCGTCTTTTGGGCAAGTGAGTAATCTTTCAGAAAAATTTTACTTCCAAGCCCACATGCAAACCGTTTACTCACAGCATGCGATGCGAGCAACGGCGTACGAAACATTTTTCCAAAGAAGTATAAAAAAATTTTTTATAGCTCTTTGATTTTTCGCAGTGCATCGTGCCAGTTAAAATAACGCTACAAGCGGTCAGAACAGGCTGAATGGAAACTAACAAGACTAAAAATTAATTTATCAATTCTACTTAGTTACTTACAGTACAGGTTTGCTATTTAATTTTGCAAAGATTGCGGAAATGTACGGATGCATTGGATCGGATAAATAAAGAAAGCGGGAAAACCCACAGGTGTCTGCTCATATTGCTAAACTATTCGTCAGTGCTCGTCACATGGTGAGACTGATTAAAAATAGATGCACTAAGATCCTGCGCAATTCACTGACTTGGAAAACCAACAACCATATGACGTCAGCATACAAAAATAACGTAGTTTAAATGTTGGAATACACATGTATAAAGTAATGGTAGGCCCGTAATAGTAGTGGTTTGTTTACGTTTTCATTCGACAATTAATTTCGGGTTATTATTTTATATTTTAAAGTTCATTTTTTGTTCAGTTTGAGAAAAGTAGTCGGCGGTACATCTGTCAGCAGGCGGCGAAATCGCTGGCCACCGGGGCTTGTGGAGAGCTGTGTATACAACATGATACAATGGAGTCTGGTTGTGAAGCGATGCTGCTCATCGGTGATTGGTCCTCCTGGCCATGTGATAGGAATCCTCTCCGATTGGCTGGTTCTCCTGTGACCTCTTACAGTGACCTAACTTACCTTAACTATGTTCCCACTATACTCCCCCCCCCCCCCCCCACGTTCTATAAAATGGGTCACCAGGGTCCGTGTGAATCACACAGTAAAGAGATGACCTGGGAGGCAAAACGGACCAGACAACAAGGACTTCTGAAATCATTGACGAGATTCCCCCGAAGGAGATTTATTACCATTTAGAAGTAGTTATTCCGGACATCTCTTATAATAACAGGAATTAAGGTCATGGGATCCCCATACTGACCTAAGTTCATAATTTTCTGGGTAACAAATTATTAAGGTCCTGGGATACCCAGGGGAAGAACCATTATACTGATACTAATGCATACCAGGAATTACACATACTTACATCAGTTTATAACTTTAAGGTTGCCCGGAGAGGCATAATAAATCATTAAGGTGCTGGGATACCCAGCGGAACAACTGTCATATCAAGGTGTACCATGTTATACCCATACTGCAATTCTGAAACCAGGACATAACACAAAATGTACCTAGCAAAACATTCAGATCATTAAAATACCTCATTAAAGATCATGGGACACCCATATTAATCCTAAGAAGCAAAGCTGTCTAAAGTTTGGACCATTCTGCATTAAGGTTTAAAGAGACCCGATAGAGTTTTTCTCTATGGAAATAGTTTATAACTTGTCAGTATCAGGACAAGTTATTCCAAGGATAAACCTGGGATGCCCAGGAGGCATGGGGTGCACTGAGCAGATGGACAATTTCTACATCTAGAACAAGGATAAACTTGAGATACCAGGAGGCTGGGGAGACCCCATGAAGAGAGACGCAGTTTCTGCATCTAATGAAGGACAAGGCATTGCCTCTACTAACCCGTATAGGAAAAAGGATCTGAAGCAGGCGATCCGTGACCCGGAGTCCCTTTCTCCAGGCCCGTAGCCCAAGGATCTCTGTTGCTTAGACCAGACCGGTCCCGTGACAGATCCCGGAATCCCCATCCCCATCTGGAAGAGATTTGTGCTACAGCCCAAAGGATGCTGTGGTTAAATAAAGGCTGCACAGACTTTGGTCTCACACTAGGAATGTTAGCAGGTGACACCAAACTACAATCAGACCCACAAGTGAGACTCTGGCACACCATGTCCCTACTGTTTTGCCCGTCTGAACAGGAGTCCTGAACACATCCCAGAGACCCCTACACCAAAAACCTCTCTTTCAGTATTTCCACAATGATGTAAAACTGTTGTGGCAGAGGTATTGAGGCCCTTACTGTACCTGTCAGAATTCAACATTATTCCCCCAGATTGTGAACGGAAAGTGTTGTACAAACCTTCTATCTCTGAATCAAGGGGTGAGTAAAACGGAGGTGTAGGACACAGATTCCCAGACAAGGACACTATAATTTGTGACCAAGAGCAAGAATCGCTAAACCCATACTTGTTCCATAGTTGCTGCCCTGGAGAATGCCTTAATGTACAGGCACTCTGGTTGATTACAGGAAAAGGGAACCCTGAGGGAGGGGGTGGTACGGAGTACAATGACAAGGTTGCTGGTGGTGGCAACCCCCAAGCAAGTGAACCCTCATGGGCAAAGTCAGATAGGAATAAACTAACTGTTGGTTCCCCATCATGATAAGGCGGCAATTCCCCAGAATGATTGAAGGGCAATACCCTACCAAGCTCTTGATATTGAACATAGCTTCTAGTATCAGGTCCGCAAACCTTTGGAATACAATGGCCTCTGAGCTTTCCAGCGATGCCTTGACCTTTAGTAACAATATTTTCTAATATTCCCGATTCATCTATGACCTTAGGTTCCCCAGATGCCACTTGAGGTCCAGATGACTTTGTATTGAACTGGGCTTTAGTTTGGCACAAACTTGACGGGGAGTTTAGTGGAAGAAATTGGTCATGGCCTTCACCCCTAGAGTCTGAAGTCACAGATTTGCCATCAAAAGAGTTACTCCTGCAAAAACCAGTCTCCGAGTTGGGCACATCTGATGTACCATTTTGCCTTTTGCCTTTAGCTACCAGAGATACATCAATTTCACTTATAGGATATCTTATTGTGAGGCAGTTCCCATAATTATCTTCTTGAATTACCATATACAGGCCAGTATTAAAATGAGTCACAGTATTGTGCTCAAGAACATTAGCGGATAACTGCTCCCTAAAAGCCATATCTTTGTTATTGTCACAATCTGCAGGGCACTCAGACACTGGAGCTAATTGAGTACCCATAGTGTTTAATTTGCACAGGGTGGTTGCAATCGGGGTATTTACAATGTTCATGTTTTTGTGCAAAGCTAACTGGACGTTAGGATCAGGAGAGAATACGGTTTCCATATTGTTTAAATTGAACAAGGCTCTTGGGGGATAAGTAGATACTGTATCAGTACTAATGAGTAAATCACATGGGGTGCTAGAGTTGGGGATGAATGTAGCATCCTTGTTGTCTATAGCACACATGGAACTAGGAGAAGTGTTACATACATTATCTGCTTTTATTGTACAGAACACATGGAGTGCTAGAAACAGGAGTGACTATGGTAACCATATTTCTGGGGCATCCAAAGATATGGTAAGTACGGTATCTGCTTTATGATATAGGGCGCTAGTGTTAGCGGCCGATACGGTACGGGTGTAGTTAATAGTGCACATGGCGTTGGAAGGAAAGGTAGGTACAATATCCGTAACACTGTCCAATTCATATGGGGCGCTAGACTGGTGGTTTACTACGGTATCCGCATTGTCTATATTGCACATGGCATTGGACAGAATGGTAGATACAGTATTTGTATTACCGTCCATATTGCATTGGGTGCTGGCATTAAGGGTTAATACGGTAGCCGTATTTTCTAAATTACAGGAGGCACTCAGAGAAAGGTTAAGTACAGTATCTGCACCAACACACATAGTGCTAAGATCATGAGTGGGTACAGTCTCTGATTGTGAATGGTCTCCTTCACAAATTAACTTGTTGGGAATCAGTATTGTGTTATTCCCACCAGGCCTACTAGCATAACTCAATTTAGTGCTGTCAGCAATATTACTCCCCCCCCATTATCTGATGCAGAGTTATCAAGCTGGTTACTGGTCAGTGTACTGCTCCTCTGCGGAGACTCGTCACTGATTCCCTCAAGACATGAATCTAGACTCAATAAAGAACTAACAGCCCCAGAGCTATTTGCCTGCTCTCCCCAAGGTTTCAGACATTCTCCCAGCACGAGAGCACTATCTCCCCACTTCTAAAAGAACTTGATAATTTGTATTCAGTAACTTGGGACAAATCCTGCTCTGCAAAGTCCATAAGGTTAAAGAACTGTTCGAGGTCTTTATCTGATTTTATTGGAACCCGGGGAACACATGGCACACTACCCCGATCCTTAACTAGAGTATCACAGGACAAATCCCCCCATTCCGTTGAGGTACTTACCTCACACATTTCAGGGGAAATCTTGGATTTGGAGAGGTGTGAGGAGGCTTCCTCCCTTAGCACACTCTCCCTTAGGAGATTAATTTCTGACTTGAGGGCTCCAATGATTTGTTCAAGGTCTTCATCTGATTTTATTGGCACCCGGGGTACACATGGCACACTACCCTGATCCTTAACTAGAGTATCACAGGACAAATCCCCCCATTCCGTTGAGGTACTTACCTCACACATTTCAGGGGAAATCTCGGATTTGGAGAGGTGTGAGGAGGCTACCTCCCTTAGCAGATTAATTTCTGACTTAAGGGCTCCTATGATTTCATCATCTGCCTTAGATTTCTTTAAACTAGACTCAACAATGTCATCGGAATATTTCTTTCACCACGAGGATTCGTCTTTCAGTGACTTCTTTTCATTTTCTAGAATTCGTCTACAGGTCAGCAGATACTCCAGGCAAACACGATATGTGTCACATTTCTCTGTCAAGGTATCTACTTTCTTTTTGAGGCGATCCCTCTGGTATTTTAGTTCTTCCTTTTCACCCTTCAGAACTTGTAGTCTCTGAGATAAACTTTCATTACGTAAAGGCGAATTGTAGGAACAGTTAGCCTCATGGGGAGTTACAGGAGAAGGCACGGGATACCCAACATGTGTTTCTGAGAGATAAGGGAGGTTATTAGCATGATTGGCTCGAGACCTGGAGATGCAGCCGGCACTGGTGTCACAGGCGGCGTATCACAGGTCGTCTTGCATGGTGTGTGGTGGGCTACTGTTTTTGGTGATGAACACCCATGCCCCTCTTCTGTCGTCACGCCTAGTGTGTGAGGGGATTCTACCTCTGGGGGAAAATATTCTAATTGCCTATTGGCTGTAATGCCTGGTATGAATGGGGATAACGCCCCTGAGGACCAATATCCAAACCCCCAGTTGGCCCTCATGTCCGGTGTGTGAGGGGCTACCCCTCCCGGTGAAGGCCACCCTTATCCCCACATAGGCTGGTAAAATCCCAATTGAGGCCCAGCCCCACCCGAGTTACCTGTGGATTTTGTATTGCTGCAAGGGGTACTTACTTTCTCAGCCATAACCTTAGATGTAGAAAGTATAAAGCTGATATATCAGAACTGTAAATTGAAATACTCAGTTTTGCTATCTGTTTTCTTGAATTGTGAAAACCTCAATAACAGACAATATCCCTACACCCTCTCTAATTTTTATTCTTTTGGCCTTTGATGTAAAAGCAATAAGATAATAAATGTACAGGGAAGGATACCTTCCACAAATGAACCAAAAGAAACAGGACACTTACTGTCTTTTTATCCTTGAATTGAATAGAATGGTATGAAATAACTTTTTGAATAATTTTGAAAAATTCCAATTCACCAGTCTGTTGTTGTTGTTGTTACCGGAACTTCCGGCGTAAAATGAAAGTACTTTCGGTTTGGCGCGTTTTCCGTGCGCGAGGCCTAAACTTCTGAAAAATATGACAAAACAATTTCTTTTGTCCTGGAAAATTTAATCCACTGAAAGAATGTTCAAACCAACTCGATATAAACCTAAAAGAATAGCCGTTTGAGCCTTATGGCGAATTTCCCTGTTTTTTTGACATTCCGCAGGCTGTTTAAACCGGGCTAGAAATTATAGAAATAACCTTTACTAATCCTACCCAGGAATCCTGTTCAGAAAAAACTTGGCCGAAGGGACAGTTCGAAGGCTTTTGCCTTTTACTACGTAACGGACAGGGACCTACTAGGAAATTTCCAGGCGAGATGTTCGTGATTAATTCTGACACCAATATAGCGAAAATGGCCTTCACTATACAGGAGTTGACACTCCTATTAGAGGCAGAAAAGGTTCCTAACCCTAACAGGCAGATATAAATATAATACAGGTCACTTACTACCCAAGATGGCCCTGGATTTTGGTGGATCTACAGAATATACAACTTGATACAATGGAGTCTGGTCGTGAAGCGATGCTGCTCGTCGGTGATTGGTCCTCCTGGCCATGTGATAGGAAACCTCCTCTCCGATTGGCTGGTTCTCCTGTGACCTCTTACAGTGACCTAACTAACCTTAACTATGTTCCCACTACACTGGTATTGTAATAGGTGGATGTTCTATGTAGCCCAATACCAGGTAGAGCACACACAGTAATTAACAGATCATATATAAATCAATATATCACCTGTAAATTTATATATCAGCACATCTTTTAATCAATATAATAATAACCCCCAGAATATGCAAAAATAAGTCAACAGTAAGTAAGTAAGTAAAATTGTTTTAAAAAAATTCACAGTCAAATCCGCACCATAAAACGCACATCCGGGGTTTATTTTTGTTTACACCAGCATATTTGTGAAGGTAATTTCAACTTCGAACGCTGCAAATTTTGCCTTAGGGGACATATTTTCAAAGAACTATACAAGTGAAGGACTTCAGGATTATAATATACCCCAGAAAATGCAAAAATAAGTCGACAATTCGTTTCTCTGCCTTTCTTTCAGTTCACCGGAAGCATTTTGATGTTGACTGGTACTTTTCCATCATTTATTTTAACAAGTGCCATGATTGATGCTGACAGAGAGATGCTATTCATTACTAAGAAGCTGCTGAAACTGAATGACGATGTTGTAAACGAGTCAATCGTGACTTTCACCTCGGAAAAGAAAGGAGAAGAATTACGACATTATTAGTTGAATAAGTTATATTTTGACATATTTATAGCATTTGAAACTGTTAAACATATGTAGTATAATACAGATATGCTAATGCAGTTTATTTTACAAACGCATCATGACAAACATTTTTTTATCATAAAATGAAAATTTATAGTTTTTTGTTCTGTCTCCATCATTGAAATCTTTGCAGAAATAATTTGCATTAGAAAATAACGGTTATGAAGCGAATGATATATTGATTAAAAGATGTTTTGATATATAAATTTACAGGTGATATATTGATTTATATTATGATCTCAGGGGGTCCGCTGTGATTTTAAAAGTTGGAGCCACCAGTTTAGCCACTTTCAAAATTTTGGAGCAAATCCATTTTTAGCTCACCTGTCACAAAGTGACAAGGTGAGCTTTTGTGATCGCGCAGTGTCCGTCGTCCGTCGTCCGTCCGTGCGTCCGTAAACTTTTGCTTGTGACCACTCTAGAGGTCACATTTTTCATGGGATCTTTATGAAAGTTGGTCAGAATGTTCATCTTGATGATATCTAGGTCAAGTTCGAAACTGGGTCACGTGCCATCAAAAACTAGGTCAGTAGGTCTAAAAATAGAAAAACCTTGTGACCTCTCTAGAGGCCATATATTTCATAAGATCTTCATGAAAATTGGTCAGAATGTTCACCTTGATGATATCTAGGTCAAGTTCGAAACTGGGTGACGTGGGTTCAAAAACTAGGTCAGTAGGTCTAAAAATAGAAAAACCTTGTGACCTCTCTAGAGGCCATATTTTTCATGATATCTTTATGAATATTGGTCAGAATGTTTACCTTGATGATATCTAGGTCAAGTTCGAAACTGGGTCACGTAGGGTCAAAAACTAGGTCATTAGGTCTAAAAATAGAAAAACCTTGTGACCTCTCTAGAGGCCATATTTCTCAATGGATCTTCATGAAAATTGGTCAGAATGTTCACCTTGATGATATCTAGGTCAAGTTCGAAACTGGGTCACGTGGGGTTAAAAACTAGGTCAGTAGATCTAAAAATAGAAAAACCTTGTGACCTCTCTAGAGGCCATATTTTTCATGAGATCTTCATGAATATTGGTCAGAATGTTCACCTTGATGATATCTAGGTCAAGTTCGAAACTGGTTCATGTGGGGTCAAAAACTAGGTCAGTAGATCTAAAAATAGAAAAACCTTGTGACCTCTCTAGAGGCCATATTTCTCAATGGATCTTCATGAAAATTGGTCAGAATGTTCACCTTGATGATATCTAGGTCAAGTTCGAAACTGGGTCACGTGGTTTAAAAACTAGGTCAGTAGATCTAAAAATAGAAAAACCTTGTGACCTCTCTAGAGGCCATATTTTTCATGAGATCTTCATGAATATTGGTCAGAATGTTCACCTTGATGATATCTAGGTCAAGTTCGAAACTGGTTCATGTGGGGTCAAAAACTAGGTCAATAGATCTAAAAATAGAAAAACCTTGTGACCTCTCTAGAGGCCATATTTCTCAATGGATCTTCATGAAAATTGGTCAGAATGTTCATCTTGATGATATCTAGGTCAAGTTCGAAACTGGGTCACGTGCGGTCAAAAACTAGGTCAGTAGGTCTAAAAATAGGAAAACCTTGTGACCTCTCTAGAGGCGATATTTTTCAATGGATCTTCATGAAAATTGGTCAGGGTGTTTACCTTGAAGATATCTAGGTCAGGTTCCATACTGGGTCACGTGGGTTTAAAAACTAGGTCAGTAGATCTAAAAATAGAAAAACCTTGTGACCTCTCTAGAGGCCATATTTTTCATGAGATCTTCATGATTATTGGTCAGAATGTTCACCTTGATAATATCTAAGTCAAGTTCGAAACTGGGTCACGTGGGGTTAAAAACTAGGTCAGTAGGTCTAAAAATAGAAAAAACCTTGTGACCTCTCTAGAGGCCATATTTCTCAACGGATCTTCATGAAAATTGGTGAGAATGTTCAGCTTGATGATATCTAGATCAGGTTTGTAACTGGGTCATGTGCGGTCAAAAACTAGGTCAGTAGGTCGAAAAATAGAAAAACCTTGTGACCTCTCTAGAGGCCATATTTTTCAGGAGATCTTCATGAAAATTGGTGAGAATGTTCACCTTGATGATATCTAGGTCAAGTTTAAAAGTGGGTCACGTGCCTTCAAAAACTAGGCCATTAGGTCAAATAATAGAAAAACCTTGTGACCTCTCTAGAGGCCATATTTTTCAATGGATCTTCATGAAAATTGATCAGAATTTTTTATCTTGATGATATCTAGGTCACATGTGCTCAAAAACTAGGTCACTATGTCAAATAATAGAAATAATGACGTCATACTCAGTTCAACACTGGGTCATGTGGGGATAGGTGAGCGATTCAGGACCATCATGGTCCTCTTGTTTTTTGAAGCCGTGGTCTGTTTTGTTTGCATAAAGGAGGGATATGTGTATAAAATAAACAACAAAATACTTGTTACACTTACTATCTATGTAAATGTCATATCTTTTGTATTTTATATTTTCTTATAACAAATAAATGAATAATAATTTTAAGTCTTTTTATCGATGATGATACAAAATTAAATTAGCATGCTTATTAACAACACAATCTCATATTCACCATATATCAACTTTCAACTATCAACAGACTCTTTTAAACAGAAAGATGTGCATTTATAGGGATTTTTCGAGAGCTCTTAAAAGGGCAGGGTACTGTTAAAAATGGGACAGGGTGCATTTTGCACATTGCACACCTTTGTCAAGAACAAAAAAAAGGTATATTCCATGGTTTTTGGTTATAAAATGTCTCTTTTGTAAGTTACTGCATTGTTTACTACATAGTGTGCAATACAGTCTTTATGCAGAACCTAACATTTTATGATATTTCTAATAAAAAAACTTGCAAGACAGAAATAATGACTGCAGTCATAAATCAGACAGTACATTGTATGTATTTATTAATCATAAGCATGTTATATAAACAAACAGGGATAATGTTCTGTTTCTTTGTTTTTCATTTGAATTCATAGCAAGTTTCTTCTAGTGCAAATCTGAATACATTTTCAATAAATGTCATTATACTTTTAGTACATGAGCCATAGGGTTGATTGGTACCATCTTGGGGGATTAATTTTCATTGTGATTTTTGGAAAGCACGGGTGGTAAACGCGCAACCCAATTCCCTCCGGGAATACACTTAAAATGGGTTGCGCGACTTCCGGTGCTGGTGTTGCGCGTAAAAATATACGAAATTGAGATATGTGAAGTCATGATTTTGCTTCGTATGAGACAAGAATATTTTTTCTCGAAAAAAGGAAAATGCTATTCGACACAAATATGATGATACATCGTATATATAAAATATCTGGTTTGTAATTTATGATTCGGCTCTATTATCACAAAAACTCTGGTGACACGAAGTGTGAAAAAAGTATGAAATCAACAAAAATGGAAGTTTCTGACCTCATATACCTAATCTGAGACATCTGATGCTTTTTATGATAACTCAACTGTTACATAGTAACGAATATCAAAATTATTTGCTTCAAATCCTGCTTACAGGGACATAATTGAGAAAAAAATCATCGGGAATGGGGTTGCGCACCGGGAATGGAGTTGCTCGTATACATCATAATGTATAAATTGTATATGCGCAACTCCATTCCCAGGGCGCAACCCCATTCCCGATTGTTTTTTGCCAATCTTTCCCCCTAAAGCAACATTTCGTTCAAGTGTATGTAATATTCATGACTGTTATACACATGTTTGATCATTAGAAGCGTCACATTTCCAGAAAGAAGGCACAAGAGTTAGAAAATTTGCATTTTTATGATTCCAAACTTTTCTGACAGACCGAGCCAGCAGAGTTTTCATGATAACAGGGCTGATTCTTAAATTAATAATTTCGCATTTCAAACATATGATCTTTATTCATTTTTGTGTCGAATAGCATTTTGCTTTTTTCGAAAACACTCATAAATGTGTCATTATTTACAAAAACAAAAACCCACCTACCTCGATTTTGTATATATTGATGCGCAACAACAGCACCGGAAGTCGCGCAACCCATTTTAAGCGTATTCCCAATGGGAATAGGATTGCGCGTTTACCACCCGTGGAAAGGTTTACAACCCTGGAGTAAGATAATATATGATAGCAGTGTGTTGACGGTAGCTTTTGGTGTGACATCATCCTGTTATATGCCTACACTTAGATACAAGTTCAGGTGAGCTAAAATATATCCAATGTAGACATACGAATTATGAAACATATGCAATTCAGTTTGAATAATTGATGTATTTGTAACAAGTATTTAAGAACAAATAAATAAAATATTTCCTTAATTTTCAACATTTTTGGGTTTGCTTTGAATAAATGTTAATTAGAATAATGATTATAAAGAACATCTTGATAGCATGGACAACTGTTAAGCATAATTACAGTTCATAATTAGATTTTCTTCAGATAGATGTTAGACCTTGAGGTACCATTTCCCCCTGCCTTCCCTAAGGAATTCAACATTATGGCTTTCGGAAAGTACTTTGAATGCTTTTTATTCCTACATAAATGCCGTTTGATTGTTAGGGCTTTTGTAATTTACGGGACATTTAATATGTTTCCTAAAAACATTTAAGACGATGAAATAGTGTTACATAGAGAATAATAGGTTAGTGCCGTAGATGAGAAAGTTTATCTGGCGAGGTGGAGGAGGTTATCGGGTGAGCCGAAGGCGAACCTGATAACGTCCGGAGCCGAGCCAGATAAACTTTCTCCATCTTAGGCACTAACCTATTATTCTATTTATCTTGTCATTACTTCATTTTCCGATATTTGGCAATTTATTTTACAAAAATAAGTGTGTGACAACCGCTTTAATTCGTAATGACGTCACTTATATAATAAGTTAATACTGGGTCAGGAGGTAAATGCGCCTGCTCACCTAATGTTTCCTCAGCAACTGAGTAAAGGCCAGTCCACTAGTGATTACTCAGATGAGAGGATTGCCTTTAGTCAATACAGTATAGATCATTACTGGACAAGAAGGCCACATTTCAAGGTCAATAGGGTTCATGTAATCAAGAAAAAGGAATTAAAAAAAAAGAAGAATGTAACAAAATACAATGGAAGTGTTTGGTAGTAATAGTCTTCTTTCTGTTTCAGCTGATGTTTGGTAGTAATAGTCTTCTTTCTGTTTCAGCTGATGTTTGGCAGTAATAGTCTTCTTTCTGTTTCAGCTGATGTTTGGTAGTAATAGTCTTCTCTGTGTTTCAGCTGATGTTTGGTAGTAATAGACTTCTTTCCATTTCAGCTGATGTTTGGTAGTAATAGTCTTCTCTCCGTTTCAGCTGATGTTTGGTAGTAATAGACTTCTTTCCATTTCAGCTGATGTTTGGTAGTAATAGTCTTCTCTCCGTTTCAGCTGATGTTTGGTAGTAATAGACTTCTTTCCGTTTCAGCTGATGTTTGGTAGTAATAGTCTTCTCTCCATTTCAGCTGATGTTTGGTAGTAATAGTCTTCTTTCTGTTTCAGCTGATGTTTGGTAGTAATAGTCTTCTCTCCATTTCAGCTGATGTTTGGTAGTAATAGTCTTCTTTCTGTTTCAGCTGATGTTTGGCAGTAATAGTCTTCTTTCTGTTTCAGCTGATGTTTGGTAGTAATAGTCTTCTCTGTGTTTCAGCTGATGTTTGGTAGTAATAGACTTCTTTCCATTTCAGCTGATGTTTGGTAGTAATAGTCTTCTCTCCGTTTCAGCTGATGTTTGGTAGTAATAGACTTCTTTCCATTTCAGCTGATGTTTGGTAGTAATAGTCTTCTCTCCGTTTCAGCTGATGTTTGGTAGTAATAGACTTCTTTCCGTTTCAGCTGATGTTTGGTAGTAATAGTCTTCTTTTTGTTTCAACTGATGTTTGGTAGTAATTGTCTTCTTTCTGTTTCAGCTGATGTTTGGTAGTAATAGTCTTCTTTTGTTTCAGCTGATGTTTGGTAGTAATACTCTTCTCTCTGTTTCAGCTGATGTTTGGTAGTAATAGTCTTCTTTTGGTTTCAGCTGATGTTTGGTAGTGATAGTCTTCTCTCTGTTTCAGCTGATGTTTGGTAGTAATAGTCTTCTTTCTGTTTGGGCTGATGTTTGGTAGTAATAGTCTTCTTTTTGTTTCGGCTGATGTTTGGTAGTAATAGTCTTCTCTCTGTTTCAGCTGATGTTTGGTAGTAATAGTCTACTTTCTGTTTCAGCTGATGTTTGGTAGAAATAGTCTTCTTTCTGTTTCAGCTGATGTTTGGTAGTAATAGTCTTCTTTCTGTTTCAGCTGATGTTTGGTAGTAATAGTCTTCTCTCTGTTTCAGCTGATGTTTGGTAGTAATAGTTTACTCTCAGTTTCAGCTGTTGTTTGGTAGTAATAGTCTTCTTTCTGTTTCAGCTGTTGTTTGGTAGTAATAGTTTTCTTTTTGTTCAGCTGATGTTTGGTAGTAATAGTTTACTCTCTGTTTCAGCTGTTGTTTGGTAGTAATAGTTTTCTTTTTGTTTCAGCTGATGTTTGGTAGTAATAGTTTACTCTCTGTTTCAGCTGATGTTTGGTAGTAATAGTCTTCTTTCTGTTTCAGCTGATGTGTAAGGTGATAATTAACACAGTGGAAATGATAGTCTACCATATGACACTATTCCTTATGAAGTGAAACCAGACAATGTAAAAATACTTGAAATTGTTCTCTAGAACATAGTCATACCTGTAAATGTAAATAGTTCAAGAATTTCATTCACATTTTAAGTAAAGAAATAACATTAACATCAGATGAAATTTATGATGAGATGGAATCTTTGGAAAAATACGTTCTTTAGTAAAATGCAGTAGTAGATTTATTGATGAACATTAATAAAATGAAAATGGAGATTTAGTAAAATGGAAAATCTATACAGAATATTAAACTGCAATGAGACAGCTTCTATGCAAGAATTGAAAAAGTCATATCAAGTTCTTGCTTTAAAGCACCATCCAGACAAAGCAACACCCAGTCAGAGTGGTGACAGGTATCGGGAGAAATTTATAAAAATAAACAATGCTTGGACAATATTGAGGGATTCTAGGTTGCGAGAACAGTACGATGCCAAGTGGAAAGAAAGGTGTTTAGCTCAGACTTATCCCATACAAGATACTGTGGACTTTGAGGAATTTGAAAAAATTGAGGCATGTGGTACTGACATAAGTGAGGGGGTTTTGCAAAAAGCAGAAAATGTTGATGCTGAATCCGGTTTGAGCAAGGGAGATAACTGTGCTATGGCAGTTGGTAATGATCATACTGCAGGTTTAATTGGGGAAGAAAGTTATGAAAATAGGGAAAGTTATAATTTGACAGAGGGAAGGGTTGAATGTTCAGAAAAAGATGAAACTGGTTTGCCAGGTAAACAACAAGAAAATGAAAGAGCACATGTGACAGAATTACCTCCCCTTACAGATGATGAGATCGGTTATACCTATAATTGTAGGTGTGGCGGGAGCTATATTTTAACAGGTGTAGATGTTAAACTAAAATTTGATATAGTATGCTGTGACACATGCTCCCTCTCTATAAAAGTCATTTATGATGATGATGATGATGATGATGATGATGATACAAAACGATGTTCAACTAAATTGTTAAGAAAATCATGATGGCATTATAGGAAGTATTATTTGTATTGTTTATAGAGTTGCACTTCATTGAAATGCTTTTCTTTGACAGTAAACTATATTATACAAAAATCTAGTTTGTATATTTTAAGATATGTTCATGTTTTTATCTAAAAACTTCAAGATCATGCACAGAACTGATGTTCAAGGTGCACTTGCTGAAGGTCAAGGTCAAAACTGAAAGTTAAGTTTCAGCATTGGGTTCCTGTCGGGCCTACATGTTCTAAACTCCTATTATGAAGTACGAGTTGAATGTTCCATCCTTGAAGATGACTTGGCATTGATCTGCCTCAAGTTTGTCCAGATGATCAGATTTCACTTGACCGCAGTTGAAAGTTGCCAGAGGTGAAAATAGAAAAAAAAAGCTTGAAATGACTTCTCATGTTCATCAAACTTTGTCAGTAGCATCTTTGAAAGGACTTCCCTCAAGTTGATGAAAAACATTCCCTTGACAGAACTAAGAGGCCACCAGAACTGAAAGTAGAAAAAACATTTAAATGACTGTCATGAAATGCTTGATGGATGTCTGCCCAACATGACCACAAACATCTTTGCATCAACCTAATGATTTAAGCTTGACTGAAAGTTTCAACTACTAGGGCTGTTGTTGTTACCCTTTCATCTGCAGTTTTCAGTGTAAACTCGTTTTTCAGAAACTACTGGGACCAAATCTTTTCAGAGTTTCTAAAAAAGCTTATTAGCTTACTATTCGATCCCTTGCTTTTGTAACATGTTTGTAATTACATGCTATTTGTTGAATAAAATATTGTTAAAACCAAATCGTTTCAAACTGCACAGAGTTTTGGCATTATGAGAAGATCTCATAGGACAAGTTACATAACCCTGACTTGCATTTTGTAAACAATGTGGCCATTTTTGACTTAGAATGTTTTATGAAAGTTTTGTATGTAAGCAGGTTTCTCAGAAACTATCTAGCTGAATGCTTTCAAACTCAGTACAAGTTTGGTGTCATGGGATGACCTTATATGGTAAGTTACATAATTCTTGCTTACAGTGGACAGATTTCATAATTAATTTACACTTGCTTCTTTTTTTATGTAAGAAATCTTTGCTTACACCTTTATATGCAGAGTAGTTTTATGTAGAAGGGTTTGAAATGTCATTAGAAGCTCTTGTTTTTCAAATGATTCCGCATGACAGCACTTTAGTTCTGCTAGAGCTAAAAATAGAAAAACCTTAAAAGAAGAGGCAGCCTCCGTGGCCAAGTGGTTAAGGTCGCTGACTTCAAATCACATGCCCCTTATCGATGTTCAGGGTTCGAGCCTGAGACTCGCCTGCGGTGTTGAATTCTTCATGTGAGGAAGCCATCCAGCTGGCTTACGGAAGGTTGGTGGTTCTACCCAGGTGCACCCCGCCCCCCCCCCGTGATGAAATAATGCACATAGGGGCACCTGGGGTCTTCCTCCACCATCAAAGCTGGAAAGTCGCCATATGATCTATAATTGTGTCAGTGCAACGTTAAACCCAACAAAATAAATGACTTAAAAGAAGACGCCTCCTCATGAATTGCTTTATGGATGTTCAAGGAACTTGGACAGAGGCAAGGTCAAGGGCAGTCGGTGTCATACTGAAACCATTGTTAGAGAAAAATCCCCATGGTGAGTATTTGCTGTTGCTTCTACATGGCACATTAACTAGGGGAGATATTACTTTAAGATTATTTATAATAAATGCATGGATAACGTCAGGTAAAATGAATGTATCTTAAATAATGTGACAATTGTAGCAGAGTGTTGTTATATCTAGAATGTTTTGCATTTATGTCATGTCATAGCCATGTAAAGTCATTAAAATCTCCTGGGTCATATAGTTGCAAATGCAAGAGCAGTATTTTGGGAATCATTTAAGTAAATGACAAAGAATGACCTCATTTGTGTGCATCTGGTTTGCCATTTAGGTCACCTGAGCACAAAGTGCCCAAGATGAGCTATTGTGATCACCGTGTCCATTGTGTGTCTTGCGTCGTCAACAGTTTGACTGGTAACACAAGATGTCACAATTTTAGCCCAATCTTAATGAAACATTGTCAAAATGTTTGGCTGTATAAAATCTAGAAGTTCAAAACTGAGTTACCTGAGTTCAGATACTAGGTCACTAGGTCAAATCATAGAACAACCTTGTTAACACTCTAAAGGCCACATTTTGTTTTATTTTCTTAAAACTTCCTTAAAATATTTGTCTCAATGAAATCTTATGTCAAGTTTAAAGCTGGCTTACCAGAGGTCATAAATTAGGACACTGTGTTAAAATAGAAAAACCTTATTAACACATTTTCATTTTTAACTTGTTAAAACTTTGTCATAATGCTTGTCTCTTTAAAGTCAAGATTGAGCTCAAAACTGGGTTACATCAGGTCAGAAACTAGGTCACTAGGTCAAATCATGGAAAGACCTTGTTAACACTGAGGTCACATTTTCAACTTGATCATCATAAAACTCTGTCAGAATGTTCGTATGAAATCTAGGTCAAGTTCAAAACTGGGTTTCCTGAGATCTTAAACAAGGTCATTAGGTTGAATCATAGGAAAACATGCTTCACAATCTAGAGGCCACATTTTCTGCTTGATTTTCATAGAACTTTAGACTGTTTCTCTCTGTGGAATCTAGGTCCAGTTAGATACTGGATTCTCTAGGTCAAAAACTAGGTTATTAGGTCAAACCATAGATAAAAGACATTGTTTACACTCAAAAGGCCATCTTTCCTACCTGATCTTCATGAGACTTAGTAGGAATGTTTGTCTGTTTTAACTCTAGGATAAATTTAGGGAAAAAAACCTAATCATTAGCCTGAATCATGGAACTTTAAGAGGCAACTTTTTCAATTTTATCATAAACCTTTGTCAGAATATTTGTCTGTATGAAATCTAGGTCAAGTTCAAAAGTTGGGTACCTGAGGACAAAAACCATGTCACTAGGTTAAATTGTTGAAAAATTTGGTAAATGATCTACCTGATTTACATGGTCAAAATTCTAGGCCAAATTAGATACTAGGATATCTGGGTTAGGAACTAGGTCAGGTGAGTGATACAGGGCCTCTTGTTTTGTTTTACTCCTTTTTTACTCATCTGAAAAATCATGAAATTTTTAAAACAGCTTTCTGATAGAGTCACATCTTTTTTTTGTGTTTGAGAAAGTATGTTTATAATTTATATTAGTAATTGTATATTGTAAAGTAAAAATTTTAATTTAGTGAGTTTTAGGCAGCATTTACATTTGTGTATTTTTGAATGTTCTGAATACCTCTTTACCTCAGGTTAACACTTGACCTCTGACATCAGAAATGTCAACTGCAATATGACTCTTAATTTACAGATTTAAAATTTTTGATGTTTTGACATATGTGTTGATACTAATAGCTTTAATCATTAGGCCACTTTGGTCACAGTGTAATCAAGTCAAACTCTACAAATATATAGGTAAGAACTATGTTGTGACATTTTTACATAATTATTATCACCAGGAATCTTCTTATCTTATAAGGTCATTTTGAAATATGCTATAATTATTCAGGTTAAAAATTCAGTTTAAGACAAACTGATAAAGATGGCATCTATTTTGGTATTTTCAGCTTTTGTTTGTCTTTTACCTTCAGCAGCTTGTGGGCTTGAGAAAGGTTAGTCATTGTTTCATACTTTTATGACTGTGCCTTCTTAGGTGTTAGCATTTTTTTTTCTATTTCAGTTTAATAATGGAACGTCTGCCCATAATGCCATAAAGGTCACATTGTAGTGTTCAAAGGTTGTAGAGTATAGACTCACTGTTTAGTTTAATATACCCCCAGATACTAGTATCTGGAGTGGGGAGGGGGCCTATATTGGATTCCGGTCCGTCTATCCGTCTGTAGATAGAATTTGTGCAGGCTATTTCTCAGCAATTATTTGCCAGATTTCCATCAAACCTTGTAATTATTATCAGTACCAAGCCTAGTTATGCATGTGCGAAGTGGGTTCCATTTGGTTGATTTTTACTTAGTTATGGCCCTTCATTAATTTATTCTTTATTTGTCCACGCTATTCCTTGGTCCTTTTATGCCAGACTTTTATCAAACCTTGTAATTATACCCCCACAAAGTGAAGTTTGGGGTGAGGGGAATATAGGAGTGAACTTGTCTGTCTGTCCGTCCATTGTTTTTCATGGTTTCCGGACAATAACTCATGAAAGGCTTGACAGATTTAAATAATTTTTGGTACACAGTTGTAACCATAAAATACAGGTCAAGTTCGACTTTATAGGAGTGAATTTGTAACTCATGAAAGGCTTGACAGATTTAAATAAATTTTGGTACACAGATGTAACATCATAAAATACAGATTAAGTTCGACTTTGAGGTCAGTAGGTCAAAGGTCAAGGTCACAATGACCCAGAACAGTTGAACGGTTTCCGTATGATAACTTGAGAATGCTTAGGCCTAGGATCATGAAATTTAATAGGAAGGTTGGTCATGACCAGCAGATGACACATATAGATTTTGAGTTCAAAGATCAAGGTCACAGTGACCCGGAACAGTTAAACAGTTCCGGACGGTAACTTGAGAACGCTTGGGCCTTGGATCACGGAACTTAATAGGGAGGTTGATCATGACCAACAGATTCCCCTATTGATTTTGAGGTTTGACTTTGACATTGGCTTACTTATGTGACAAGACCATATTATGGGCGTATAATTCATCACTCCTGTGACAGGTCTAGTTTTATTTTATATTTTTTTCAATTTTTTTTTCAGTTCAGTTTAGTTAGTACTGTAGAATTGGTGATGTTAGTAAGTAGAATGGGTGATGTTTGTACTGCAGAAGGGGTGATGTGAGTACTGTAGAATAGATGATGTTAATACAGTAGATTGGGTGATGTTAGTACTGTAGATTGGATAATGTGAGTACAGTAGAATGGGTGATGTTTGTACTGTAGATTGGGAGATGTTAGTACAGTAGAATGGGTGATGTTAGTACAGTGGAATGGGTGATATTAATACTGAAGATTGGATGATGTGAGTACAGTAGAATGGGTGATGTTTGTACTGTAGCTTGGGTGCTGTTAGTACTGTAGATTGGGAGATGTTAGTACAGTAGAATGGGTGATATTAGTACTGAAGATTGGGTGATGTTAGTACTGTAGAATTGGTGATGTTAGTAAGTAGAATGGGTGATGTTAGTACTGTAGAATGAGTGATGTTAGTACTGTAGAATGGATGATGTTAATACAGTAGATTAGGTGATGTAAGTACTGTAGAATGGGTGATGTTCGTACTGTAGATTGGGTGATGTTAGAACAGTAGATGGGGATATGTTAGAACAGTAGAATGGGTGATATTAGTATTGTAGATTGGGTGATATTAGTAATGTAGAATGGGTGATGTTAGTACAGAAGAATGAGTGATGTTAGTACAGTAGATTGGGTGATATTAGTACTGTAGAATGGGTGATGTTAGTACAGTAGAATGAGTGATGTTAGTACAGTAGATTTGGTGATGTTAGTACAGTAGAATGAGTGATGTTAGTACAGTAGAATGGGTGATGTTAGTACAGTAGAATGAGTGATGTTAGTACAGTAGATTGGTTGATATTAGTACTGTAGATTGGGTGATATTAGTACTGTAGAATGGGTGATGTTAGTACAGTAGAATGGGTATTGTTAGTACAGTAGAATGAGTGATGTTAGTACTGTAGATTGGGTGATGCTAGTACTGTAGAATGGGTGATGTTAGTACAGTAGAATAAGTGATGTTAGTACAGTAGATTGGTTGATATTAGTACTGTAGAATGGGCGATGTTAGTACAGAAGAATGAGTGATGTTAGTACAGTAGATTGGGTGATATTAGTACTGTAGAATGGGTGATGTTAGTACAGTAGAATGAGTGATGTTAGTACAGTAGATTGGGTGATATTAGTACTGTAGATTGGGTGATGTTAGTACAGTAGATTTGGTGATGTTAGTACAGTAGAATGAGTGATGTTAGTACAGTAGAATGGGTGATGTTAGTACAGTAGATTGGTTGATATTAGTACTGTAGATTGGGTGATATTAGTACTGTAGAATGGGTGATGTTAGTACAATAGAATGGGTATTGTTAGTACAGTAGAATGAGTGATGTTAGTACTGTAGATTGGGTGATGCTAGTACTGTAGAATGGGTGATGTTAGTACAGTAGAATGAGTGATGTTAGTACAGTAGATTGGTTGATATTAGTACTGTAGATTGGGTGATATTAGTACTGTAGAATGGGTGATGTTAGTACAGTAGATTGGGTGATGTTAGTACAGTAGAATGAGTGATGTTAGTACAGTAGAATGGGTGATGTTAGTACAGTAGAATGAGTGATGTTAGTACTGTAGATTGGGTGATACTAGTACTGTAGATTGGGTTATGTTAGTACAGTAGGATGGGTGACATTAGTACTGTAGAGTGGATGATATTAGTACAGTAGATTGGATTATGTTAGTACAGGATATTGGGTGATGTTTGCAATGTTTTATTTTCACTAATATTCGTGAACAAAGCGTTGCTGGAATTAAAGATACTCATGAATGTTAAGAATCATTAGCTTCTGAAGAAGAAACAACCAGGAAATAAAAATTCTTAAAACTGTAAATATATCTGTTATCTATCAAAACACAAGTAAGTAAAAGTAAAAGTGAAGCAAAAACTACCAAAATCGATTTATATAATTTTAAGTCATAACAACAAAATGATAGTTCACAACTGCATGTATTGGAATTATCTAGTCTACATCTATTGTATGTATAAGCTTTGTATATTGGTAACATTACAGGAGAGGTAGCTTATAAAGTCTGGAAGATTTCTGATGACGTGAACAGATTCTATGTCACTGATGGTAGTGTGGTTGTAAAAGCAACAACATCAAAGTCACTTGAGGATATGACATCTTGCATTATGCACACAAGTGTGAAGAAAGGACAGAAACTTTTAAAGAGTGCAGGTGTTACCATTGAAAACATAGGTGATTAACTTTGCTGATTTTTAGCTTGAATTTTCGAAGAAAAAGTAGAGCTATTGCTCTCGCCCCAGCGTGGCCGTCACCGTTAGTTAAAGTTTTTGATAAAGTCAAATATTTCTGTTAATATCAAAGCTATTGACTTGAAACTTAAAATACTTCAAAGTCTGCACCAGGAGAAGCAACCCCCATAAATCTGATTTGAATTTTGACAGAATTATGACCCTTTTTAACTTAGAAGTTTTGGTTAAAGTTTTTGATAAAGTCAAATATCTCTGTTACCATCAAAGATTTTTTATTTGAAACTTAAATGGTTATTAACTATCAAAGTCTACACCAGGAGAAACAATCCCATAACTCTGATTTGAATTTTGACAGAGTTATGCCCCTTTTTAACTTAGATATTTTTTGTTAAAGTTTTTGATAAAGTCAAATATCTCTGTTACTTTTAAAGCTTTTGACTTGAAACTTAAAATAATTATTTACTATCAAAGCCTACACCAAGAGAAACAATACCCTTAACTTTTGATTTGAATTTTGACAATAATGTCCCTTTTTAACTTAGAATTTTTTGGTTAAAGTTTTATAAAGTTTTTACTTGGCAAAGGTCTAATTCAGAGTCAAGCACTGAGAAAAGTTGAGTGCGCTGTCTATACCTCCAGATACAGTGTATGTGGGGGTTATTAGCTCACCTGAGCATGAAGTGCTCAAGGGTGAGCAATTGTGGTCAGTCATTGTCTGTCATCGTACGTTGTCAGTTGTCTGTCAACATTTTCCTTTAAACGACATCTTCTAAACCACCAGGCCAATTTTGATGAAAGTTCCTTGGATGATCTTCTGTAAAAATTGTTCAAAGAATTGAATTTCGTTCTGACCACTGGTTGCCATGGCAACCAAAAGAAAAAACTTTAAAAATCTTCTTGTCCAAAACCTCAGGCCATAAGGCTTTGATATCTGGTATGTAGCATCATCTAGTGGTCCTCTACTAAGATCGTTGAAATTATCCCCTTAGGGTCAAATGTTGCCCTGCCCTGGTGGTTATATGGTTATATAGACTTATATAGGGAAAAACTTTGAAATCTTCTTGTCCAAAACCCCAAAACCACATGGCCTAAGGCTTTGATATTTGGTATGGAGCATCATTTAGTGGGCCTCTAACAAGACTGTTCAAATGATATCATTAAGGTCAAATATAGCCCTGCCCCGAGAGTCACATGGTTTATATAGACTTATATAGGGAAAAACTTTGTAAATCTTCTTGTCCAACACCACATGGCCTAGATTGATATTTGGTATATAGCATCTTATAGTAGTCCTTTACCAAGATTGTTCAAATTGGAGGGCCGTGGTGGGGGGATGGGGGACACTTTTTCCCTGTGTGTATATATTGGAATATTATCAAAACAGCAGGCCCAATTTTTAAAAAATATTACACAAATGTTTCTTTTGTGATCCTTTACAAAGATTGTAGAAGTGTAGAAATTATTCTGTTTCATCTGAATGTCATCAGGGTGTGTGGTCACTTTGTTCAGGGTGAGCTATTAGTGTAGGTGGATAGTCCCACATCCGTCGTTCATCGTCCTGTGTCCTGCTTCAACATTTTTAGCTCGACTTTTCGAAGAAAAAGTAGAGCTATTGCACTCGCCCCGGCGTCGGCGTTGGTTAAAGTTTTTGATAAAGTCAAATATCTCTGTTACTATCAAAGCTATTGACTTGAAACTTAAAATAGTGATTTACTATCAAAGTCTACACCAGGAGAAACAATCCCCATAACTCTGCTTTGAATTTTGACAGAATTATGCCCCTTTTTAACTTAGACATTTTGGTTAAAGTTTTTGATAAAGTCAAATATCTCTGTTACTATCAAAGATATTGACTTGAAACTTAAAATTCTTATTTACCATCAAAGTCTACACCAGGAGAAACAATCCCCATAACTCTGATTTGAATTTTGACAGAATTATGCCCCTTTTTAACTTAGACATTTTGGTTAAAGTTTTTGATAAAGTCAAATATCTCTGTTACTATCAAAGCTATTGACTTGAAACTTAAAATTCTTATTTACCATCAAAGTCTACACCAGGAGAAACAATCCCCATAACTCTGATTTGAATTTTGACAGAATTATGCCCCTTTTTAACTTAGAATTTTTTTAAAAAAAGTTGATAAAGTCAAATATCTCTGTTACTATTAAAGCTTTTTACTTGAAACTCAAAATAATTGTTTACAATCAAAGTCTACACCAGGAGACATAATTCCCATAACTCTGATTGGAATTTTGACAGAATTATGCCCCTTTTTAACTTAGTATTTTTGGTTAAAGATTTTGATGAAGTCAAATATCTCTGTTACTATCAAAGCTTTTAACTTGAAACTTAAAATACTTATTTGCCATCACAGTCTACACCAGGAGAAACAATCCCCATAACTCTGATTTTTGAATTTTGACAGAATTATGCCACTTTTTAACTTAGAATTTTTTGTTAAAAGTCAAATATTTCTGTTACTATTAAAGCTTTTGACTTGAAACTCTAAATATTTATTTACTATCAAAGTCTACACCAGGAGACACAATTCCCATAAGTCTGATTATAATTTTGACAGAGTTATGTCCCTTTTTAACTTGGAATTATTTTACTAGCAAAGCTCTGATTCAGAGTCAAGCACTGAGAAAAGTCGAGCGCGCTGTCTTACGGACAGCTCTTGTTACTTAAACATCTTCTCCTCTGAGACTGCTGGTCAGAATTACACCAGACTTAGTCAGTAGCACCCTGGCATTGACCTCATCAACTTTGCTTAAATGGTTCACCTTTAGGGGGCCACCAGAGCTAAAAGTAGAGAAACCTTTAAAAAAACTTCTTCTCATGAGGTTCTAGATGGATCTTCATCAAACTTGGTCTGTAGCATCATTATCGGGTCCTCTCCCAAATTTGTTCAAACGGGGGCATGTGGCCACTTTTTGGGGCCATTAAAGCCAAAACTAGAAATACCTTTAAAAGACTTCTTTTTATGAACAGCTTGATGGATCTTCATCAAACTTTGTCTGTAGCATCATTATAAGGTCCTCTCCCAATTTTAAACAAATGTGGCACTTTGCCCCTTTTAAGGGCCGCTAGAGCTAAAATTAGAAATACAACTTCTTCTCACGAACTTCTGGATGGATCACCATCAAACATGGTTTGTAGCATCATTGTAATCACTTCTCCCAAATTTGTTCAAATGGGGGAGTCAGCCCCTTGTAGAGTCTGCATCATTCAAGTCTGAATCTACAGTACTAACATCACCCTATCTATTGTAGCATCATTATAAAGTCCTTTCCAAATTTTGTTTGAATGAGGATGATTGGCCCCTTAAGGGACCAATAAAGCCAAAATTAGAAATACCTTTAAATGACTCCATCTCATGAATCACTTGCTTAATCTTCATCAAACTTGACTTGTAGCATCATTATAAGGTCCTTCAGCAATATCATCAGTTGGGGGTACACTTGACCCCTTGTAGGGGCTGCTAGAATCAAAATTAGAAATACCTTTAAATAACATCTTCCAATGAAATGCTTGATTGATCTTCATCAAACCTGGTCTAGAGGATCATTATAAGGTCCTTTCTCAAATTTGTTTGATTAGGGGCACTTGGCCGCTTTGAAAAGCCTAGAAATACCTTTAAAAGACTTCATCTTATCAACCACTTGATGGATCTTCATGAAACTTAGCCTGTAGCATCATTATAAGGTTCTGTCCCAATTTTATTCAATGGGGGTACGTGGCCACTTTTAGGGGGCCACTAGAGCTGAAATAAGAAATACCTATAATGGGCAGTAGGATAATTATAAAGTTCAAACGGGGGCAGTTGGCCCCTTTTAGGAGCTGACAGGGCTAAAAATAAGAATACCTTTTAACGACTATGTATCATGAATCGCACAATGGATCTTCATCAAACTTGGTCTGTAGCATCATTTTAAGGACTTACCAAAATTTGTTCCCTTTAAGGGGCCGCTAGAAATAAAAATAGAAATGACTTTTTCTCATAAACCGCTTGATGGATCTTCATCAAACTTGATTTGTAGCATCATGATAATGTCCTTAACAAATTTGTTAAATTGGAGACACTTATGGCCCCTATTTAGGGGCTGCTAGAGTTAAAAATAGAAATACCTTTAAATAACTTCTTCTCATGACCCCCTTGATGGATCTCCATCAAATTTGGTCTGTAACATCATTATGAGGTCTTATGCAAAATTTGTTCAAATGGGGCACTTGGACCCTTTTAGGGCCGCTAGAGTTAGAGTAGAAATACCTTTAAATGATTTCTTCTGATGGTTATGCATTTTTAGTGCTTGACAGCAAAATATAGAAAAAACCTTTGAATAACTTTTGTTTTTAGAACAGATTAAAGGATTTTCACCAAACCTAGTTAGAAGCAAAGTCAGATGGTTAAGGTTTCCTTCAGGTGAGCGACTTCGGCCCATTTGGTCATGGTATTCACCAATGTACTGGTTTTGCCTGTGTTGGTTGATTGCAGTATATACACAGATCATATGTATCAACATATTTTGGTCATTACCCTAAAAATCTGACAGAGTTAGGAAACAAGTATTTTCAACATTATTTCAAGAAAATACTTGAACCATGCAATACTGTTTTTGTCTGTTGCCAAATATACATAATTTCTTTCAAGCATTGTTGACACAGACTGAGGTCTATCTTTTTGCAGCTAGTAGCTAGCAGGAAAAGTTAGACCTTGTTCCTGTTAAAGCAAGATCTAGTTCCATAAATTTAAATCTGGAAAATATTGCAGTATTTACCTTGGTTATGATATTCCATTCTACTTTTCTTCAAATGTTACATTTCAGGTGAGGATCAGATCATTTTAATGAAGCAAAAGTGCAGACAGTACCAACGCATAGCTAGACGTGCCTCGAGCTTAGACGATAACGACTCGTTCAACCATGACTTAGTTCAGGTTTGAAATCTTAAACATGTGGAAATTTTTTGTGTTACTGTGTGTTCCATCAATCCACAGAAAATCTCAGTGAACATAGTTATAGAATTGTCTCTCCCATAGGTGAGAGAGACATATTGCTTTTGCCTCCGCCGTCTGTCTGTTCGCATTAAGTTTGTTTGCTGGCTGGATTTTGGAGTGATCAGTACCAACCCTAGTTATACATATCGCTGGCATGTTCCATTTTGCTGCACAAAATGGCTAAAAATAGAAAAAAATCTTGTCCGGCTTTCACAGGTCAAACTGCTAGACAGATTTCGCCAAACTTCACAGGAGTGATCAGTACCAAGCCTAGTTGTGCATATCGCCGACACGTTCAACTTCGCTCCACAAAATGGCCGCCAGAGCTAAAGGTATACATAGGGGGAGACATACGTTTTTGTGACAAAAACACCTACTGGTTAAGTCTCCCACACCACTGTGGTGGGAGACATATTGATTTACTCCTGTCTGTGTGTGTCTTTGTGTCAGTCCGTCTGTCTGTCAGTCACAAATCTTGTCTGCGCTGTAAGTCGAACAGTTTTCATCCGATTTTCACCAAATTCCTCGGCCAAGTTGGATAACTAGCCAAATTGGCCCAAGCACTTCAGAATTATGGCCCTTGAATTACCAAAAATACTGATGCCAGTGATACAGGTCTTGGTGCAGATATATACTGAAAGGCCATTTACTCCAAAACTTACTCCAAAATTATCAAAGGTATATTTTCTTTGAGTAAACAGTATATTATAAAGACAGACTTACTATTCAGATGATTAAGCAGTTGTTGGAGACATGGGCTTTTCTCAAAAGCAGCTTTAGTTTCTACTGATTTTATCTTTGAAATATGTAATATGCCCATTCAGGTCTCAAGGAAAAAGCTGTTTCTGGCAAAACCAATTTTTTTTGCCAACAAAATGAAATTATTTCATAGTATTACACTCTTTAGCTACGATTTATGGGATTGGTGTTGGAGCAAGCTGTAATGTTCTATCTACTATGCCATTTATCTGTGTTGCTGGTGCTAAAAGACAGATTTTCTACTTAACACCTGGGACCTTCTCCCACTATTCAACCCTAATGTCTCTTGAAATGCAACCACATCAGTGTGCATTTTGTAAAAGTCATTTCAGACCAAGTTTTGAGTGCAGAAATGCTTTGTAACTGTGTTAGAGCACGTTAAGGTTATCTGGAGCTGTTTTGTTGATGAATTACTCTTGCTTCTGAGGTAACAATAAAAAAAAAAACATACCGACTACTTTTTGTTGCAGGATAAACCATTTAAGGGTGATTTTGAGACTGGGGCTCCAAGTGGAGCAGGAAGTCACTTTGCCATTTATCCAGGAACTAAGTGGTGTGGATACGAGAACGTAGCAGAAAATATGCAAGACTTAGGTATCAAACTATTTTGACGATTGTCAAGTTTTAGTTGCAGTGGGGAAGCATACTGGAATCATCACTTGTAATTTAAACACATGTGTGATACTGTGGATACGGTACTGTATATTCTAAACAAAATACTTGATAGAGTATATTTAAGAACAGATACTGTAGACCAGATACTGTAGACTGGCAATTGTAAGTCAGATACTACAGTTAAGCTAGTGTATCCTGCTTTCTGTAAACCAGATACTGTAGACTATAAACTAGATACTGTTTACTTGACCAGATACTGTATACTGTATGTATGATGTTGACCATATATTGTATTCAAAACACCTGATACTGCAGACCAGATACTGTATATTGTAGACCAGATAATGCTGACCAGATATTATGATACAGTTATATAGATAAGATATTTTATTTTATAGATTAGATACTGTAGACAAAGTACTGTAGATAAACCAGGTACTATATATTGTAGACCAGGTGCTATGTATTGTAGACCAGGTGGTATGTATTGTAGACCAGGTGCTATATATTGTAGACCAGATACTATATATTGTAGACCAGATACTATATATTGTAGACCAGGTGCTATGTATTGTAGACCAGGTGGTATGTATTGTAGACCAGGTGGTATGTATTGTAGACCAGGTGCTATATATTGTAGACCAGATACTATATATTGTAGACTGGGTGCTATATATTGTAGACCAGATACTATATATTGTAGACTGGGTGCTATATATTGTAGACCAGATACTATATATTGTAGACCAGGTACTGTATATTGTAGACCAGGTGCTATGTATTGTAGAGCAGATACTATATATTGTAGACCAGGTACTGTATATTGTAGACCAGGTACTATATTGTAGACCAGGTACTAGGAGGGCTGATCCAAAGGAAATGTCACTGGTGCAGTAGTAATGTGTATAATGTACAGAAAACATCAGAAATGCATATCCAAGTACTTTGATCTATTTGCAATATTTTCTTAAGATATCAAATGATCCTGTATTTATTGAGATATGAACAAGCTTAAGCAGTACTCAGCAAACTAAATAAAATCTTTAAAAAGAGCCTATGGAAGCTTAGGATGCAACTGAGCGGAATAATAGCAGACTTGGTTTGATTGAGTCTGTTCATGAGAGGTAATGAAATGTGCAACACCTCTCACGCCCCCAAAAGTTGTATTGGCAAATGGTTACTTCACATCATTATAATGTCATATGATTTTGCGCATTAGTTTTGTAATGATTGGTGATAGATTAATTATGTCTCCCACCACACAGTGGTGTGGGAGACATATTGATTTACTCTTGTCTGTGTGTCTGTCTGTCACAAAGCTTGTCCGCACTCTAAGTTGAACATTTCTCATCCAATCTTCACCAAACTTGAACAAAATGTGTTTGCCAATAAGTTCTCGGCCAAGTTTGATAAATAGCCAAATTGGCCCAGGCACTTTGAAAAATTATGACCCTTGAACATAATTACCGATACACAGATGTAGGTCAGTTACTCCAACATGTGAATACCAGTAGGCCGCTTACTCCAACACATAAACAATATATAAAGACAGACTTACTATTCAGATGATTAGGCTGTTGTGGGAGATGCACTTTTCTCAAAAGCACCTCTAGTTCCTCTGTATTTTTCTATTCACAAAACAGTCATCATTTTCGCATACAGTGAAATGACATTACAGATATACTTTGTATTTCCATGTATTTAAAACGAAACAACCCTAGAAAATAATATCCTCTCATGTATTCATGCTCCATGGTCACTTTTGGATTAACCTTCATATAAATTGTAGATTAGATAATGCAGATCAGATACTATAGACCAGATACTGTATATTGTAGTCTGGATATACCAGTTATTTTGTATTGTAGACCAGGTACTGTATATTGTAGACAGAATATATCAGTTATTTTGTATTGTAGACAGGATATACCAGTTATTTTGTATTGTAGACCAGGTACTGTATATTATAGACAGGATATACTAGTTATTTTGTATTGTAGACAGGATATACCAGTTATTTTGTATTGTAGACCAGGTACTGTATATTGTAGACAGGATATATCAGTTATTTTGTATTGTAGACCAGGTACTGCATATGGTAGACAGAATATACCAGTTATTTTGTATTGTAGACCAGGTACTGTATATTGTAGACAGGATATACCAATTATTTTGACAGGATATACCAGTTATTTTGTATTGTAGACTAGGTACTGTATATTGTAGACAGGATATACCAGTTATTTTGTATTGTAGACTAGGTACTGTATATTGTAGACAGGATATACCAGTTATTTTGTATTGTAGACCAGGTACTGTATATTGTAGACAGGATATACCAGTTATTTTGTATTGTAGACCAGGTACTGCATATTGTGGACCGGGAGACAATCAAAATCCCCTTGATCAAAATCCCCTCCACTGAAAAATGACAGGGTGTTACAAAATCCCCTTCATACTTTTGCAGGGGGTATCATAATCCCCTCTGTGATTTTTACTTATTTCATCAAGTTCAAATACAACTATACACAGTTTAAAAGTCTGTTACATAAAGCACGTAAATACAATGCCTTTAGCAAACATAATTTAATTTGGGGCACTGATATCTATATATCTATAATGAAAATCACAGAGGGGATTATGATACCCCCTGCAAAAGTATGAAGGGGATTTTGTAACTCCCAGTCATTTTTCAGTGGAGGGGATTTTGATCAAGGGGATTTTGACATACACTCTTGTGGACCTGATACTGTATATTATAGACAAGAAAATGCAGAACAGATACTGTAGGTGAGATACTGTATGTTGAAGATTAGAAACTGTATATTGTAGAACACATATTATAGACCAGGTACTTTATATTGTAAACCAGATATTGTAGACTGCAAATTGTAGATCAGATACTGTATATGGCTAGATACTGTAGACCAGACAATGTAGACCATATACTGTATAGGGAAGACCAGATATTATATACTGTAGACCAGATAATGTATATGGAAGACCAGATAATTTATATTGTAGACAAGATACTATAGACCTGATACTGTATATGGAAGGCCAGATACTGTATACTGTAGACCTGATACTGTATATGGAAGACCAGATACTATATACTGTAGACCAGATACTGTAAACTGTAGACCAGATACTATATACTGTAGACCAGATACTGTATACTGTAGACCTGATACTGTATATGGAAGACCAGATACTATATACTGTAGACCAGATACTATATACTGTAGACAAGATACTATAGACCTGATACTGTATATGGAAGGCCAGATACTGTATAATGTAGACCAGATACTGTAAACTGTAGACCTGATACTGTATATGGAAGATCAGATACTATATACTGTAGACCAGATACTGTATACTGTAGACCTGATACTGTATATGGAAGACCAGATACTATATATTGTAGACCAGATACTGTATGGAAGACCAGGTACTATATACTGTAAACCAGATACTGTATATTGTAGACCTATACTGTATATGGAAGACCAGGTACTATATACTGTAGACCAGATACTGTATACTGTAGACCAGATACTGTATACTGTAGACCTGATACTGTATATGGAAGACCAGATACTATATACTGTAGACCAGATACTGTATATTGTAGATCAGATACTGTATATGGAAGACCAGATACTATATACTGTAGACCAGATACTGTATATTGTAGACCAGATACTGTATATGGAAGACCAGAAAGTTTATACTGTAGACCAGATACTGTATATGGAAGACCAGATACTATATACTGTAGACCAGATACTGTATACTGTAGACCAGATACTGTATATGGAAGACAAGATACTATATACTGTAGACCAGATACTGTATACTGTAGACCTCAGGCCCGTGTGCAGGATTTATTTGCTGGGGGGCTGAACCTGGGGTGGGTTTGGGAGGGGTATCCCCTCCCGATTGTGAAAATTTTTTAATATGGCACATGAATAGATGCATTTTCCTGCTACCTGAAACACCTTTAAGGATGCATGAATGTATTATATATTTAAGGAAAAGTCTACTTTTTAATAATTTCATCAAGCCTTTTCAATGTATGTATGATTGTACAGTCACAGTGTATGGACTTATTTTTCTGCATGATACCCAGTTGAAAAAAATATTGAAGTTTTAAGATGATTATTAAGTAGACTAGCTCCTATACTATGATGATTTTTTCCCCACATTTTTATGATTTCATGTAGTGAACTGAGCCAGTCGATATACTATGTCCAATATTACAATTTTAACATCAGTCCTCTTAGAAAATCTCTAGAATAGACTGGCTTTTGTCTTTATGAACATAAAAAAGAAAAAAAATCATAGAAATATCGTAATTATCAGTCTAGTGGCTAGTCTAATTATTAAGGGTATCCTATTTGCAAAATGGCCAAATGTTTTTAGATTTCCAACAAAACAAACGAAGTATAATGACAATTACTATTTACATCACAGATTTCAAATGACAATGAACTCTTAATTGTACCAAAGATCTATAAAAATAAATATGTGTGTATTTTATACTTCTTTGACTGTACAAACTATAACATCACAGCACATATTAAATGATATTTTTATGTATAAAAGCCCTTATAAGTAACGAGTTTTAGATGCGTTTTGTAAGATTTACTGAGAAACTACTTTTAAAACTATGAGAGTTTTTAAGAAAGGTTATTGGACCCAAAAGAGTAAAATTGATACAGTAGTTTCAAATCCATAATTGTTGTAAAATAAAAAGATAGGATAAATATCTATCAATTTAATAAATTTGGGGAATGTGCCTTAATGTAAAAACAAAATATAACCATCATAATGTTTCAATTTTCAGATTCATTTTATGATTTACTTAACAAAACCAACAATGTAATGATCATTTTATAACACTTCCAAAGAGTAAAAAACATATTAGTTTCTCCACTACCCAATCAAGTACCGATCAAGCGATCAATGAAGCATGCACAGATAAACTTTTATCTGTGACATGCCTGGGGCTAATTTCCACTACCGGACACGGTTTTATGGCTCTTTAGCCTGTGTATTGCTGTCAAATCAAGCCCGTTGCGCTGGTGTATAAATTTGTTAATTGAGGGGCCCATAGTAATAAAAATCGTAACTAGCCAGCCAGCTGGGGGGGCCCGGGCCCCCTGGCCCCCCGCCTGGACACGTGCCTGGACCTGATACTGTATATGGAAGACCAGATACTATATACTGTAGACCAGATACTGTATATTGTAGACCAGATACTGTATATGGAAGACCAGATAGTTTATACTGTAGACCAGATACTGTATATGGAAGACCAGATACTATATACTGTAGACCAGATACTGTATACTGTAGACCAGATACTGTATATGGAAGACCAGATACTACATACTGTAGACCAGATACTGTATACTGTAGACCTGATACTGTATATGGAAGACCAGATACTACATACTGTAGACCAGATACTGTATACTGTAGACCAGATACTGTATACTGTAGACCAGATACTGTATATGGAAGACCAGATACTACATACTGTAGACCAGATACTGTATACTGTAGACCTGATACTGTATATGGAAAACCAGATACTATATACTGTAGACCAGATACTGTATACTGTAGACCTGATACTGTATATGGAAGACCAGTTACTGTATACTGTAGACCAGTTACTGTATACTGTAGACCAGATACTGTATACTATAGACCTGATACTGTATATGGAAGACCAGATACTATATACTGTAGACCAGATACTGTATACTGTAGACCAGATACTGTATATTGTAGACCTGATACTGTATATGGAAGACCAGATACTATATACTGTAGACCAGATACTGTATACTGTAGACCAGATACTATATATTGTAGACCTGATACTGTATATTGAAGACCAGATACTATATACTGTATACCAGATACTGTATATGGAAGACAAGATACTATATACTGTAGACCAGATACTGTATATGGAAGACCAGATACTATATACTGTAGACCTGATACTATATACTGTAGACCAGATACGGTATATGTGGAAATGTTTAAGTGTTGCATGTTTTGTTCTGTCTAAGGGAGAGTAACATAAAAGATTTGATGGAATATTTTATTATCTGTTATTTCTCCTTGTGAAATACTAATTCAAATGATATCTGCTCTGAAACAAATAGTTGAAATACAAATTTTGTATATTTACATGCATCAGTTTAATGGGAAGTTTACTATATACTAAAGAAATGAAATTCGCAAATCATACTGGTCCAGTGCCTAAATCCGGACACTTTTGGTGGTTTTATGACGATAACTTTGCATTCCGAAACCGCACTTGCATCACATTTCAAATGTATAATTTTAGGTTCTTTTTAAATCTCTATGCAAAACAAGAAAATCGTATATTGCTGATTTCATCATAGAAAAAATCATCTGAAGTGGGCCAGTAAAAGCTGTCAAAATCGACCTTCAGAGTGCTTAAATATTCGGACACTATTTCAGTAGAATTTGTGCACCAAAAAATAACAATGAACACAACTTTGTTTGAAACAAAGCAGTCAGATTCAATCCTGTAAATGTATACAGACATCTCCATTCTATTGAAGTTTTATTACCTGTTAATCACGTGATCATGTGGACTAGTTTCTAATTTAATATGTAACTGCCAAATAGAACAATAATATAATACACAATAAAATCTATCTTAGCGAAAATTAATGTTTACAACTATTCTCACCCACATGCAGATTCTGTTGCTGTCGTTATACTTTTTGACGCAACTGTGCACTATAATGACGCCGTGCCGATTTTATCTTATGAATTGCTTCCCTTGTCTGCAAAATGCTGGCATTTTCTTCTCTGTTGAATTAATCATTATATAACAGAAATTGGTTAAATTTCTTAAATAGTTACGGAGGGTAGTACAGAATTGTAAAACATGTTTTACGTCAGTGGTGATCAACTAAGAAAAAGGGTCATCTGCAAAAGGCAGAATTGTTTTCTCATTAAATTAGTACCTCCCCTTACCTCAAATAACTGGCGTGTGCCGTATGACGTCATCCCTCACAACACACAGTTTTTAGCTCGACTATTCAAAGAATAGTCTAGCTATTCTACTCACCCTGGCGTCGGCGTCACACCTTAGTTAAGTTTTTGCATGCAAGTACATACAGCCATCAATTAAAGGCATATAGCTTTGAAACTTATTTTTTCTTTTTCTAGGTCAATTACCAACCTCTCTGGGTCAAGTCCCATAACTCTGACATGTATTTTGAGCAAATTATGCCCCCTTTTGGACTTTTTGGTTAAAGTTTGACATGCAAGTTACTATCTCCAAAACTAATGCCGATATTGATTTGAAACTTCACATGTGTCTTAGGGGTTATAAAACTAGTTGATAGCAGCAAGTCCCATAACTCTGACTTTCATTTTGGCCAAATTATGCCCCCTTTTGGACTTAGAATATTCTGGTTAAAGTTTTGCGTGCAAGTACATACAGCTATTTCTAAAAGGCATATAGATTTGAAACTTATTTTTTCTTTTTCTAGATCAATTACCAACCTCACTGGGTCAAGACCCATAACTCTGACATGTATTTTGAGCAAATTATGCCCCCTTTTAGACTTAGAAAATTTTGGTTAAAGTTTTATATGCAAGTTATTATCTCCAAAACTAATGCAGATATTGATTTGAAACTTCACATGTGTCTTCGGGGTTATAAAACTAGTTGATAGCAGCAAGTCCGATAACTCTGACCTTCATTTTGGCCAAATTATGCCCCCTTTTGGACTTAGCAAATTCTGGTTAAAGTTTTGCGTGCAAGTACATACAGCTATTACTGAAAGGCATATAGATTTGAAACTTATTTTTTAATTTTCTAGATCAATTACTAACCTCACTGGATCAAGTTCCATAACTCTGGCATGTATTTTGGGCAAATTATGCCCCCTTTTGGACTTTGAAAATTCTGGTTAAAGTTTTACATGCGAGTTTCTATCTCCAAAACTAATGCAGATATTGAATTGAAACTTCACATGTGCCTTAGGGGTTATAAAACTAGTTGATAGCAGCAAGTCCCATAACTGATATGCATTTTGCTCAAATTATTCCCACTTTTGAACTTAAAACTCTTTTGATATTTAACCTTTTTAGGTAATATTTTCCTGCCTCTGGGACAATATTTCGAATAGTCGAGCTTGGCTGTCTTACGGACAGCTCTTGTTACTTTTAGCGGTGCGGATATTTGAAGGTAATTTTCTCAGGAAATACTTACATTCACACACTGTTGTTGCCAACTGGTCATCAAAGCATTCGTCTGTGTCAGTCATGTTCATTCCAGTTAAAAATCATGATCTTTAAGCATTTTTAAAGGTGTCCGAATAATTAAGCACCGTCTGGATTTAGGCAACTGGACCAGTATATCCAGGGAAAAATTCAGCTGTTTTGGAAGAAAACATGAATTTTAAAAGAAATTTCCAACATGTATGTGTATACTTATTGTGTAATGAAATGGCAACTTCTATGCTATACCTCAGGAATAGCAGATGCATTGTGAAATTCCTGTATTGAGAATGTTCCAGCCATAGTCTTTGTCTGCATATCTCAGGAATAGCAGATCCTGTATTGAGATCCTGTATGTTCCAGCCATAGTTTCTGTCTATTTTAGGTGTTCATAATGAAACTGATGCCTGTTGTAGGACCCATGATCATTGCCCATACTACATTGACAGATTCCAGACCAAGTACCATTACTTTAACCATGATCCATGGACATTGAGTCACTGTGATTGTGACCAACATCTTTATGATTGTTTGAAGGTAATTCTGCATTAACCATGACCCACGGACATTGAGTCACTTTATAGTTGTTTAAATGTAATTTTGCTTTAACCATGATCCATAGGCATTGAGCATCTGTGGTTGTGACCAACATCTTTTTGATTGTTTGAAAGTAATTCTGCTTTCACCATGACCCATGGACATTGAGTCACTTTATGGTTGTTTGAAGGTAATTCTGCTTTAATCATGACTTTTGGATACTGAGTCACTGCAGTTGTGACCAACATCCCTATGGTTGTTTGAAAGTAATTGTACTTTAAAACATTTTTGCCCTGTCCGTCCATCCGTCTGAGCCTACGAATGAACATTTGTTGGGTATATAGAACAATAGGTAACGGTAAATTCTATTCATTCCGTAGTGTTTATTGGGTACTTTTTGTAGCATATTTGGTACTTTTTAACAAAAGAAATACCCAATAAAGGTCCATCTGTAGGAACATCTGCCCGTCCGTCCGTACGTCACACTTCATTTCCAAGCAATAACTGGAGAACCATTTGACCTAGAACCTTCAAACTTCATAGGGTTGTAGGGCTGCTGGAGTAGACGACCCATATTGTTTTTGGGATCACTCTGTCAAAGGTCAAGGTCACAGGGGCCTGAACATTGAAAACCATTTCCGATCAATAACTAGAGAACCACTTGACCCAGAATGTTGAAACTTCATAGGATGATTGGTCATATAGAGTAGATGACTCCTATTGTTTTTGTGGTCACTCCGTCAAAGGTAAAGGTCACAGGGGCCTGAAAATTGAAAACCATTTCCGATCAATAACTTGATTACCACTTGACCCAGAATGTTGAAACTTCATAGGATGATTGTACATGCAAAGTAGATGACCCCTATTGATTTTGGAGTCACTTTGTTAAAGGTCAAGGTCACGGGGGCCTGAACATTGAAAACCATTTCCGGTCAGTAACTTGAGAACCACTCGAACCCAGAATGTTGAAACTTCATAGGATGATTGTTCATGCAGAATAAATGACCCCTATTGTTTTTGGGGTCACTCTATTAAAGGTCAGGGGCCTGAACATTGATAACCATTTCCGATCAATAACTTCAGAACCTCTTTATCCAGAATGTTGAAACTTCATAGGATGATTGAACATGCAGAGTAGATGACCCCTATCGATTTTGGGGTTACTCTGTTAAAGGTCAAAGTCACAGGAGCCTGAACATGGAAAACAATTTCCGATCAATAACTTGAGAACCACTTGACCCAGAATGTTGAAACTTCATAGGATGATTGAACATGCAGAGTAGATGACCACTATTGATTTTGGGGTCAGTCTATTAAAGGTCAAGGTCACAGGGGCCTGGTCATGTAAAATCATTTCTGGAAAATAACTTGAGAACCACTTGACCTAGAATGTTGAAACTTAATAGGATGATTGGACATGCAGAGTAGATGACCTCTATTTATTTTGAGGTCACTTGATCAAAGGTCAAGGTCATAGTGTTGAAATTTAGCGGGATGACTTGACATGCCAAGTAGATGATCCCTATTGCAGCCAACCATCAGTGTCTCTTTGACTTTCGCTCCTGACCCCTATTGACTTCTTGCCTATAGGACTTTGCATTGGGGGAGACATGTCCTTTTTTACAAAAGCAATTTCTAGTTTACTTTACTGTTACCACGACCCATGGACACTGAGTCACTGCAGTTGTGACCAACATCCCTATGGTTGTTGAAAGTAATTGTACTTTAACATCGGTATTTTACTTTACTGTTACCATGACCCATGGACACTGAGTCACTGCGATTGTGACCAACATCCCTATGATTGTTTGAAGGTATTTATTTTTTACTTTAACCATGATAATATTATTCTAGTTTATTTTAACCATGAGCGTTGTCCATTGAGACTTGTAGAACTATAAAATGTCTGTAAGACTTAGCTTAGCATCTGTGTTGAACCTTCAGACTTGTAGCATATTGGGCTAATAGCAGTTTGTGATAAGTGACTTCAGTGACATTTTTTTGAATTCATGGTTATGCAGTCAAGATAATTATTTGTTTAGAATGATGGGAGTTTATTTGGACAAAATGATCTATTTATGAATAATGATTTAGGCTTATACTTCCAAATAAGAAGATAAAATCACAAAAGATTGTTAGTCATTGGGACTCATTTTTACAAGTTGCTTGGTTGTATCAGTCCAGGAAATTGAATCTATTAAATCAGTTTATAATTAATAATCCACAAATTCATGTTCCCACCAAAAACTTTTCTTAAACATGAAATTATATGCACACAAAATAAATAAATTTTCAGTATTGTATCTGGATAATAAAGATATGTTTATAATTTATAGAAAGTGGAAACTCCAACCTCTGATGAAGTAGGTAAACTGTTCTTCGGATTGCTAGATGTACAGTGTTTTAAATTCAAGACGGGAGAATATTGTCCCAATGAGTCATCAATCTTGTCACATCTCTGGTGCGGGAAGAAGAACAAGGGAGTCATGGCGGTTATGCAAGAATTCCCGCATAAATGGAATGAGGATGAGTCTTCATCGGATATCGTTGGTTAATGAAATAATTGTAAAGGTACACAGTTCTCAATAAAATGATACATAGACAGTTGCTGAAGTCTTCAACCTTTGAGGTTCACTTAATAAACTCAAGAGGTAGTTGTTTATACCATGTACAGGCAAACCTGTCTTCAAAGACCACCTTATAATGGGAGAGTAGAAAAGTGGTCTTTATTCACAGGTTAAAACATATTGCAAACGTAAGGAAATGGAATTGGTGTTTTTTGGAGAAAGATGGTCTCTCTCGACTGGCAGTTTTTATGACAAGTTTGATTGTACTGTGAAATTGTTACTGTTTGTGTTGATTCAATGTAGTTGCTTCTTTCCATGAAGTTAAAACCAGTTAAACAGGTAAATTTCCATTATTTTTTTAATTTGAAATCCACAACTAAACAGTAAATTTGGCATAAACCATGAAAATTTAACAAAGTTAATTGATTTTACAGTATACACACAGGAAGTAACAAAATTTTATAGGACAGAGTCCTGTAACCTAGGCACAATAACCGAATGTGGCCAAAATTACTACTGGACCAACAGGGATCTGGGATGTCATTTTGACGTCATTTTACCCTGGGTTAACACAATAAAAAATTGTTAACATAGATATTTTATATGAATAACTAATTCAAACAATTGAGTAGGCTAGTTGTTATTACGATTAAGTATATAGTAAACAACTTAATGCATGTTGACATCTGATGTATGATATACCCTATTCTGGTGACCTTATTATCAGAACATACGCAGAAAAACAATAATGAAATCAAGTGCACTCGTTGGCAGACTCTTCCATGAAGTAACATTTCATGTTTAAAAAGTGTTAAATGAAAATGTGTTAATTTTACAAACCATACTACAGTACATTTTGAAAAAAATATTGCAATTTCAAAGCCCTATACAGTATTGTAACAAAATAGCTGGAATCTTATTACTTCCTTTATCAACCGACCCCATTAACAAAAGCCCATCTTGCAAATACCGAGAAATCAGTATATTATACCCTTAAGGTTTTATGGCACTCTTCAAGCATTAATGGTGGAGGAAGGCCACAGGTCCCCCTATGGGCATTGCTCTTGTTTTTGGAAAGCAAGTGGGTAGAACTATCAACCCTCCATTAGCTAGCTGTAGAAGTTGCTATGAAAGAAGATTTCAGCCTGCAATGATCTATGTGCATATTATACACTTATAAAATGGCATTGGCAGACCGGAAATGGCTATGAGCAGAACTAAACCTGTATGTACATGAGGGCATGGCTTGAGTGCCCATATAGGCTTTAGCAGTGCTAATAATCTGACATAAATTTAATCTTCAAAGGGCATTCTGTGGCCTTAGCACAGCAAACAAATAAAAAATCATAGTTAAAATCATTGAACACTTATAAAAGATGGACGTTTCAGAAACCTCCAAAAGAACTACATGAAGCAGAAACATCCTTTTAGTCCTTGCTTGGCAAAATGTTAATGCTGTTATGCAGTAAGAAGAAATCAGCAAGATAACTGGCTTTTTCTTTGTAAATGGATTCTGTGAGTGAGCTAGGTGCAACTCTGATGTGAATCATGCATGTTTGTAATTATGTTTCCCCTTATTTTTTTGGGAAAAGTTTGTCTGCACTAAACTGCTGGTGAGATTTCAACCAAACTTTGTAGAAAGGTTCAGTAACATGGTTATTTTTGCATCTTTGTGTCGGCTAAAGGCTGAAAGTGTTTGACGAGTCTTTGCTATCGCCCGATTTCTCATTCACATTAAATGGCCTCACAACACAGCGAATCGATGTAGTTCCATTAGATTGTCTCTAATTTCAAAGAGTTCATTGATCGGATGAAGTTCAGTTATGTCCCATTTTGCTATGACCAATATACGATGTAATCTGTCAAATTTATGAAGTGTAATTGTGCAATACTCGAATAAAGCCACGTATTTTCTTCCGCGGTAACTCATTAAGCATAAACACGCATAACGATTCTGTGGGATTTGGTAATACATTTGCGCATATGATAATGATGACTAATTTTATGCCCTTTTGTCACAAAATAGCAAATATGATGTTCACAAATTCAAATAAAAACTGCGTATTAACTTATTAGCCAAACTATCCATTTGTTACCCTGTCCGCTTTAAAATCATTGCGCAAATAACAAATTTATTGCGCTGTGCATTTCATGAATTGCGCAGGCTTACCAAGCTTGTCGGAAATTTTGACTCAGTCTTTATGAAACTTGGTCAGAACATTTGTCTTGATGATTTTTAGGCCAAGTTCGAAACTGGATCATGTGGGGTCAAAAACTAGGTCAGTAGGCCAGATCAAAGGAAAAGCTTTTGAACACTCTAGAGGCCACAGTTGTGACCCAATATTTATGAAACTTGGTCAGAATGATTGTCTTCATGATTTCTAGGTCAAGTTCGAATCTGGGTTATGTGGGATCAAAAACTAGGTCACCCAGTCAAATCAAAAGAAAAGCTTGTGAACACTCTAGAGGCCACAATTTTGACACAATCTTTATGAAACTTGGTCAGAATGTTTGTCTTGATGATTTCTAGGCCGTGTTCGAAACTGGGTCATGTGGGATCCAAAAATAGGTCACTAGGCCAGATCAAAGGAAAATCTTAACAACACTCTAGAGACCCCAATTTATGTTTGAAGCTCATGAGAATTAATCAGAATGTTTGTCTTGATAATCTATAGGTCCTGTTCGAATCTGGGTCATGTGGGGTCAAAAACTAGGTCACACGGTCAAATGAAAGGAAAAGCTTGTGAACACTCTAGAGGCCACAGTTGTGACCAATATTTATGAAATTGGTCAGAATGATTGTCTTCATGATTTCTAGGTCAAGTTGAATCTGGGTCATGTGGGATCAAAAACTAGGTCACCAGTCAGAATCAAAGAAAAGCTTGTGAACACTCTAGAGGCCACAGTTTTTGACACAATCTTTATGAAACTTGGTCAGAATGTTTGTCTTGATGATTTCTAGGCGTGTTCGAAACTGGGTCATGTGGGTCAAAAACTAGGTCACTAGGCCAGATCAAAGGAAAAGTTGTGAACACTCTAGAGGCCCAATTTATGATCAATCTTATGAAATTTTGTCAGAATGTTTGTCTTGATGATCTCTAGGTCCTGTTCGAATCTGGGTCATGTGGGGTCAAAAACTAGTCCACACGGTCAAATGAAAGGAAAAGCTTGTGAACACTCTAGAGGCCACAGTTATGACTCAATCTTTATGAAATTGGCCAAATGTTTATCTTGATGATATCTAGGTCAGGTTTGATCTGGGTCATGTGGGGTCAAAAACTAGGTCAGTAGGCTAGATCAAAGGAAAAGCTTGTGAACACTCTAGAGGCCACAGTTGTGACTCAATCTTTATGAAATTTTGTCAGAATGTTTGTCTTGATGATCTCTAGGTCACGTTTGAATCTGGGTCATGTGGGCTCAAAAACTAGGTCAGTAGGCCAGATCAAAGGAAAAGCTTGTGAACACTCTAGAGATCAAAGTTGTGACCCAGTATTTATGAAACTTTGTCAGAATGTTTGTCTTGATGACCTCTAGGTAAATTTCGAAACAGGGTCATGTCGAATCAAAACATAGGTCAGTAGGCCAGATCAAAGGAAAAGTTTGTGAACACTCTAGAGGCCACAGTTGTGACTCAATCTTTATGAAATTTTGTCATAATGTTTGTCTTGATGATCTCTAGGTCAAGTTTGAATCTTGGTCTTGTGGGATCAAAAAGTAGGTCAGTAGGCCAGATCGAAGGAAAAGCTTGTGAACACTCTTGAGGCCACAATTTTGACTCAATCTTTTTGAACATGGTCAGAATGTTGTTTGATGATCTCTAGGTCCAGTTTAATCTGGGTCATTTGGGTCAAAAACTAGGTCACATGGTCAAATCAAAGGAAAAGTTTGTGAACACTCTAAAGGCACAGCTGTACTCAATCTATATGAACTTGGTCAATGTTTGTCTGATGATCTTTAGGGTAAATTCGAAATGGTCATTGGATCAAAACCTAGGTCAGTAGGCCAGATCAACTCTGGTGAGCGATATAGGCCATCATGGCCCTCTTGTTTGGTTAACTTATTTTTGGCCTTTGAAAAAGCTATATTTCACTATGTTTATACTGTGGCACCATTTCTCCACCAGTTCTATTCATATTTACATAAGATGTGTTTATCTGTAAATCCTGTTTATTATTTATAACAGACCAGATCATAATAGAAGTTTTTGAGAAGAAGAGTTATGTGCCCTTAATTTATCAAAAACGCTATATTTCTCTTTGTTTATGCTTGAGTACCGAACTGTCCCTCATTTTTTAACCAATTCTAATATGTGTGTACAGATGAGATCTCTTTCAAGTTATTATATGGTCTAGATCAGATAAGTAGTCCGAGTGTTATATACCCTGGAGTTAAGAAAAGTGCCATATTTTAATGATTTCCATTTCTGTTTCCGGAAGAATTAAGTTGTATTACAAAGATTGTACTGCTTCAGGTTTATGTTTGTCTTTTGCCCGACACATGTTTTTGTGTTATTCTGAGATATTGCACATCTTTTTATCTTGACATGAAGTGGTACATGTGTTTTTTTCAAAAGTTGGTGACTGCATTTTCTTGTAACAGTTACTGTATTAAAGATAAGATCTGGCTGAATTTTAAATTCTTTGTTACCTAAATATTTACATATATTCTATTATTTGAACAAATGCTGTATATGGCAATACCACAGTTGTAAAGTTCATACAAATAAATTGACACAATAACACTCTATTATGACAGATTACAAGTTATCTTTTAAATGAAGGTTTACATTGTGGTAAAGGGAGGGAAGCCATAAATTTCTACTTGTAAGAGCCTAATTCTACTTTTTATTTCAGTCGAAGCTGAAAGAAAATATTTATCAGTAATTAAGTGCTATAATTGATTTTTGTGAATTTGATACGATCAGTTAAGGTAAAGCATGCTGACTTACCCTTTGTTAAAAATGGATTGTGCGAGTGTCCCATGTGATAAATTAAGCAGACGACACAGCATCATGAGCATACAGGTAGAACAGAATGGCGGAAACCTACTGGATTAAATCTTTACAACCAAATTAGTGTAAAAATGTTGACGGATCAGGATTATCTCTTCATTAAAAAAAAAACAAATTGGATAAAAATTTATTAAAAACATGAAATAAGGAAAAAGATGGATAAATATTTAAAAATTGAGCCAGCATCTTTGGAAGAAATGGTAAAGAGATTACATTGTTTTGTTATGTATTTTACATGTATAACATATATATGCCTTTGTAAGAAAGAAATTAGATATAAAAAGGATGAGTTACTTTGTTAATGGAGCAGTTTATCACCGATATAATTCATTAATGTACACTATACAGTCATTATTTGTATGATAAATAAAGTATAGTCAGATAGCAAAACAAGTTTTATCATGAAAATGTATAGTTATTTGATTGCAGAGAAAAAATCAATTGGTTGATTTTATAAATGGCATCCTGCAGATTTGGTATGAATAAATAGATAATTCAATAGCCTATCTCTATATACACCTTAAATAATGCAAATCAATAATAAATAGAATAAAGCAATGCAAAGACCTGTTATATACATGTAAGAATAATGTACACTATTTGAATATTTTTGCCTATGGTAAATGTAATGGATAATTGAACAGAAAATAAAGTTAGAAACCCTTTATATGAAAAGATGGGAACATGAGCTTTCTGAAATTGGATCTTGTAATTTTGTAGTTTTATAGATATTTTAATATGACTTCTGAAATGAAAGGGGATTGAAGGGTCAAAGTAGGGTCAGTAGAAGGAAAGGTCCATTTATTTTGTTTATATGAGTCAACTTAAGGTGAGTACCCAATTTATATTTCAGTCAAAAAGACCTGGACAATTCGTACCCCCAAAAATATTAGGTTTCCTTGATAAACCAACTTTTTTAACCCAAACATCTGATAGATTTGTGTAATTTTGTCATTGTTATGGTGTTGTTCTTAAATAATGTTTCAAGGAAAATATTGAGCACACTACCCAGTCTTTGTTATTCACTGAATTTTCTATTTGTCCTCAGTTTTGAAAATATAAATTAAATGCTACATTATAGAATTTTTTTCTTATAGGCTCAACAAGACTTATATAGCCAGCTAATTTAACCCATATGAAGTGGTCAGCCACTATATTTATGTAAATGTGAAGACACTGTATGTATAAGATATGTAAATGAAATTCATCAGATAATTAGCTTTATTATAGCAGTAAAGAATCCAGACAAACTCTCTCATAATTTTGTTACCCAGGGTGCATAACAGGGTCTGGCTTTTTATCGCCAGCTGGCAGATGACAAGTCTGGAAAGATTTTCATAAAACATGCAAAGTACACAACATATCTTGTTCATTAAAACAAAACTAAGGGGGTATTAAACACCTTTAGTGATAGCTCTAGTCTAAGTATCTTACCATCAGATTTTGCCAGTTTCAGTCATTTGGATATTTCCAAATTACCTCCCTAATACAGCTTGATTTGTAAAAAAAATCATATCTTTTACTGAAGGTTTTGTCATAGGTGTCCAAATTACAGGTGCCCAATTTTTTGGCTGCACTTACGCACCACAGACTGCCCGAGCATCAACATAATATATATCTACCATGTTGTGCACTGTTACTCATTTTACTATACCTGTGTTATGATTAAAAATAAAATCTTTCTTTATCACTGTATAAAAGTGTAGACATTTGATAAAAGGTACCCAGATAATATTTTGTGTCTGAGGGTGTTCAATGGATGATTGCTTAGATTTTATGATTGCACATAATTATAGGAACTTGATAGTTGAGCATTGATTTTAAATAGTTTTGAAAGAATGTCTCTCAAAGTGCATGTCAGCACATTTTTTCAGTGTATTTCACATACCTGCTAACTTCCTGAAATAATGTGAATGGGTTTCTGAGATAAAGTAAGTGAGTTTTTGAAATACATTATTAATGAGTCTCTGTCTGAAATAAAATAGGGGTCATCTGCACGGCATGTCTAATAACCTTATTAAGTTTGAAGGTTTTGGGTTAAATGGTTGTCAAGCTATTGATCAGAAATGGTTTTCTATGATCTGACACCTGTGATCCCAAAATCAATAGGGGTCATCTCCTCTGCATGTCCAATCATCTTAAGAGGTTTCAAAATTCTGGGTCAAGTGGTTCTCAAGTTATTGTTTGGAAATAGTTTTCCATGTTCCGGCCCCTGTGACCTTGACCTTTAATGGAGTGACCCCAAAAACCATAGGGGTCATCTACTCCATAAGCCCTATCACCCTACAAAGTTTGAAGGTTCTAGGTCAAATGATTCTGCAGTTATTGATCGGAAATGAAGTGTGACAGATTGACCAAAACATGGAAAACCATTTCCAATCCATAACTTGAGAACCACTTGACCCAGAACATTGAAACTGGGATAATTGGACATGCTGATTAGATGATCCCTATTGCATTTCAATCACTAAGCCAACCATCAGTGTCTCTTTGACTTTCGCTCCTGCCCCCTATTGCCTTCTTGTCTATTACTTCCATTTTAGGTAGCTTTGGTCAAGGTCATTGTCACTTAATACAGAAAAATGGTTTTCAGTCAATAATTAAAAATGAGTAGCTTCAAAAAGAATGAATTTCAATTGCATTTAAAGGGTGAAACATTTATCCCGTTCAGTTGGGGATTCCAATTCACTGAATTTAAACAAGCAGCAGTATTTCATAGGAAGCAGTCTGCCTAAGAATTAATTACTTTTTAGCTCACCTGAGCCAAAGGCTCATGGTGAGCTATTGTGACCGCTCAATGTCCGTCGTCCGTTGTGTGTCGTCCGTCGTGTGTCCGTCAACATTGGACAGAATTACACCAAACTTCACAGGAATGATCCTTGGGTGGCCCCCTTTCAAAATTGTTCAAAGAATTGAATTCCATGCAGAACTCTGGTTGCCATGGCCACCGAAAGGAAAAACTTTAAAAATCTTCTTCTCAAAAACCAGAAGCCCTAGAGCTTAGATATTTGGTTTGAAGCATTGCCTAGTGGACCTCTAGCAAATTTGTTCAAATCATGACCCCAGGGTCAAAATTGACTCCGCCCCAGGGGTCACTTGATTTTACATAGGAAAATTTAAAAAAAAATCTTCTTCTCAAAAACCAGAAGGTCTAGAGCTTAAATATTTGACATGTAGCATTGCCTAGTGGACCTCTACTAAAATTGTTCAAATCATGACCCCGGGGTCAAAATTGGAAAATCTTCAAAATTTTTCTAAAAATAAACCAGAAGGCCTAGGGCTTAGATATTTCACATGTAGCATTGCCTAGTAGACCTCTACAAAATTTATTCAAATCTTGACCCCCGGGGTCAAAATTGACCCCACCCCAGGGGTCACTTGATTTTACATAGGAAAATCCTCTAAAAATAAACCAGAAGGCCTAGAGCTTAGATATTTGACGTGTAGCATTGCCTAGTGGACTTCTACAAAATATGTTCAAATCATGACCCCCGGGGTCACAATTGACCCCGCCCCAGGGGTCACTTGATTTTACATAGGAAAATCTTCAAAATTTTTCTAAAAATAAACCAGAAGGCCTAGATCTTAGATATTTGACATGTAGCATTGCCTAGTAGACTTCTACAAAATTTATTCAAATCATGACCCCCGGGGTCAAATTGACCCCGCCCCATGGGGTTTCTTGATTGTACATAGAAAAATCTTCAAAATTTTCTAAAAATAAACCAGAAGGCCTAGAGCTTAGATATTTGACACGTAGCATTGCCTAGTGGACCTCTACAAAATTTGTTCAATCATGACCCACGGGGTCAAAATTGACCCCGCCCGAGGGGTCACTTGATTTTACATAGGAAAATCTTCAAAAAATTCTAAAAATAAACCAGAAGGTGTATTGACATATAGCATTTCCTAGTATGGACCTCTACAAAATTTGTTCAAATCATGACCCCCGGGGTCAAAATTGACCCTGCCCGAGGGGTCACTTGACTTTACATAGAAAAATCTTCAAAAAATTTCTAAAAATAAACCAGAAGACCTAGATCTAAGATATTTGACATGTAGCATTGCCTAGTAAACTTCTACAAAATTTGTTCAAATCTTGACACACGGGTCAAATTGACCCAGCCCCATGGGGTTACTTGATTGTACATATAAAAATCTTCAAAATTTTCTAAAAATAAACTAGAAGGCCTAGTGCTTAGATATTGACCTCTACAAAATTTGTTAAAATCTTGATCCCCCAGGGTCAAATTGACACAGCCGCAGGAGTTACTTGATTGTACATAGGGAAATCTTCATAAATTTGCTAAAAATAAACCAGAAGGCTTAGATCTTAGATATTTGATATGTTACATTGCCTAGTAGACTTCTACAAACTTTGTTCAAATCATGACCTCCGGGGTAAAGTTGGCCCCAACCCAGGGGTTACTTGATTGTACATCAGAAAATTTTCCAAAAAATTTCTAAAAATCATCAGTTTGACATTTGAAACATGTAGCTCATATTACTCAGGTGAGCGATCCAGGGTCATCATGACCCTCTTGTTTACTAAATGTTAATGACAAATTTCACCTACATATATAAACTCCTTATTTATTCAATGTTGATATACTACAACAGTAAGTAACTACAGATGAGACCTGGTGTTGTGATTAATCATACATAGTTTAGGTGGAGCTAGACAAAAAATCACCAAAAGCATTATATAGTTCAGGTATTTTAAAAAATAAAGTTTAATGACATTAATTTACATTGATTGATTGTAGAACAGCTGTTAGAGACATTAATTATATATAAATTTAAACTGGGGGATTTTAGTTTAAAATATTTTGTTCAAAGTATTCCAAATGCAAGTGTGAACTTACCTAGCCGTGCACACTTCATAAATCAGCTTACAAATCAATCATTATTAAATAACTTTGTTATTTATCATTGAAATGAACAGATTTACAAAATATTTAATATTTGCCACTTAATCCATTCCTTAATCCGGTGTCTGGATTAACTCTTTATGTCAAAGTAATACAATTTGGTGTTTCTTAATTATAAACACACCAGAGTGCTTCTATGACCTGTGTTTTGGAACATAATGACTGGATTTTTCCTTTTCATCTGACATTTTACACAAATTAACTTTGGTAAGATTTCATTTTAATCATTTTATTACTGATTTTTGCATCCCATCTTGGAGTAAAAAATAACAAAATAAGCAAAAGCCCTATAATGCTTTTATCAAGAGTTACTCTTTTATAAACTGTGTAGATCTCTTCAGAATTAAAAAAACTTGTAAGTTTATGTCTTGCAGACATGTCCTGTTTATAGGTTAAACAAGGACAGGATGCTGGACTTATCATACTTGACCATTCAGGTTTTGGAACATCTTTTTGTAGCTTTTTCTTGTCACCTGATAAAGATGTCATTCTCCTCTGTCAAAATATAATTGACTATATCAGAGTAATCATCACTTACTTACATACTGTCATATAACACTAAACGTCACGGACCTGATCAAAACACTATAATTTAATGCTTCATACTTTTATAGAACATAAAGATAGTCACTGTAGTGAAGCTACTGTCTAAAGTAATAACATTTAATGTAAAATTATACATTAAAGATGTTTACTTTTTAGCGCCTCAATGTTAATTGGTTTTTTATATATATATATATATATTCTATTGATGTTCTTGTACTGATCAGATAACACTTATATTACTTAAATATTAGATATGGAAATCATATACGAACAAGAGGTCCAAAATCGGATCTTGGTAAGAAAATGTTAAGAGATAAACAGTACCTTTTGTATTTTATGTTAAATGGCTTTTAAGGCTTCAGAACTGTTTAAGAAATTCTATGGGGCATTTTAACACATATTGAAGGAATAGTTAAGTAATGATGCCATGATGTGTGCACAGAGTCGCTACATTATCAGACAATTAGACTGTGCTGTACTGTCCTTGGTGCACAGAGTCGCTACATTACCAGACAATTAGACTGTGCTGTACTGTCCTTGGTGCACAGAGTCGCTACATTACCAGACAATTAGACTGTGCTGTACTGTCCTTGGTGCACGGAGTCGCTACATTACCAGACAATTAGACTGTGCTGTACTGTCTTTGGTGCACGGAGTCGCTACATTACCAGACAGTTAGACTGTGCTGTACTGTCTTTGGTGCACGGAGTCGCTACATTACCAGACAATTAGACTAGCTGTACTGTCTTTGGTGCACAGAGTCGCTACATTACCAGACAATTAGACTATGCTGTACTGTCTTTGGTGCACGGAGTCGCTACATTACCAGACAATTAGACTGTGCTGTACTGTCTTTGGTGCACAGAGTGGCTACATTACCAGACAATTAGACTGTGCTGTACTGTCTTTGGTGCATGGAGTCGCTACATTACCAGACAGTTAAACTATGCTGTACTGTCTTTGGTGCACGGAGTGCACGGAGTCGCTACATTACCAGACAATTAGACTATGCTGCTACATTACCAGACAATTAGACTATGCTGTACTGTCTTTGGTGCACAGAATCGCTACATTACCAGACAATTAGACTGTGCTGTACTGTCCTTTGTGCACAGAGTCGCTACATTACCAGACAATTTGACAATGCTGTACTGTCTTTGATGCACGGAGTCGCTGTACTGTCTTTGGTGCACGGAGTCGCTACATTACCAGACAGTTAGACTATGCTGTACTACCAGACAATTAGACTATGCTGTACTGTCTTTGGTGCACGGAGTCGCTACATTACCAGACAGTTAGACTATGCTGTACTGTCTTTGGTGCACAGAGTCGCTACATTACCAGACAGTTAGACTATGCTGTACTGTCTTTGGTGCACAGAGTCGCTACATTACCAGACAGTTAGACTATGTACTGTCTTTGGTGCACAGAGTCGCTACATTACCAGACAGTTAGACTATGCTGTACTGTCTTTGGTGCACGGAGTCGCTACATTACCACAGTTAGACTATGCTGTACTGTCTTTGGTGCACAGAGTCGCTACATTACCAGACAGTTAGACTATGCTGTACTGTCTTTGGTGCACGGAGTGGCTACATTACCAGACAATTAGACTATGCTGAACTGTCTTTGATGCACGGAGTGGCTACATTACCAGACAGTTAGACAATGCTGTACTGTCTTTGGTGCACGGAGTGGCTACATTACCAGACAGTTAGACAATGCTGTACTGTCTTTCAGACATCCCAACTTTTTCTGAATGCCAAGTGGGAGTTTTTGCTTTCCAAAGTGGGAGATTGAGGTGTTCAAGTGGGAGATTTTATACCGCGGTAATAATGTTCATGATAACGAAGCTTTTAACAAATCTAATGATAATATAAACTTATTTGCCCTTATAAAATCACTAGTCTTAAAAAAATTCACTTGTCTATATCTTATTATTCATGCATTTTTAATGTTTTGGAACAATAATACATGAAGCCTTCTGTGCAAAATTAAATAGTTATGGCACTTTAAGCACTATGTCTAAATTCAAAACACCACTGAGAATTAAACCTGCACTTTTATAGGAGAGATCGCCGTGACGTCACGCGTTAACATCTGTTTATCTGGTGGTTGGCAAAACAAATGATTTTAACACCGTTTGCGTATTGAATCAGAATTTTTAATTTTTAATAACTTTTTTGCTCATTTATGGATTTTCAAAATTCAAAAAGATTTGAAATACTAACAATCTTCATATTTTTGTATCCAAATATCTTTTTTCAATGAATAACCGTTTTAAATGACATATAATTTTAAAAGCTGCGTAGTGATTTTCACAACCTTTAGAAAAACAGTGTAAGTTAAGCGTTCATAATTAATCCATTTTATTTCGAAATAACAATTAAAAGTAATCAATAAATTGCTTGTTTTATAACCTTTCCATTGATCAAAAAATTATTTATGTAATTTGTGTTTTAAGAAAGTTTAGACCGTTAGAAAAACATCACTGCTTACAAAAAACATGGACGGTCGGCTTCTGCCCACCCGATCACTGTCTTATCAGTTCTAAAAATAGAATTTGTATACAAACACGATCTCTCCTATTTCTTTTGTTGGAAAGAAGACTCCCCATGTGAATTTTACTTGACAAACAGTACAGCTGTTAGAACTGTAAAAACAAAATGTATATAGCTAAAAGAATAAAAGTTCAAGCAATAGAAAATTTACTGTTTGATTCTCATCCCTGTCAACCAGTATTTAAAACCCCTGGCTCAAATAATTTTATTGATCAAAATCCTGTTATCCAAAATTGAATGTCCGGGTATTGTTACACTTTCGTAGATTTGCCTAAATCTCCAGTTAAAATGATGTGTTTGACAAATTGTTATGATGCAAAGACAGTTTAACAGCATTTGATAGTAAGTGGTATTAAAATTTACCATGACATTTCCTCTTATCAAAATGATTTTAAGAGAAATGTTTTTTAAAACCTAGCAGGTTGACTCGGCGACCATCTACTTTCGATTTCAAAAAGTTACAGAAAAAGGTAAAGCCAGTATAATTTCTAATCTAAATTTGATTGAATTTAATTAGATATCTAATGTCTGGATTTTAATTTCAACTGTGACACATTAATCAACACCTGGCTTTGTTAAATCGTGTAATAAACAATAATCAGCATGGGTAGAATAAGGTGCGAAAATATCCGAAAGCTGTTGTTTACAGACTCGTCAGTAGTGATACAGTATCAGATAGGCGCAAAGAAGCGGATTATTTCATAATTTTTGTGTGTTTATGTTGTTTTGTTTTTTTAATCGGGAGATTGAGACTTCTGATCGGGGTGATCGGGTTTTACAACCAGAATCGGGAGAAACCCGATCGGATCGGGAGAGTTGGGATGTCTGGTCTTTGGTGCACGGAGTGGCTACATTACCAGACAGTTAGACTATGCTGTACTGTCTTTGGTGCACAGAGTCGCTACATTACCAGACAGTTAGACTATGCTGTACTGTCTTTGGTGCACAGAGTCGCTACATTACCAGACAGTTAGACTATGCTGTACTGTCTTTGGTGCACGGAGTCGCTACATTACCAGACAATTAGACAATGCTGTACTGTCTTTGATGCACGGAGTCGCTACATTACCAGACAGTTAGACTATGCTGTACTGTCTTTGGTGCACGGAGTCGCTACATTACCAGACAGTTAGACTATGCTGTACTGTCTTTGGTGCACGGAGTCGCTACATTACCAGACAGTTAGACTATGCTGTACTGTCTTTGGTGCACGGAGTCGCTACATTACCAGACAGTTAGACTATGCTGTACTGTCTTTGGTGCACAGAGTCGCTACATTACCAGACAGTTAGACTATGCTGTACTGTCTTTGGTGCACGGAGTCGCTACATTACCAGACAATTAGACTATGCTGTACTGTCTTTGGTGCACAGAGTGGCTACATTACCAGACAGTTAGACAATGCTGTACTGTCTTTGGTGCAGGGAGTCGCTACATTACCAGACAGTTAGACTATGCTGTACTGTCTTTGGTGCACGGAGTGGCTACATTACCAGACAATTAGACTGTGCTGTACTGTCTTTGGTGCACGGAGTGGCTACATTACCAGACAATTAGACTGTGCTGTACTGTCTTTGGTGCACGGAGTGGCTACATTACCAGACAATTAGACTGTGCTGTACTGTCTTTGGTGCACGGAGTGGCTACATTACCAGACAATTAGACTGTGCTGTACCGTCTTTGGTGCACGGAGTCGCTACATTACCAGACAATTAGACTATGCTGTACTGTCTTTGGATAAAATTTGTAAGATTACCATGTTACACTGTCATTTAAACTGTGGACAAAGTTGTTAGATTACTATGCCTTACTGTACTATATATTGTGCACAAAATTGTTAAATTACCATGCCATACATTATTATATGCTGTGCACAAAATTGTTTAATTATATGGCCATACTGTATTATAAGCTGTTCACAAAATTGTTAAATTATCATGCCATACTGTTTTTTGAGCAGTACACAAAACTGATAGTGATACTATAAGCTATCCACATAAATGTTAAACTACCATACCATACTGTAATGTAAGCTGTGCACAAATTTGTTAAATTACCATGTGATACTATACTGTAACCTGTGCTCAAAAATGTTTAATACTGTGCGATATGCACAAATTGAATAATTTACTATGCCATACTGTGCTGTAACCTGTTTGCAAAAACTGTAAACTGTTCACAACTCTGTTAATTACCATGCTATACTTTGCTGTAAGTTGTACACAAAATCGTAAAATCACCATGATGTTATATATTTCAAGATGTGCACAAAATTGTTAAATAACCATGCCATATTGTAACTGTAAGCTGTTAACATTTATCTCCATATTTTGAAAAGGGAAATTCAAAGAACACCAAATTATAGAAAGAAAGAGTTGTTTTACATGGAAATTCAACAGCATATAAGACATGTATATCACTCTACAATAAGATCGTCAATAAACAGTTATATACATTTTATTCCAGAAAAGGACAACATAAAGGGGTCACACTTTTCAATATTTCAGCACCTTTAAAAACTTACCATTTTCAAAGAACTGTTGCATATCTTGGTTTGATGCATTGACAACAAAGTCCCATTGCTGAAAATTCACATATCTAGGTTTAACGTAGTTTTCATCAATGTTTATTAACCAGGTTTTCAACGAAAACCCGAGTTATTAGATTGGGGTAGATGTCGGTCGGGCAGGCGGCGGCGTCAAACTCAGGTGTTTCCGGTCAATAACTTTTGTTTCGGTAAAGATATTTGAATAAAACTTGGTATGTATGTAGCTTATATCAAGACAAAGGCTGGGATTGATTTTGGGGTTTCTGGGGTCAAGGTCAAGGTCACTGTTACTTAAAATAGAAAAGGGTTTCCGGTCAATAACTTAACTTAGGAATGAGCTATCATGATGAAACCTGGTGTATAGAAAACTTATATAAAGTTGTAGCTTGGGATAGATTTTGGGGTTTCTGGGATCAAGGTCAAGGTCATTGTTACTAAAAATAGGGTTAGGTTTGGGTTAGGGTTAGCATATCTTCTACATGCATGGAGGGATTTTGATGTAACTTGGCACAATTATACATCATCATGAGACGAAGTGTCTTGCGCAGTTCCCTTCTTTAGAATTACTTCCCTTTGTTGTTACTATAAATAGCTTATATTGTAACTTTTTCATTACTAGACGTAGGGAAAAATCGAGACCACTTTTCTGTAGTACAACATGCATGTTACATCCAATTTTGAGGTGTATTTTGACCAATCTCTACCTGGTAAGGATTTCTGTGTGGACTTACAATTTTTTTTTTTTTTTTTTTTTTTTTTTTTTTTTTTAAGATTAACTTCCCTTAGTTGTTACAATAAATAACTTATATTGTAACTTTTTTATAATTGACCGTAGGGAAAAACCAAGACCACTTTTCTGTGGTACAACATAGTTGTTACTTTCTAATATTAGGTGTATTTTAAGGTATCTCTACCTGGTAAGGAGTTCTTTTGTGGACTTAGAAAAACAAAAGAATTACAATGATTACTAAACAACCACAAAATTAAAATTGCATCTGCAAATACAGGTGCTAGAGTAAAGAAATTTGCTGTGACGGGCGTATATTGTGACATTCTGGCACTCTTGTTTATTCTTATGAAAAGTGTTGAAAACCTGGTTTCGTGGCATTGCCGCTTTTCTTGTTTTTATTTCTTTACAAATGGCAATCTTTTTATGCCCCCGAAGGGAGGCATATAGTTTTTGAACCGTCTGTCTGTCTGTCCGTCTGTCGGTCTGTCAGTCTGTCCGTCTGTCCGCAATTTTCGTGTCCGGTCCATATCTTTGTCATCGATGGATGGATTTTCAAATAACTTGGCATGAATGTGTACCACAGTAAGACGACGTGCAGTGCGCAAGACCCAGGTCCGTAGCTCAAAGGTCAAGGTCACACTTAGACGTTAAAGGATACAGGGTTCAAGCTAGCCCAGAAAAATTGGGAGAAGTGACTTCTCCCTTCAGTGAAAATAGGGAGAAGTTTTCTCAGAACAGGGAGAAGTGAGGCTGCGGGTCAAAACAGTCATTAATTAAACCGTATATTACAGTTTTGATGGTACAGCACAAAGGAATAACATTTCAAAACAACACATATTTTACTTATAAATAAGTACAAAATACCAAGTATCAAATACAAACACACACAGTGAGCATGTATTTATGCAGTAGTTTGAAACATTCATAAATAATACTAAATCACCATCAGTATTATAACAGGCATGTGTAGTGTTATTTGCTGTTCGGCTCATGTGTCATGACCCCTTGCATTGCATTATCAAATTTTGCCAGTCTACATATAACACAGTGCGATTTGCCGGGCTCATCTTCCTTCCACCAGTCAAAACTAACAATAGAAAATTATTTTTCAATTCTTATCCATGCACACCCCTGTTTCAAACCCCAGCTGGTCAAAATCCGGATATCCAAAATTTTATGTCCGGATACTGATACACTCATAAGCATTGCCCAATTCTCGAGTCTAAAGAATATATTTGACAAATTGTGATGATGGAAAGAAAATTTAACGGCACTGGACAGTATCTAATATCAAAGTCTACAATGACAATACCTTTTATTGAAGAAAATTAAGAAAAATGTCCATGAAATACCGGCAAGTTGTCACCGCGAGCAGACATTCTGACAGCCTACTTTCGTTTTCAAAAAACTTTAACAAAAAGATAAAAGCTAATGTGTTCTTATCTAAAATTGATTGTGACTGATTGAAATTAAATACATGTTGTCTGAATTTCAATTTAATTTATGTATAACACGAGAATATTTACGTCTGGCAGCCGCAATTAAAACCATACATTACGAACAACTCTGGTTATTATTCAGAGCTTTTCTTTAGGCCCTATCGGTCAATTTGCAATGGGCTATCATCCTATAACCAGCTACTGACTCTTGCGCCGACATACTTGTGTTTTTGTTTTTATTTACCCTACTTTTGACAGTTTTTAGTTGTTTGTTTTCACACGTGATGCACACACTTTTTATCCGTGATGCACAAAATCAATTAAAGGCAATTTTGTTTCGCCTCGTTTGATTGGTGTTTCCAAAGTTTTCGACCAATTAAAATCATCCTAACGATATTCGGTGATAGGCGGAGCATACTTTGTTGACACGTGAAGTTCACAACCCGTAACGGGAGAAGTTTCGCTAATTGATTATGTAATGTTTTTACAAGCTGATTAGAAGCTGATAGATGTGATATATACATGTATGATAACTGCCTCGGGCGCCAGATTTTAGGGCGACTTGTTTTTCGCTTTTCTGTACAAACAGAGCGAAGTCATCAGAAAAAAAGCGACCACTTCGCTCACGTCGCCTAGAAGCGTGGACCCTGGGATAGTGCATTGATTGGCGTGTCCGGTCCATATCTTTGTCATGGATGGATGGATTTTCAAATAACTTGGCATAAATGTGTACCACAGTAAGATGACGTGTCGTGCGCAAGACCCAGGTTCGTAGCTCAAAGGTCAAGGTCACACTTAGATGTTAAAGGATAGTGCATTGATGGGCGTGTCCGGTCCATATCTTTGTCATCGATGGATGGATTTTCAAATTACTTGGCATGAATGTGTACCACAATAAGACGACGTGTCACACGCAAGACCCAGGTCCGTAGCTCAAAGGTCAAGGTCACACTTAGACGTTAAAGATCATTTTTCATGATAGTGCTTTGATGGGCATGTCCGGTCCATATCTTTGTCATTCATGCATGGATTTTAAAATAACTATGCATGAATGTGTGACACAGTAAGATGATGTGTCTCGCGCAAGACCCAGCTCCATAGGTCAAAGGTCCTAAACTCTAACATCGGCCATAACTATTCATTCAAAGTGCCATCGGGGGCATGTGTCATCCTACGGAGACAGCTCTTGTTTTAAAAGGGGGACAACTTTTTGAGAATATTTTAAGTATGCAGTTGTACAGGACAATAGGATAAAACAAGTCTTGCTACGAACTAGATAATTTTTTTTTTATAATAATTTTGTTATATATTTTAACTTCATTAGTCTTGGCTCTGACCCAGTGTTTTAAGAAGAAAAGGGACATAATTATATAAAATTTGAATAGCCTCAGGAGTTACCTCCTGTGAACAAAACACAGGGTCTGAACACAGACTAGGGTAAAACATGTAATGGACAAGTAAGATTGTTGGTAAAGATGCTGCTCTTTTACAAAATATTTCTGTGGTTTGGTGATACACTTCTAAACCTTAACAAACTCATTAAATCACCATGGCATACTCTACTGGAAGCTGTAAAGTATGTATATAGTCAAAGGTCAAGGTCATGCAGTACCTTTCTGTGTGTAACTCTGACCTCCAAAATCGCTATCTTATCAAGAGTTGCTTGTTCCATTGGGTTTGTGCTAGCTAAAAGTGTGCCTATTAAATAATAATGATTATACAGTACTGAGTAAAACATCAGATAAAAAAACTTTTAAAAGCCTGTCATTTAATATTATTGTGTTTTTACTTGAAGCGTTTTAATTATCAGCCATCTTATCAGGTCACATAAGTGGTTGTGACCAGCCCAAGGGTCATGTTTGACACATTTTAACCATAGTTCAACAATATTTTGTGATTGTGTATCACACTATCATTGTAGACCATCAGTACATAAGGATCATAATTTCATAATTGTCATTATACCAATTCTAGATTAAATATAATCTCTTTGAAATAGAAATTGACAATTTCAACATTGATTCCTACATTATTATGATTTACAACAAAAAACTTGGTCTACCTTGTTCACATGAGATTTTGAACTGTAAGAAAGACTTTGATGACATTCTTTATGAGAACCATTTTTTGTCATCTGACCTAAGGGAGGTATATAGTTTGTGCCATATTCATCTTCTTGTCTGTCTGTTTTGGAGTCACACAGTCTTGTTTCTTATTCTTTTGTCTGTCCATTTATCTTTCTGTTTTGGAGTCACACAATCTTGTTATTTATTCTCCTGTCTCTCCATTTATCTTTCTGTTTTGGAGTCACACAATCTTGTTATTTATTCTCCTGTCTCTCCATTTATCTTTCTGTCTTGGAGTCACACAATCTTGTTACTTATTCATCTGCCTGTCCATTTATCTTTATACCCCAACCAAACATGTTTGTGTGGGGTGGGGGGCTATATAGGAGTCACTTTTGCTATCTCAGTTATTACTAAATGGATTTGATTCAAACTTGAAATAGATGTTCCACCTTATCACACACATCATGTGACACAAGGTGCATAACTCTGACACCAATTTTTCATGAATTATGCCCCCTTTTTCTTAGAATTTAAGGTTAATTTTGATGCATTTTCACTATATCTCAGTTATTACTAAATGGATTTGATTCAAACTTAAAATAGATGTTCCACCTTATCACCCGCATCATGTGACACAAGGTGCATAACTCTGACACCAATTTTTCATGAATTATGCCCCCTTTTACTTAGAATTTAAGGTTACTTTTGATGTATTTTCACTATATATCATTCTAAGTATTATAAAATTTCTTATGGTTGCCATTCTTCTGTGACAAGACCGTATTGTGGGGGTATAAGTCACTCCTGTGACAGTTCTAGTTCTGTCTTGGAGTCACGCAGTCTGTTACTTATTCCTCTGCATGTCCATTTATCTTTCTGTCTTAGAGTCACACAATCATGTTACTTATTCCTCTGCCTGTTTATTTATCTCTCTGTCTTGGAGTCACACAGTCTTGTTGCTTATTCCTCTGCCTGTCCATTTATTTTTAGCTCCACTATTCAGAGAATAGTCCTTCCGAGAATGTTGTGTCGCGCGTAGCTCCAAAAGTATTTGACCTAGAGTCACCAAAGTTTACAGGAATGTTGGTCAGCATGTGCAGTTGTGCACCTGGGGTTTTGCGTCTGGATTCACTCAGTCGTGTAGGAGTTATGGCCCCTGACTTAGTTAAAAATTGATCATTTTAATGTTGTGTCGCACGTAGATCCAAAAGTATTTGACCTAGAGTCACCAAAGTTTACAGGAATGTTGGTCAGCATGTGCAGTTGTGCACTTAGGGTTTCGCGTTTGGATTCATTCAGTCATGTAGGAGTTATGGCCCCTGACTTAGTTAAAAATTGGTCATTTTAATGTTGTGTCGCGCGTAGCTCCAAAAGTATTTGACCTAGAGTCACCGAAGTTTAAAGGAATGTTGGTCAGCATTTGCGGTTGTGCACCTGGGGTTTCATGTCTGGATTCATTCAGTATTGTAGGAGTTATGGCCCCTGACCTAGGAAAAAATTTGTGTCCTTTGTCATGTAGTGGGGGCATCTGTGTCCCATGGACACATTTCTAGTTTTAATATTACATATATTTTCTTTCATGTATTCTCTAACAGTTACAGTTACAACAATCATTATGGTAGGTTACTATACTTGTTTTATGGTATGGACAAAACCAAAACCAAAAAAGTAAAATTGGTACAAGAAGTCAAGCAGTCTATGAATTAATTGTGACAAATTGATTTAATTTATATAAATTTTCACTTAGTAAGTACATAGAATATTACATAATTGATACAAATTGTTTTATAAACTCCATAACCTTACAAAATAGAGATAATTTTTATACGCCCGAAGGGACGTATTATGTTATGACGCTGGTGTCCTTCTGTCCGTTAGCAATTTCGTGTCCGCTCTGTAACTCTTGAACCCCTTGAAGGATTTCAAGGAAACTTTACACAAATGTTCACCACACCAAGACAATGTGCAGAGCGCATGTTTTGGATGTCTCGCTTCAAGGTCAAGGTCACACTTAGGAGTCAAAGGTCTTATCACTTTTTTTCGTGTCCGCTCTGTAACTCTTGAACCTCTTGAAGGATTTCAAAGAAACTTGACACAAATGTTCACCACACCAAGACGATGTGCAGAGCTCATGTTCCGGATGACTTGCTTCAAGGTCAAGGTCACACTTAGGGGTCAAAAGTCATATCACTTTGTTTCGTGTCCGCTCTGTAACTCTTGAACCCCTTGAAGGATTTCAAAGAAACTTGACACAGATGTTCACCACACCAAGACGATGTGCAGAGCGCATCTTCCGGATGACCCGCTTCAAGGTCAAGGTCACACTTAAGGCAGGGCGTTCGGTTGACCCGAGGTCCCGGGTTTTGACCCGCGAAAATAGAGAAAAAACTTGTATTTGACCCGCATAAAATATGCCCCATGCGTCGGCTTGTCTCGCAGAAATTTACTTTGATGCGTCTCGAGTTAGAAAGTTCTGCCCCGTATCAATCAAAATCTCAGTGAATTTTAATATTGTTGCCAGCACAAACGGAAGTATGGCAATAGGCGGAGCGTCGTATGTTAATTAGCTACTGACAGATGTCAATCACGCCACGCGCCGACTGACACGTAATCATCTCGCGGTTTGTATTGAGTACAATAATGACCTGTCATTATCAAAGGTGTTTATTGATCAATGTGTAAATGTTAATTGGTAAACAATGCAGCCCAAGATTAACATGTTTGTATTACTTGGTAATTATTTGTGTGCTTGACACGATTACATGAGCCGGTCGGCCGTCACGGTCTATAATAAATTCATTATCATTGCCGAGGTTTTTCTTTGGGCAAAAAAAATAAATGCTTTAAATAAGCAGAAATTATACGTGGTATGGTGAAAAAATTTAAATTTAAAACAGGTATTTTAGCAAGAATTTTTAATGTTTACTTTCGTTTTCCGTATTTGTCACTCGTTTTCGCGACCGCCATTTTCGGACATTTTTATCATTTCTTAAGACTTTTCTAGTACAATCTAAATAAAAAGACAATAAAAAGTCTGCATTTAAGAAAAATATGATCACTCTTAGTTCTAATTTAGAAGAATTTGCCAAGAATAAAGTAAAACACCAAACCCACGCATTTCTAGGCAATGTGCAAAATAAGACAACTAAAATATGAATTTGCTGAAAAAAATCTGTAATGACTAATGTACTTGTTTTAGATAATGTCTATGAGAGTTGCATTAATAAAAGTATAGCTTGACCCCTGAAAAGCTAATCTTGACTCTTGAAAATCTGACTCTGACTCTTGAAAATCTGATTTTGACTCTTGAAAATTTAGGCTGAAGAGTCAATGACTTGAGTTTCAGAACCTACCGAAAGCCCTGCTTAAGGGTCAAAGGTCATATATGACTTTGCTTTGTGTATATTGCTCTGCATTGCAGTGCTCTTGTTTTTATTTGGCAGATCTCTTTTTTTATACTTACAATAATTTTTTTTGAATTACTTCCCTTTTATGTTACTATAAATAGCTTATTTTGAAACTTTTTTATTATTGGCTGTAGGGAAAAACCGAGACCACTTTTCTGTGGTATAACACGGATGGTACCTCCAATTTTAAGGTGTATTTTTACATACCTGTACCTGATAAGGATTTTTTTGTACACTTTGAATATTTTTTTTGTGGACTTAGATTTGTTTTTTTTGAAGTTATCCTTTTGTTGTTCCAGTCCTTTGGGGCTACAACAGTCAAGTTCTTAAAATTTTGCTCCCATCCTATGATGTAAGCCTTCGGGCGTATATTGCCCCGCTTGGCGGCACTCTAGTTTTAATATACTAAGCAAGTGACAAAAATGGCACATTTTTTATCATATATATATTTTTTTTCACACGACTAACCCCTCCCCTCCCCCCTCCACACACACACACCAAAGTTTTTTTTACACTACCAGACGAGTTATGGCCCATTACTTTGTCAAAAATATGTTAATCCGTCCGTCCCAATTTGTGTCATTCGTATCTCAAAAAATATTTGACCAAGATTAATCAAACTTCACAGAATTGTCATTCAGCATGTGAAGTTATGCCCCTGTTGTTTTTTTTTTAATTTGGATTTCACATAGCCATAGCAGAGTTATTTCATGTATCTCAAAAAGTATTTGATCAAGGATTATGGAACAATATAAGAATATTATTTGGCATGTAAAATTTAACTCCGCCAAACCAGAGTTATAGCCCTTGACTTAGTCAAAAAATATGTATAAAAGGGCATGAAAGTGTCACACAAATCTTAAAACATACTTGACCTAGGGTCATGAAACATAACAGACATAATATTCAGCATGTGAAGTTGTGCACCTGGGGTTTGTTTGGGATTTCTTTTGGTCAGACCAGAGTTACTGCCCTTGATTTAGTCAAAAATATGCATAAAGGGCATACAAGTTTGTATTGCATGTATCTCAAAACAGTTTTTTGACTTAGAGTCATAAAACATTAATAGAGGATTGTTATATTTCATGTGAAGTTGTGCACCTGATGTTTTGTTTTGGATTTCACTCAGCCATATTAGAGTTATGGTCCTTGACTTAGTGAAAAATACACATAAAGTTTGTGTTGAATTTATCTTAAAAAATATTTGACCTAAAGTCATGAAGGTATTATTCAATCAAAGTTATAGCCATTGACTGGAGTCAAAAATATGCATGAACTTCCTGGGCCTAAACGTTTGTGTCCCATGTATCCCAAAAAGTATTTGACCTAGAGTCATAAAACATCAAAAGATTATTACATACGTTGCATGTTTGTGTTGCATGTATCTTAAAAAATATTTCACCTAAAGACAGATGAAACCATGTATAGTAACAGTAAGTTGTGGGCATCAGTTTCCTATGGACACACATCTAGTTACTGTATAATTCGGTTATATCATATAGAACAGACTGAAACTGTTAAAGTCGTGGGTATCCATGCTTTCTTTCTGAGATATTCAGATTATTCTTGGATTTAGATTAAGGTATTCAATCTGTCTACTATTATTTTCTATATAAAGATAACAGTGTATATTTTTGTTTTCAGCATTTTCAGTCTTTCACTTTTTGTAAAACTACCCTTGTCTTTAAAGTCTGTCTATTTGCAATCAAAAAATAGAACACATAGGTTTGACCATAATTTAAAGAAGACATTGTTTGTGATGAAACTGCTGATATTGCTTAGATAGATGTCAGGAAATACATTTTTCTAGCAGTTCATACAGGCTTGAAAGCACATACATTGCTTAAAATCATCCAAAGAATGATGTTCCTCTTCTAATTCTAGTCAGGCATCAATTACATCTGACCTGAAAATGGCCTTTACTAGTTGGGGGATTGGGACGCCACTGTATACTGATATAGACTACATTCAAGTGGACCATATACAGTGAATAACTACTTTACTACCTCTTAGTAGTAAGTTCAGACACAGTGTAGGAGTGAGAGGATGTGTGTTGGTCTGACATCATCAGTCATGTTTACAATTAATCTAGACAAGTCCAGCATTATTGTTCAGCACCTGACCTTTTCAGCTTGGAAAACAAACCTATAGTACATCGTCTATCCGCCTGCAGGGGTTGCTGAGGCTTGCCAAAAAGGCTTGGAACTTTCGCTTCACAGTTTACCAATAGTGGACCTTCAGAAGATCTCTATTCCTTTGTCAGTTGCAAAAGCATCCATACCCATAGTTCTTAATCTAAATAATGTTTGTTGAATTCTGAGACTGAGACTGGTATTCGCAATCGAGGTAAACTGACCTCAAGGGGAGGGGTGCAGTCATGACTGTTTGTTAAAATAAGGCTGTTATTATTATTGTCATTATTAATATTGTTATTATTATTTATTATGTACAATGCCATTGAATATGTCATTGTATAAAAATAGGCATTTAATGAAATTATTCAGATTTAGTTTCAGTTTTCTGAGACAAGTCTTCAAACAGAACCTGGTGTGAATCCACGAAGCAATCATATTGTGCAACATGCTCTATAATCAGTTTAAAACTCAACTTTAATCAGATAAATTCATTGAATGCTTGAAATCACTTACCTTTAATGCTTTTTGTCAAGAGAAAGAAAGTTAATTTTTCATCGAATGAAGATATTAACAATGTAGTGTAAAATAATAAAGTGATGATGTTACTGTTACAAAAATATATTTCCATCAACAGGTGCCCCTTTGGAATTGCCTCAGTATATTTCCATCAACAGAACCCGCCCCTTTGGAATTGCCTCAGTATATTTCCATCAACAGAACCCGCCCCTTTGGAATTGCCTCAGTATATTTCCATCAACAGAACCCGCCCCTTTGGAATTGCCTCAGTATATTTCCATCAACAGAAGCCCCTTTGGAATTGCCTCAGTATTATATGTGTTCAGGTTTAGTATGTTTTTAATTATTTTGCAATGTCTGCTTGTAGCAGATAAGCACAATGTCCAACTTCATTGTGCTGCCTCACAACCCACTATTACAGAATGATGTATTCAATTTCAAAAGTGAAAATTTATATAAATAATGGAAAATAAATAATGGAAAATAACTAAATGATTAATTCTTAGTCGTATATCATTGAAATAGATCTGTGTCTGCCTCGGGTATAATTACACCTGTCAGACCAGCTTTAATTGGTGTCACTTGTGTGTAACTGTCAGGTACTGGGAGTTAACCTTTTGTCTTAATTTACATACTGTCAGTGTTTTTGTTGAAGAAATTGAATACATCCAGTTGAAAACTTTTTTTTTTCAAATAAGGAAGATTTTGTCTAAACTATTGGATCTAAAGAAGTTGCAGTAAGTGTTTATCTGAAACAGTGTGAAATTGTACATGTTCCAGCAACCAGAAGGTTCATATAACTATGATGCATTTTATAGTTTAATTAAGGAAATACTGTGTCATTATAGAGTAAGTGAACATTGGATTATATTTATATATTTGAATTTTTGTATTTTGCTAAACGAACTTGAAATAAGTGTCTGTTTCTGTATTGCATGAATTCTATACCGAAATATAAGTATTTTTTTTTATATTATTGTTCCTATAAACTGCTTTGGTTGTTGAACTTTAGAGATTATTTATAACTGCAGCAAGATGAAATATATTTACTTGCAAAAAAAAATGAAAACCTCATTGATTCTTCAGCAGTCTGATGAAAAGTTCCACTTTAAAATAATGCTGCTGTTTGGTGAAAAGGTGTTGTCTGTAGGTTTAGGGATATTCTGTATTTGATAGTTTATTAGGTATTTTTTGGAAATTCATTTATATATTTTTTTTGTCACTTTGGTAATGAGACACTTGGTATTAAATGAGATATTTTAATTAACATTTTTTCACATTCATTTATACTAAATAAACAGAGTCATTCTGACCATGACAACACGACTGTTTGACAGTTGATTACGTAACAAAACAGTAAAAAAACAATGTATAATATACTGTGTGGGTTGTTGTCATCGTAAACCTCAATTTACCTTAAAGTTTTTACATGCAGCATGTTTTTTTTTTTATTTCATGGTTTTGACCAAAATGATTTTAACTTTTGAAGATAAATGAGAGCACTGGAATTTCATTTCATTTATTTTAATGGGATTTACAAAGTCACAAAATCCTTGAAAAATTAATCCTTAATGATTTTGTACATGAAGTTGCTAGTCGCAAATACAGACAAAAATTACTGTTGCGTATTTGTACTCTTGAAAAGGCGTTTAAGAAAATAGATGGTATTACTATATTGAATGGGTCTTACTTCAGCTTATGTATTTTGTATATTTGCCAGTCATAGTGTACTTTATAGGAAGTTATTTGACTTAAATAAGATTATTACTTGTTTATTTATGAAGGCATGAATGGTAAACCATAAGCTGTTTGTCAAATTTTAAAGATGTTTGGAGTCAAGAGTTTAACAGCTATATCCAAATGACAGTCTATTTATAGGCAGTGATTGACAAAAAATATGATTCTTGCTCTATTTTTCCAAAGTGTGTTACATGACCATGATTTTGCAATACAAGAAAGTTGCATGAAAATTATGATAAAGGTGTTAGCTCAGTTTTCCCAATTAGAGGTCACCGGAGTTAATCCCTAGTGAAGTTTAATTTGAGAGAGTATGTCTTGGCTCTGCAGCATTTTCCTTTTCATAATACTAGATTACAAATATATATTGCTTGAAAGTATACCTTATAAACATACTTACTTTCTAAGAGTCATTGTTTTTTTACCCTCCCATATGCATAATAGATTCTTGCATTGTTTTGAAACTGTTGTTTTATGATTTAAACATGTTCATTCTAACGAGTTTGTTTGTATATATTCTATTAATGGTATGTTTTCCACTGTGTTCCTTTGTTAAATCTATTGGTAAATATGCTGTTGTTGATATAATCACAAGATGACACAGGCGGAACAAACATTTCAATAATGGCATTCAGTTGAATTTTTTTCAAGATCATTGCACAATGTATATCATCTGTAATCTGTTTATGTTTTATGAACTTCAAATTTTATCTGATACACTTACTTGACCTCTTCAAAAGCACTGAAAATTTGTAAAATTAAAATTGATTTTAACACAATGTAAAAAAATTAGTGTCGTTGTCAAGTATTGTTGAAATCCATTTAAAAAAGCATGTTGTAATATGTCTTTATTTTGTTTCTGAAACGATAGCTTACAAAAAGTAATTAGTAATCAATCATTCGTAAAATTGATATATTTGTCTCCAGCATAACTAGGTGATTGTGTATAAAAGGTGTCAATAGATCTGTAACAGATCCTTTTGTTTCAAAATGAAACTATCATGTTCATTTTATCCATCATTCTAGTTGTTTTGGGTTTTTATTTTAATTCTTGATTTCAGACGATCTTGTAAAAAAAAAAAATGAGAAAAATTGGAGATGTTTATTTGCCAAAATATGTAAGTTGTGTATATTTTTGTCACATTTCAAGTTTAGGAGCACTTGAAGGAGAGTATTGAAGTGCACAGTGGGAGTCTTTTACATAACTTGTTTTATGTGATTGTTTAGTGCAAACATTAAAATGTATGTATAACATGTAGTTCCCGTATAACATGTAGTTCCCGGTTGTGTCAGGAAACACCTAGTTGTAACTATATAATGGTGAAGCTGTTATTGTTATAAACCATACTAAATGAGGCCTTTTTTGTTCATTTTTATACGCCCGTTTAAAAAATGGGACATATTATGGAAACGCCCCTGGTGGGCGGACTGATGGGCAGCTGGGTAGGCAGCATCCACAGACTTTGTCAGGAGAATATCTTCTTCTTGCATGGAGAGATTTTGATGAAACTTGGCGCAATTGTTCAGCATCAAGAGACAGAGTGTCATGCACAAGAACCAGGTTCCTAGGTCTAAGGTCAAGGTCACACTTAGAGGTAAAAGGTCAAATTCAAGAATGACTTTGTCCGGCACAATTGTTCACCATCATGAGACGGAGTGTCATGCGCAAGAACCAGGTCCCTAGGTCTAAGGTCAAGGTCACACTTAGAGGTCAAAGGATACAAGAATGAATACTTTGTCTGGAGCATTTCTTCTTCATGCATGGAGGGATTTTGCTATAACTTGGCACAAATGTTCACCACCATGAGACGGAGTGTCATGCGCAAGAACCAGGTCCCTAGGTCTAAGGTCACGGTCACACTTAGAGGCCAAAATTCAGATACAAGAATGTCCGGAGCATTTCTTCTTCATGCATAGAGGGATTTTGATATAACTTGGCACTAATGTTCACCACCATGAGACGGAGTGTTGTGTGCAGGTCCCTTCTTTAGAATTACTTCCCTTTGTTGTTACTATAAATAGCTTATATTGTAACTTTTTCATTACCATTCGTAGGAAAAAATCGAGACCACTTTTTTGTAGTACAACATGCATGTTACATCCAATTTTGAGACGTATTTTGACCTATCTCTACCTATCTCTACCTGGTAAGGATTTTTGTGTGGACTTAGAATTTTTTTTATTTTTTTATTTTTATTTTTTTTAAGATTAACTTCCCTTAGTTGTTACTATGAATAACTTATATTGTAACTTTTTAGCCCACCATCATCAGATGGTGAGCTATTCAAATCACTCTGCGTCCGTTGTCCGTCGTCCTTCCGTCCGTCCGTCCGTTAACAATTTCTCGTTACCGCATCTCCTCAGAAACTACCAGGGGGATTTTGACCAAACTTCGTCAGAATGATGTTTTGGTACCCTAGTTGTGTCCCCCTGAGATTGGTTGAACAATTTTTGAGTGAGTTATGGCCCTTTGTTTATTTCTATAATTTACATAGATTTATATAGGGAAAAACTTTGAAAATCTTCTTGCCCAAAACCACAGAGCCTAGGGTTTTGATATTTGGTATGAAGCATCATCTAGTGGTCCTCTACCAAGATGATTCAAATTATTTCCCTGGGGTCTAATATGGCCCCGCCCCAGGGGTCACATAGTTTATATAGACTTATATAGGGAAAAACTTTGAAAAACCTCTTGTTCAAAACCACAGGGCATAGGGCTTTGATATTTTGTATGTGACATCATCTAGTGGTCTTCTACTAAGATTGTTCAAATTATACCCCTAGGGTCAAATATGGTCCCGCCCCGGGGGGTCACATGGTTTATATAGACTTATATAGGGAAAAACTTTGAAAAACCTCTTGTCCAAACCACAAAGCCTAGGGCTTTGGCATTTGTAATTTAGCATCATCTAGTGGTTCTCTACCAAGTTTGTTCAAATCATCCCCCTAGGGTCAAATATGGCCCCGCCCTGGGGGTCACATGGTTCATATAGACTTATATAGGGAAAAGCTTTTAAAATCTTCTTGTCAATAACCTACAACATTCAAATTTGGACCACGTATGGTTTTGAGTGGCAAGATGAACCTTGACATGAGTTGACCTTGATTTTGACCTAGTGACCTACTTTCACATTTCTGTAGCTACAGCCTTCAAATTTGGACCACATGCATAGTTTTATGCACAGAAAAAAACTTTGACCTTGACATTGACCTAGTGACCTACTTTCACATTTTTGAAGGTACAGGCTTCAAATTCTGACCACATGCATAGTTTTGTGTTCCGAAATGAAATTTGACCTTGATTTTGACCTAGTGACCTACTTTCACATTTCCCAAGCTACAGCCTTCAAATTTGGACCACATGCATAGTTTTGTGTACCGAAATAAACTTTGACCTTTACATTGACCTAGTGACCTACTTTCACATTTTTGAAGGTACAGGCTTCAAATTTGGATCACATGCATAGTTCTGTGTTCCGAAATAAAATTTGACCTTGATTTTGACCTAGTGACCTACTTTCACATTTCTCGTGCTACAGCCTTCAAATTTAGACCACTTGCATAATTTTGTGTACCGAAATGAACTTTGACCTTAAGAATGACCTAGTGACCTATTTTCACATTTCTGTAGCTACAGGCTTCAAATTTAGACCACATGCATAGGATTGTGTACAGAAACAAACTTTGACCTTGACATTGACCTAGCGACCTACTTTCACATTTTTGAAGGTACGGGCTTTAAATTTGGACCACATGCATAGATTTGTGTTCTGAAGTGTAATTTGACCTTGATTTTGACCTAGTGACCTACTTTCACATTTCTCAAGAGTACAGCCTTCAAATTTGGACCACTTGCATAATTTTGTGTACCGAAATAAACTTTGACCTCAAGATTGACCTAGTGACCTACTTTCAAATTTCTCAAAATACAGCCTTCAAACTTGATGCACATGCATAGTTTTGTGTACAAAGAACTTTGTCCTTGAAATTGATCTAGTGACCTACTTTCACATTTCTCAAGCTACAGCTTTCGAATTTGGACCACATGCTCAGTGTTGTGTACGGAAATGAAATTTGACCTTGAGCTAGTCAATAAGTCTTGAAATTTGGAACACTCAAAAATGGCACTTTGGTGGGCGCCAAGATCACTCTGTGATCTCTTGTTTTATAATTGACCGTAGGGAAAAATCAAGACCACTTGTCTGTGGTACAACATAGATGTTTCTTTCAAATTTTAGGTGTATTTTAAGGTATCTCTACCTGGTAAGGAATTGTTTTTTTGTGGACTTGGAAAAACAAAAGAATTACAATAATTCCTACACAACCACAGAATTAAAATTCCATTTGCAAATACAGGTGCTAGTTTAAAGAAATTTGCTATGACGGGCGTATATTGTGACATTCTGGCACTCTTGTTAAAATAGTTGGATCAGTTAGTGTAGCGTACCAAAGTCAAACTTTTCTTTTAAGATGATGTGGTGCACTTAGTGGTTTAAAACAGAAAATAGTTTGAAGATGCTGAACCAAAAGCTTTTGCCATTTGAGATTTTTGCATCATTTTGAAAAATGCTTACAAATCAGTAAAACCTAAATTATGTCAGGGAAACCTCACAGCAAAACTGCAACTTAAGTATTTTTCATATAGCTGGAATAGAAAAAAATTGAAACTTCTTTGACTTTTTGAGAACTTTTGAAAAGTTATGTTTTTGTAAGTCATGTAAGGGGACCTCCATGGCTGAGTTTGGCTCACTTGTCCCTCACTGATGTAGGTTTGAGCTTTATTCAGGGCATTGAAGTCTTCATGTGAGGAAGCCATCCAGCTGGCTTCCGGAAGGTCAGTTGTGTTACCCAGGTGCCTGCCGGGATTAAATAATGCACAGAGGCCGGGGCATCTGGGGTCTTCCTCCACCATTTAAGCAGGAAAATTGCTATATGACATATAATTGTTTCGGTGAGAGGCCATATTGGGGTGATGAGGAGGCTTAAATGTTAATGTGTCCAACACACACATTTCTAATGCATTATTTTCTCCAAAGAACCTTGACTTGATAAAAAAGACCTGATTTAAAATAGTAGTGTTTGAAATGTTAGGAAAAATCAATGGTGGATAATTGAGGTTGTTCAATCGATAGTTGTTGAACTGAGGTCTTTATCTTTATAGCATGTAATATAAATAATTAATAAACAAGCAGCAACTTATTTTATTAGTTTTTTTTCTGAATTTATAAGTTACCATATGCTGTTAGAATTTAGGAGATTACCATAATAGACATGTATATTGTTATTCTATCTAGTGGAGAGGACTGCGGGTTTTTCCATAATCCAGTTAATAAGTCTTTAAACTTTGACAAATTGCAAGATTTTTCCTTCATGCAAATACAATAACCAGTCTGATTGCCAACTTTTGCCCCACCTGCTTCTACAAAATATGCAAGTGGAGTATCGGCAAACACTGTATTTTGCCGCACTTACTTAAATAGAATATGCAAACATGCTGGTATGTAATATGTGTTGCAGATCACAGCCAGAAACTGGATCTTCATTTGAAATAATTTGCTATCAATAAGATAATTCCATGTGCCACTTACTTCAACAAAATAAGCAAATAACTTGCTGAAGTAGGCCTGCAAACGAGATTTTTTTTTTCAAAAAATACATGAACATGGAAATTTATTGTTGATAAAAGATAGAGCTAATATCAGTGTGTTTAAAGCATCAAAATAGTAAAAATGTTCCTTAAAGGGAGATAATTAAAGAAGTAGCAAAAGACATATAAAGGTAATATAAAGATTATTGTTAGACTGTCAGAAACTTTAGGTGGAGGCCAGTGCAAAATACAGAAAACGCTCCAGTTCCAGACTGGCGACTAGACAGATAATAAAGATCTCCAGTTCCAGACTGGCTACTTATAGACAGATAATAAAGATATCCAGGTCCAGACTGGCTACTTATAGACAGATAATAAAGATATCCAGGTCCAGACTGGCTACTAGACAGATAATAAAGATCTCCAGTTCCAGACTGGCTAATAGACAGATAATAAAGATCTCCAGTTCCAGACTGGCTACTTATAGACAGGTAATAAAGATATCCAGTTCCAGACTGGCTACTTATAGACAGATAATAAAGATATCCAGGTCCAGACTGGCAACTAGACAGATAATAAATATCTCAAGTTCCAGACTGGCTACTTATAGACAGATAATAAAGATATCCAGGTCCAGACTGGCTACTTATAGACAGATAATAAAGATATCCAGGTCCAGACTGGCTACTAGACAGATAATAAAGATCTCCAGTTCCAGACTGGCTACTAGACAGATAATAAAGATCTCCAGTTCCAGACTGGCTACTAGACAGATAATAAAGATCTCCAGTTCCAGACTGGCTACTAGACAGATAATAAAGATTCTGGTTTTTGTGATTTGTCTATTTTAGCAAATTTCTTTGAGAAGTGTTTGTAATATTGTCATATTGGACTTAAAATATAGACTGGCTATATTCATAATAAAGGAATACAATAAAAGGATATTTCATAGTTTAGGAGCTAGTTTAAGAAGACTCTTATTGCAGTGTTAGTAGATTTTAATCTGAGAAACTGGGGACCAGACTCACAATTCTGATTTGTAGTCAGATGGTGTTTGCAATGGACCACTGTGCCTGCTCTAAGAGTAAAATACAGATTTAACCAGTGTAAGTATTGTTAGAAACTGCACAGGTATTACACATTAAAAATGGTCCTTCATGTACTGTTTTTTGCCCTCACTATTTTTTTCTGAGAATCTTAGTATGAAAAACAAAAAAGCAAGAGTCAAAAACAAGCCTCTGGCCCAGGCAGTCACCAGAGTTCTGTGATATTCTTGAAATAATAATGGGCTGCTGTAAATCATAAGCACAGAATAAATGATTTCTCAATGGTGGGCACAAACTGCATACACTAGGTAATTTTCACCAATTTGATAAGAATAAGATAATACAGTACCATTGATAATGACATTGCTTTATACTTGATGTTAAATTAAATTACTATCATGCGCAATACTTTATAAAAATATGAATTTGGAATCACATGTAAAGTAGATTGCAATAAATAACATACCCCATACATTGGATGCATCTGAAAATTGTATCTAAACATTTATTTAGTATTTTGACAAGATATCAGTGGATTGAAATATCAAAATCCATGTCACAAAAACCTTCCCTTTCCCTTTTGACGGTCAATAGGTTCGGTCATTACGTTCATTTTACCTTGCCAAAAATTTGAATGTCATTGATAAAATATTACGTATTTGAAAAGACACTTCAAATGCTTGTGAGATAGTATTTCATTTATGTTTTGCCAACTTTGTAAGCTCCTCTCCTTTCCATTTGTCAACTTTGTTAAAGATTCGTTTTCAAGCCTTTTCATAGGGAGTGATCATATTTTTAACATTGTGACAGTCTCGAAGGATTTATTGCGTAATAGTGAAATTTTATGTACTTGATTTGGAAAATGAAATGGCCTCCTGTAAGAATATGTAGGTGTAGATTTCTAAAATGTAGTAGAGATAATGTTAAAGAATGAGGAATGCTTGCATTTGTGGAGAAGTGAGGGTGGGAATGTTGTCTGGTGGAGGTTAGAATAAATGCTTCTATTTAATATTATAATATAACATTGATAATGTACACACTCTGACACTTCCATTAAGTCAAAATTCATATTAGAATGAGACATGCACATGCAATATAGTATGTTGTCAAATCATGATTAGACATTATGTCTACATACTACTGTTTATTTTATGTTTTTCGGTGGTTTATCGAAATATAACGGTGAATCAATCTGATACTCACTGGCACTCGTGAAATATCATCTGATACGGACTCTCAAAATTACGAGGTACTGAAAGGCGAACAATATACGATGACTCGTTAAAGGATCGTCATCTTTGCGATGCTTCCTGATAAAATTTCCCGCAAATTTCGACATTTTATTGAAATAAACACAACAAAAGTAGAGTTTTAGATATAAAATAAACAGAAAAATTGTTGGTATCGATGTAATATCACTGTAATTTCACTCGTGAACACCAAAAGTTGTTATTTTCACTCGTGGCTGCGCCACTCGTGAAAATATCACTTTTGGTGCCCACTCGGTGAAATTATAACGTGATATTACACCGAAACCAACAATTATCCTCTATATAATTCTAATGTTAGTGCACAGATTATTTAAAATTGTACAGTTACAGCATCATCTGCTTCTGCATATACTCTAGGACTTAAATAACTGAACCTTATTGCTGTAGAGGAGGTAGTTTCTGGGCTTCCTTTGTCTCTGCAATTGATTACAATAGTAGTATTTGAACATGTTGGAGATTATAAGAAACATTATCTGGCTTGAGAGTAACTGTCTAGATGGTAATATGGCTCTGCCAAGTTAAATTACAACAAATGATTCGTCTTACACCCAGGGGTAGAACAGAAGTTTTTTTCAGTAATGATGAGACTTCGGAGGCCCATGTACATTTTGTATAACAATAATATGCTTAAAGAGTATAACATTATTTTGATTGTACTTGCTTTCCACTGACAAACAGAAAAATGTAGATTCTACTGATGTGTTTTCAAGGCAAAATTATAATCACTTTAAATATTACCAAGTCTACAATATATTATATATGTGTGCTTACTGTATAAGGTACTAAAAGTTTACATCTTGAGGAAGACAAAATATATTCATGCTGTCTTTAGGCTGTTTTTAAACGTTATTTTTACGAAAGTTAGATGTATTTACATAATGTCTAATGAATTTCACTCGGAAAACTTGATTTGCAATTCATTACTTTTTTCAGATTATTCAAAGGTGCATATCATTAGGTTTCAAGCCTTGAGAAAATTACTGTGATTAAAGTATCTTTTGAGTCGGTTAATGATAAGTTTAGAGTTTTACATAGGTAATTTATTAAATTGTTAGATATTTTTCCTTTCAAATTTAAAGTTATATCTTCTTTGTCATTGTCTGTATGAGAATACAGACTACTAGGTGTTATGTAGTTTTCCATGACAGCAACTGATGGAACATTTTGTAATTTCAAAGTCTCCTGTCTTCCATTTGAGGGGGCGAGGGGTGGGGTGGGGTGGGGGAGTACTATTGTAAATTTATTATTTGCTGGGAACTAATTTTCATGGTGTCAGTCACAAGATTAATTATGTCTCCCCCAGGAGACATATTGTTTTTGCCCTGTCCGTCCGTCCGTATGTACGTACGTCATACTTCATTTCCGAGCAATAACTGGAGAACCATTTGACCTAGAACCTTCAAACTTCATAGGGTTGTAGGGCTGCTGGAGTAGACGACCCATATTGTTTTTGGGGTCACTCCGTCAAAGGTCAAGGTCACAGGCGCCTGAACATTGAAAACCATTTCCGATCAATAACTAGAGAACCACTTGACCAAGAATGTTGAAACTTCATAGGATGATTGGCCATGAAGAGTAGATGACCCCTATTGATTTTGGGGTCACTCTGTCAAAGGTCAAGGCAACAGGGGCCTGAACATTGAAAATCATTTCCGATCAATAACTAGAGAACCACTTGACCCAGAATGTTGAAACTTCATAGGATGATTGGCCATGAAGAGTAGATGACCCCTATTGATTTTGGGGTCACTCCGTCGAAGGTCAAGGTCACAGGGGCCTGAACATTGAAAACCATTTCCGATCAAAAACTAGAGAACCACTTGACCCAGAATGTTGCAACTTCATAGGATGATTGGTCATGAAGAGTAGATGACCGCTATTGATTTTGGGGTCACTCCATCAAAGGTCAAGGTCACAGGGGCCTGAACATGGAAAACCATTTCCTATCAATAACTAGAGAACCACTTGACCCAGAATGTTGAAACTTCATAGGATGATTGTACATGCAAAATAGATGACCCCTATCGATTTTGGGGGTCACTCCATTAAAGGTCAAGGACACAGGGGCCTGAACATTGAAAACCATTTCCGGTCAGTAACTTGAGAACCACTTGACCAAGAATGATGAAACTTCATAGGATAATGGTCATGCAGAGTAGATGACCCCTAACGATTTTAGGGTCACTCTGTTAAAGGTCAAGGCCACAGGGGCCTGAACATGGAAAACCATTTCCAATCAATAACTTGAGAACCTCTCGACCCAGAATGTTGAAACTTCATAGGATGATTGTTCATGCAGAGTAAATGACCCCTATTGTTTTTGGGGTCACTCCGTTAAAGGTCAGGGTCACAGAGGCCTGAACATTGATAACCAGTTCCGATCAATAACTTGAGAACCACTTGACCCAGAATGTTGAAACTTCATAGGATGATTGAACATGCAGAGTAGATGACCCCTATTGATTTTGGGGTCAGTCTATTAAAGGTCAAGGTCACAGTGGCCTGTTCATGTAAAATCTTTTTTTGGAAATAACTTGAGAACCACTTGACCTACAATGTTGAAACTTAATAGGATGGTTGGACATGCAGAGTAGATGATCCCTTTTTATTTTGAGGTCACTTGATCAAAGGTAAAGGTCACAGGAGCCTGAACAGTAACTTGAGAACCACTAGGCCAAGAGTGTTGAAATTTAGCGGGATGACTGGACATGCCAAGTAGATGATCCCTATTGCAGCCAACCATCAGTGTCTCTTTGACTTTCGCTCCTGACCCCTATTGACTTCTTGCCTATAGGACTTTGCATTGGGGGAGACATGCGCTTTTTTACAAAAGCATTTTCTAGTTTCTTTTCAGCTCACATGAGCATTTTGTGCTCGGGGTGAGCTAATGTGATCACTCACTGTCAAGCCTCAGTCCGGCATCTGTCCATCACCCGACATCTCCTCTTAAACTATGTGGTAGAAGTTGTTGAGTCATATTCAGTAACCGATCTACTTGCCAGAGTTGTATACTCATGATTCTTTTTATATCAAATGCATTGAACAAATTCATTGATGTCGTCATACATGGACTATAAAATACACTTCACAACGTCAATGCTTCCACCCGATACCATGAACCCTTTCACTATCCATAACAGCGTCGGGGGTTATAGCCGTCTTTCAGACTGCCTTGTTATAATGGTGTTGCATTTTTATACGCCTGAAGGGAAGTACTATGTTATACCCCAGGTGTCCGTACATTCGTCAGTCCATTAGCAATTTTGTGTCCGCTCTGTAACTCTTGAACCCCTTGAAGGATCTCTTGAACCCCTTGAAGGATTTCAAAGAAACCTGACACAAATGTTCACAACATTGAGACGTTGTGCAGAGCCCATGTTCTGGATGGCTCGCTTCAAGGTAAAGGTCATACTTAGGGGTCAAAGGTCATACGAGTATGTTTCGTGTCCTCTCTGTAACTCTTGACCCCCTTGAAGGATTTCAAAGAAACTTGCCACAAATGTTCACCACATCAAGATGACGTGCAGAGCACATGTTCTGGATGGCTTGCTTCAACGTCAAGGTCACACTTAGGGATCAATAGTCATATGAGTGTGTTTGGTGCCCGCTCTGTAACTCTTGAACTACTTGAAGGATTGTTAAGAAACTTGGCACAAATGTTCACCACAGCAAGTTGATGTGCAGAGCGCATGTCCTGGATGTCTCTCTTCAAGGTCAAGGTCACACTTAGGGGTCAAATGTCATCACTCTGTAACTCTTGAACCCCTTGAAGGATTTCAAAGAAACTTGACACAAATGTCATGCAGAGCGCATGTTCTGGATGTCTTGCTTCAAGGTCAAGGTCACACTTATGGGTCAAAGATTATCAATCTGTAACTCTTGAACTGCTTGAAGGATTTCGAAGAAACTTGACACAAAAGTTCACCACATCAAGACGATGTGCAGAGCTCATGTTCTGGATGGCTAGCTACAAGGTCAAGGTCACACTTAGGGGTCATACCTTTGGGCGTATGTTGCTTTGCATTGCAGTGTTCTTGTTTGCGGCTGTCACAGCAATGTATAGAAAGAAAAAAGTTTAAATAAGTTTCATTTTAATGAAGTTCTTAAAGGATGTTCACCAAATTTGGTCAGAAGCAAGGTCATATGATCAAGGTCCGCTTCAGGTGAGCAACTAAAGCCCATTTATGCCTCTTCTTTTACATCTAAAATTTGAAATTTTTGGATTCTTGGCCCCCTCAGAAATGCTGGTTTGGCTGAAACCATAAAAATTCATGCCAGCGAAAGTAAATGTAAAGTATAGTATCCCCTGCTGAGTTTTTTAAAGAACATTAAAGTCAGCTGTTGAATAGGAGTTCCTCAGTTCCATTTCATGATTGAAGTACAAACAAGTTCTAAATGCTCGGCATGTATATAACCAATTAATGTTGGATTGATTTTTGACCAGGACTATAATGCCTGATCAAATATCTGTATTCCAGTTTCATATTTTATCTTTACTAAAATTTGTTTATAGACTTATAAGGGGCTGTATTTCATATTTCAAGTGGATCGCTGAATGATATTATCTTGAATATGGCATTGACAGACTATTCACTTAGATAAACAAGCTTATGGTATGGTTTAATCTGTCTGTCTATTGGTATTTTGTTCCCTATTGTAATTTTTTATCAAGTTCAGTGTTCTCTGTTTACCATTTTATCAAAGTTTTCATACAAACAATCAGCATAATTATAGATTAAATTAAAATTTGAGTAAACAGAGGTCATTTTACTGTTTACTAATTGTTATAGTGTTATAGTTAAGAAATATTTTTTTTTTGAATTAAGTACAGATATAATAAAAAGTGATATATTTTATTTCCTTTATGAATCACGTTTTTGTTGTAATTACATTGTGTCTTAATCAGCCACCTGTCACTGTCTTGACTGGCTGCTGAATACAGGTTTGACCAGACTTTGACTGGCTGCTGAATACAGGTTTGACCAGACTTTGACTGGCTGCTGAATACAGGTTTGACCAGACTTTGATTTAATTTCTGAACAGATTTAGACAGGCCTTAAGATCTCAGTAATCTATCATAAGGCAGTGCAGTTGAAATTTTAAATAAACGAATACTGTGTCAGCTTGGCAGCTTAAGTTTAACAACTTCTTTAACTTGATTGATTCAAGGTAACTAAGTTAAAACTTAGTTTAATGTAGTAATGTAGTACCCATAGACTTATGTACGAGTACATGTATAAACAATGTTTGTTTACTGGGTTGGTAAACAGTCTGGTTCTCATAACAATTGTAACTACTAGACAAACATTTTATATCTTGTCATCATTATACAATACCATGGCAAACGAAGTATGTATTGAAATTAAGTAAATATACAGTAGATATTGTATAGGAAACCCTATGGACAATAGTTGACCAGACATTTTATGTGTACTTGGCTCATATAGAAGGGATTTCATACAATCATTATATATGTATTTATATAGTTTTTCACTAAATAACAAAGTCCATGCCTCAGGCCAGGCTTCTGTTTAGCCATAAAGGAAGGTGGAATGAGAAATGCATATTATAATGCCCCCCACATACAATGTATATTATAATGCCCCCACATACAATGTATATTATAATGCCCCCCACATACAATGTATATTATAATGCCCCCACATACAATGTTTATTATAATGCCCCCACATACAATGTATATTATAATGCCCCCATATACAATGTATATATTATAATGCCCCCACATACAATGTATATATTATAATGCCCCCATATACAATGTATATTATAATGCCCCCATATACAATGTATATTATAATGCCCCCATATACAATGTATATATTATAATGCCCCCACATACAATGTATATATTATAATGCCCCCATATACAATGTATATTATAATGCCCCCATATACAATGTATATATTGTAATGCCCCCATATACAATGTATATTATAATGCCCCCATATACAATGTATATTGTAATGCCCCCATATACAATGTATATTATAATGCCCCCACATACAATGTATATATTATAATGCCCCCATATACAATGTATATTATAATGCCCCCATATACAATGTATATATTATAATGCCCCCACATACAATGTATATATTATAATGCCCCCACATACAATGTATATTATAATGCCCCCACATACAATGTATATATTATAATGCCCCCATATACAATGTATATTATAATGCCCCCACATACAATGTATATTATAATGCCTCCTACATACAATGTATATATTATAATGCCCCCACATACAATGTATATTATAATGCCCCCACATACAATATATATTAGAATGCCTCCACATACACTGTATATTATAATGCCTCCAACATACAATGTATATATTATAATGCCCCCCATATACAATGTTTATTATAATGCCCCCACATACAATGTATATTATAATGCCTCACATACAATGTAAATATTATAATGCCCCCACATACAATGTATATTATAATGCCCCCACATACAAGGTATATTATAATGCCTCCACATACAATGTATATTATAATGCCCCCACATACAATGTATATATTATAATGCCCCCACATACAATGTATATTATAATGCCCCCACATACAATGTATATATTATAATGCCCTCATATACAATGTATATTATAGTGCCCCCACATACAATGTATATTATAATGCCCCTCATATACAATGTATTTTATAATGCCCCCACATACAATGTATATATTATAATGCCCCTCATATAGAATATATATTATAATGCCCCTCATATACAATATATATTATAGTGCCCCCACATACAATGTATATTATAGTGCCCCCACATACAGTGTATATATTATAATGCCCCTCATATACAATGTATATTATAGTGCCCTCATATACAATGTATTTTATAATGCCCCCACATACAATGTATATATTATAATGCCCCTCATATACAATATATATTATAATGCCCCTCATATACAATATATATTATAGTGCCCCCACATACAATGTATATTATAGTGCCCCCACATACAGTGTATATATTATAATGCCCCTCATATACAATGTATATTATAGTGCCCCCATATACAATGTATATATTATACTGCCCCTCATATACAATATATATTATAGTGCCCCACATACAATGTATATTATAGTGCCCCCACATACAGTGTATATATTATAATGCCCCTCATATACAATGTATATTATAGTGCCCCCACATACAGTGTATATTATAATGCCCTCATATACAATGTATATTATAGTGCCCCCACATACAATGTATATATTATAATGCCCCTCATATACAATGTATATTATAGTGCTCCCACATACAGTGTATATATTATAATGCCCCTCATATACAATGTATATTATAGTGCCCCCACATACAATGTATATATTATAATGCCCCTCATATACAATATATATTATAATGCCCCTTATATACAATATATATTATAGTGCCCCCACATACAATGTATATTATAGTGCCCCCACATACAGTGTATATATTTTAATGCCCCTCATATACAATGTATATTATAGTGCCCCCACATACAATGTATATTATAATGCCCTCATATACAATGTATATTATAGTGCCCCCACATACAATGTATATATTATAATGCCCCTCATATACAATGTATATTATAGTGCCCCCACATACAATGTATATTATAATGCCCTCATATAAAATGTATATTATAGTGCCCCCACATACAATGTATATATTATAATGCCCCTCATATACAATGTATATTATAGTGCCCCCACATACAATGTATATATTATAATGCCCTCATATACAATGTATATTATAGTGCCCCCACATACAGTGTATATATTATAATGCCCCTCATATACAATGTATATTATAGTGCCCCCACATACAATGTATATATTATAATGCCCCTCATATACAATGTATATTATAGTGCCCCCACATACAATGTATATTATAATGCCCTCATATAAAATGTATATTATAGTGCCCCCACATACAATGTATATATTATAATGCCCCTCATATACAATGTATATTATAGTGCCCCCACATACAATGTATATATTATAATGCCCTCATATACAATGTATATTATAGTGCCCCCACATACAGTGTATATATTATAATGCCCCTCATATACAATGTATATTATAGTGCCCCCACATACAATGTATATATTATAATTCCCCTCATATACAATATATATTATAATGCCCCTCATATACAATATATATTATAGTGCCCCCACATACAATGTATATTATACTGCCCCCACATACGGTGTATATATTATAATGGCCCTCATATACAATGTATATTATAGTGCCCCCACATACAATGTATATTATAATGCCCTCATATACAATGTATATTATAGTGCCCCCACATTCAATGTATATATTATAATGCCGCTCATATACAATGTATATTATAGTGCCCCCACATACAATGTATATATTATAATGCCCCTCATATACAATGTATATTATAGTGCCCCCACATACAATGTATATATTATAATGCCCCTCATATACAATATATATTATAATGCCCCTCATATACAATATATATTATAGTGCCCCCACATACAATGTATATTATAGTGCCCCCACATACAATGTATATATTATAATGCCCCTCATATACAATATATATTATAATGCCCCTCATATACAGTATATATTATAGTGCCCCCACAAACAATGTATATTATAGTGCCCCCACATACAATGTATATTATAATGCCCCCATATACAATGTATGTAGGGGCCATTTTTTGCTTTTGTTGTGTTCTGAAGGAAAAATTCCATATTAAATAGATCTTTATTTTCCATTTTTTGCCACACAAACAAGGTGGCAAAAGACATTGTTTCAAATGAGGAAAATAAGACACTAAGTATTTTATGAATAATTATGTATGTTAATTACCTCCCCTAGATATAGAACTTAGTTGGTGCGCCATAAAACCCAAATGAATAAATAAATAAATAAATATTGTCTAATTTTAGTTATTTCCCTTGAATTACAAAAACTTTTATTTACTCATACTATACTATATACCAAGATGAGCATAAAGATACAGGTATGGATGACAAACTAAAATCCAGAATGTTTGATTCTCTTCCAAATTTTGTGACATTTCATTGTTAACGGTTGGTGGTAAAGATCATAACCTCTGATGTAGGTTAATTGTCATTTACTATCAAACATATGTCATTTACTATTGATGTATTTTTGGTCTCTTACCAAAAGTTGATGGTTTTTTTTTTACATTTTATGTTTAACATAATAGCAGGGTTTAGTCATTGAAAAAAGGACTTGTGTCAAGTTTGAGTGGAAATAACCATAATGGATTATGAATTGGTTAGTGATATTTTTGAGTTCTGACTCAGATTGTCTTTTACTATTATGGAATGCAAATATAAAATGGTTTAAGCTTATCAGATTGAGACATTTCATTTCTATGATCAAGAGACATAGGATTGGCTGCCTTTCTACTTAGGTATTGACTTAAGTCATTTGCTCAAGTCATTAGTATTATAAGTTTTTTGCTCAAGTTATTGTTAATATAAGTTATTTTCTCAAGTTTGTGTTATTATAAGTTATTTGCTCAAGTTAATAGTGTTATTATAAGACAGTTTTCTGCTTATGTAAGTGTTATTACTTTGAGAGTTTCATTAAAAACTTGCTGTTTGTGGGTACATCTGTTTGTGGATTTAATATTAAACAGATAATGTAAAAGGTGAAGTTTAGATATAACATTGTGAAGTAAACTGAAAAATAAATCTGCCATGAATCATGATCATATAATAAGCCCGCCCGCTTAGCTCAGTAGGTAAGAGCGTTGGTCTACGGATCGCGGGGTCGCGAGTTCGATCCTCGGGCAGGGCTTATGTTCTCCGTGACTATTTGATAAACGACATTGTGTCTGAAAGCATTAGTCCTCCACCTCTGATCATTCATGTGGGGAAGTTGGCAGTTACTTGCGGAGAACAGGTTTGTACTGGTACAGAATCCAGGAACACTGGTTAGGTTAACTGCCCGCCGTTACATGACTGAAATACTGTTGAAAAATGGCGTTAAACCCAAAACAAACAAACAAACAAAATGATCATATAATAGTCATTGTTTTAGGTCAGTATAAAGTTTTTAATGTAGACTGAAGTCTTAGATTTAATCACTCTAATAGGAGAACTGATTTAACCTTGATTGGGCATTGAAGTCATTTTGCTGTTGAAGTCATTTTTCCGGTCACTAAAGGTCACTGAGGTATTATTACCAATTTTTCCAATTGATTTTGTAAATGGTGTTTGTACTGATCCTAATTATCAACTCTACAGATTTGTCACATAAACTCCATATATAGCACATTTAATAGGAATTTTCAGCAGTTAATGGTAAAATTAGGGGATTTAATTACTCATGTTTTGATGGTGATTTTGATGAAGTGTTGGATGTACTGATTAGGCAAGTCATGTTTGTGTGTTTGTCTTCCATATTGTTACATTGATTTTGATATCATGACTGACATCTTGCTTAATATAGAAGTTCATAAAAATATTACAGTCTCATGCTGGAATTGTGATTACTTTTTTCAGCTCACAGTATTGTAAAGATAAGGTGCACTTAATTGACCTCCACAGTAGGTGAAATTTGACAATAAGTAAACAATAAATTCACAGAACAAGGTTACTGGGGGTCAGCTGTGGTCAACCTTGTTTAATAAGATTATTGGTCAATGTCAAATGTGGAATTTATTTTTTCTCATGTAATATTGACATTTAGTGCGTACTGCAAAGTTGATGAGACAGTTAAAATTTGTGAGATGGACAGCTTAAAACAATCATGCTCATTTAAATGAGCAAACAGTTGTTTTTATTTTGATGATTACATTTGAAATTTGTCTCTTGGGAAATATGATTGAGGGGGATGGAGATATTAGGCTGGAAACCTGAAAGGAAGTGAATTTTGACTTGGAGTTAAAGGGATTAACCCACACATTTTAGGCGAAAAATAATTTCTCTCAAAAATCTATAAAAAGTGAGTACCCTGAATATGACTAGTGGTACAATCTTATTGACATAAGATTTTTACAAGATATTCTTATAAATAACCAAAAATATTGTGCAGATTGCAATGCTTTTGAAATAATGCAGAAAATTTACATTCTTCTTGCATTTTTACCAATATTTAGCATTTAATTCCACCCACTTTATCATTTTTCAGTGTCTTATATACATTCTATGCCAAACTTGGTGGAAATGAACATGTTGAAAAAATTCACCAAAAATGTGGGCGAGTAGCTTGAAATAAAAAAAAGATTTTGATTGTAAAGTTCAGGAACATAATGGAGATTGAAAAAGTGTCCCAGCTCTCTCCCTGTGTATGGATATCTATTGGCAATCTTGAGAGTATATATCTTTGTTGACAAATATTCTTGTAGAAAGAAATTCATTGTGGGCAATTTTATAACTGTGTATTTTCAGTTGGCAGCATGCAAGGATTTCAAAGAGAGACAAAACATCCGCTGTGCCCTAAGGGAGATTAAAGGACTCAAACTTGAGGGTACAGACATCATCACATACTCATTCGGGTCTAAAAGCGTGAAGCGTCTTTCATCTGATACATCACCTAGAAAACATCAGCTGCCACTAAAACCTAGTGCAATAGATAACAAAACTTACAATATTAAAGATTTTGATGTAAATAACAATGGTGATTCAAAATCTCAGGGAGTGAAGTCAATTAAAGTTCATAATAACACAGATGAAAATGAAAATGAAAAACCACAGTTTAGGAGTTATTTGTATGCTGGTACTTTAAGCTCTCCAAAAAATTCCTTGCGTGGGAAGAAAGATTTTCAAAGTCCAAGAAAAGTTCATACTACCATTACAAGAATAAATGTGTTGGACAAGTCCGAGTTAGTTGATAAGTGTACTGAAACTGAAGAAGGAGTTATTGACACAAAAGCTAGAACTGAAATTCCAATATGTGGAATAGAGTCTCAGAAAATAGATAAACATAAATCATTTGAAAAGAAGGAGAAAATCAAGAGATATGAAAGTACTCCATTACCAAAGAATGAAAGAAAAGAAGATGATAGTGCAGTGTTGGATATAAGTGCAATAGAATTCAGTGGAGAGTTGGAGAAAGTAAAACAAATTTCAGTATTACATCGGCCAGTAAGTGTTAGTTCATCTAGTCTCAATAGTGATAATACACATTCCCCAAGGACTCAAATATCACCTGTTATTTCATCCCCAAGAAAGCCAAGAAAAATTGTTAGTTATAGAACTAGTGCATTTACACCTGCAACTAGATTAAACCCTGTAAGTTCAACAATTACAAGAACAAAATTACAAAGTGCTCCACCCACTGTAGATAAATCTTCAGAAAATTCAGTAATAAATAATTCTCAGGAAAGAACAAAGGAAGTTAAAAGTGTAACTATTGATACCTCTCAGGAATTGAAAGATATTCAAGGACTACTTGAAGACTGTAATGATACATTTGTTGGTAGATCAGTGGAATCAAAAGTTCTACAAAACAAGAATAGTGGAACTATAAAACAAGATAGTGCAGAATCAGTTGATACTCAAGAAGGAATTTATACCGCAAAAGCAGCTGAGATTAAAAGAGACTCGTCTGGAGAAAATTTAGTGTCACGATTAAAAAGTAAGCTTGAATCAAAACGAAAAAGAGATTTTAAAAGTGAAATACAGGAATTTAGTTATTTTACTAACAAAATGAAAGAAAAGCATGGCAAAGAGAATAACACAGAAGATAAATTCATTGTTTTATCCCCAGTAAAAACTGACCCTGATGACCAAGTTGGGGTAAATGAATTGAATTCTGATGTAAATGTGATTTCTAACTACACAAATAACAAAACTATGACAATGGAAGATAATGTTGATGATGTTTTTTTCAAGAAAAAAATTGCTCTGTCAAGGAAAAACAGAATTGATTCAGATGAGCAGAAACATTATCGGAAATATCGTAAAAAGAAAACAGATAGTGTTAAAATCCCAGAAGATCCATATTTACATGATGTCGTGAATAAAGGGTTAAATCCTAATGAACAAAAGAGACATTTGACGGAAATGAGTCCAAGAAAGGTCAGTAAAACTGGTTCAGTAAGGAGAAAATTGCCAGAAATTCCAGTAAAACGTGACATTGAAATGGAAGATGATGAAACTGTTCATCAGCGAACTATTCGCCTTCTTCAGGAAAGGAAGAAGGAAAGAAGAGAAAAACTAACCAATGAAAAAGAGATTGTTGATAAGGTTGATAAATCCAAAATGAATCCAGCTGATCTCAAAAAGACACTGGAGCAAAAGTTAGAAAGATCTGACTCCAAACGTAAAGCTTACCGAGTCAGACGTGAACTTCAGCTTTTAAATAGGGAAAATGAGCTAAAATCTGGTTATAAATCTGATGATGATACCTTTTCCAGCAGTGATAAAACAGATAATGAAATAAATGGTATATTAACCTCTAAGGTTGCTGATAAATATAGAAAAGAACCAGAAAGAATACTTGTGCAGAGGTCAAAATCTGACATTGTGAGACGAAGAAGAGCTGTCAGTGAGACAGATGTTCTGGTGAATGAACCAATGAAAGATACTGATGGAGAAGAAAGGGAAAGAAATGTGCTCAAGATGTTTGAAACAGAGGAACCACTAACACCTATAGGGAAAATTGAATTGATTGGTAGCTTGATGCAAGAAGAGGCAAAACTCCAAGAAATGGTATTTATTATGTTTATACTAAAGTACTCAATTTCAGGTGGGGAAAGGCAATAAATGTTTTGCTTATATCATAAAATTTTCCAATATGTGCATAATTCTATGTTTCATAGTGTAAGTTTTTCCAGTGCCTACCTAAAGTGGACAAAAAACAAGAGGTTCTTAATCATATGAATTTCTTTACTTAAACAGTATAAAATTCATGATTGGGATGTCCCTTACTCCCATTCAGAGGCATGATGGAATTCTTTTGTCATCCTTTCTAAAAGTTACAAACTTAGCCTACCTGTGAGCTATTCTGATCGATACGAAGCCTGGGCAAAATATTTGTCTTTATGAAAGCAAGATCAGATTCAAATCTGCCAGGCTTGTGTTGGGTCAAAAATATGTCAAAGGCCTAATTTTATATATCAAATATATGAAACATAGTCAGAATATTTGTTTTTAGCTCACCTGAGCACGAAGTGCTCAAAGGTGAGCTTTAGTGATCGCCCTGTGTCCGTCGTCCGTCGTCGTCCGTCGTCCGTCCGTCCGTCCGTCGTCAACAATTTGACTGTTAACACTCTAGAGGTCACATTTTTGGCCCAATCTTAATAAAACTTGGTCAGAATGTTACCCTCAATAAAATCTTGGACGAGTTCGATATTGGGTCATCTGGGATCAAAAACTAGGTCATCAGGTCAAATCAAAGGAAAAGCTTGTTAACACTCTAGAGGTCACATTTTTGGCCCAATCTTAATGAAACTTGGTCAGAATGTTACCCTCAATAAAATCTTGGACGAGTTTGATATTGGGTCATCTGGGATCAAAAACTAGGTCATCAGGTCAAATCAAAGGAAAAGCTTGTTAACACTCTAGAGGTCACATTTTTGGCCCAATCTTAATGAAACTTGGTCAGAATGTTAGCCTCAATAAAATCTTGGACGAGTTCGATATTGGGTCATCTGGGGTCAAAAAATAGGTCACCAGGTCAAATCAAAGGAAAAGCTTGTTAACACTCTAGAGGTCACAATTTTGGCCCAATCTTAATGAAACTTGACCAGAATGTTAATCTTGATGATCTTAAGGTCCAGTTTGAATCTGGGTCAATTAGGATCAAAAACTAGGTCACCAGGTCAAATCAAAGGAAAAGCTAGTTTACACTGTAGAGGCCACATTTATGACCATATCATAATGAAACTTGGTCAGAATGTTAATCTTGATGATCTTAAGGTCAACTGTAAATCTGGGTCAGGTGGGGTGAAAAACTAGGTCACTAGGTCAGATCAAAGGAAAAGCTTGTTAACACTGTAGAGGCCATATTTATGACTGTATCTTCATGAAACTTAGTCAGAATGTTAAACTTGATGATCTTTAGGGCAAGTTTGAATCTGGGTCATGTCGGGTCAAAAACTAGGTCACCAGGTCAAATCAAAGGAAAAGCTAGTTAACACTTTAGAGGCCACATTTATGACCATATCTTTATGAAACTTTGTCAGAATGTTAATCTTGATGATCTTTAGGTCAAGTTCGAATCTGGGTCAGTTGGAGTCAAAAACTAGGTCACTAGGTCATATCAAAGGAAAACCTTGTTTACACTCTAGAGGCCACATTTATGACTGTATATTCATGAAACTTAGTCAGAATGTTAAACTTGATGATCTTTAGGTCAAGTTCGAATCTGGGTCATATCGGGTCAAAAACTAGGTCACGGGGTCAAATCAAAGGAATGGCTAGTTAACACTTTAGAGGCCACATTTATGACCATATCTTAATGAAACTTGGTCAGAATGTTAATCTTAATGATCTTTAGGTCTGTAGGTCAGGTGAGCGATACAGGGCCTTCATGGCCGTCTTGTTATTAAATCTAGGCCCAGTACAAAAATTGGTCATCAGGGTTCACAAACTAAACTCGGAGGCCATGTTTTCTGCTTGATTTGTGTGAATGTGTCAGACTGTATATATGAAACCTAGGTCAGAGACAAAACTGGGTCATCAAGGGTCAAAAACTATTTCACAAGGTCAAATCATAGAAAAAACTTTAGCACACTTAAAAATTTAATATCAGCTTAGAGATGACATTTCCTACCTTAATGAAATCAATGGCATTTGTGGAACTGGGTCACCTTGGCATAACATCTAGGGCACTATGTGAAATAATAGAAAGACTCACAATGTTGAAGTGGATCTTCCTGAAGTTCTGATCCATCTAGTTTCATATTAAATTCAGTTGTTACCTTCCATTATACAGATTGTCATTAAACAAATATTCTAGGTCAAACATTCAAGGTCAGGTGAGCAACTCTCGTTTTTTCATTTTTGAAAAAGTAGGATGTATTATTGAATGGTGTTGTCCATCCATCATTTAATATATTCAGTCACATTAAGTCAAAATATTGTAACTACTAGCTGGGAGCCAGACAAATTTTTATATTTTAGCTCCATTATTTTCTAAAAATGTGTTTGACACACTGCACAAACTTCAGCTGCTTCTTCATCTCATATTGAAATCAATATGCAGTTTAATTATTTCTTCCCTACTTGATACTTCGATAAGTTAAAACTACTGTGCATGTGCAATGCTATCTTCATGCCCCATTAAGACCAAAAGTTGTCTTGTAAACACAGGTGAGGTATCATCATAAAACCTAACATTATATAGACTTGTGAAACAAGGGATTGTCGTAGACATGACAATCAAACATCCAGATGATTCGGATGGAACAATTGTGTGAATAACATCCAAATAAAGCAGTTAATAAAACATGTGTCCGGAAAATGGTCCTGTCCGGGTACTGGTTCCCAACTTCAAACTTTAAAGGATAGTTAAGCACCACTTTAGGAGGACCGTTCTTGTTTTTTGGATAGTAGGTGAAAGCTCAAGGTCACAGTGAGCTGCTACAGCTTTCAAACTACACAACAACTGAAACACCAAAAGAAGATTCATATTGCTTTTTAGCTCAGTGGCTCGAACGTCAATGTTTTAGAGAAAAACTGAACTTCAGGTAATTTTTTGTTTCCGGGTTCTAAGTCAGGAGGTATAACTACAGTTTCACTTGGTGACTAAGCACCACTTGGGGAGGATCCCTGTTTTTATGTCAGAGGTCAAGGTTATTGTATCTAGAGACTGAAAACTGTTTCTGGGTTGTAAGTTGTATCTAGAGACTGTAAACTGTTTTTGGATTGTTAGTTATGAAGTATCAGATCTAAGATTTTCAAACTTCTCACAATTACTAGAGTGGTGGAACCTATGCTCGCGATATTTTGTACATATGTAATCTTTTTAAGAAGCAAGAAAAAATTATTAATTCGATTTGCCTATGCAAAAACATAAAGTTATCCTCCTTTTAGCGAAACATATTGTTGTTGTGCGTCATCACGTGACTTAGTCGTCTCGTGAGCTATCGACACGGCATACGTAAAAAGGTGAAAATTTGCCCTGAAGGGAATCTATGCTGGCGGTATGTAATATCGTTTAAACTATAAGGACGAAAAAAAATTCAGCAGGCTAAAAATGAACAAACAAGCATATGCGAATATAATATTTAGAACATTACTCATTTATTATGTGAAAAACAAAACAAATGGGGATAAAATTTAGTATGTGCCTCTATGTGCATATTTCCCTTACAGAAATGGAGTCACTATTAGAACAAAGCTTAAAAACGTATAATAATGTTGTTTAAAAACAGAATGTTCAAGTATTGAAGATTCAAACAACGACAGTGATTAACTCGCTAATGTTTTCTACACGTCTTTTGTGTGTAGGAAATTTACTCCTCCCTACATCTGAGGAAGAACCGTTTGGACTTTGTCAAAATACTAAGATCTTTTCATGGTTCGAAAGGCACTCGTAGTGTAGCCAGGCGCCACATTCATCACATCTTGCTCTTAAATTTATCTTATATCTGAATGTAATGCATGATTTCAAAAAATCTAACTTTAGTTGAGTGATTTTGACATATTTGTGTGAGATTTGTGCGACGGATATAGATTGCGTAGAATGTATCGGCTGCTGTATACGTCATGTGAGCGGCATGCGCGGCTATCGCTACGTTTGTTGTAAAGGCATTTCACCACTGGTCGGTGTTGAATATAGCATGATGAAATATTTTTATCAGTGCTTCTGCAGCGAGCATATTTATCGAAATACCGCGAGCATAGGAATACCGCGAGCATAGGTTCCACCACTCTAAGTACCTTAAGGACACGTCACGGCTGAGATAGTTTAGCATTATTGCAATACACAATCGGTATTAAAATTGTGTTTCCAATACATGTGCTCCTTAGATAAATCCTCAATATCTATGTGAAAATAAGGGATGTGTTTTGTATGATTGCAACACTGTGAGTTGCTCTAATTAGTGACAAATGACTGAAACAATAGGAATTCGTACGTGACTTGGATAGACAAAACGACAGTGAGGTAACAATATATTCTTATATTGTTTTTATTCAAGAGTTGTAAGCTACAGTATAGAATATCAACTTTTAAGACAATCAAACTGGAAGTTAGAAATAACAGAAAATTTTTAATTAGGTCATGAGTCATCATATACCTGTCAAAATTTCTCATTAGTTTTCTGTCAAAATTATTTTTATCTTTCTATTCTGCAAATGCATTGTTTTTGTAAGTATCTTGGTCGGATATTGTAGTGTGTAACTTACTTTACATTCCATATTCATATTTAAGCTTTATTGCTTTGCTGAGCTCACCGAAGTCACGTATGAATTTCTATTGTTTTACTTTATTATCTGTTATAAATGTACCAGACCTCAATATCAAAATATAAGGATTGTTCCTTTCTGGTAGACAAAGGAAACTATTTGGTTGAATCATAACATAACGGTTTTTGGAAAGAACTGAATATTCTTTGGTTTTTTGTTATTCACCGGAAATTCAAAACGTGACATCACCTTAAGAGGAAGGTCCTTGAAGATTTTAGGGTCAATGACTCAAATGGCAGGGTGACAGTGACCCGAATTCGTTTCCAGTAATGTTTATATTTTGGGCTCTAAGTTAGAAAGTGTGATAGCTACAATTTTTAGCTCACCAGAGCACAAAGTGCTCAAGGTGAGCTATTGTGACCAGTCCTTGTCCGGCGTTCGGCATGTGATGTGCGTTGTGCGTCGTCCGTCAACATTTGCCTTGTGAACACTCTAGAGGCCACATTTGTGACCCAATCTTTATGAAACTTTGTCAGAATGTTATGATCTCTAGGTCAAGTTCGAAACTGGGTCATGTGGGGTCAAAAACTAGGTCAGAAGGTCAGAACAAAGGAAAAGCTTGTGAACACTCTAGAGGCCACAGTTGTGACCCAATATTAATGAAACTTGCTCAGAATGATTGTCTTGATGATCTTTTAGGTCAAGTTTGAATCTGGGTCATGTGGGGTCAAAAACTAGGTCACCCCGTCAAATCAAAGGAAAAACTTGTTAACACTTCAGAGGCCACAATTTTGACTCAATCATTATGAAACTTGGTCAGAATGTTAGTCTTGATGATCTCTAGGTTAAGTTCGAAACTAGGTCGTGTGGGGTCAAAAACTAGGTCAGTAGGCCAAAACAAAGGAAAAGCTTGTTAACACTCAGAGGCCACAGTTGTGACCCAATATTGATAACACTTAGTTAGAATGATTGTCTTGATGAGTTCTAGATCAAGGTTGAACCTTGGTAATGTGTGTTCAAAAACTAGGTCACCCCGTCAAATCAAAAGGAAAAGTTTGTGTTCACTTCAGAGGCCACGATTTTGACTCGATCTTTATGAAACTTGGTCAGAATGTTTGTCTTGATAATTTGTAGGTCAAGTTCAAATCATGGTCATGTGGGGTCAAAAACCAGGTCAGTAGGCCAGATCAAAGGAAAAGCATGTGAACACTCTAGAGGCCACAGTTGTGACCCAATATTTATGAAACTTGGTCAGAATGATTTTCTTGATGATTTCTAGGTCAAGTTCGAATCTGGGTCATGTGGGTCAAAAACTAGGTCACCCTGTCAAATCAAAGGAAAAACTTGTGAACACTTTAGAGGCCACAATTTTGACTCAATCTTTATGAAACTTTGTAAGAATGTTTGACTTAATTATTACTTCTGGTGAGCGATATAGGGCCATCATGGCCCTCTTGTTAAACTTTGCTTGGTGACTTAGCACCACTTGAGGAGAATCCCTATTGCTTTTAGCATCAAAAGTCAAGGTCACAGTAATTGGGAGACCGGACTGTAAGCCAATCAGGAAAATTCAAACAATACAAAGAAACTTGCAAGATCTTCCAATTTTAGCTCACCTGAAACAAAAATTCAGGGTGAGCTATAAGTATAGATGGACGGCTAATGAATGGTTTGTTACACTATCGTCCTGCATGTTTGGTCAGAGTTACACCAAACTTGCAGATTTTTTAAATGGTTCAACTTGCCTGGGTTTAGGGGCGTTTTATGGACTAGTAGTCCTGATAGATTTAGTTGTCATAAGGTGAACAACACTCACTGTTTTATCAGACAGAAATAAAACACAGTTTTAGTAGATTTTAGTTCTTTAAAAAATGACAGTGCATATTGTATACATTTAAAATTTATATTTTGTTTTCTTTTTTCCTATTAAAATATTGACTGTAATCTTTTGGAAATAATAGTTGATATGAAGGCACATGTCAGAAATGTTAGTGGCAGATGTTTGTAAATAATTGCAAGATAGGGCAGTTTTTATCATGTTTTACGATTGAACTTAGCAGGTGACAAGATATTTTTGATGTTTTGTGACATCTTTGTTTTACATTTAATGATACCATTTTGAAGCATTCTGATGTGAAAAAGACTTTTTAATTACTTTTAAATTTTGAAATTTTTCATTATCATGGTAAGTGTATATTTTCGTACCATAAAATTTATAAAATTATTGCAAAATTGTATTTTTTAATTACTGGCTTCCAATGACCGGCTTCTGAATTTGATACATAATTTTAATTGGCAAAAGAATTTGAAGATAAATTTACAAAGTTTTGTAAATTTGTTTAAAAGTTTATTGATTTTATTTTAGCTTCGAAAGAGCGCAAATTTCAGTGAGAAAAGGAAAATGAGGGCAGAGGTACGACAACTCAGACAGAAAAGAATGGGTATGTATTTCTTGTGCATGTAGAGGGAAGTAACTCTTAAAGGAATACAGTCATTCATTTTAACAAACTTGACAGATTTGTTTCCCTTAGTTTCATCGTAAACCTGGTGGCCAGATTAAGGTTCAAAACAATTTCCATCGATGACTGGAGAATTCTTGGACCTAGTCAGTTAGACTGAAAGGCACATCTCGTTCTTTATTTCTAGTAGAAAGATTTTCTGATAACTTTGCTCAAATACTAAAATTACAGGTGTCAAATATCAGCAATCAAGTATACCATTGTGAGCCATTTGAAAAGTAGAAAAAAAAACAACAGTTTTTTATCAAGGTATTAAAAATACAATTAATGCAGTAAAAATTTATGTTTACTAGCAAATGTTTTGACACAGAAATTTTAAATCATCTATTACCTCATAAATATACACGCACATACTCCAATTTCAGATCAACGCCATTAAACTTTACACAAACAAATTCATATAACTTTTTCGAAGACTTGTGTATAATTATGTATAATTTGCTCATTTGTATCTTACTGTATGTGTGCATGTATGTACTCATTGTATTCGAAAATAGATACTGTTTAAACCAAATTATCTATTATGACATCAGATAAATACTCTGGTTTCACAAAAATTAACAAAAAACAGATCTTTTTAATAAATACAAACAATTCTAATAAATTCAGTTCACTGCTGACTGTCACAAGCCCTATTTTGCTCCATGATATATATTAAGTATACAAGATCTCAGAATGGGTGGGTTGTTCATTTATATTGTCTGGGATTGGGGTGGGGGAAGTTGATGTTTTAGACCTTGCTTTATGTAGATTCAGAATAGAAATTCTGTACCACTAGTGTATTTCTTCAAACACTACTCTATAAATGGTTATTTCTGGAAAAAAGGTATGTCTCATTTAATATTGAAGAAGGAAATAAGACATTTATATTCTTTTCCTAGAGCTGTGTGAAAATGTATTCTCTTTGCTGTAGGTAGGGTTTAATTTACAAAACATTATCATTTTAATATAATGCCCAATGAAAATGCAATAAAAAGATGTGGAGGGAAGTTCATGTCGGTACCAAGGTAGAAAGAGAGTCTCACATATAAACCTATCAAATGCCTCAAGGCCCATACAGGTGTCAAATTTAGGTATTATATTTACAATCATACAAAATAAAAACAACAACAACTGAACCATCTCTTGAAATATGGCTACCTAACAATTTTTACGTTTTTAAATTAGTAGATACACAGTTTGATGTAGATTTGAATTCCCAATCTCAAGATCTTGTTTATTACTAATGAAATTTATATTTAGAGAGAGAGATAAATCACCATTTATTTTTAAATGCACAACGTAACATTTTTTTGTTAATCTTAACCTACAAAATACAAATAGAGTATTAGAGGCAGATCCAGGATTTTAGTTTAGAGGGGTACAGAGTCCTGGGCATGCCCCCTTGGATATTGTTTGGTAAGTGTACCTCAGATGGTGCGAAGTGGCAAATATAATCCATTGCCAAGGGTTGAGGGATACAGATTTAGCATTGTCCGCCCGGCTGTTCATCCATCCATCCTAAATAATTCAAATTACAGCTAGAATCATCAAACCTCACAACTAGTACATATGCAAATGCAGCTTTTGCCAGGATATCCTAACCTACTTTAGAGTTATTCTTATTGTACCCCCCGACAACAAAGTTGTAAGAGGGGTATACTGGTTTCAGGTTGTCTGTCTGTCCATCTGTCCATCTGTCTGTCTGTCCGTAGACACAATCTTGTGCGCACCATCTCTCCTCATCCCCTTGACACAATTTAATGAAACTTCACACAAATGATCAGTAACAACAGCAGTTGTGCATGGGGCATGTTAGGTTCTTTCAGAAAAAGAAATTGCAGAGTTATGGGACTTTGTTTTTTGTTACTATACTATATACATAGACACAATCTTGTGTGCGCCATCTCTCCTCATCCCCTTGACACACAGTTTAATGAAACTTCACACAAGTGATCAGTAACAACAGTAGTTGTGCATGGGGCATGTTAGGTTCTTTGAGAAAAAAAATTTGCAGAGTTACGGGACTTTGTTTTTTGTTACTATACTATATACATAGACACAATCTTGTGCGCACCATCTCTCCTCATCAGTAGTTGTGCATGGGGCATGTTAGGTTCTTTCAACAACAAAAATTGCAGAGTTATGGGACTTTGTGTCTTGTTAACATACTATGTACATACAGTCTGCATATGCAATCTTGTGCGCGCCTAATCTTCCGAACCCTTGCACACAATTAAATGAAACTTTACACAAGTGATCAGTACCAACCCTAGTTGTGCCTGGTGCATGTTACGTTCTTTTAGATAAATATTCTGCATACTTATGGAACTTTGTTTTTTGTTACTATACTGTATACATACAGTCTATATACATACAGTCCACATAATTATGCAATCTTGTGTGCTTCAAATTGCAATGTACTGTGTCAGTGCATGCGGGAGGTACATTCATCACCTTTAGTGATAGCTCTAGTTTAAAGGGGGTCAACTTTTTCAGAACATTTCAAGTATCCATCGTACGGGACAGCGTGGTAGAACATGTAATGGTCAGGTAGATTGTTGCTATAAAGATGTTGATCTGGGGATTTTGAGAGGTTGGGGTAGGGCACAACCCTTGGTATAGCTGTGTAAATATGACAATGTAGAGCATTAAAAATTACAGAGTAACAGACTTTTAAAAATTTCGTTTTGAAGCACAGAATTGAAATATTGACTGAATAATATTTGGCTTTCCAATCTTTTATTGGAAAATGTTTGGACCAAATTTACCTTGTAATTTACTTAAGCCGTTTATATATATATAATATATATATATACGAATTTTGTAATTTCATTTTTTTCGTCTGTTTAATTTTCTTAATGCAATGTTTTTCACATTGAATAATTCTGGATTAAAATCAGTATAGATTGCTTGCGTAAATCTATCAATTTATGCAAATCCAGTTACGGCTAAATGAAATAACATTTATATATAAACATTTTTTTTATTAAAAGTAGGTTGAAATTAGCATGTTTATTCGGAGTGGTATCCTGAAGTCTAATGTTGTTTAATCCTGTTTATCTAATTCCAGCACCTTGAAGTATGAATACCTCTACTATGACACAGCTTTTTTCCGGACTTGATGAATTATTTTTCTTCGAATTTTCAAAGAATATGGAGAATTATACTACTCTCCGGGTTAAAGTTTTTTTTAGCTCACATGTGATAAGGTGAGCTTTTGTGATCACCCTTCGTCCGTCGTCTGTCCAAAATTCTTGTGAACACGATAGAGACCACAGTTTGCAATTGATTTTAATCAAACTTGCACACAATTTGTATTGGCATAATATCTCGGTTCCTTTCGAAAACTAGCCAGATTCCATCATGGGTTACAGAGTTATGGCCCATTAAAAGGTCAAAATTTGCTATTTTGGCATTTTCAGCCATATAGAGACTTCATTTATGGTTTGATTTGATCACTGCAAAATATCTTTAACAACAATAGATCTTGGATTCCATGATGAATTCATCAGATCCAATCATAGGTTCCAGAGTTGTGGCCTCTGATTGACCCCTGAAAGAGCCAAAATGTGTTAATTTTTACATTGTGAACACCATAGAAGTTACATTTTACATTCGATCTTAACCACACTTACACACAACTTAAGTCACAATAAGATCTCAATTCCTTTCGAAAACTGGCTAGATTCCATCATGGGTTCTAGAGTTATTGCCCTTTCAGCCATATAGAGGTTTTATTTATGCTTTGATTTGAAACCAACTCGCACAGAATGTTTATCTTGATAATCTCTAGACCAAGTGAGAAATTGGGCCATGCGGGGTCAAAAACTAGGTCACCAGGTCAAATTAAAGGAAAAACCTGTTTACACCCTAGAGGCCACATTTATGACCCTATCTTGATGATTTCTATCTTGATGATTTCTAGGTCAAGTTCGAAACTAGGTCATATGGGGTCAAAAACTAGGTCACCCAGTCAAATCAAAGGAAAAGCTTGTTAACACCCTAGAGGCCACATTTATGACCCTATCTTCATGAAACTTGGTCAGAATGTTTATCTTGATGATTCCTAGGCCAGGTTGCAAACTGGGTCATGTGGGTTGAAAAATTAGGTCACCAGTTCAAATCAAGCCCCATGTGGTTCTGGGACGATCTGTGTATGAAAAGAATTGGAACCACTGCCTTACCCTTGCATGATCGTAAAAGGCGACTAATAGGGTCTTAACACTTAGTTTTGCTGTAACTCTGTGATTCCAGCAGGTATGCAAATTTTGATTCCATACCTCATGTTTTTATTTCTATGTAAATGAGATGTGAAACCAAAATTTGTAGTCCTGTTTGGCGCCATATAACCTATACTGTGTTGGTGCGCCATAAAACCCAAATAAATAAATAAATAAGGTCAAATCAAAGGAAAACCTTATTAACACCATAGAGGCCACATTTATAACCCTATCTTCATGAAACTTAGTCAGAATGTTTATCTTGATGATTCCAAGGCCAAGTTTGGAACTGGATCATATGGGTTCAAAAACTAGGTCACCCAGTCAAATCGAAGGAAAAGCTTGTTAACACTGTAGAGGCCACATTTATGACCCTGTCTTCATGAAACTTGGTTAAAATATTTATCGTAATGATTCCTAGGCCAAGTTCGAAACTGGGTCATATGGGATCAGAAACTAGGTCACCCGGTCAAATTAAAGGAAAGGCTTGTTAACACCCTTGAGGCCACATTTATGACCCTGTTTTCATGAAACTTGGTCTAAATGTTTATCTTGATGATTCCTAGGCCATGTTTAACAGGTGAGTGATATAGGGTCATCATGACCCTCTTGTATGAAATGGTAATATCATGATCTATAGGTTAAGTTCAAATCTGAGTCAGGTAGGGTCAAAAACTAGGTCACTAGGTCAAATCAAAGGAAAAGCTTGTTAACACTCTAGAGGCCACATTTATGACTGTATCTTCATGAAACTTGGTCATAATGTTACTCTTGATGGTATTAAGGTCCAGTTTGAATCTGGGTTATGTAGGATCAAAAACTAGGTCACCAGGTTAAATCAAAGGAAAAGCTAGTTAACACTGTAGAGGCCACATTTATGACTGTATCTTAATGAAACTTGGTCAGAATGTTAATCTTGATGATCTATAGGTCAAGTTCAAATCTTGGTCAAGTGGAGTCAGAAACTAGGTCACTAGGTCAAATCAAAGGAAAAGCTTGTTAACACTCTAGAGGCCACATTTATGACAGTATCTTCATGAAACTTAGTCAGAATGTTAATCTTGATAATCTTTAGGTCAATAGGTCAGGTGAGCCATACAGGGCCATCATGGCCCTCTTGTTCTTCTTTTGTCAGAAAATCTCTGGTAATATTAATATATATATTTATATATAAAACAACTGCTGCATACTTGATACACATCTGCATAACACAAAATGAAAGCAGTAAAATGAAGGATTAGGTGTTAAAATGGTCCTTTAAAGATCAGCGGTTAGTGCAATGGCTTCACAAGTGGGAAGTCATGGGTTCAAACTCCACCAGACACAGGACTCTCCATGTAAAGATACTGATAGTCAGTTACTTTAAACCGAGGTCCAGTGTAGGGTATTTTATACCTTGCCAGTGGTTGCTTTTGGACTTGGAGCATCTACTAAATCTTACATTATTCTCCAAAAACCTGAAATGACTAACATTCTTCTTGAGCATTCACATGGCAACCCATTGAGACTGTAAATGAAGTTAGATACAGTGAAACACTGCTAACTCAAGCATTGATGGCTGACTCTAGCATCAGTGGCTCAAGCAGATAGTCTCACTAGAGCATTAATGGCTCAAGCATCTGGGCTTACTCCAGCATCAATGGCTCAAGCACCCTGTCTCACTAGAGCATTAATGGCTCAAGCACCTGGGCTCACTTGGGAATCAATGGCGCTAGCACCCGAGTTTCACTTGAGCATCAATGGCTCAAGCACCTTGGCTCACTCGAGCATCGGTGGCTCAATCACCCAGGCTTTCTCGAGCATCAGTGGCTCAAACACCCAGGCTCACTCTAGCATCAATGGCTCAAGCACCCGGGCTCACTCTAGCATCAGTGACTCAAGCACCCAGGCTCACTGAAGCATTGATTGCTCAAGCACCTGGGCTCACTCGAGCATTGATGGCTCAAGCACCTGGGCTCACTCGAGCATCAATGGCTTAAGGACCTGGGCTTACTCGAGCATCAATGGCTCAAGCACGGGCTCACTGAAGCATTGATTGCTCAAGCACCCGGGCTCACTCAAGCATTGGTGGCTCAAGAACCTGGGCTCACTCAAGCATCAATGGCTTAAGGACCTGGGCTTACTCAAACATTGATGGCTCAAGCACCTGAGCTCACTGAAGCATTGATTGCTCAAGCACCCAGGCTCACTTGAGCATTGATGGCTCAAGCACCCGGGCTCACTCGAGCATTGATGGCTCAAGCACCTGGGCTCACTCGAGCATCAATGGCTTAAGGACCTGGGCTTACTCGAGCATCAATGGCTCAAGCACCTGGGCTCACTGAAGCATTGCTTGCTCAAGCACCTGGGCTCATTTGAGCATTGATGGCTCAAGCACCTGGGCTCACTCGAGCATCAATGGCTTAAGGATCTGGGCTTACTCAAGCATCAATGGCTCAAGCACCCGGGCTCACTGAAGCATTGATTGCTCAAGCACCCAGGCTCACTTGAGCATTGATGGCTCAAGCACCTGGGCTCACTGAAGCATTGATTGCTCAAGCACCCAGGCTCACTTGAGCATTGATGGCTCAAGCACCCGGGCTCACTCGAGCATTGATGGCTCAAGCACCTAGGCTCACTCGAGCATCAATGGCTTAAGGACCTGGGCTTACTCGAGCATCAATGGCTCAAGCACTCGGGCTCACTGAAGCATTGATCGCTGAAGCACCCGGGCTCACTCTAGCATCAATGGCTCAAGCACCCAGGCTCACTGAAGCATTGATTGCTCAAGCACCTGGGCTCACTTGAGCATTGATTGCTCAAGCACCTCGGCTCACTCGAGCATCAATGGCTTAAGGATCTGGGCTTACTTGAGCATCAATGGCTCAAGCACCCAGGCTCACTGAAGCATTTTATGTGGTCCTGCTCCATACCTCAGATAACTCAAGGATTTTCCTCTTGCAACCTTAGTCAGTCACTGTTTTACTGTACAAGTATTTTACTCATACAATTTACATGTCATTACTTGACAAAATCTTGCATTGTCATAATTATATCAGAATTTGAAATAGAACAAAAACTATTCAGTAAATGAATAATTGGTTACTAATGATTCCAAAAATATTGTATTTTTTAACTTTTACCTCAAGACTATCTTTCATTGACCTTTGGTGACCTCGTGTGAAACCCAGTCCCATTTGTATTAAACACCAGATTGTCTAGGCATTTATATGATAAATGTATTTTGTCACATCTAGATGAAATAAACTGATAATCAAGCAATTTTCTTGTCAGACTTCTAATTATTCTGGTAATTAATCAGTGTATAAGTTATTGATAAATTGCAACCTTGCCTTGCATTATTCAAACATTTCCTTTTGGTTGATGAATAGGAAATACAGGCTTTTATCTTAACATATCAATGTCATACTGGCTTCCATTTTCTTTAAGAAAAATGTTTAAGCATTTCTTAGAGACAAAATTATTTTACCTTTCATCAGTAAAATAGTCAATTTAAACTACAAACTGTTTGAAAATATTGCTTGTAGTTGTTTTGTTACTCTTTCCATCATAATCACTATTTGACATTGATGTAACAATTTAGCATCAATGTCATCATCACCATCCTAATCACCATTTACTATCAGTGTAATCATCCATCATCATAATCACTGTTTACCATCAATGTAATCATCCATCATCATAATCACTGTTTACCATCAATGTACCGTAATCATTTTCATAATCACCATTTACAATCAATGTCCACATAATCACCATTACAATCAATGTCATCGTTATCACAGTTTACCATCAGTTTACCATCATCATAATCACCATTTATCATCAATCTTACTGTCATCATAATCACCATTTACCATCAATCTTACTGTCATCGTAATCACCATTTACCATCAATCTTACTGTCATTGTAATCACCATTTACTAGCAGTGTCATAATCATATTCACCATTTACAATCAATGTAATCATCATCTTCATTACCATCATTTACCATCACTGTGAACATCATCATTATCATCATAATCAATATTTACCATCACTGCCAAGTCAATAATTATGAGACCCAGTCAGGGTAGTAACAGCAATTCTGCTGACACATAATGATGCAAGACTATCACAGGGTAGTTGCAGTAAAATTTGTGAACAGCTACTGACATGAGACTAACAAAAGGTAGTCAAGGCCCACAGAGGATAGTTACAGAAAATTCTGCAAGCAGATAATGACGTAAATTCTGCAAGCAGGTAATGAGATGAGGCTCACAGAGGATAGTTACAGTAAATTCTGCAAGCAGATGACAAATTCAGCAAGCAGGTAATGGCACAAGGCCCATAGAGGATAGTTATAATAAATTCTGCAAGCAAATAATGACAAATTCGGCAAGCAGGTTATGGCACAAGGCCCACAGAGGATAGTTACAGTAAATTCTGCAAGCAGATAATGACATAGATTCGACAAACAGTTAATGGCACAAGGCTCACAGAGGATAGTTATAATAAATTCTGCAAGCAAATAATGACAAATTTGGCAAGCAGGTTATTGCACAAGGCCCACAGAGGATAGTTATAGTAAACTCTGCAAGCAGATAATGACATAGATTCAGCAAGCAGGTAATGGCACAAGGCTCACAGAGGATAGTTGCAGTACTCACAAAGGATAGTTATAGTAAATTCTACAGACAGTTAATGATACAAGATGTCCATTTCATGAGATTTACACAGTATTGTTGCAGTAACAGTTATCTAAATGAAATCTAGACAGAGTTGTTAAATTTGAGGAAGACATACACAGAATAGTAAAAATAGATTCTGTGCACAGCTAATAATGAGAGATTTACACAATAGTGTTACACTAAAATCTGTGAACAGTTAATACCTTGTGATATATACAGAGTAGTTACACTAAAATCTGTGAACAGTTAATACCTTGTTACCAGGCTTGTTACATAGATAGAGTAGTTACACTAAAATCTGTGAACAGTTAATACCTTGTGATATACACAGAGTAGTAACACTAAAATCTGTGAACAGTTAATACCTTGTGACATACACAGAGTAGTTACACTAAAATCTGTGAACAGTTAATACCTTGTGACATACACAGAGTAGTTACACTAAAATCTGTGAACAGTTAATACCTTGTGACATACACAGAGTAGTTACACTAAAATCTGTGAACAGTTAATACTTTGTTACATACACAGAGTAGCTACAGTAAAATCTGTGAACAGTTAATACCTTGTGATATACACAGAGTAGCTACAGTAAATTCTGTGAACATTTAATACCATGCTTTGTGGAAACCCTGTTGACATTAGACACACAGGATATTTACAGTAATTTCTAGGAATAATTAATGACAGGATAGTTGAACATTAATGACATCAGACACATGCACACAGGATAGTTATATTAAATTCAATGAACAGTAAATGACATCAGACACATGCACACAGGATAGTTACATTAAATTCAGTGCACAATAAATGACATCAGACACATGCACAAAGGACAGTTACATTAAATTCAATGCACAATAAATGACATCAGACACATGCACACAGGACAGTTACATTAAATTCAGTGAACAATGAATGACATCAGACACATGCACACAGGACAGTTACATTAAATTCAGTGAACAATAAATGACATCAGACACATGCACACAGGATAGTTACATTAAATTCAGTGCACAATGAATGACATCAGACACATGCACACAGGATAGTTACATTAAATTCAGTGCACAATGAATGACATCAGACACATGCACACAGAATAGTTACATTAAATTCAGTGCACAATGAATGACATCAGACACATGCACACAGGATAGTTACATTAAATTCAGTGCACAATGAATGACATCAGACACATGCACACAGGATAGTTACATTAAATTCAGTGCACAATGAATGACATCAGACACATGCACACAGGATAGTTACGTTAAATTCAGTGCACAATAAATGACATCAGACACATGCACACTGGATAGTTACATTAAATTCAGTGCACAATGAATGACATCAGACACATGCACACAGGATAGTTACATTAAATTCAGTGAACAATGAATGACATCAGACACATACACACAGAATAGTTACATTAAATTCAATGAACAAGTTTTTATTAAAAAGTTATCTAATTAGAATTTTAGGAGCTTGTTTTCTTCAATATTGATCCTATAACTTAACTTAGAAGTGATATTAAAATCATTTTTAATCAGTCGAAAATCTTCTTTCAATTTCATTTTTTTGTCATGTTCATATTTATTAATTTTACATTAATGAAAAAATGTATGGCTAATTGGGATTGACCTGTATCTTATTTTGATTATTCTGGAGTGAAATATTTTGGTTTTGAAGTTGGATTCTTTTTACAAGAACACTGGTTGCTTATTGATATTATTCAATGAAATGTCATGTAAATTATCATAAAAGGTCAACCTTTGATTAAAGGAAGTTGATGTCCTAAAGCGATTTTGATTATAAGCGCTAGGTTATGCGGCAAAAAGTGACATCCATAGTGGGTATCATATTAATGTTGGGAAGCGATGTGTGTGATGTCCCACGATGCCTCACAAAGTGTTGTGATACAGTGGTATCTGAGCGGAAAATAAGTTAATACCTCAGGATATATTATACATCAGCTGCTGGTGTCATAAAAATCACATCAGATCATACTAAGTGTAATGTTTTGGTCATTGACTTGTCTCTGAAAAAAACATTGCCAAGTTTGCTTTCCTAACAAGAAAAATGTTCACATGCTTTGAATCAATTGTGACTGTTTTTCAACAGTTTAGAAAACTTTTTTATCTACGGAATATATGTTTTCATAAGGTAAGGACAGGTTATCTAACTTAACTTCCATGAAAGACTTCAGTCACTCATTGCCATTAATAATACATTGCCATAAATGTTATATTGCCACAAATGTTGTATTGCTATAAATGCTATATTGCCATGTTATATCAATGTTTTATTAAAAAGAAAAAAATACAAGTAAGATACCTTTACTTATTGTCAATACTTTATGAGTTGTAGAAGGAGAGAAAGGTAGATAAAATGAAGAGATGGGTATTTATGAAGAATTGACCATTATTTTGTACCTTCTCTTTCAGTACATTCTAACAGAACTAAACATAGTGAGTTACACATCAGCACCTTGTTCTTTTTACACTTTTGTTTTTGTTTCGGAATTCATGTGGTTTCATTTTGCTTTCTGGATTTTGTATTTTATTATGCCTTGCTTGGAAGGAGAGTGGGTATATTGCTTTGCACCTGTCGGTTCGGTGGCATCTGTCTGTAGAGCGCATAGTTTCCTCCCAATAACTTGAGAACCATTTGACCCAGAACATTCAAACTTAATAGTAGGATCAGGTAATGAATAGATGACCCTTGTTGTTTTGGGGCTCAATATGCCAAAGGTCAAGGTCATGGGGGTCTGTATTTAGAACGATTTTTGCTCAATAACTTAAGAACTGCTTGATCCAGAACCTTCAAACTTAATAGCATGATTAGGCTTGTGACGTAGATGATGATTATTGTTTTTAGGATCAGTAGGTCAATGTCACAGGGGCCTGAACCTTGAAAATGGTTTCTGCTCAATTGAGAAGCTTTTGACCCAGAACCTTCAAACTTGATAGCATGATTGGGCATATGGAGTATATGACCCCCATTGTTTTGGGGATCAAAGGTCACTGTGACTTGAACCTTGAACTGTTTCCACACTATAATTTGAAAAGCTTTTGACCCAGAACCTTCAAACTTTTTAGCATTATTTGGCTTATAAAGTAGATGGACCTTATTGTTTTTAGGGTTAACATAGCAAAGGTCAAGGTCACAGGGGCCTGAACCTTGTAAACAGTTTTGTCTCAATAACTTTAGAACCACTTGACCTAGAACATTTACACTTGATGGCAGGATTGTGCTTTTGAAGTAGATGACCCCTTTTGTATTGTTTTTGGGGTTAGAAAGTCAAAGGTCAAGGTCATAGGGACCGGGTCCGTATTCATAAAGCTCCTTAGGGAAAATTTTCCCTAAGGGACTAACTAAGGGAAAAGTTCCGACGCATTTTGTGGACAATCGTGGAGATATTTGGAATGTCTTACAATATTGCCTCATAGAATCTGGCATAGTAATGAAGATTATCAATAAATCTTTGAAAGTTTACACTTTTCTTTTGTGCTATGTTGTTTAGGAATTTTACAACGTTAAGGATTTTCCTAAGTTTTCTCCTTAGGAGTTTTATGAATATGGGCCCAGGACTTTGAAAACTGTTTCCGCTGTATACCTTGAGAAACCACTTGACCTAGAACCTTCAAACTTGATAGCATGATTGGGCTTATGAAGAAGATGACCCCTATCATTATTGGGGCTAGTAGGTAAAAGTTCAAATTATTTCTGTATGGTAACTTGAGAACCATATAACCCTGAACTTTCAACTTTATTGGGCTTTTAAAGTAGATTATCCATATTGTTTTCATGGTCATGGTCATGGTCAGTAGGTCAAAGGTCATGGTCATTGGGCCCTGAACCTTGAAAACCATTTCCACTTAATAACTTTAGAACCACTTGACCCAGCACCTTTGAACTGGATAGCATGTTTTGGCTTTTGAAAACCCTTAATGTTTTAGGGGTTAGTAGGTCATGGTCATAGTGATCATGGGACTGAAATTTAACAAGCCATGATGGGGGACATATGTGTTTTACAAACAGCTCTTGTTTATCTTAACATTTTGCTGCAAATAAGTTAAGTTTTAGTATTCTCTAAAAGCAATTTTGTTTTCTAAATAAAGTTTGTAGAAAGGCTTACAATGGCAAATTGCTTTTGTTGCTAGATAACATGCTGTGCATTCTGAACTTGAATTTTTCATAATACAAAAAACTTTCTCTTGGAAAAAATCTTAATAGAATAAGTTACAGGAATCAGCTTTCTGTTTTACTATTTTCTGATTAATATATGCACCAGTTACCTTAGGGGAAACTCTGCAGGGTTCCAGCCTGTGGTCTGCAATTAAACTCTGCAGTATTTAAATTCAAACCTGAAGGATTCCAGCCTATTTTCTCAAATTAGACTTTGCAGTATTCCAGTCTATTGCCTCAGATTAAACTGCAGGATCCCAGCCTTTTGTCTCAAATACTTTTCTACAGAATTCAAACTTTTTGCCTCAAATTTAAATGCAGGATTCCAGCCTGTTACCTCAAACTCTGCAGAATACAGCCTGTTGCCTCAGATTAAACTGCAGATTCCAACTATTGCCACAAATTATTCTCTGGAGGATTCCAGCCTGTGACCTCAAGTTAAGCTCTGCTGTATTTCAGTCTGTGGTCTTTAGATTCCAATCTGTGACTTGAGTTAAACTCTGCAGGGTTATAATTTGTGATCTCAAGTTCAACTTGGCAGCAGTCCAGCCTGTGATCTCGAGTTAAAACTTGCATGCTTTTATCCTTTGACCTCTAGTTAAAGCTTGCAGAACTCCAGCCTGTGAGTAGGGTTGTTTGTCCATGTTTTAACCAATAAAAGATTGTGTGAACAAGCCTGGTAAAGACATTGGCATGTTTTTAGCTCGACTATTCATAGAATAGGTAGAGCTATTGGACTCACCCATGCGTCGGCGTCTGGATTTGGTTAAGTTTTTATATGTAAGCTGATATCTCAATAATCACTAAATGGAATGGATTGAAACTTCACACACTTGTTCACTGTGATGATCTGACATGCAGTGCACAGGTTCCATAAATCTGCTTTGCATTTTTACAAAATTATGCCCCTTTTTCGACTTAGCCGTTTTTGGTTAAGTTTCTGTATGAAAGCCGGTATCTTAGTACCCACTAATGGGAATAAATAGATTGAATCTTCACACAATTGTCCATTGTCATGAGTTGATATGTATTTTACAGATTCCATAATCCTCTTTTGCAATTTTACAAAATAATGCCTTTTCCGACTTTAATATTCATTCCATTGACAAGGCTGTTGAATAGTCGAGCGTTGCTGTCCTCTGACAGCTCTTGTTTAGGGCTGCTGGTGATGTAAGCTTAAAATTATCATTATTGTTGTGTGAGTAATATCAAACTATAAATGTCAACATTTCTTTCTTATACATATTTCAACATAAAATGAATTTTAAGGCTGAAGGTTATAAGGAAAAAGATTCTATAAATCTTGGTAAAATGCTCTGTTTTACTCTCATTAATGTCAACTTTTACAGATGCTGAATATGTTTTTCCTTTGTTACATATTTTTGTTAATTATAAATGATTAAAACTTCTTTTGGGAATTATGATATTAACAACATTGAGTCACACAATCATTAATTTTTGTGAAAAATGAAAACTTATGTGTAACTGTTGTTATTATTTATATCAGTTGTATGGTTTCATTGCCCCTGAAGAAATTTGTGTTTTTTTACACCCTTAGATATTTTTCATTGAAAAACTAAGCATGATATATGGGTCTACTTTGTTTTTACAATAGGCAAATTTACTTTTCGTCATTTCCTTGCCACTTTTATCTCTGATATGTACTTTATACTTCTGTTTACTTGACTTTAAAGTGCTAATGTTCACAATTTTATCTTTGATTGAAACTTAGTTTTTATTTTTTAATTTTAAGTCCTGGTATTTCAGTATTCAGGTGTGCCAAGGAATTTTTACGTCACTTTGAGGAGCATAAAAACCGTTTCAAAATGCACGTAAATTATTTCTTACATTTGTCCGTTACTATTTAGACATTGTGAAGAATTGATTGTTTTGAACAAGACGGAATGACTGTGCTGAAGTACTTAATTGGTCTGGTGTTGAATATTTCATATCTAATTGAAAACTTTTTATTCAAATTTATGGAAATACTTTTTAACATATTGATACATATTTCATGCATTTTGATAAATGGTATATGGAGTGCTTATCTAAATAAATCATTATCATTACAAGTTGTGTTCTCAAAGTTTTTCGCTTGTAAACAATGGTTTTAAATTGAAAGAATGGTGATTGAATGTTAGAGACTGTTGTAGGAGAAGAGATTGTTACGTTCCTTATGTTTTGTTTCAGCATTAGAGGGAACAACCGATGTACCTCCGGTTTCTGCTTTACGACGATCTGCATCTGTGACAGCAGGGGTGATAACACATGCCACACCAGTATTCATTGTAGCGCCTGAAAGAAAGGGTGAGAAAAAGCCAGATGAAGATACTAGCCCTTCAAGTATTGAAGAGTTAAGAAAAAAGGTAAGAATAACTCACTCATTTTCGGACAGAGCAGTAACTGAGTGCCTCCAGAAGTTGCATTACAAACACACTTCGAGACTTAGAAAAGAAGTGGCAGCTAACTTACACACTGCCATGAATGTAGAGTAAGTATCTATTAAGTAAATGGAGAGTCCAACTTAAGTTAGAGTTCATGTTGACATATTGATAATTCTTTCTGAAAAAATGTATAACGTGACTGGGAAAAGTGGTTACCATGCACACTTAAATTGTGAATTTGTTACTATATCTATGTGCTTTAGCCGATAGCAAGATTTCTGTTTTCTGATTTGAACATGTAGTGTAGGTAAGGATTCTGCACAGCGTAACACCATGGTCATTCTGACTCTCTAGCATGTTTTATGCTCTTCCAGTTTGGACTGAAAGGTAAGTGCAAAGACAGTGGGAAAATGTTCATTTTGGATTAACTTAAGTAATTTACATCAAATTACCATCAGGGGTCATCCGAAAATATCCATATAAAGCTTTTTCATAATACTGTCTAAATAAAGAATTAAAATTGAAATCTATGTTATCAATATAGTCCACTTATTAGAAAATCTGTATTTGATTAAACTATTGAAAATCATTACTTCATACGTCTTTGAGAATATGTATCAGTATGACACTAAATATCAATGATTCAACTTATCTTTTATTAAATAAAAATGATTAAGAGGGATTTCTTAAAGAAAAATTTAATGAAAAAAATGTTCTTAAAGGTGAAAGTGGTTTAAATAGCTTATAAGTGTGACTGGTTTAATGTTGAAAGCTCCCCAACCCCTGTTACATTTTTTGCCTAATATTTCATGCTTTCCTATGCATGTTAATGAAATGTTATATCTTGATATTATGAAATTTAATTTCATTGATACACAACCAAAGTTAATTGTGAATATAAATAATTGGAAAATTCTTATAGATTCTTATAGAAATATGCTTTTATTTAATATTAATTACTAGAACCACCTTACTTTTTTTGCCGCCGAAGGTGGGCGTATTAAAATCGCACTGTCCGTCCATCAGTCTGTGTGTCTGTGCGTGCATGCGTAACTCTGCCATCCATAAAGGGATTTTGAAATAACTTGGCATAAATGTTCACTATATTAATGAGACAACATGTCTTGCGCAAGACCCGGACCCCTAGCTCAAAGGTCAAGGTCACACTTAGAAGTCAAAGGTTAACAGGGTCTATTTCGTGTCCGGTCCATATCTCTGCCATTGATGAAGGGATTTTGAAATTACTTGACATAAATATTCCCAACAATGAGACGATCTGTCATGGGCAAGATTCATATCCCCTGGCTCTAAGGTCAAGGTCACACTTAGAGGTTAAAGGCTAACATGGTCTGTCTCTTGTCCAGTCCATAACTCTGCCATTGATGAAGGGATTTTAAAACTACTTGGCATAAATGTTCCCTATATTAAGATTACGTGTCATGTGCAAGATATAGACCCCTAGCTCCAAGGTCAAGGTCACACTTAGAAGTCAAAGGTGTTTCTTGTCTGGACAATAACTCTGCCTTTATTAAAGGGATTTGAAAATAATTTGACACAAATGTTAACCATATTGAGGTGTGTCACACTTATGACCCGGGTCTCTTGGGTCAAGGTCATGGTCACAAAATGATGTTGATGTTTTTTTTCCGCAGATAACTGTACATTCTTGGGCAGCCCGCCCGCTTAGCTCAGTAGATAGAGCGTTGGTCTACGGATCGCGGGGTCGTGAGTTCGATCCTCGGGCGGGGCGTATGTTCTCCGTGACTATTTGATAAACGACATTGTGTCTGAAATCATTAGTCCTCCACCTCTGATTCATGTGGGGAAGTTGGCAGTTACTTGCGGACTGGTACAGAATCCAGGAACACTGGTTAGGTTAACTGCCCGCTGTTACATGACTGAAATACTGTTGAAAAACGGCGTTAAACCCAAAACAAACAAACAGACAAAACATTCTTGGGCATGCTTCGGGGGCATTTGTCACCAAAAGTGACAGTTCTTGTTTTTTCAAAATATAAACATTGTAGTGTCATGATGTTGAACATGTATTTGAGTAAAATTGAAAAGACTAATATCTTTTTCCATGTTAGATCAAACTATCTTTCTGTCATTTTTGTTGTTATGAGTGGCACTGAAAATATTGCACCAGTTGTTCAATTTACGAAAGTTACTTAAATTTTACTGTGAAACAAAGAAATGTCCAGTATTACTGGTGTTTGTACTGTAACATGAATTTTGTATTCAGATATGATCATTAATATTTAGCATTATTTCAAGATAAACTGTGTAAAATTGTTTTCATCTGATGTTGACAAATAATAATTTGCTTGTTTTATGTCATTACTATAAAGTTTGCAAAACACGAAAATGAACACTATATTCCTGTTTGTTTATTTATAAGTAAGATAAACGTCAAAGTTCTACAGTGTTAGATCTGAAAAGTATCTTAGTATATTTTGTGGCACAAGGCAAAATATTTTGATATACAGTAGTAAGAAAGTAGCTGCTTCTCCCGACCCTAATAATGAACATATGAGCCGTGCCATGAGAAAACCAACATAGTGGGTGTGCGACCAGCATGGATCCAGACCAGCCTGCGCATCCGCGCAGTCTGGTCAGGATCCATGCTGTTCGCTAACAGTTTCTCCAATTCCAATAGGCTTTAAAAGCGAACAGCATGGAGCCTGACCAGACTGCGCGGATGCGCAGGCTGGTCTGGATCCATGCTGGTCGCACACCCACTATGTTGGTTTTCTCATGGCACGGCTCATATTTTCTTTTCCTTCAGCAATGAGTGAAAGGAGTTCTCTTTACTGAAGTTGTAGGTGCAGCTTAATAATTTCGTCTATTCATTTTGTTATGACAGGTCGACTTTAAAGACATTTTTGTTGAATTGATTGTGTAAGATGGCACAACTCTCATTTACTTTATTTCATGTTATAAATAGAAATCTGTTAAATTATATGTAATGACATATTATGTTTTCTATTCAGAAAAATCTTAATTTTGGTTAAGTTTGACATTAGATTTTTTGATAACCCAATATTAGCCAATTCACTAACAAGCTATTTATACCTTTTTATCCATGAAAATGACTATGTCTTTTTTCAACAATTGCAATTATATAAATGTAACAAAAATTAACTTAATTGGTAGTTCTACCATTCCCATTTATATTCTTTAAGGGTAAACTGTAATTTGATTAATACACAAAACACAAATACTTGTACAGATGAAAATTTATTTCAAAAGTTGAAAATGGCAGGCCTTAAATTCTAGATTTTATTCTAGATTTTTTAATGTTTGTGTGGTGGATTTTATAGAAGTGACTTCTGGATATAAATGAACTAATTAGGAGACTACTGGTGATCAAATTGGAATTTTTGTATACACTTCAGCTTATGAAGGGGCTAGTGTTTTACAGTAGTAACGTAATTGCATATGGTTGATCACTATTTGAAAAAATATTGTGCAAACAAGTTGTGTGTGCTCTTTAAAATGGGTGTCAAGACACTCTTATGTAGTTTATTAAATGATATTTCATACTGGTTTCAAATAACAAATTTATTTTAGAGGTATTAAATATATAAATATGAAAGGCATTCAGATTCATGATTACAATTTTTACATTGTAAATTGACAGTAGCTTATAAATATGAAGGAAATTATGCTTGATGCTTTGTGTGTACATATTTATTTTAATATCGAGATAAAACTCAAAGATGAAATAGCAAAATAGCTGAAATAAAAGTTTCTTCTTTTTTGGATTATGAACCATTACCTTATAGTACTGTGTAACTTTGAAAATAATAATGCACACTCTTGGGACTAAAAGAAAAGTCCAGTTTTTGTAAACTTCCAGTATTTGGAAGTAAAGAGTGATTTGGACATATACAATTACATACCATAAGTTGTTTTCTGTGATTTGGAGAAAGTTCCGACACGCAAATTATTATACGCCCATTTGAAAAATGGGAACGCCCCTGGCGGGCGGGCAGGCGGGTGGTCAGGCGGCGTCCACAGACTTTGTCCGGAGCATATCTTCTACATGCATTAAGGGATTTTGATGAAACTTGGCACAGTTGTTCACCATCATGAGACGGAGTGTCATGCGCAAAAACCAGGTCCCTAGGTCTAAGGTCAAGGTCACACTTAGAGGTCAAATTCAAGAATGACTTTGTCCGGAGCATATCTTCTTCATGCATGGAGGGATTTTGATGAAAGTTGGCACAATTGTTCATCATCATGAGACGGAGTGTCATGCGCAAGAACCAGGTCCCTAGGTCTAAGGTCAAGGTCACACTTAGAGGTCAAAGGATACAAGAAAGAAAACTTTGTCCGGAGCATATCTTCTTCATGCATGGAGGGATTTTGATATAACTTGGCACAAATGTTCACCACCACAAGGCGAAGTGTCATGCGCAAGAACCAGGTCCCTAGGTCTAAGGTCAAGGTCACACTTAGAGGTCAATGGATACAAGAATGAAAACCTTGTCCGGAGCATTTCTTCTTCATGCATAGAGGGATTTTGATATAACTTTGCACAAATGTTCACCATCACGAGGCGAAGTGTCATGCGCAAGAACCAGGTCCCTAGGTCAAAGGTCAAGGTCACACTTAGAGGCCAAAGGTCAGATACAAGAATGACTTTGTCCGAAGCATTTCTTCTTCATGCATGGACGGATTTTGATGTAACTTGGCACAATTATACACCATCATGAGACGAAGTGTCATGCGAAGTTCCCTTCTTTAGAATTACTTCCCTTTGTTGTTACTATAAATAGCTTATATTGTAACTTTTTCATTACTAGTCGTAGGGAAAAATCGAGACCACTTTTCAGTAGTACAACATGCATGCTACATCCAATTATGAGGTGTATTTTGACCAATCTCTACCTGGTTAAGATTTTTGTGCGGACTTACAATTTTTTTATGGATTTTTTTTTTTTTTTTTTTTTTAGATTATCTTCCCATAGTTGTTACTATAAATAACTTATATTGTAACTTTTTTATAATTGACCGTAGGGAAAAAACAAGACCACTTTTCTGTGGTACAACATAGATGTTACTTTCAAATTTTAGGTGTATTTTAATGTATCTCTACCTGATAAGGAGTTTTTTTGTGGTCTTAGAAAAACAAATGACTTACAATGATTACTAAACAACCACAAAATTAAAATTCCATTTGCAAATACAGGTGCTAGAGTAAAGAAATTTGCTGTGACGGGCGTATATTGTGACATTCTGGCACTCTTGTTTTATATTTATCCTGTAGAGAGAGTTCAGTTTTAGGATTTTTCGACGTTGTCTTAGTAATTTTAATTATGAATAGAATGAAGATTTCGTAAAATGGCATGATTTTAAAGGGTTTACTCATTTTTAGCTCTGATTTAAAAAAAAAATCTACACAGTATTGTTGTAACTTGATTCTCAGAGTCGGCGTCATGTAGCATTGGTTAAAATGTTTGTTTAGGTCAACCTTTTCTCAAAAACTATCAGAGCTACAGCTTTGAAACTTTGCACACTTTATATCATCATTGAGGGACTTTGTAGGGCAGGAACCATAACTCTAACCTTCATTTTGTCAGAATTATGGACCTTTTTGTACTTAGCAAATTTGAATTTCTTGGTTAAAATCTTTGTTTAGGTCACCTTTTCTCAAAAACTATAAGAGCTACAGCTTTGAAACTTTGCACAATTGTTTATCATCATTATGGACTTTGACTAAGCTGCATCTTGTCAGAATTATGGCCTTTTAAGCTCACCTGTCACATAGTGACAGGGTGAGCTTTTGTGATCGCCCTTCATCCATCGTCCTTCTGTCCATCCACAATTTCTTGTGAACATGATAGAGACCACATTTTGCAAGCAATTTTGATCAAACTTGTACAAAACTTGTATTGGCATGATATCTCGGTTCCTTTTGAAAACTGATCCCATCATGGGTTCTAGAGTTATTGCCCCTTAAAGGGCCAGAATTTGCTATTTTTGTGCGTCAGCAATTTCTTGTCTGCACGATAGTGGTTTCATTTATGATTTTATTTTACCCAAACTTGCACACAACTTGTATCATCATAAGATCTTGGTTCCTTTCTTGAACTGGCCATATACCATTATGGGTTCCAGAGTTATGGCCCCTGAAAGGCCAGAATTAGCTGTTTTGACCTTGTCTGCACAATAGCAGCTTCATTTATGATTTGATTTTAATTAAACTTGCACACAACTTGTATCACCATAAAATCCTGGTTTCTTTCTTGAACTGGCCAGATTCTATTATGGGTTCCAGAGTTATGGCCCCTGAAAGGGCCAGAATTTGCTATTTTGACCTTGTCTGCACAATAGCAGCATCATTTATGATTTGAATTTATTCAGACTTGCACAAAACTTGTGTCACCATAAGATCTTGTTCCTTTCTTGAACCGGCCAGATCCCATAATGGGTCATCTGGGGTAAAAAACTAGGTCATCAGGTCAAATCAAAGGAAAAGCTTGTTAACACTCTAGAGGCCACATTTATGACTGTATCTTCACGAATCTTTGTCAAAATGTTCATCTTGATGATCTTTAGGTCAGATTCGAATCTGGGTTAGGTGGGGTCAAAAACTAGATCACCAGGTCAAATCAAAGGAAAAGCTTGTTAACACTCTAGAGGCCACATTTAAGACTGTATCTTCATGAATCTTGGTCAGAATGTTAACCTTGATGTTCTTTAGGTCAAGTTAAAATCTAGGTCAAGTGGAATCAGAAACTAGGTCACTAGGTCAAGTCAAAGTAAGGCTTGTTAACACTCTAGAGGCCGTAATTATGACTATATCTTAATGAAACTTGGTCAGAATGTTAACCTTGATAATTTAAGGTAAAGGTCAAATCTGGGTCAGGTGGGGTCAGAAACTAGGTCACTAGGTCAAATCAAAGGAAAAGCTTGTCTAGAGGCCACATTTATGACCATACCATAATGAAACTGAATTAAAATTTTAATCTCGAAGATCTTAAGGTCAAGTTCAGATCTGGGTCAGGTGGGGTCAAAAACTAGGTCACCAAGTCAAATCAAAGGAAAAGCAAGTTAACACTCTAGAGGCCACATTTATGATAACATCTCTATGAAACTTGGTCAGAATGTTAATCTTGATGATCTTTAAGTCAAGTTCAAATCTAGGTCAAGTGGAATCAGAAACTAGGTCAACAGGTCAAATCAAAGGAAAAGCTTGTTAACTCTCTAGAGGTCACATTTATGACCATACCATAATGAAACTGAATTAAAATTTTAATCTTGAAGATCTTTAGGTCAAGTTTAGATCTGGGTCAGGTGGGGTCAAAAACTAGGTCACCAAGTCAAATCAAAGGAAAAGCAAGTTAACACTCTAGAGACCACATTTATGACCATACCATAATGAAACTGAATTAAAATTTTAATCTTGAAGATCTTTAGGTCAAGTTCAGATCTGGGACAAGTGGGGTCAGAAACTAGGTCACCAGGTCAAATCAAAGGAAAAGCTTGTTAAAACTCTAGTGGCCACATTTATGACTGTATCTTCATGAAACTTTGTCAGAATGTTAACCTTGATGATCTTTAGGTCAAGTTCAAACCTGGGTCATGTGGAATGTGACCTATTGACCTACTTTTTTGTTTTTTAAGATACAGCCTTGAAATTTAGAGGACATGTACAGTTTTGCACACTGATCTTAAAACTGACTTCGGTGACCATGAATGTGACCTACTGACCTACTTTGTTCAGGTGAGCCATACAGGGCCTTCAGGCCCTCTTGTTTTTGAAAACTCTCCGGTGTTCAGAAAATAGATGAAGGAAATTGGGATCGAGAAAATCATCCGTCATTTTCAGAAGTTTCCGGTTTTTTGAAGGTCTTGTATTGAGAAGTTTCAGTATGTAGGATGTTTTAGGTTGCTGTAGACACATGTTCGCAAAACTTTATACTAGACATCTTACAGAACTAAGTTTATATGGTGAAAAAACATAAATCGGTTTTGTTAGAAAAAATTCCTATTCTGTTCAAGGACTGCATTTGTAAGAAAGATATTTGGGGCAGGGGTATATATTTTTGCTTTTTATCAAACAATTTTTCTGGTATAGTAGCTGTATCAGATTTGTTACTCAAACTTTTTTTCCACATTTTAATTCCTGTCTTTTATTAAATGACCTTTTTAAGTGCATTTAGGTTGTTGTGTAAAAGGAATTGAACAAATGAGTAAAATGAAGTAAATAAGAACTCCTCAAATTGATAATAAATGTTCAACATGGTTACATGAATCCATGCAACTATCTCTCCTATGGGTAAGATACCAGACTGTCTATGAAAAGACGATATTTATTTTGTGATTTCCGAAATAATCACAGTATAGAAGAAGTCTATTATATGTTCTGTCAATGAAAAGAAGATGTTTATTTTATGACTTGCGTATGCCCTTTCTTATATCAAAGTCAATAGGTGTTGGAAAAATCTTTTATTTCTTCAGCCATTTTGTATGTTTTTATTGGGAGTTTAAAATGTTTAATAATGTAAAGTTTTTAATTCGTCAGCTATTAAGGCAATAACCAACTGGAATATTCAGTGCAATGTGTAACACAATCATTTTAAATTTGTTCAGTGTAAGATATGTCTTAAATTTGTTCAGTGTAAGATATGTCTTAAATTTGTTCAGTGTAAGATATGTCTCAGGAAAAATAGGTTTAAGTATTGGATTTAAGAAATTATAACATTTTTTAAATGGTGATGCTTTAATTAAACGTTTTCTGTACTTGGATACTGTATTATTGCAAGCTTTACCGCTCACTTGTTTTTTAATGATATAACTAAATACATTGATTTGTTTTTACTGGCAGTTCACTTGCTTCTGGTGTCAGTTTGTTGAAAATCGTCAGCTTGACCATTTTGAAAAAAAATTGGTTTAACACTTTTTCTGCTACATAGGTAACTAAATAAGTGTTAACTTTCATGATTGAAAACTGTTGGTTGGCAGTAAAATCTTCCCATTCATCAAACATGACAAAAGGTTTTAATGTGTTGGTATTTATTTAGATTATTATGAAATCCTTTTTGCAGATGATTTTTGAAAGGTATACTTTTCACTAGGCTGTAATGTTTACATTCCTTTTAAATAGTTCTATATTCGGTGTGTTACTCTGAATCTACAGATTCATCAATACATCATTGCTGATTTCACTGCTATAAAATTTCATCGATTTGATTGTCTTATTCATTTAGAATAGTTTGCCCACTTACGTGTTGGCTAATCCGAAATAAGATGTCTGCTATTTATCTTTACATTGAGATCAATAAGGAAACAACCTTTACATCACATGTTATTTTAGATAGTTATCTTTCAGTATTTAGGGGGCGAAAACATCTTACATCTTTTCATGCTTGTGTCAAACATGATCCACGCATTCCTTAAAGGATAGTTTTTGTTGGTTTAAAACATGTTTTCTTTTGTTTAGGAAAATGATAAATGTGAATATTTATGTGATGTGGTTGATAAACGTAAACAAACTTGATGATAAATCATTTTTAAGGAAACTATTTGATAGAACTTCAGTGATGGAATGTATGTTTTGCTATTTCTGTAAATAGGATACTAGTTTCTTATATCATTTTTTTTTTCAAGATTTGGAATAACTACCGGTACAGAAGAGTTGGAATAAAAAAATGCTTCAAATAATTTAAGCTTTATATTTGCTTACTCTGAAACTAACTAAGTTTGTTTAAAGTATATGAAGCTAAATAATGATGAAAAATGCCAAGAGAATCTGTCTTAGAATTAAGGAAACACTCACTTTGTGAATCTTGTATATTTTAGCTCATCTGGTGATTTATTGTCTGCTGTCCATCTAAACAACCTTTAACAACTTTCTCATGAACTGCTTCATGGATGTTCACCAAACTTGGTCTGAAGGTTTCTGGTATAGACTTTTCTTGCTTCACTATACATAGCGGCAGCTAGACATAAAGAAAATGACTACTACTTCTCATGAACCATTAGATAAGATGTTCAGTGATCCAAAATTGTCGAGAACTGCTGTGTATGAACCTTTCTCATATTTGTTTAATGTTTCTGCTGAGCTTCACCTAGGGGCTACCAGAGCTAAATTTTTTAAATTTATAACTGATTTAAAGAATGAATAGAAAAAGAAGTATTTATATTATGTAAATGTTTAATATTGACTTGGTTTTAGTCTGTTTGTATGTAGTTTAACAAATAAGTGTTCTGTCACTTTTGTATATGAGGGTTTGTACAGAAGTAATGTCACATTCTTTATGGTGCATTTATTCATTGTTATATTATTGCAGAAATGTTTGAAAATGAACGATCATTCAATTCTGACTACATATTTGAATGAGAGAAATCACATTTCTCTTGAACCTTGTGATAGATATTCACCAAACATGGGCAGTAAGTTCAAAAGGGTATGGTGCTGGGCAGTAAGTTCAAAAGGGTATGGTGCTGGGCAGTAAGTTCAAAAGGGTATGGTGCTGGTCAGTAAGTTCAAAAAGGTATGGTGCTGGTCAGTAAGTTCAAAAGGGTATGGTGCTGGGCAGTAAGTTCAAAAGGGTATGGTGCTGGGCAGTAAGTTCAAAAGGGTATGGTGCTGGGCAGTAAGTTCAAAAGGGTATGGTGCTGGGCAGTAAGTTCAAAAGGGTATGGCACTGTGCAGTAAGTTCAAAAGGGTATGGTGCTGGGCAGTAAGTTCAAAAGGGTATGGTGCTGTGCAGTAAGTTCAAAAGGGTATGGTGCTGGGCAGTAAGTTCAAAAGGGTATGGCACTGTGCAGTAAGTTCAAAAGGATATGGTGCTGGGCAGTAAGTTCAAAAGGATATGGTGCTGGGCAGTAAGTTCAAAAGGGTATGGTGCTGGTCAGAAAGGGTTCAAAAGGGTATGGTGCTGGCAGTAAGTTCAAAAGGGTATGGTGCTGGGCAGGTAGGGTTAAAGGGTTGGGCTGGCAGTAAGTTCAAAAGGGATGGCCTGTGCAGAAGTTCAAAAGATATGGTGCTGGCAAGTTCAAAGTTATGGCATGTGCAATTAAAAAATTCAAAAGGGTATGGTGCTGGGCAGTAAGTTCAAAAGGGTATGGCACTGTGCAGTAAGTTCAAAAGGGTATGGTGCTGGGCAGTAAGTTCAAAAGGGTATGGTGCTGTGCAGTAAGGTCAAAAGGGTATGGTGCTGTGCAGTAAGTTCAAAAGGGTATGGTGCTGGTCAGTAAGTTCAAAAGGGTATGGTGCTGTGCAGTAAGGTCAAAAGGGTATGGTGCTGTGCAGGTGGGTGACTTAGGCATGTTTGGGCCTTTTGTTATTTCTGTACATAAGACTGCCTAAGAAAAAGAGAAGTAAGATCCAGTATGATCTGGCAACTCTTCAGAATGTTATTGATGATGTTTTACAAACCCTTGGAAATATAACACAAAATCATTATTTAATTGCTCTTTTATTGATACATAGAGCTCAGGCATATCATTGATTCCTGAATATTCAATAAATAATTAATGATGTGTTATTTATTGGATAGTTCAAATGATGATAATTCAGGTCTTGTCAAAGAAATTGGGGATGAAAATAATTCTATACCTTGACTGCTAAATTAGGCTGCCATATTTACAAATACTTGGCTAGTGTTTGCATTAAAGGCAGGTCTATCATTGTATCGGATTAAATCTTTAATACTTTGGTAGCAAAATGATACATTTTCTCTGTCATATTTTAGATATGTATTTATCATGATTCCATTTTGTGGTAAATATGTGAAAGAAAATAATAAAAGTGTGTAAATTATGAATAAAATGTTAGTATTCTACAGAGACTGGGTGCATGCATTAATCAAATGATAACACCAGATGTAAGGACAGCCCGGACAATTGTAAGAATGTTCAGCAGATGCTAAATATTATCATAATATTTTGTTGAAATCCACATATTCAAACATTTTCTTAAATCCCTATTTAGACTTTATTGCAGATATAATATCCTTTAAATACATGTGTCATTGTACTTTTTGAAAATAAGATATTATAACACTCGATTTGTTTTCATACAGTGATATTAGAATTTTCTAGATGATAAGTACTTGGGGAATTAGATAAGGATGATGATTTTTGTATGGTTTCCTGTAGGTGTTAAGGGATAAAAAAGAAAAGAAAAGTCATTGTATGTACATGTAATCAGGGCATTGATATGATAAATAGCTTACAAAGTAATCCTTAATTGATACAATACAAATATTTATGAAGACATACAAAATTACATTTTTACAGTTACTGTATCTATAAATGAAATTACCTGAATGTTATATAATTTTCTAATACTAAACAGAATTTACACATCAAGTATAAAAATTAGTGAAAATCGAGATTATTGAGGCAGCATCAAGGATGTGATCATCACAGAGTGCTCGTGATCATTTTGAAGTTCAGTATCTGGGAATATTTACTATATTTTAGAATTTTATATGTTTTTATGGACATATGTTTACACATAAAATGTGACAGGATTATAAAAGTGAAATGAACTGATAAAAATAACTTAAAAAGTAGTAGTGACAGATAGAAAGAAAACATAATGTATTTTCAACGCAGACTTAGTTTGGAATATTCGTTGGTGCCTTTACCAGATAAGTTCCAACTGGACACAACAACAAAGGTAAGTTTATGTTTTGGTTTACTTGAAAATGAGGTTGAAATTGATGCAATAGCTGGTATGAGGTAAATAATGGTACAACATTTGAAGTTGAAAATAAGGACCAGGTGCAGGTTTCACATAGCCTGCTTATGACCAAGTTTGGCATAAGGTGTTTCAGAAGCCTGTTTAAAAGAGAGTTAGAAGTAAATAGGAGTAAGGTGTTTTAAAGAATTTTACTTTGGACAAAGTTAGAAGTTTAGTGTAAGGAGTTCATGAGGAAGCCTATTTAGCACATAGTTACAATGTAGGAACAAGATGTTTCATGAAGTCTACTTAGGACAATGTTTAGTTAGAAATTAGGTGTAAAGTGTTTGGTGAAAACCATATTAAGTAGATTCCAGGCTATCAGTTCGCCTAGAGTTTTATATAGTTATATCCATGAAAGAAATGTTATTAAAAAAAATTGTGATATTATGACGGTGCATTTCAGCTTTTAAAGAAGATTGTACTGTAAATGTTTTATGTTTAGACAGTTTGGGGGCTAATGTTCTAGACCACAATTATTGTCCTTTGTTCCATGGACACATTTTCTAATTTATTCCTTTTTTAGGATATAAATACAATTCAAGATATAAGTTATTACAAATTTTGCAAGATTAGTACATGTCTAAACTAATTCAGGACACATCAATTTCATCGTACGGTCGATTCTATTACCATAACCAGCATTGTTACTGGTTATAGTCAGTCGATTGAAAATATGATATCTAAATATCATTTGGTGCTTCCTGTGTATTCTTCTACTAGAAAAATTTTAATGAATATGTTTTTCATAATATTTTCATCAGTTTTTCCGGGCGTAGTGTTGCTCCCTATTCCCATGTCTGTCTGGGACACAGAGGACTTGAATACTTGTAACACTAAGGTGAAAAGGGTCAGGTTTCAATATCAGCAGATCCATAAAGTTATCACGGAGTAATGAAAAATTGGTAATATCGGCCATTGATAATCTATATCCTATCTACCCGGGATAGGATCTATTGAAAATTACCCAATTATAAAGATAAATCGAACAAGTAATTGTAAATAACTGCTGGCCATTGGGGTCATTGGTAAACTTTATTTTCATTTATGTTCGTCATTTTTCAGAATTGTATTGAAATTAGTACGGACTGACACAGCTGACATTTGACTTACATGTATAATTGTATTATTGAAAAATGATATATCATATATCTTCACCTTGAAATTTAAATTCAGATGTTTGATTGATAGGAAATGTGACAATTATGTTAAATGTTTCACTAATGTTGAACCAAATCAGTTAGGAATATATGATATTAAAGTCCTTTCGTAAATCCTTTTTTGACAAGACAAAATCATATTTAAGCAAAGACTTCGTCAAACACAGCTTCTTGAAATTATTTCTATAGCAATTTAAACAAATAATAAAAATGAAAGTGCTTGTTATAGATGATAGCTTATCCATTTTTTTTATACGCCCATTTGAAAAACGGGATATGTTATGGGAACGCCCCTGGCGGGCGGGCGGCGTCCACAGACTTTGTCCGGAGCATATCTTCTACATGCATGGAGGGATTTTAATGAAACTTGGCACAGTTGTTCAGTGTGTCATGCGCAAGAACCAGGTCTCTAGGTCTAAGGTCAAGGTCACACTTAGAGGTCAAAGGTCAAATTCAAGAATGACTTTGTCCGGAGCATATCTTCTTCATGCATGGAGGGATGTTGATGAAAGTTGGCACAATTGTTCATCATCATGAGACGGAGTGTCATGCGCAAGAACCAGGTCCCTAGGTCTAAGGTCAAGGTCACACTTAGAGGTCAAAGGATACAAGAATGAAAACTTTGTCCGGAGCATTTCTTCTTCATGCATAGTGGGATTTTGATATAATTTGTCACAAATGTTCACCACCATAAGGTGGAGTGTCTTGCACAAGAACCAGGTCCCTAGGTCTAAGGTCAAGGTCACAATTAGAGGTCAAAGGATACAAGAATGAAAACTTTGTCTGGAGCATTTCTTCTTCATGCGTAGAGGGATTTTGATATAACTTGTCCTAAATGTTCACCACCATGAGGCCGAGTGTCATGCGCAAGAACCAGGTCTCTAGGTCTAAGGTCAAGGTCACACTTAGAGGTCAAAGGATACAAGAATGAAAACCTTGTCTGAAGCATTTCTTCTTCATGCATAGAGAGATTTTGATATAACTTGACACAAATGTTCACCATCATGAGACGGAGTGTCATGTGCAAGAACCAGGTCCTTAGGTCTAAGGTCAAGGTCACACTTAGAGGCCAAAGGTCAGATACAAGAATGACTTTGTCTGAAGCATTTCTTCTTCATGCATGGAGGGATTTTGATGTTACTTGGCACAGTTATACACCATCATGAGAGGAAGTGTCATACGCAGTCCTTTCTTCAGAATTACTTCCCTTTGTTGTTACTATAAATAGCTTATATTGTAACTTCTTCATTACTAGTCGTAGGGAAAAATCGAGACCACTTTTCTGTAGTACAACATGCTACATCCAATTTTGAGGTGTATTTTGACCAATCTCTACCTGTTAAAGATTTTTGTGTGGACTTACAATATTTTGGGGGATTTTTTTTTTTTTTTAAAGATTAACTTCCCTTCCAAGACCACTTTTCTGTGGTACAACATAGATGTTACTTTCAAATTTTAGGTGTATTTTAAAGTCTCTCTACCTGGTAAGGAGTTTTTGTGGACTTAGAAAAACAAAAGACTTACCATGATTACTAAACAACCACAAAATTAAAATTCATTTGCTATACAGCAGCTAGAGTAAAGAACTTTGCTGTGACGGGCGTATTTTGTGACATTCTGGCACTCTTGTTTAATAATCAAAAATGATTGTTACGACAGTCATATAATATTATACAGCTAATATGCATTTAACCACAGTGTTTTAACTGGAGAAGAAGCCATTTTAATCTTTGTCCAAAATCAGGCCATTTTAGTGCTGTTTCATTTCTTTATAAGATCTGAAGATTGATCCAAATCACCTGAAGAGGTACTCCAGATATATCTGCAGGAAAGCATTTATTATGTATGTGTAAATAAATGTTGAAAAGCCATAGAGTATTTCAACTGACCCTTCCATATTTGGTTAGTGGATTTTCATTGTAGTCATTATAAAAATTATGGACCTGTTACTTGAAAAGGTAAATAATGACATGCATAAATCACATTTTAGCTAAGTATACTTACAATACCAGAAAGATTAACTTAATAAATTGTGAAACCCATTAACATTTTAAAATTTGGGCAGTGTGAAAATAATATAGTCAGCACTATTTAATGAATTTGTTGTAACATGAAGTTCTTCTTTTATTGTGAGGGCGTAATTTAATAATGTGCTTTGATATAATTACAGTTAGTAATTAAACTATTTCTACACATTTCTTTATCATTCATCTCTTCAAAATTGCACATAAAACATAACCCGACATTCAGTAACAGCTACGAAAGCAAAGCGAGGTTGACTATAAAAAACTCGAATTTCGTCTTATACGAATTCTTGATAATTCCAATAGATATAGAATAAAATTAGTGCAAAAATCGACAGCACTGCATCTTACGTAACTTTTAGCATGAAATTAAAAGTAGAACATGTTATCAGCAGACAATCATTATGTTGTTTGATTATTTCTTCCCCATTTGATACCTCGGCATGTGTGAATTACTGCGCATGCGCAATGCTATCTTCATGCCCCGTTAAGACAGAAAGTTGTTTTGTAAACGCAGATGAGTTATCATCAAAGACCCAAACATTATACAGCCTTATAAAATAGTTGTTTGTTGTAGACATGAAGAACAAACATCTAAATGATCTAGATGAAACAGTTACATGAATAACAACGAAATAAAGCGGATATTACATGTGTCCGGAAACTGTTCCTGTCCGGAAAATGGTTCCCAACCAGTATACCTAATTTGTAGAATGATATAAATAAAACTGTAGGAGACTTGAAACCAGAATTACTTCCCATTAAAGTTTGATTGTAAGAGATAATTTGATCTACCTTTATTTCAATTATTTTCTACAATACATTACGTGGAAATGAATAAAATTCAACAACCATGCATACTGTTTTTAGTACACTTTTTTACCAAAGAAGTCTAAAATGGTAGTTAGAAGCTTCAGCATTAAGAAGATAGTGCTGGGACTCAGGTCAGCCTGGTGTCAGTATAATGTGACTTTTTGGGCATTGTAGATACTGTCGTTTATATGGCTAAAAATTGTCAAAAAAGATGCTATATATAAACTAAAAATGTTATTACATTTAAGGCAGTTGACAAAACTGTATAACCCTAACCTGTAGAGGACTTTGTATTGCCTGGCAATACTTCTTTCACGTATCTGATTGTTTCAATGAAAATGCAGAGGCAGCGGTGGAATAAAATAACTTTTTCTTATAAGACCACGTTTATACAGTGTGTATTTGAATATTAAATATTAATTATTTTTTCGCCTAAATGAAAGTTCAAAACTAAAATATGTAAAAACTTGATCCCAATATGAGATGAAAGAAAACCATATGTAATGTTCATAGCTTAATTGGATTTTGTTACCTTTTTTGTAAATCATAAGTCAAACAGTGATAAACCTGTTAGATGCTTCACTTGAAACTTTTATCATAGATTTAACAAACGACTTCTGTCCAAATATTACCCCAAAAGGGTTTGAAATTAAAATTCCTACCAAAGTTCTGCTAATATTTATTTAAGGCTTTTAAGTAAGGATTTTCTAGCAGGTGGAGTGTGATATTTTGAATAACATTGCATAAAGACAGCCAGAATTATGGCAATGAATATGTAAGAGTTTAATTTTTCTGTGGTAATATTATTGTATTTACACTAATGATTAACACTTAAAAAACTTTTATTCTTTATTGTCTCTCATTGACATTGACTGTAGCTGCTAAGTCGTAAATACATATACACACAATTATATATAATTACTTAAGTATTGCACAGTATTATGGCGTTTTGAAATGTAAACAAACAAAAGAATATCATAAGTTTGAGTCTATACGTAACGTTTCCAATTTTAACACTTAAATTCATCGTTGGCTGAGCGGTAACATGCTTCGTCTTGTAGTTTTTCGTTGTTAGTTCGATTCCCGGACCCATTTATTTTTTTTAATTTTAAAGTGTTTATTGTTCAACAGAATTCAATGAAGACCTCTCAGTTTAGTTAATTTAGTTAACCGAAATATGTCATCATAATATACTGTCATGTAATTATGTTTAAACACACTTCCTTTAAATAATATGATAATGATGTATAATGTTTTTGATTTTAAAGCACAACAGGATGATTTTAAATTTTATGACAGTCATATACCCCACTATAAAAAGCATTGCCCGGCCTACTTTAATTTTGGTATTGATTAATTGAAAGAAACTGGGCCAACTTTATATGAAAATAAGAACAAAACAATGAATAAGAAACAGTTCAAGAACAAACCTACGTAAAGTATGTAAAGAAAAAAAAATCAAAAAAAATCATTGGACTGATGTGAGATTTGAACTGTCAAAATTATCACTACAAAATGATCACAGTTCCATCCATTCATCCCCTGTGCCATCATGCGCCAGCTATTGATTAACATCCTTATGAATTAATTATAATTTGTGTTTTAAGGTAGTTCTGCACGTTTGGATCAAACTTTTTTCTACAATGTAGAATTTAATAAAACTCTGATTTTTAAAACTTCAGAATATACTTAGAAAATTCAGCAAATAAAAAAGATAGGGTCGTGTGCTTGATTTTTAACTCACCTGAGCACAAAGTGCTCAAAGTGAGCTTTTGTGATCGCCCTGTGTCTGTCATCGTCCGTCCGTCATCCATCCGTCGTCCGTCATCAACAATTTGAGACTGTTAACACTCTAGAGGTCACAATTTTGGCCCAGTCTTAATGAAACTTGGTCAGAATGTTACCCTCAATAAAATCTTGAATGAGTTTGATATTGGGTCATCTGGGGTCAAAAACTAGGTCACCAGGTCAAATCAAAGGAAAAGCTTGTTAACATTCTAGAGGTCACAATTTTGGCCCAATCTTAATGAATCTTGGTCAGAATGTTACCCTCAATAAAATCTTGGAGGAGATCGATATTAGGTCATCTGGGTTAAAAAACTAGGTCACCAGGTCAAACCAAAGGAAAAGCTTGTTAATACTCTAGTGGTCACAGTTTTGGCCCAATCTTAATGAAACTTGGTCAGAATGTTACTCTCAATAAAATCTTGGACAATTCGATATTGGGTCATCTTGGGTCAAAAACTAGGTCACCAGGTCAAATCAAAGGAAAAGCTTGTTAACACTGTAGAGGCCACATTTATGACTTTATCTTCATGAAACTTAGTCAGTATGGTAATCTGACCCAATCTTTATGAAACTTGGTTAGAATGTTTGTCTTGATGATATATAAATCTGGTATAATATAATAATGATAATAATGATCTTTAGGTCAAGTTTGAAAGTGGGTCATGTGGGGTCAAAAACTAGGTCAGTAGGCCAGATCAAAGGGAAAGCTTGTGAACACTCTTGAGACCACATTTGTGACCCAATCTTTATGAAACTTGGTCAGAATGTTAGTCTTGATGATCTCTAGATCAAATTTGAAACTGGGTCATTTGGGGTCAAAAACTAGGTCAGTAGGCCAGATCAAAGGAAAAGCTTGTGAACACCCCAGAGGCCACATTTGTGACCCAATCTTTATGAAACTTGGTCAGAATGTTTGTTTGGATGACCTTTAGGTCAAGTTTGAAACTAGGTCATGTGCGATCAAAAACTAGGTCAGTAGGCCAGATCAAAGGAAAAGCTTGTGAACACTCTAGAGGCCGCATTTGTAACCCTAACTTTCTGAAACTTGGTCAGAATGTTATTCTTGATGATCTTTAGGTCAGGTTTGAAACTGAGTCATGTTGGGTCAAAAACTAGGTCAGTAGGCCAGATCAACTCTGGTGAGCAATATATAGGGCCATCATGGCCCTCTTGTTTAACATGTCAGATGTTTTAATCTTTAGAAAGATAGTAACAGTGCCATTGTAATAAATTTACTTACAGGTTGCTGTTAAATTCATAAAAGGATTTTCATTTCCGTACGCCAAATCCAGGCTTTATTCTACAGAAAATAATGTTCTTTTGAAAACTTAATAAGTATTATGTAACATTTTGAGTCTGCAAGCTGTAGAGATTAAGGTAGTCATCTAAAGCACATCTGTAACCTGTATCAGATTAATTAAGTGTTCTAAAGCACACCAGGTCCTGCAAACTTTAGAGACTGATTTAGTCATCTAAAGTATGTCTGCAAGCTGAAGAGATTAATTTAGTCATTTAAAGTATGTCTGCAAACTGTAGAGATTAATTTTTGTCATCTTAAGTATGTCTGCAAGTTGTAGAGATTAATTTAGTCATCTTAATGCATTTGCTTAGAGATTAATTTTGTCATCTAAAGTACATCAGCAAGCTGTAGAGATTAATTTAGTCATCTAAAGTATGTCTGCAAACTGTAGAGACTGATTTAGTCATCTAAAGTATGTCTGCAAGCTGTAGAGATTAATTTAGTCATCTAAAGTATGTCTGCAAACTGTAGAGATTAATTTAGTCATCTAAAGTATGTCTGCAAACTGTAGATACTGGTTTAGTCATCTAAAGTACGTCTGCAAGCTGTAGAGATTAATTTAGTCATCTAAAGTATGTCTGCAAACTGTAGAGAATAATTTTTGTCATCTTAAGTACGTCTGCAAGTTGTAGAGATTAATTTAGTCATCTTAATGCATTTGCTTAGAAATTAGTTTTGTCATCTAAAGTACATCGGCAAGCTGTAGAGATTAATTTAGTCATCTAAAGTATGTCTGCAAACTTTAGAGACTGATTTAGTCATCTAAAGTACGCTGCAAACTGTAGAGATTAATTTAGTCATCTAAAGTATGTCTGCAAACTGTAGAGATTTATTTTGTCATCTTAAGTACGTCTGCAAGTTGTAAAGATTAATTTAGTTATCTTAGTGCATTTGCTTAGAGATTAATTTTGTCATCTAAAGCACTTCTGCAAATTGTAGAGACTAATTTAGTCATCTAAAGCACTTCTGCAAGCTGTAGAGATTAATTTAGTCATCTAAGTGCATGCATTTGCATAGAGATTAATTTGGTCATCTGAAGCACTTCTGCAAGCTGTAGAGATTAATTTAGTCACTTAAAACACAACTTAAGGTTGTAGAGTTAATTGTTGTCTAAAGCACGTCTAAGCAGAGATTAATTTAGTCATCTAAAACACATATGCAAACTGTAGAGATAAATTTAGTCACCTAATTAAGCACCTATGCAGGGTGTAGAGATTAATTTGGTCACCCAAAGCACATTTGTAAGCAGATGAGATGAATTCAGTGTTCTAAAGCACATCAGTCTGTTACTTGAATTGTTTAATCTAATAGCATCCTACCATGCTTAGACTGATCTAAAGCCTTTTTGCTCCATATTGTAAAAGCACAGTCAGTGCTGCCCTACAGCACATACTATCATAATACTCTAAGTCAATTCCCGATAGATGCTGTCTTTGCAGCCAGTATTATATAAATATTTAGAAAATTTATGTTTCTCAATTTCAAAACTCTATAGAGTCCTTGTGATGGTAAAGCAGTAAATAAAGTGTCAACATTTTGTTAATTTCAGTTGAGTGAGACAGAAGACTATGATGAGAAGAAGAAAATCCGGTTAGCACTGAGACAACTTCGTCAGCAGAATAGAGGTGGGTTAAAACGTTGTTATATCTGTAATGTAGTCCTTGGTCCATATCTAAGGTGTTCTGTTCTGTTCTGTTTTGAAATCATGGTTCCTGCTTGTACAAAATAGGGAAGGAAATGACGTCATGTTAAACAACAACAGGACTTACTGATTTTGCGAATGTTCTAGAAATTTAAATTAAGTCAGTACATCCTAACCTTCTTTAGCTTGTTTTGGAGAACACTGGTAGCATTTTGAGTTCAGAGAACACTGGTAGCAGTTTGAGTTCAGAGAACACTGGTAGCATTTTGAGTTCTAGGTAAGATTTGGTGTGACAACATTCTTATATGTTTCTTAGCCAGTATTACTGGGTAGTCTCTGAGAGCACACTTTGAGTACCAGATGACTGTTTTCACATGGCTTAATTTTTGCTATTTTTACAATGGCTACAAATAAAAGATAAAATGGCTGAAATCTTTCCAATTTCTGCTCAGTCAGTCCACCTTTACAGTTCTCCAGATTATTGCAAGTGCTGGTATAAATTCCAGAAACAATAAAAATGTTTTCAAATTCAGTTTTCAATTTTGTACATTCTGGTTAATAAATATAAGATATTTGCAGTAGTAGTCCTCATTTATTTGTCTATTTTGCTGTACAAGCAAATTTGTACATACAGGGGACAGAATAAATTACACAGTATTTGCTCAGCAAAATGTATGTAACCATGTTTTAAAGTGATTTGTTGAGAAAGGAATCTTACATTCCACTGAAACATTTTTGTGATAAATTTATCAAAGATAAAATTGACATATATGACTATATAATTTACATAGAATACCTCAAAATACCTACGGAAATACCCTTTTCCTGTGGTATTAAATTGCTGTCTCTACCAGCAAAGGCTAATTTTAACAACAAAAAACTCCTTGAAACAGTATTGTAAAAGAATGTTAATATGGTTTATGTATATCTCCTGCATTTTACAACTTCATCTCTTTAACCACTATACGGATCTTCATCAAACTTGATCTGTAGAATTCTTGTAAGGTCTTCTCTCAAGTTTGTTCAGTTGGGGCACTTGGCCCCTTTCAGGGGCAACAAGAACGAAAAATAGAGATATCTTTATACAGCTTTTTCTGAATAGCAGCTTGACGGATCTTCGTCAAACTTAGTCTGTAGTATCATTTTCTGGTCCTCTCTCAAGTTTGTTCACCTTCTTCTCATGAACTGAGCGATGGATTTCCATAAACTTGGTATTTAGAATCATTCTAAGGTCCTCCTTAAAATTTGTTTAAATGGTCCAGCACTTGACCTGTTTCATGTTTTTATATGCTACACGGATATTACCATCCACGATTCAGTGTGTTATTTATATATTCAAGGTCAAATAGAGGAGGTCAGGTGAGCGACTTAGGGCCGTCATGTTTTTAGTGATAAGGCATTGAATAGTCAAGAGTTATTGTCCTCCAACAACTTTTGTTGAACTTTATTATTAATTGACTACTGCTGTTCAGAATATGTATATGATATTGTTCATAAGACATGGGAGAGGCTGTCTATAGTAATTGCTCAAATTTTAAATATGAATTTTGCCATCACTTTGACTGCTTATAATCTAATTTTCAAAGAAAACATAATTAAACAAATTTTTTTTAGCTAAGTTCGATAAAAGTTTAAAATAGATATTTATGCGAGGGGAGGTAATTAAGCACAAACCTTGAATATTTTACTTCTTTTTAGCTCTTCAGTTCAGGTTGAGCTATTAGTATAGGCGGATGGTCTGGCATCCATAGTCCGTCTCATAAACATCACCACTGAAACTACTGGTCAGAGTTACACCAAACTTGGCCTGTAGCATCCTGGTAAGGTCCTCTCTCAAGTTTGTTCAAATGGTTCTGCTTAAATGATATTAGGGGCTGCCGGAGCTAAAAATAGAAATACGTTTAAATAACATCTCGTTATTAACAGCCTGATCTAAGATCATCACCTAATTTGGTCAGATATATCCTTGTACAGTCCCTTTGAAGTTTTTTCAAATGATTCCACATGACTTGTTTTAGGGGCCGCTAGAGCTAAAAATAGAAAACCTTTAAATGACTTCTTCTCATGAACTGCAAAATGGATAATCACCTAACTTGGTCTGTAGCATCCTTGTATGATCCTCTCTCACATTTGTTAGCCCACCATCATGATGATGGTGGGCTATTAAAATCACTCTGCGTCCGTGGTCCGTCCGTCCGTCATTCCGTCCGTCCGTCCGTCCGTCCGTCCGTCCGTTAACAATTTCTCGTTATCGCATCTCCTCAGAAACTACTGGGGGGATTTTGACCAAACTTTGTCAGAATGATGTATTGGTACCCTAGTTGTGTCCCCCTGAAAATCAGACTGGTTCAACAATTTATGAGTGAGTTATGGCCCTTTGTTTATTTCTATAATTTATATAGATTTATATAGGGAAAAACTTTGAAAACCTTCTTGTCCAAAACCACAGAGCCTAGGGCTTTAATATTTGGTATGAAGCATCATCTAGTGGTCCTCTACCAAGATGATTCAAATTATTTCTCTGGGGTCAAATATGGCCCCGCCCTGGGGGTCACATGGTTTATATAGACTTATATAGGGAAAAACTTTGAATAATCTCTTGTCCAAAACCACAGGGCCTAGGGCTTTGATATTTTGTATGTGACATCATCTAGTGGTCTTCAACTAAGATTGTTCAAATTATACCCCTAGGGTCAAATATGGCCCCGCCCTGGGGGTCATATGGTTTACATAGACTTATATAGGGAAAAACTTTGAAAATCTTCTTGTCCAAACCACAAAGCCTAGGGCTTTGATACTTGTAATGTAGCATCATCTAGTGGTTCTCTACCAAGTTTGTTCAAATTATCCTCCTAGGGCTAAATATGGCCCCGCCCCGGGGGTCACATGGTTCATATAGACTTATATAGGGAAAAGCTTTTAAAATGTTCTTGTCAGTAACTACAACATTCAAACTTGGACCACATGTATATTTTTGAGTGGCAAGATGAACCTTGACATGAGTTGACCTTGATTTTGACCTAGTGACCTACTTTCACATTTCTGTAGCTACAGCCTTCAAATTTGGACCACATGCATAATTTTGTGCACTGGAAAAAACTTTGACCTTTATTTTGACCTAGTGACCTACTTTCACATTTTTGAAGGTACAGGCATCAAATTTGGACCATATGCATAGTTTTGTGTTTCAAAATGAAATTTGACATTGATTTTGACTTAGTGACCTACTTTCACATTTCTCAAGCTACAGCCTTCAAATTTGGACTACTTGCATAGTTTTGTGTACCGAAAAAAACTTTGACCTTGACATTGACCTAGTGACCTACTTTCACATTTTTGAAGGTACAGGCTTCAAATTTGGACCACATGCATAGTTTTGTATTCTGAAATAAAATTTGACCTTGATTTTGACCTAGTGACCTACTTTTACATTTCTCAAGCTACAGCCTTCAAATTTGGACCACTTGCATAGTTTTGTGTACTGAAATGACCTTTGACCTTTACATTGACCTAGTGACCTACTTTCACATTTTTAGCTCACCTGAGCAATGCTCAGGTGAGTTTTTCTGATCGCTCAATGTCCGGCGTCCGTCGTCCGTCGTCTGTCATCTGTCGTCTGTCGTCTGTCGTCCGTCGTCTGTCAACATTTAGCTTGTGTATGCGATAGAGGCTGTATTTTTCAATTAATCTTCATGAATATTGGTCAGAATGATAACCTTGATGAAATCTAGGCCGAGTTCGAAAATGGGTCATCTCGGGTCAAAAACTAGGTCACTAGGTCAAATCAAAGAAAAACCTTGTGTATGCGATAGAGGCTGTATTTTTCATTTAATCTTCATGAATATTGGTCAGACTGATAACTTTGATGAAATCTAAGCTGAGTTCGAAAATGGGTCATCTCGGGTCAAAAACTAGGTCACTAGGTCAAATCAAAGAAAAACCTTGTGTATGCGATAGAGGTGGTATATTTTCAATTAATCTTCATGAATATTGGTCAGAATGATAACCTTGATGAAATCTAGGCCGAGTTCGAAAATGGGTCATCTCGGTCAAAAACTAGGTCACTTGGTCAAATCAAAGAAAAACCTTGTGTATGCGATAGAGGCTGTATTTTTCAATTTTTCTTCATGAATATTGGTCAGAATGATAACCTTGATGAAATCTAGGCCGAGTTCGAAAATGGGTCATCTCGGGTCAAAAACTAGGTCACTAGGTCAAATCAAAGAAAAACCTTGTGTATGCGATAGAGGCTGTATTTTTCATTTAATCTTCATGAATATTGGTCAGAATGATAACCTTGATGAAATCTAAGCTGAGTTCGAAAATGGGTCATCTCGGGTCAAAAACTAGGTCACTAGGTCAAATCAAAGAAAAACCTTGTGTATGCGATAGAGGTGGTATTTTTTCAATTAATCTTCATGAATATTGTCAGAATGATAACCTTGATGAAATCTAGGCCGAGTTCGAAAATGGGTCATCTCGGGTCAAAAACTAGGTCACTAGGTCAAATCAAAGAAAAACCTTGTGTATGCGATAGAGGCTGTATTTTTCAATTTTTCTTCATGAATATTGGTCAGAATGATAACCTTGATGAAATCTAGGCCGAGTTCGAAAATGGGTCATCTCGGATCAAAAACTAGGTCACTAGGTCAAATTAAAGAAAAACCTTGTGTATGCGATAGAGGCTGTATTTTTCAATTGATCTTCATGAATTTTGGTCAGAATGATTGCCTTGATGAAATCTAGGCCGAGTTTGAAAATGGGTCATCTCGGTCAAAAACTAGGTCACTAGGTCAAATCAAAGAAAAACCTTGTGTATGCGATAGAGGCTGTATTTTTCAATTGATCTTCATGAATTTTGGTCAGAATGATTATTTTGATAAAATCTAGGCCGAGTTCGAAAATGGGTCATCTGGGTTCAAAAACTAGGTCACTAGGTCCATATCACGTAAAAACCTTGTGTATGCGATAGAGGCTGTATTTTTCAATTGATCTTCATGAATTTTGGTCAGAATGATTGCCTTGATGAAATTTAGACCAAGTTCGAAAATGGGTCATCTCGGGTCAAAAACTAGGTCACTAGGTCAAATCAAAGAAAAACCTTGTGTATGCAATAGAGGCTGTATTTTTCAACTGATCTTCATGAAATTTAGCCAGAATGATTACCTTGATAAAATCTAGCTGATTTCGAAAATGGGTCATCTGGGATCAAAAGCTAGGTCACTAGGTCAAATCGAAGAAAAACATTGTGTATGCAATAGAGGATGTATTTTTCAATTGATCTTCATGAAATTTGGTCAGAGTGATTGCCTTGATGAAAACTAGGTCGGTTTTGAATATGGGTTATCTGAGGTCAAAAACTAGGTCACTAGGTCAAATTAAAGAAAAATCTTGTGTATGAGATAGAGACTGTTTTTTTTCAGTTGATATTTATGAAATTTGGTCAGGTTGATTGCCTAAATGAAATCTAGGTCGAATTTGAATATGGGTCATCTGAGGTCAAAAACTAGGTCACTTGGTCAAATCAAAGAAAAAACTTCTGTATGTGATAGAGGCTGTATTTTTCAGTTGATCTTCATGAATTTTGGTCAGAATGATTGCCTTGATAAAATCTAGGTCGAGTTTGAACATGGGTCATCTAGGGTCAAAAACTAGGTCATATATAAGAAAATGCTTGTTTTATCGCAAGAGACCAATTTTTTGGTCCAATCTTAATGAAAATGGTCAGAATATTTGTTTCCATGAAATCACTAGGTCAAACATGTTTTACACTGTTATGGAGTGTTTCTTAGGTGAGCGACCTAGGGCCATCTTGGCCCTCTTGTTAAGGTACAGGCTTCAAATTTGGACCACATGCATAGTTTTATATTCCGAAATAAAATTTGACCTTGATTTTGACCTAGTGACCTACTTTTACATTTCTCAAGCTACAGCCTTCAGATTTGGACCACATGCATAGTTTTGTGTACCGAAACAAACTTTGACCTTTACATTGACCTAGTGACCTACTTTCACATTTTTGAAGGTACAGGCTTCATATTTGGACCACATGCATAGTTTTGTATTCCGAAGTAAAATTTGACCTGGATTTTGACCTAGTGACCTACTTTTACATTTCTCAAGCTACAGCCTTCAAATTTGGACCACTTGCATAGATTTGTGTTGTGTACGGAAATGAAATTTGACCTTGAGCTAGTCAGTAAGTCTTGAAATTTGGAACACTCAAAAATGGCACATTGGTGGGCGCCAAGATCACTCTGTGATCTCTTGTTTAAATAGTTCTGCTTGGCCTCTTTTAGGGGCTGCCACAGTAAATAATAGAGAACTGTTCAAGTAACTTTTAATGAACTAATGATGTTCCGCAAACTTGATCAAAAGCAAGGTCTAAAGGTCACAGTCCTCTTCAGGTGAGCGAATTAGGCCCAGTATGGCCTCTTGTAGTTAGTTCTTGCCAGTACCTGAAATATAATAAATTGTGAGCAAGGGACCAACTTTTACATTATTAATGTAATACTTAAAACAGATGCATGTATTTTTGAGTATATCTTATTTGGGCTATTTTAGACTCTTTACTTGAAAGTGTTCTAATATATTTTCATTGATAAGTATTTGAAGAGTGTATGAAGTACCTAACATTAATCTTTCCACTACAAAAATATGTATTTCACTTCATAGTTTTCAATCTGTCTGTATAGAAAAATTAAAAGAGAGTTTGACGTATTTTAAATCATTGTCAAAATTTCTTTTTTCTTCCATTCTTGTATCACTAGTTATGACATACTTATATTTTATTTTAAAATATACAATTTGTGACTTCATCGGTGAAGATTTGAAAAACCAGTCTAATGATTATGCACATTTGGTGTCACAGTCCACTTGAAAATACTTAAACATTTGAAGTGCTTTAAACCTGCAGGTTATTCAACAATGGTACTCCAAAGATGTATTTAATGAACACTTACACAATCTTTAGATTTTGTGGTACTGTCTTCATTTTTAGCTCCACTATTCAAGAATAGTCTCGCAATAGTCTCGCTATTCTACTCACCCTGGCGTTGGCATTGGCATCACACCTTGGTTAAAGTTTTGCATGCAAGTACATATGGCTATCATTTAAAGGCATATAGCTTTGAAACTTATTTTTTTCTTTTTCTAGGTCAATTACCAACCTCACTGGGGAAATCCCATAACACTGAACTGTATTTTAGCCAAATTATTCCCCCTTTTGGACTCAGAAAATCCTAGTTAAAGTTTTGCATGCAAGTTACTGTCTCCAAAACTAATGCAGATATTGAATTGAAACTTCAAATGTGTCTTCGGGGTTATAGAACTAAGTGATAGCATCAAGTCCCATAACTCTGACATGCATTTTGGCCAATTATGCCCTGTTTTGGACTTAGAAAATCCTGGTTAAAGTTTTGCATGCAAGTTTCTATCTCCAGAACTAATGCAGATACTGGATTGAAACTGTGTATGTATTTTCACATTCAGGGTAATATCCCTGCTTCTGGGACAACAATTCGAATAGTCGAGCATTGGCTGTGTTACGGACAGCTCTTGTTATTGATGTCATCATTAACTGTAATGATTAGGAAGAAGAAGATAATTATCATCAGAGAGGTCTCTTTGAAATTCTTATGCATAAAAAATGTTTGCCAGTACCAAAGTATCCTACATAATTTTAAGTATAATATTGCGATGTTTGTCTTGAGCTGAAACAGACAAAAATATTGGTACAGTGCTTCCTCATAAGCTGATTTCTGTTTAGCATTTTCATGTTTTACTTTTTTGCAGTTCATCATCAACATTTCATGTCATCTTCATCCTCATCATTGTAGCTTGCATCATCATCATTGTTTGTAGTCTTCATCATTATTATTATCATCATCATCATTGTAGCTAGCATCATCAACATTATCGTCATTATTCATAGTCATCATCATCATCATCCTTGTTAATACTCTTATCATCATCATAATTTTTATTTGCTTAAAGAATTATTTTCCTTGTCAGTGTCACTATCATGGTGGACATTTTTATTCTAACCTGGAGATGACATTTTATCGTATCACCTGTTTCGGTGTCATATTTTATTTTTTCATTTATCACCAAACACTGGAGAGTAGAAATAAGTGGCACTTGAAGATATTGAAACAATCTGAAGATATGACATCCTGAAATGGGATCACAGGCCTCTAGATGTCTGGTGAGGTCTGGTTCTGTAAACAAGTGTTCCACTGTTTGTTGATGAATGGAAGTGATTTCACTTTTAAGGAGATTTTTATTTCTCATGTTTATATTCAATGTTGAAGAGACTTAGTGTTACTTTAAACAGGTAAGAGAGATTAATCAGAATTGAAAGATGGAATAAAGTTTTTGTGCAGAGTTCTCAGTATAATTAGAACATAACTTTTTTTACTTTTCCATGTTGAAAATTTCCATTCTCCATCTTGAAAGGTGATAAAATGACTAAAAATCAATGTAACAATACATTTTAAAAAACAGAACAGTGAAACATGACCGAGAGAAAGATAGATGAAACATGAAGTAAAAATGCATTTTTTTTTAAGGTTTTGAGTTGTTGACATTCTGACAATGAATTATAACAGATATATCTAATATTCAAAGCATTCAAATCAAAATGATATGAGTCATGTTTATTATGATCAGAGATTTAAAATTTTATGTTAGATAAATTTTATATCTTGTTTGATAAAAATATAGATAAACATTGTGATTGGTTACACTTCTGTATCATTTAGATACTAAAATCCCTGAATTTGATGTCCAAATAAGTGTTGTGTTTACTTGTAACAAGATTTTATCAGCTGTGGTCTTAATGGCTGAAAAACCATAAAATCGGTCACAAATTGTAGATGTACAAATGGAACATTATAGTGCAGTCTGTCATAGGTCACCATCTTTATACAGTGAAACATCAATCTGACAAAAGTTCTGATCTTCCTAAAGGTTCGATCTGATGACAGCCCATTCAAATTCATCTTTTTCACTATAATCGGATTTTCAATATTGCTACATATATTTCCGTCGATCTATTTTTATTTCAACCAATTAGACGACTCATTTCAGCAAGCTTTTGGCTAAAAGGGACTTAAATTGACTTGGATTTTGGCTGACATAAGAACATGAGATTTTGTTTCTAAGCTATGTTGAAAAATTGTGAAATAAAAAAAAATCACACCTGAGTCGGGAATCGAACTGGCAGGCCAATGCAACAATAAATATTTATATTTTCCTGCATTCTTGACCAATTCACCACCAAGGAACATGTACTTATCAATGGTTAAAATAAAGCTTTATAAGTAAAGCAGTTTACCTCCGGTACCCCATACAAATGCTGGAAAATATAGGAAAAGCAACTATTTCCCATTTGTTTCTGTAAGATTTCTTATAAGAATTATAAACCCATACATGATAATCACATATGGAAACCTGGAATGCCAGGTTAAATATAGATCTTTTTTAAACTTCTGCTTTGACTTACAAAATGTTTCAAAAGGAGGCAGTTGCTGATTATGATAATCTGCCTCTGGTTGTAGATGCAGATAGAAAAATAGGATTGAGGGGGACTTTTTTGGCAGTAACCAGATTCTGCTGACCTGACAGCTGAATATTCCCATCTACACCTAAAACCAGTGATAAAATCTTTTTTTGCCTGTTAAAACACAGAAACTCCCATCCAGTATTAATTAAAGAAACAGAATTGACATTATGACATTTCAGACATGCACAACAACAAAGTTCTGGTTTAGTTTAATCATTTGTAGCTAACATTATGTTTTTTTAGTGAAATAAGCTTTTCTGAATCATGAAATATACTGTAAGGAACAAAGAGGTACAGTTAGTTTATTAGCTCACCTGAGCCAAAGGCTCATGGTGAGCTTGTGTGACTGCTAAATGTCCGTCGTGCGTTGTGTGTCGTCTGTCCGTCAACATTTTCTAAAAAAATCTTCTTCTTGAAAACCACTTGGCAGAATTACACCAAACTTCACAGGAATGATTCTTGGGTGGTCCCCTTTCAAAAATGTTCAAAGAATTTTATTCCGTGCAGAACTCTGGTTGCCATGGCAACCAAAAGGAAAAACTTTAAAAATCTTCTTGTCCAAAACCGCAAGGCGTAGAGCCTTGATATTTGGCATGTGACATCATCTTATGGTCCCCTATCAAATTTCTTCACATTATGCCCCAGGGTTGAAAAGAGGCCCCGCCCCGGGGGTCACAAGTTTTACATAGACTTGTATAGTAAAAAAACTTTAAAAATCTTCTTGTCTAAAGCCACAAGACCTAGGCCTTTGATATTTTATCTGTAGCATTGCCTTGTGGTCCTCTACCAAAATGTTCAAATTACACCCCTAGGGTGAAAAGAGGCCCTGCCCCAGGGGGTCTCAAGTTTTACATAGACTTATATAGGAAAAAAACTTTAAAAATCTTCTTGCCTGAAAATGCAAGGCCTAGGCTTTTGGTATTAAGTATGTTGCCTTTCCTAGTGTTGCTCTACCATATTTGTTCAAATTATGTCCCTAGGGTGAAAAGAGGCCCTGCCCAGAGGGTACCAAGTTTAACATAGACTTACATAGGAAAAAAAATAAAGACCTTCTTGTCTGAAAGTTCAAGGCCTAGGCCTTTGATATTTGGTATGTAGCATTGCCTGGTGGATCTCTAACAAGTTTGTTCAAATTATTCCCCTGAGGTGAAAAGAGGCCCCGCCCTGGGGTGTCACTCGTTATAATTATGAGTTAAATAGGAAAAAATACTTGAAAAATTATCTGATCATATTTCCTAGACTGTTTAATTATAATTACCTGATGACCCCAAGCAATTAGGGATCACTTGACTATGACCTTGACCTACTGACCTACTTTCTTGCTTTTTAAGATACAGCCTTGAAATTTGGATGACATGTACAGTTTTGCACACCGATCTTAAAACTGACTTTCAGTTACCATGAATATGATCTTGTGATCTACCTTCTTAATATTTTAGCATCAGTTTGCCATTTGAAACATGTGGCTCATATTACTCAGGTGAGCAATCCAGGGTCATCATGACCCTCTTGTTTGATTTTTATTAGCTCACCTGTCACAAAGTGACAAAGTGTCGTGCGTCCGTGCGTGCGTCCGTCCGTAAACTTTTGCTTGTGACCACTCTAGAGGTCACATTTTTCATGGGATCTTTATGAAAGTTGGTCAGAATGTTCGTCTTGATGATATCTAGGTCAAGTTCCAAACTGGGTCACGTGCCATCAAAAACTAGGTCAGTAGGTCTAAAAATAGAAAAACCTTGTGACCTCTCTAGAGGCCATATATTTCACAAGATCTTCATGAAACTTGGTCAGAATGTTCACCTTGATGATATCTAGGTCAAGTTCCAAACTGGGTCACGTGCCATCAAAAACTAGGTCATTAGGTCTAAAAATAGAAAAACCTTGTGACCTCTCTAGAGGCCATATATTTCACAAGATCTTCATGAAAATTGGTCAGAATGTTCACCTTGATAATATCTAGGTCAAGTTTGAAACTGGGTCATGTGCCTTCAAAAACTAGGTCAGTAGGTCAAATAATAGAAAAAACCTTGTGACCTCTCTAGAGGCCATATTTTTCATGGGATCTGTATGAAAGTTGGTCTGAATGTTCATCTTGATGATATCTAGGTCAAGTTCGAAACTGGGTCATGTGCGGTCAAAAACTAGGTCATTAGGTCTAAAAATAGAAAAACCTTGTGACCTCTCTAGAGGCCATATATTTCATGAGATCTTCATGAAAATTGGTCAGAATGTTTACCTTGATGATATCTAGATCAAGTTTGAAAGTGGGTCACGTGTGGTCAAAAACTAGGTCAGTAGGTCAAATAATAGAAAAACCTTGTGACCTCTCTAGAGGCCATATTTTTCATGGGATCTGTATGAAAATTGGTCTGAATGTTCATCTTGATGATATCTAGGTCAGATTGGAAAGTGGGTCATGTGCCATCAAAAACTAGGTCAGTAGGTCAAATAATAGAAAAACCTTGTGACCTCTCTAAAGGCCATATTTTTCATGGGATCTGTATGAAAATTGGTCTGAATGTTCATCTTGATGATATCTAGGACAGTTTCGAAACAGGGTCATGTGCGGTCAAAAACTAGGTCATTAGGTCTAAAAATAGAAAAAACCTTGTGACCTCTCTTGAGACCATACTTGTGAATGGATCTCCATAAAAATTGGTCAGAATGTTCACCTTGATGATATCTAGGTCAAGTTTGAAACTGGGTCACGTGCCTTAAAAAACTAGGTCAGTAGGTCAAATAATAAAAAAACCTTGTGACCTCTCTAGAGGCCATACTTTTCATGGGATCTGTATGAAAGTTGGTCTGAATGTTCATCTTGATGATATCTAGGTCAAGTTTGAAACTGGGTCAACTGCGGTCAAAAACTAGGTCAGTAGGTCTAAAATTATTAAAATCTTTTGACCTCTCTAGAGACCATATTTTTCAATGGATCTTCATGAAAATTGGTCAGAATTTTTATCGTGATAATATCTAGGTCAAGTTCAAAACTGGGTCACATGAGCTCAAAACCTAGGTCACTATGTCAAATAATAAAAAAAAACGACGTCATACTCAAAACTGGGTCATGTGGAAAGAGGTGAGCGATTCAGGGCAATCATGGTCCTCTTGTTGAAATTAACAAAAAGAAATATATAATCTGTGAACAAATCTTAGTGGTCATTAACAAGAGTCATCAAGCATAGGGGTTGCAAGATGATTTACTGGCACGGGTAAAGTCACCAGTAATGCCAGTCTAGGTGCAAGAAAAAATGGTAAGAATACTGATATTTGAATGGAATTTTTGTATTACAATAAAACTATAAAAATGATTTACAATATTAGAAGAAATTATTTAATATTAAAAAGAAGGAAAATCTGTTACTTCTGAATACTTCACTGAAAAATCTGTTAAATCAGTGATTTATAACTATTGATAAACAGTGTCAATGCAATATAAATGATAACAAAAAAGTTCAAATGAAAACAAAAATTTGTGCCCTACAGGCATATTATCCATTATCAGTCATTACCAGACGGGAGGCGAATAATAAATTCTGAATTGATACTTCGGAATTAAGGTGATCTTTTTCGGCTAACGGCCCTTATCATAAATTGAGTTAAAGATTTTAAGTCAAATCTTTGTAAAGGAACATTTGTTTACTCCCATATTTCAAAATGTGGTAAATATTTTAGATATAAGACTGTTAGTGGCTTAAAGAGATTTAAAGGTGACCATACAAGGTAAAACTTAAAGAAAACTTCATGATACACCTGCTGTTTGCAAATTTGTCTATAGTGGAACTTGGCTTGCTTGAGCATTAATATCTAGAGCTCCTAGGCTTACTTCATTTATTGTCTATAGAGGAACTTGCTTGAGCATTGATAGCTAGAGCTACTAGGTTTACCTCAGCTATTGTCTATAGTGGAACTTGCTTGAGAGCATTGATAGCTAGAGCTCTAAGGTTTACTTCAGCTATTGTCTATAGTGGAACTTGCTTGAGCATTGATAGCTAGAGCTCCTAGGTTTACTTCAGCTATTGTCTATAGTGGAACTTGCTTCAGCATTGATAGCTAGAGCTCTTAGGTTTCTTCAGCTATTGTCTATAATGGAACTTGCTTGAGCATTGATAGCTAGAGCTCCTAGGCTTACTTCAGCTATTGTCTATAGAGGAGCGTGCTTGAGAGCATTGATCGCTAGAGCTCCTAGGCTTACTTCAGCTATTGTCTATAGAGGAACTTGCTTGAGCATTAATAGCTAGAGCTCCTAGGCTTACTTCAGCTATTGTCTATTATGGAACTTGCTTGAGAGCATTGATAGCTAGAGCTCCTAGGCTTACTTCATCTATTGTCTATAGAGGAACTTGCTTGAGCATTAATAGCTAGAGCTCCTAGGCTTACTTCAGCTATTGTCTATAGAGAAATTTGCCTGAGCATTGATAGCTAGAGCTCCTAGGCTTACTTCAGCTATTGTCTGTAGTTGAACTTGCTTGAACATTGACAGCAATTGTTTTTACCTAGAAATGTTAAACTGTTGCTTTTTTCCAAGATTTTCAAATTGATTTTTTTTACTGTTGACATGGTTGTTGTAACTACATCAGTTTGTAACAAGTATTGTCAAGGTCTAGGAGAACATGCAAATCTGTCTGGTGAAAAAAACTACAAGTAGTAAATATGTCTGGTGTCCACAAGATGTAGCAAATCTGTCTGGTGAGGACTGGTACGTAGCAAAACTGTCTTGTGACCACTACATGTAGCAAATTTGTCTGGTGACCACTACATGTAGTAAAACTGTCTTGTGACCACTACATGAAGCAAAACTGTCCCATGACCATTACATGTAGCAAATCTGTCTGGTGACCACTACATGTAGCAAATCTGCCTAATGACCACTATATGTAGCAAATCTGTCTGGTGACCACTATATGTAGCAAATCTATCACCAGACAGTTTTGCTACATTTAGTGGTCACCAGACAGATTTGCTAAATGATGTAGTCACGAGACAGATGTACTACATGTAGTGGTCACGAGACAGTTTTGCTACGTGCCAGTCCTCATCTGAGAGATTTACTACATGTAGTGATCATGATACAGTTTTGCTACATGTAGTGGTCACCAGACAGATTTGCTACATGTAGTGGTCACCAGACAGATTTGCTACATGTAGTGGTCACCAGACAGATTGGCTACATGTAGTGGTCACCAGACAGATTGGCTACATGTACTGGTCACGAGACAGTTTTGCTACATGTAGTGGTCACCAGACACATTTGCTACATGTAGTGGTCATCAGACAGATTTGCTACATGTAGTAGTCACCAGACAGATTTGCTACATGTAGTGGCCACCAGACAGAATTGCTACATATTGTGGTCACCAGACAGATTTGCTACATGTAGTGTACACCAGACAGATTTGCTATATATAGTGGTCATCAGACAGATTTGCTACATGTAGTGGTCACCAGACAGATTTGCTACATGTAGTGGTCATCAGACAGATTTGCTACATGTAGCAGTCACCAGACAGATTTGCTACATATAGTGGTCACCAGACAGAATTGCTACATATAGCGGCCACCAGACAGATTTGCTACATGTAGTGGTCATGAGACAGTTCTGCTACGTGAAGTGGTCAAGAGAAAGATTTGCTACATGTAGTGGTCACCAGACAGATTTGCTACATATAGTGGTCATGAGACAGTTTTGCTACATGTAGTGGTCACAAGACAGTTTTGAATAAATTCTGTATAAACTAAGACAGTTTTGCTACGTGCCACCGCCTCGATAGTCAAGTGGTAGAGCGTCCGCTTCAAGTGCGGGAGGTCGTAGGTTCGATCCCCAGCCGCGTCATACCAAGGATGTAAAAAATGGTACCAGTACCGCCCTTCCTTGGCGCTCGGCACTAATAGGGAAACTGGCCTCGTCTCTCATACCCTCGTGGCGATAGATTCCATCAGGAATGAGGTGTCAACAGTGATTCATATAAGTTGTAAAACTTCCTTCACAATTGACCTAAAATAAATTCTGTATAAACTAAGACAGTTGTGCCAGACAGATTTGCTACATCTTGTGGACACCAGACATATTTACTACTTGTAGTTTTTTTCACCAGACAGATTTGCACATAGTAAATCTGTCTGGTTAGGACTGGCAAGTAGCAAAACTGTCCTGTGACCACTACTCGTCCTCCACCTCTGATCATTCATGTGGGGAAGTTGGCAGTTACTTGCTGAGAACTGGTTTGTACTGGTACAGAATCCAGGAACACTGGTAAGATTAACTGCCCACCGTTACATGACTGAAATATTGTTAAAAAATGGTGTTAAACCCAAAACAAACAGAACTACGTGTAGTAGACCTGTCTCATGACTACATCATTTAGCAAATCTGTCTGGTGGCCACTACATATAGCAAAACTGTCTGGTGACTACAACATGTAGCAAATCTGTCTGGTGACCACTACATATAGCAAAACTGTCTGGTGACTACAACATGTAGCAAATCTGTCTGGTGACCACTACATGTAGCAAATCTGTCTGGTGACCACTACATATAGCAAAACTGTCTGGTGACCACTACATGTAGCAAATCTGTCTGGTGACCACTGTCTTGTGACCACTACATGTAGCAAAACTGTCTCATGACCACTACATGTAGCAAAACTGTCTGGTGACCACTACATTTAGCAAATCTGTCTGGTGACCACTACATGTAGCAAATCTGTCTGGTGACCACTACATATAGCAAATCTGTCTGGTGACCACTACATTTAGCAAATCTGTCTGGTGAATACTACATGTAGCAAATCTGTCTGATGACCACTACATTTAGCAAATCTGTCTGATGACCACTACATGTAGCAAATCTGTCTGATGACCACTACATGTAGCAAATCTCTCGGATGAGGACTGGCACGTAGCAAAACTGTCTTGTGACCACTACATGTAGCAAATCTGTCCGGTGACCACTATATGTAGCAATTCTGTCTGGTGACCACTATATGTAGCAAATCTGTCTGATGACCACTACATGTAGCAAATCTGTATAGTGGCTACTGCATGTTCAAGCCTGATCCAGCCTTTGATTTGACACATTAAGCTACCAGTGTTTTGTTTCTGTTATGAACTGAGTTATAAAGATATATGAAAAGTACCTTTAACTATAAGTTTTTATGTCGCGTTAACACTTTCGACACTAAGACCTTGTTTAGGCATCTATTTAATTTATTGTTCTGTCTGTGCTTTATCAAGTAACAATAATAACCAGTAACTCCCTGTATGGGCTTGACCAGTGATGAGTTAACCCAGAAACATCTTGATCATTTTGACGATTATGCTCAAATTTCTAAATTGGATACTTTTGGACATAGAGATGTTATCAGTTTTAAGGGCTCCTAAAATTGTAACATACATATATACACGATTCGCTACATGACTTTAACTGGATAATTTTACCCCTTAGTAAAGGTAAACTGGTGAAGTTTTTGTAATTTTATAGTTGTTGTTTTTGAAAGATGAGTTTGAAAAGTTATACCCCTGTTTGAGTGAACCATGCTGACAGGTTATATAGGTATATCTATATGGCGATTTCATGGTGGGATTTAATTAAAATAATTATAATGTGAATGGATTGAATAAAAAAAGACAAGAAAGTTTCAGCATCATATACCGTGTACAGTGATTCATTGTGACTTTGATCGTGTTAAAGGATTTCTGGACTTTTGACTTTTAACTTTTTGAACTTTTAAAATTAAAGTGTTACCTTAGATTTGCAAAGATATCTAATCTTTTTTCTTTTTTTTTTTCTTTTTTTTGGCTTTAAAAAGGTAAGTCACTGATTGGTTTAGATTGTTATGCAATATCATAACATTTTTAGTAAAGTTATAAATATAAGATAAAGATTTAGGTATCTGAGTTTCAGACTGTTTGTTTATCTCTTTGATGTTTTTTAGAATTTTTGTAACTGTGTACCCTTTATCTTTGACATAATTGCAAAATATGACACTTTTATAACATGACTTGGATGGTAAAAAATGTAATTTAGTTTACTTGATAGCAAGCTTGGGATTGGTCTGAGGTAACATATTTTGCTGATTGAGGATTTTTTGCCAGTTATGGTTATTATCAGATGGGACTACCTACAGCCTGTAGTTGTAGTACCACTTTAATTTATTATTAATGTGAACTAAGTGAAAATTGTGGTTTAAGGGAATGAGAAAAATGAATGTGAGGGATTCAAAATAGGGACAAAAATACTGAGGATAACTGTACTGTAACATCCGAGATGGTAGGAAAATAGTCAAGATGGAGATATTATTTTAGTTAGTTATCATAGATTTGTTTTTTAAAAAAAGGATAGTTATAGAAGATTTTTGAAGATAAAAAAGTTGATGGTAGGTATGTTCATTTTATATTGATGGAAGAGTCTGAAAATGTCTTTGAGTCAAAAGAGCATTTTAATGGAAAGCAGTTCTGTTTGAATTTCAAAGATAAAATTTCATTGAAAATGGGTCAGTTTGTGATTGAAATAATATATAGACATGCGGGTCAGCTTGCATCATTTATTACTGTTTTATAACCTGTAGATTTCTGATTTTTCAAGTGTGGAGAACTTTAATCTGTTTTCAACACAGGACTGTTTGGAATGCGAACATGATTGATTAGTTTTAATTTTGAATGATTGAAACTTTTAATGTTCTTTCTCCTGGGTTTATTTACATACATGGTTTGTTGTTGAGGAAGGAGGTGTGACTAGCCTAGCCTGTCAGCTTAGTAGTGAGATTGCGAGAATTTCCTTATAAAGATGGCAAATTGGATATTGCTCAAGAAGGCAAAATTATTGATCTGCTTGACAATTTGAATTGTCTCATACATTATATTTTACGTAATTTGTACCAAACATAACTAAATTTCTGAACTAAATACTTCAAAACAGTAGATAAACTGCATGCATTTACTTCCCTTAATAGATAACTTCATGAATTACTTCCCTGGCTGTACATGCTGTGTGAGTTTGTGTAAATTAACCTGGGTCCAAGTTACTTGTTGGTACATATCGTGGGGTAAATGCCAAAAGGTACCAAGTGCTGATAATTAAAGAAGGATATGGTACCTTTTGGCATTAACCCCACGTGTACAACCTCCAAGTTATCTTTTGGTACAGACACAACCTAAGTTAACATGATAGACACAGTTCCTACATTAACCTCATAGACACAACCTACCGTATTTTCCCAAATTAAGGCCCCCCCTCTAATTAACGCCCCCCACCCATTTTGGAGGGGAAAAAAGTCAACAAGAACGGGAAAAAAAATCACCTACCTCATTTTTATAAGTCCATATAATAATTAATTTACGGTACTAAAGTCCAATGTATTAAAAATTAAACACACTTTTAAACAGTCCATGTACCGTAAGTCCAAAACATTTGTACTACGTACGGTACGTACCCAATCATCAAACAGAAAATTAAACGGTAAATACATTTTTGATTTGTTTTTACACCACTCGCGCACACGCTTCCTGCCGACTTTAAACAAACTTGCAGCAATGTGTTTACGATATACCCTTTTCTTCGGCAGTTTTAAGAACTTTTAATTTAAAAGCAGGCACAGCAGCGTGTCAAACCATTGACATTGTGTATTGCGCTAAGGAAAATGTTATCGGAGTACACAGCTGTTTGGGTCATGACGTAATGTGTAGTGTCGCGAGCGTGTCAAAAAGCCAGACATGGAATACACGAGGTATCGATACCGTATTTAAATGCATAAAAGACACACTGCTTTAAATTGGATGCCAAATAATTATGTTTTGGAGGGGATTAAACTAATTAAACAACACAGAAACACTTTACAGCTAGTTTATACGATGTTATTAAGTTTTGTAAAAATTTTCATTTTTTATTTTTTTTTACCTCAAATAAACACCCCCTCTTTGGAAAATGTAACGCCCCCGGGGGCGTTAATACGGGAAAATACGGTACATTATAAGGATAGACACGACCTACGTTAATGTTTTAGACACAACCTAAGTTAACCTCATAGACACAACCTACGTTAATGTCTTAGACACAACCTAAGTTAACCTCATAGACACAACCTAACACAACCTACCTTATCAGGATAGATACAACCCATGTTAATCTGAGAGACACAGCATTAAAGTTAGCCTAAGTTAATAGACATAACCTAAGTATACCTGATAGATGCAACATAATTTAGCCTGACAAACACAGCCTAAGTTAACCTGATAGACACAACACAGCATAACTTAGCCTGATAGACACAACCTAAGTTAGCCTGACTATCACTACCTTACACAACCAAAGTTAATCTGATAGAGACAACCTAAGTTAGCCTGACTATCACAACCTAAGTTAACCCAATAGACACAACATAACTTAGTCTGATAGACACAACCTATGTTAGCCTGACTATCATAACCTATAAGTTAACTTGATAAACACAACCTTTAAGTTAGCCTGACTATCACATCCTACATTAACCTGATAGACACAGCCTAAGTTAGCCTGACTATCACAACCTAAGTTAACCTGATAGACACAACATAACTCAGCCTGATAGACACAACCTAAGTTAGCCTGACTATCACAGCCTACGTACACAACCAAAGTTAATCTGACAGACACAACCTAAGTTAGCCTGACTATCACAACCTAAGTTAACCTGATAGACACAACATAACTCTAAGCCTGATAGACATAACCTAAGTTAGCCTGACTATCATAACCTAAGTTAACTTGATAGACACAACCTAAGTTAGCCAGACTATCACAACCTAAGTTAGCCTGACTGTCACAGCCCAAGTTAACCTGATATTCCCAAGTTACCAAATGGCTATCATACTCTCTTGTACTATTTATTCCCGTTTATCAGTTTATAAAATTCCACATGCCTTACTCAGGGGAGATAAGTTATGCTTATTAAAATGCCAGAACTAATAGTTATTGTAAAATTTTGCGCAACTTTGCTTTGAAACTGAGTTATACATGAATTTTTATTAATGTTATTAGAGTCATTGTATATGCAAGTTTATATTATTAAACCATTATTTATTATCTTTGAATCAGAAAGTTAAATCTACCATTTACAGAATATGGTTCTATAAACAGTTCTGTAAATACAGTTCTATAGAGAATATAGAAACCATTGTACGGATTTATTAAAAAACAGATTCTTGTATTTTGTTTGCTTTTTGTAGTAAATCTTGTCTATGAAATTCATTATGACACAATATTTTAAAATGGCATGGGGGGAACAGTTTAACATATCATCATTAAAAATCACTTTAAAAAGAGGTTGTAGATTTAAAGCTCCTGTGCTTTTTTATTAGAATATGAATCTTTTCTTTTTAGATAAAACCCAAGTGCAAATTTGTTATGTCAGGTAAAATTTGAAATTTAAAACTAGTGTATAAAAGATTTTCCTATCAATTTTATGACTTCAGCTGTGTGGAAAAAACAGTCAAAAGAAGTAAAATAGAACCTGAATTAATCACCTTACTTCAGTTGGAGAAACAGTGTTTTGGGGTGGCAAGATGAAATTTGGATTAACTTAGTTGTGTTGAGACTGCACATACATTTAAGATTGTGAAAAGAATATCTGAAGATATTGATATATCAGAAAATACATGTATTATAGTGACAGAGGTTTCTGACAAACAGATGTATAGATTTTATATTACAGTATTGGTGACAAAGTTTGCTCACCTGAGTACAAAGTGCTTGTAATCACAGCTTTAGGATTGTTGGATATGTCTGTCATCTGTAAGTCTGTCCAAAATTGGTTTGGTTACCTTTTATTTCTCAATCATAGATAGATGTATAAGGCCATAAGGTCTTTGTAGAGTTTGATTATGAGCCAAAGATCAAGATTTGTGGCCCTTGATACATAAAAAGCTTGTGTTGTTTTTTTTTTAATTCTACCCTACTGTCATTTCGTCATCATATTTGGACAAAATGTGAAGACCTTAAGATCTCTGTCGAGGTTGATGAATGGATTAATTGAACCAGAAGTTCAAGAGTTAAGGCCCTTGATTTATAAAGTAATTGATGTATTTCATTATGTCAACACTCAGCATCTTTATTTCTCCACCCGTCCTAATATAAGGATATTTAGACAAAGTGATGCTCTTGTTGAAAAACATTCTTGTGTGTTTTTATCTTCTTGTTTTAATTGATGTGATGTTTAATAATTGTATCATTTTAAGTGTATTTTAAATTTACCATGAAACTTTATAGGTGCAGATTTTGTTTAGATAATACAAGGAGATCGTGTGTCACTTTAAAAACATAAATTTTACTGTTGTCAAGGAAATTTGAAACTGTTTTTTGAAATTTGAAATTTGCAAACTGTTAAGAAGTCAGTGAACCACTTTATGTTTATTGCTTAGTTTCCATGTTTAATATTTCACGTAAGAATTGGAATACCATAAAGATGCAAAAAGGAGAAGTTCAGATTGTTACAAAACTTTTAACTTTATTATATGAAAAAAAATCTTCTAAAGAGCTTGACCCTGACAAAAGTTTTACTAATCAAAAATAATCTCTTTTTCATCTAGTTATAACAGAAACTTACCAAGATTTATAATCAGTAGGTCACACAGGTCTGAGTCCTGGCCCCAATTTCGCGAAAAAACTTAAGTAATTACTTAGTTAAGTTTGTTATTTTAAAATCATGCTATTGCTTATAAAGTTGTTGTTATTTGATGTTGATTTTTTCTATAACAATGTATTTATAGCTTAGAATATTATACTATGATTAGAAGTATTTGTCTGCAGTACTTATTTCAGTCACACAAATATTATGTTTCTATTTAAGCACAATATATTACTAACTTAAGTATTTGCTTAAGTATAGTTCTTATTTCTATACTTCGTTTTCTGTAAAAGTCAGTAGTCATATACAGTTCTGATATAGGTGAAAAAGTCAACACTGGTCACAGGGCAGTGGTTCTCTATAAAGGTTGACTAAAGACAATATGTCTGAGATCATTTTTTGTTCTCCACCTGATTCTGATTTATGTGTTGAAGTTGTATGAGGAATCCAGAACACTGGCTTTAGGTGAACTGACAGCTGTATATAGTTGAAATACTTTGAACAATGGCATGAAACTGCAATATATAGTTGAAATACTTTGAACGATGGCATTAAACTGCAGTAAAAGCAACAAAACCAGCCTGCTTCCTGGGCAAACACAGTATTACAGGGTGGTAAAGCTCAGTTCAAAAATGTTATTGTCCAATGTAGGAGTAATTTAGACAATTCTTGGCAACAGATTAGGAGAATAATGAGTGGAAAATGAAACAGTAATTGTGTATGCAGTTATATGCTAATAAATGAGAACCTTTGTCATATATACAAGTTGTTACAACAGCCATTTGCATTTCACTTATTTTGTAATGGTGGTGTATTTGACATTTTGTTGCGAACACTTCTGTTCCATATGGAACAATTTTATACTTCAGTCATTCTGTCTATTTGTCTGGAATGCTATAAGTTAACTGCATTGAAGTTGTTAAATAGAAAATAAAAGATTAGTGATTTCTGGCCATTGAGAAAAATGTAAGACTTTTGTGTGACTTGGTGTTGAAGCCAAATGTGGTGCAACCCCTTTCTATATCATCCTACAGCTGTGCCCTTGCACTGTGACTTGGTGTTGAAGCCAAATGTGGTGCAACCCCTTTCTATATCATCCTACAGCTGTGCCCTTGCACTGTGACTTGGTGTTGAAGCCAAATGCGATGCAACCCCTTTCTATATCATCCTACAGCTGTGCCCTTGCACTGTGTACTAGGCAAAAATGCATTTGTAGTTCCTATTGTATAATGTGACAATAACAGGAAATATTATATACATATGATAAAATACAGACATGTCACAGCTTACAACTGAAGAACCTTTCATGTTATGGATTTTATGAAGAAGGATTTTTTTCTGTCTGACTTTTACAATAAGATTGGAGTGAAACTGCACTGTGTGTAAGATCAGTTGAATTTATTTAAATATTTCTATTTATTTAAATAGTTCTATTTTGATACCTAAACTTTTTTATGTGTTACATTTCTTTTAGCACACTAAATCTTATGTTTAAAAAATGGAAAAGGGGGAGGGAGTGGGTGCTCTTACATTTAAGAATTTATGCTTAAAGTAACATAAAAGATGTAAAGTTCAATGTGTCGAAATAAAGCACTTAGGTTTTCTTCAGGTTGGTTATATATAATGCACACAGAATATATAATCATAATACAAATAAAATTTGAGTTATATTTTAAGGTTGTATCTGATGTGGTTTATGTCATTGGCAGTTACCTATATATATCTTTGTTGTGTTTATTTCATGAGGGGCCCATGAACTGTTTATTGCCATTTTATTTTAGTTTTTCTTTTGATGCATCTTTAACTAATAAACAAATGAGGGTGGACCTGACATAGTTTTATTGCTCATGGTGTTTAAGTTTAATGGTGCCCATTTGTAATGGTTTTTGATGTCATTTGCCATAATAATAGGATGTCAATATTTTGTTTATTGCTTTACAAATTAACTCAAATATCAGTTGAACATAATAGAAAGCTTGTCATACTGGGTTAGTTATGCTATTTTATAGACTATAAATGGTTTAACAAGTTGTTGTTTTTTTTTTGTAAGGAAATGATGGTAATTCTACCTGTTATCATGCAGAATTAGATATAATAATGTATTGATTCAAGACAATGTTGTTTGGATTAGATTTGAGAAAGTATAAAATATTTTTTTTCATCAGAAGATATAATACTTAAACAGATGCAGTTACTTTCTTTGTTTTAGGTTACTTGTTCTTATTTGACATGGTACAAAGTACAATTTTAACATGTCTCATATGTCAATAAGTCACTTTTTTATCTTTTCAGAAGGTGCACAATCAGGTCTTAAGAGAAGCCAAAGTTTTATTCATCAAAGATCATCAGAACCAATTGTGAATGGAACTGCTGAGAGCAATCAAACTGTTCTCCGTAGTTGTAGTGTAGCAGAAAAGCGTGATGCACACATAGATAGACAGATAAAAGAGAAGAATCATGAAACTGAAACAAACAGAGACTATTCACATGCTAAAAAGGAAACTCTAAAGCAGTCTGAAGCTAGAACTGACAAAAGTAAACCAACTGTCCAAAGACATTCTAGTTTTAATTCAGATAGATGGAATGAAACTGAGAAAAAGTCTGAAGAAACCAAAAATTCTAAAAATTTGCATGAAACTGTCTTTCAGAGTAATTCAGTGAACGGTTCAGCATCCATTAATGGAAGTCCACTGAAGGAATTAAACACTGACAAGAAAAATGAATCAAATGATAGACTGAGGCATTCTCAGTGTGACAGCGTCAGGAGAAAAAGTGGAGACAAGGATAAAATATGTGATGTGCCAAATGATAAACATGATAATTCTGGAGTAACACTTATAAGAAAGTCTGGTAAAGAAACTGAAAAAACTCTGACACAAAGTGAAATTCCAAAATCTGTTACAGATGTAAAGAAACCAGTTGAATTTCTCAAAGATACAGTGATTAAATTAGAAAATCAGAAAAAGAATAGAATATTTGAAAAATGTGAGATTTTTGAAAAAGCAGGTAGAAAGGAAAGTGACAGAAAAGTTAAAGAGCATGATATTGATAATGAACATGCTAAATCCAAAGCTTCACATATTCTTGTATCAAGGGCAGATGTTGAAAGGAATAAACAGAATAAACTTGTGAATCTGAGAAGAGATAGAAGTAATTCTGAGCCACAAATTTGGTCTGTCCATTCAGATACAAGTTCTGCTAAAGAGGGTAAACAAGGTTCTAGTAAAAACATTGATAAAACTGATACAGATAGGTCTTGTAAAACACATGCAGTTACAAAAGATATAGATAAAAGACTTAAAAGAGACTTACAGTCCAATATCAAAGGTCAAGACAGGAAGTTTGGTAAATCAGAGAAACAGCTGAATACAACACATGAAAAGGACAGCAGACTAAGTCCTAGTCTGCTTTGGTTAGAGGAAAAGCGAAAGTCTTTGCCATTGTCAAAAGATATAGATAAGTTAATGTCTACAATGGATATTGAAGCTGCATTCTCTGAAATTCTTGGAGCAGTGGAAGAGTTCCCAGAACAGAATGACATGACTGATATTTCATCAGCAGATGTTCCTATTCTGGAGGAAGACAGCTGTGAATCTTCAGAAATGGAGGAAGATTTGAAAAAACACACTTCAAATGATATTAATGGAGAGAAAGTTCAAAATGAACCCAAAATGGATGTCAGTGTGAAAAAAGATACAGAAAGCAATGAGATTATTGATACAGCAGAAATCAAGTTAAAAAATGTAATTGAAGCAAGTGAAAATGGCAGCAGTGCAATACAGCAAAATTCAGGAATTAAAAAATCAGAAGGTAATTTTGATTTATGTAAAGGATAGGTTGAGTTAATAATAGCTTGGTGATCTGCAACAACATACTATAGATTGTAAAATAACAATAGCAGAGTCATTTACAACAACAAACCATTTATTGTCAAACCTAATGTAGCAAGTCTGTCTGAAAAACGAACGATAGAATATCCAGCTTCCAGTAGCAGGGCTGTCAGATAATACCAAAACCTGGAGTTTGGACCTGCAACCTAGAGTAGTGGGCCCTCTGCAGTAACAATCCATAGAATGTCTAACCTAGAATAGTGGGCCCTCTGCAATAGTAATCCATAGAATGTCAAACCTAGAGTAGTGGGCCCACTGCAACAACAATCCATTGAATGTCAAACCTAGAATAGTGGGCCCCCTGCAATAACAGTCCATAGAATGTCAAACCTGGAGTTGTAGGCCCTCTGCATTAACAATCCATAGAATGTCAAACCTAGAGTTGTGGGCCCTCTGCAATAACAATCCATAGAATGTCAAACCTAGTGTTGTGGGCCCTCTGAAATAACAAAGACAAGAATGTCAAACCTAGAGTAGTGGGCCCTCTGCAGTAACAATCCATAGAATGTCAAACCTAGAGTTGTGGGCCCTCTGCAATAACAATCCATAGAATGTCAAACCTGGAGTTGTGGGCCCTCTGAAATAACAAAGACAAGAATGTCAAACCTAGAGTTGTGGGCCCCTTGCAATAACAATCCATATAATGTCAAACCTAGAGTAGTGGGCCCTCTGCAATATCAGTCCATAGAATGTCAGACCTAGAGTAGTGGGCTCTCTGCAAAAACAATCCATAGAATGTCAAACCTGGAGTAGTTGGCCCTCTGCAATAATCCATAGAATGTCAAACCTAGAGTAGTGGGCCTACTTCAATAACAAAGACAAGAGCAGTATGCCCCCTACAATTACAAATTATAAAATGTCAAAGCTAGAATAGCAGGCTCTCTGCAATACCAATCCATAGAATATAAAAGGTAAGGGTAGATTTCCTGGAAGCACAATGCACCCCAAACACAGCCATAGAGCCACGTATTGCAAAGTAGGCCCACATCAAAATGAAACTGTAACCGAAAAATACAGTAGATTGGTTGCTTCAAAAATCCAACAAGTACATTTTAATTATATGCAAAATACAAAAAAAAAAGAATATCAAAGCTAGAAGAGCAGGACCTTATGTAATACCAATCCATAGAATGTCAAACCTAGCGAAGATGGGCTTTGTGCAATACCAATCCATAGAATGTCAAACCTTTGATTGCAGGGCCTTATGCAATACCAAAACCATAGAATGTCAAACCTACAATAGCAGGTCCTTATGGAGTACCAGAATCATAGAATGTCAAATCTAGAGGAGCAGGGCCTTGTGTAATATCAAACCATAGAATGTCAAACCTCAAGTAGAGTGCCTTATGCAATACCAAACCATAGAATGTCAAACCTCAAGTAGAGTGCCTTATGCAATACCAAACCATAGACTGTCAAACCTTATGCAATACCAAACCACAGACTATCAAACCTAGAGTAGCAGGTCTTTATGCAATACCAAACCATAGATTGTCAAACCTAGAGTAGCAGGTCTTTATGCAATACCAAACCATAGATTTTCAAACCTAGAGTAGAGTCTTAGCATCAACATGATTGTCAACTAAGTAGCGATCTATGCAATACAACCATAAACTGCACACTAGATAGCGTCTATGCTACAAACACGACTATGACAGAGTAGCAGGTCTTTATGCATACTAAACATAGACTTCAAACCTAGAGTAGCAGGTCTTTATGCAATACCAAACCATAGACTGTCAAACCTAGAGTAGCAGGTCTTTATGCGATACCAAACTATAGACTTCAGACCTCAGACCTAGAGTAGCAGATCTTTATGCAATACCAAACCATAGACTTCAGACCTAGAGTAGCAGATCTTTATGCAATACCAAACCATAGACTGTCAAACTAAGAGTAGCAGGGCCCTCTGCAATGGCTAACCATGGAATGTCAAACCTACAACAGCAGGTCTTAATGCAATATCAAACTGAAGAATATCAAACCTAGAGTAGCAAGGCCTTCTGCAATAACTGACCATGGAATGTCAAACCTACAATAGCAGGTCTTTATGCAATACTAAACTGAAGAATATCAAACCTAGAGTAGTGGGGCCCTCTGCAATAACTGACCATGGAATGTCAAACCTAGAGTAGCAAGGCTTACCATAGAATGTCAAACCTAGTCTAGCAAGGCTGTTTGTCAATAATAAAATCAAAGGAAAATATATTTGTTTTCAATTATTTCTTTATTGTGTTGACATTTAAGGTTTTCTATTTATCAAAAAGACAATTGTTCAAACTTTGATGTAGTTAATTTTACAAAATTGTTTGACATTTAAGGTTTATGATCATAAAATATATCATCAATTGTAGTGGACAACAAAGTTGTAGTTAGAAAGTAATTAAGGATTTTCCAGTTAACCATTTTATTTTGTGACCTTTGTTTGATGTTAGTTTAACTGGTAATGGTCCAGATTTAAAATTGCATCAGATGTAGTTAAACAATGGAACTTTCAAACATCTTTTGTATAATAATTTTCAGCAAAAATTGAGCTAAGCAACAATTTATCTCTGGACGTAAAAGTAAAGCCTGAAGATAATGGTGCAATATCGGTGATACATGGTGACGATGGAACAGTAACTGTCCAGGAAGTCAGCCAGGTGCAAGAGGGTGACACAACAATCACAGAGTGGAAAAAACTCCGTAGGACCCAGAGTCGAACAGAGACACGTGAAACTGATACTGTTGTTGAAAAGAAGATAACCTCCCCTGGCGGGAGCTCTTCAGTTTATGAAAAAGATGTGTCGAAAACAAAACATAAACTCACATCACGAGGTTCTAACTATTTTACTCGAAATCACTACAACATAAAACGCAAGAAAGATTTGGACGGTACAGAATTAGTAGAACATGACTTGAGTTCTGTAACTGAAAATATGTCAGTATCTAAAAATGAAACATGGGGAGATAAATCTGAGGCAAAAGTGGTGTTGAACCGAGATCCAGCAGATGGCTCCCCCTTAAAGCTGAAATCCATCCAAGATGTGCTCTATGATACTGATGTGACGGAGAAGTCAGACGTTAAAGAAGGGTTTGATAGTTTTGTCTATATATCATGACTTTGATTAATTCTGATAAAATCACCTTTAATAGAGTAAGACTGAAAATCAGAAATTTTTCCTTTCTGGAGGATTCAGGTTATGATTATATAGTGCTTTCATTCAAGGAAACATGCAGTGAGTGCATCATTCTTGTTGTTTTTAATTTAGCTCAAACCGATATATAAGTTTTACCAAGTACCAGGAAACAGCTGTTGTTTAAAGTTTGATGATGTTCTAGTTTATTGATCAATATTTATAATTTCAGGGATTCATCAGTTTGTCAAGAAACAACCACAAGTCATATAGCTGCTGTCCATAAACGTTTGGGACGTCCCTCAGGTATTGTAGTTTATCACATGTATTTTCAGTCCCTTACTGGTTGGAAAACCAGTTTTGGAGGCTACAGGTTTATGCCTCATCTTTCAGTATGTCATTTTGTCCCATTTGTGTCATGCACAAGACCGGAACCCCTACTTACAGATCAGGGGCACCACATGGAGTTCAAAGACTTCGGGTCACTTTCATCTGAGTGTCACTTCTTTATCCATGTATGGATATTCTAAACACATTAACCAGAACAAGACAGTGTGTTGCTTGTAAGTCCTAGGCATCTAACTGAAAGGCCTAAGTCAAATTTAGAGGTCACATATTTGAGGTGTAATGTTCAAATTATTCTGATTAGTCAAAAACATGGCAACTATGGGGTGTGGTCGCTGTTCTCTATATTTATATAGTGGAATATTTTAAAACAATCATTAAGTCAGAAACTGCTGGCCTGATTTTAAAATAAGTTTACACAAATATTTCTTTGGTAACCCTTTATGAAGATTATATAGATTATACTGTTTCATCAATGACCATGTGGTCATTTTCCCTTGTGTGTATGTAGTGGAAACTTCAAAAATCGTGTTAGTAGAAACGTTTTACAATAATATAATCAGAAAATACAGGCACATTTTTACAAAGATTCACACATATTTCTTACACAACCATGTACTGACTGAAGAATGTTGGGTTGTTTTACTGTGTCTACAATTCTGTAAGTAGTTGTTGTGTTTGATATTACACAAGGGGCTTCTGTAAAAAAGGGGTCATACGAGCACCAGTTATTAAAACATAAAACCGACCTTCAAAAGGGATTGAATATCACGTTATTCAAACTATTGCTATTGAATATTTATTAAATATTTTGTACATATATTTTGTTTTGATTTGCAGGTTGTCCTGAAGTTAAGGCTACATTGAAAGAGACAACAGCCACAGAAGGGGACACTACTGTTCTTGAATGTACTGTAATTAGCTCCCCTTTACCAGCTGTCTCATGGTTCAGGGGAGACAACCTATTGTCTAATGAAAAGGATGGTGTAAAGATGGATTTTGATCCAGATACAGGGAAAGCAAGTCTTACAATCCATCCAGTCTCTTTGAAAGATGCTGGACAATATAAATGTATGTTTGAAAATCAACTGGGAACTGCATCCACTAATGGAAGATTAATCATAAAAAGTAGGTTAAGCTTGAAATAAACTTGCTGCAAAAATCAAAGAAAACTTTTTTTGATATTGAAGTAAAACAAACTTTAAACATGTATGTAAGCAAAAATGGTTTGGGTTCCAGTTTTTAAAGAATGAAAGACTGGCCCTTAGATGTACCTTGCTTTTAGAGTCAATGTATTTCCCTGCAAACTATGTTGCAGTCACTGTATATAATTTTCACGGATGGAAATACACTTGTTATATAAATTTAAAAGAGCTGTTGATAATTTCAAATTTCGTTGAATTTTATAATAATGCATGCTATTTTAACTGAACCCAGTACTCGAACCCACCAGTACTCAAACCCACATCACCATGGAGACAGTGCCCAGCAACAGCAAATCTCATCACTCTGCAAGTTCTACCAACTTCAACATAAAAGGCACACAAATATTGCTGAGAAACATTATCTTCATTGTGTAACACAGATTTAACTACTGCCTTTACTGTTTGTGTTTTGTGGAGAACTTTCTCCAAACTGTATTCCCTCTTTACAGAGACAACTTCAGGGTTGCCATCATTTTTCACCAAATTAGCAGACGTCACAGTTTGTGAAGGCCACTCACTTTGCCTGGAATGTCAGGTGTCAGATACTGACACTGTTTTATGGTACAAAGATGGTGCTATTCTACGTAGTAATTCTGATTTCAAACAGACATTTGATGGAACAGAAGCAAAACTTGAAATCACAGAAATATTTCTGGATGATTGTGGCACATACTCCTGCGCTGTAAAGAGTTCTAATGGAGAGGAAAGATGTTCATGTAAAGTGACTGTAGAAGGTGAGAATGTACGAGAATATGGGATCCTTGAAAACATATTGTTTTTAACATTTTGTAGGATTTGTTTGTAAAGGCTCAAGGCTATTTGAGTCATGGGAACGCTAAGAATAAATAGATGAATCTGTTCAGTGAAGTAAAAATCCCCTGCCAATAGAATTTCGTGGAAGGACTGCTTACAACAGATGTAAGTACTCAGCTGTAATTTTTGATGAGGGGGAGTTCATATGCTTAGATATAATAAATGTGCTTAAAAGCATTTATTTAGCTCACTGCACAAATGTACAAGGAGCTTTTGTGATACGCGCGTCCGTCGTCTGCGTCCGTGCGTGCGTGGTACTGTCGTAAAACTTTGCTTGTGACCACTCAAGGTCACATTTTATGGGATCTTTATGAAAGTTGGTCAGAATGGTTCATTTTGATGATGTAATAGGTCAAGTTAAATGGTCAAGTGCTTCAAAAACTAGGTCAGTAGGTCTAAAATAGAAAAACTTGTACCTCTAAGCCATATTTTCACAAGATCTTCATGAAAATGGTCAATGTTCCTTGATGATATCAGTCAAGTTCGAAACTGGGTCAGTGCACGTCAAAAACTAGTCATAGGTTAAAATAGAAAAACCTTGTGACTCTCTAGAGGCATATATTCAACAAGATCTTCATGAAAATGTCAGAACGTTTATTTGATGTATCTAGGTAGTTCGAACTTGGTCACTGCCTCAAAAAACTAGGTCAGTAGATCAAATAATAGAAAAACCTATACTCTTAATAGGCACTTTTTCAGATCTGTATGAAAGTGACGAATGTTCATCTGATATATCTAGGTCTAGTTCAATAGGGCACGTCAGTCAAAAACTAGGTCAGTAGGTCTAAAAATAGAAAAACTATGTGACCTCTCTAGAGCCATATATTTCATGAGATCTTCATGAAATGGTCAGAATGTTTACCTGATGATATCTAGTCAAGTCCGAAAGTGGGTCACTGCCCTCAAATGGTCAGAGTAAATAATAGAAAAACCTTGTGACCTCTCTAGAGGCCATTTTCATGGATCGTATGAAAGTGGTTGAATGTTCACCTTGAGATTCAGGGTCTTTGAAAGTGGGTCACGTGCCGTCAAAAACTAGGTCAGTAGGTCATAATAAAAACCTTTGTGACCTCAAAGCATATTTTTCTGGATCTATGAAAGTGGTTGAATTTCATTGATGATATCTAGGTCAATTCGAAACAGGTCATGTGGGGTCAAAAACGAGGTCAAGGTCTAAAAAAAGAAAAACCTTTGACCTCTAGAGCCATACTTGTGAATGATCTCCATTAACAATTGGCAGAATGTTCCCTGATGATATCAGGTCAAGTTGAACTGGGATCACGTGCCTAGAAACAGGTCGTAGGTCAAATATCAAAAACTGTGACCTCCTAGAGGCATACTTTTCATGGGATCTGTTGAAAGTTGGCCTAAGAATGTTATCTTAGGTGATATCTAGGTCAGTTTGAAACTGGTCAAGGAAAAACTAGTCAGTAGGTCTAAATTAGAAATCTTTTGACCTTTCTAGAGGCAAGTTTTCATGATCTTCAAAAATGATCTGAAGTTACTGATCATATCTGGTCATTTTCGAACTGGGTATGGGGTCAAAACTAGGCAGAAAGTATAAAAATAGAAAAACCTTACTCTTAAGGCATTTTTTCATGAGATCTCATGAAATTAGTGAGAAGTTCACTGAGAATCTATTAAATCAAAAGGGTCACGACCTTCGAGAAACTAGTCAATAGTTTCAAATAATAGAAAACCTTGTGACTATCTAGAGACCATTTTCAATGGATCTTCTTGAAATGGTCAGATTTTATCTTGATAATATCTAGATCAAGTTCAAAACTGTCACATGAGCTCAAAACTAGGTCACTATGTCAAATAATAAAAAAGATTATACTCAAACTGGTATGGGAAGAGTGAGCGATTTCAGGACCTCATGTCCTTGTATTATTTCTAAGTATGCATGAAAGAAGAATCTATTACTGTAGAAGGTGCGATGGAAATACAGCTTTGGATAATGTTTTAATTACTCAGCAGAGCTATTACTATTGACCAGATTTTCAATCACTCAGCATTGAAAATTCTGATAATTTCACAGGTAACACTAGATGCAAATATTTTCAAGAGTGACATGTGACAAGTGTAAAGTAAGATACGTGTTCATGGTGAAAAACATGTATTTAATGTAAATAATTTTCTTTTTATTTCATGTTTTAATAGAATTTTACAACTTGTTACCAGTGAACACTTAAATAAAATGATATGCAATGATATGTGTTAGATGTAAATATTTATTCATTTTCAAGCTCTTTTCGACATTAATTTTTGACTGGACAATTTCAGAGTCAGAATCTCCTGATGTAGTTTATCCTGTGTTCTTGAAAAAGCCGGAAACAACTATAGCCAATGAACGTGACCCTGTTATCATTGATTGTGAGGTTATCGGTTCTCCGGAAGTAAATATTACCTGGTATCGTGATGGGTCAAAGGTCACAGAGGATGGTCGTCACAGGATGTCTTTTGATGGAAGGGTAGCCATGTTGGTTATACGGAAAGTAACTGTGGGAGACAGCGGGAAAATTGAATGTTTAGCAGAAAATTCTTCAGGGAAAGTTTCAGCACATTGTCACCTTGTTGTCAAAGGTAGAACTGAACTTTACTTTTACTTATTTGATTAATGATAGTTTGATGTCATATAAATTTTGAATGCTTTATAATTACATCAAATAAAAGAATTTCTAAATCATCAAACATGCTTGAACAAAATATGATAATTAAATTATTATTTATTGTAATTGACTGACAGATGTACGTAATATAAAAGAAGACTCCCATTTATTTTCAAAGCAGAATGTAAATTACTAATATTTTTTCAACAAAAAACTCATAAAGTTGCTATTAAAGATACTCTAAGCAATGGTGGGGAGTCATGTTTTAACTTGGTTTTTCTCCACATTCCTGTAAAAAAAACATACCATAATGATAGTGTTACAAAAAAACCTTCAAAAGCAAATAGAAATCTTTAACTGCAGACATTTTGTTTTCACCTAGACTAGCATTGACATAGTAAATATATCACAGCAGCACTAGCCTTCATCACTTTTCAGTTAGTCTGTTGGTGTTTGAGGTTGCACTGTCATACATAATTTGCTTACAAACACTTTTCATGTAATTCTATTGTATCGTGTACAGCACTGAAGTCTGCGCCTTCCTTGACTCAGCCGCTATCTGATGTTACCGTGATCAGCGGCAAGAAGGCTTCACTAACATGTATCATCAACGGTGAACCAAAACCAGAGATTACTTGGCGGAAAAATGGGCTCATTATTGGACAGATGTTTGATTTCAAGCAGACATACAATAACCATGTGGCTGAACTGGAAATCAGCGAGACTTGTGCCAGAGACACAGGTTGTTATGAATGTATTGCAGCCAATGAGAAAGGAGAAATTTCTACCTCATGTCAGCTGACTGTGCATGGTATGTAAGACAGACTATAGTATGCTTGTAAAAAGCAAAATGCAGAAACTGATTTCAAATTTTCAGGGTTATGTTTCTCCACAAACAATAATTAATTTGTCAGTTATTTGTAACTTAGAACATACAAACAGAGTAAACTAGATGTTTTACAAATGTCTGTTTTAATGTTTTAGCTTTTGCTGCAATACCTTTTTCCTGGTGTAATGAACACTGGGAATTTTTGTTAGATTATTCACTATTAAAAGAATTAACCAGTTTGATGTTTTAAAGAAGCTGTTGTTGCTAAAGAGACACAGTATTCCTTATTTTATGAGAATATTTTGTACATGCTGGAAAAAATTGTCCAAAATGTTTAATTTACTGTTTCCATTGCTTCGGTTACAGTAATATAGATTTTGAAAGCAGTATTTACCCCTTTTCAGATGAAAATGTGCAAGTAGAGAGAAGCATTACACCTGAAGTGGAACCACAAAAAGTAACAGCAGAGAAAAGCTTCACAGCTGAAGTGGGAAAACAAAAAGTAACTGCAGAGAAAAGCTTCACACCTGAAGTGGAAAAACAAAAAGTAACTGCAGAGAAAAGCTTCACACCTGAAGTGGGAAAACAAAAAGTAACTGCAGAGAAAAGCTTCACACCTGAAATGGGAAAACAAAAAGTAACTGCAGATAAAAGCTTCACACCTGAAGTGGAAAAACAAAAAGTAACTGCAGAGAAAAGCTTCACACCTGAAATGGGAAAACAAAAAGAAACTGCAGAGAAAAGCTTCACACCTGAAGTGGGAAAACAAAAAGTAACAGCAGAGAAAAGCTTCACACCTGAAGTGGAAAAACAAAAAGTAACTGCAGAGAAAAGCTTCACACCTGAAGTGGAAAAACAAAAAGTAACTGCAGAGAAAAGCTTCACACCTGAAGTGGAAAAACAAAAAGTAACAGTTCAGAAGGAGACAATCCAGACTGCAGCAGTGAAAAATTTTACAGTAAAGTTTGAACCTAGTATGGAAGGTGAACACAAACAAGTTGCGAAATCTCAGGCATCAAAGGTGATGCTTGTACGTCAAGGAAGCCTGCGATCTTTAAGGAGGGAAAATTCTGAGAAGTCTCTTGTAAGGACTGGAAGCTTACAGTCCATTGATACATCTATAAAAGCTGAAGAGTCTAAGAGATCAATAGATTTAGAGAAGCCAGACAAGTACAGTAATGCTGAGGATAATAGACTTCTAACAAACGGTCATTCTACAGAAAGCCAGAATAAATCTTCAGTTAAAGCTTTTCATACATCCAAAGGGAAGGTTGACATTAATAAGAATTATGGAGGAAAACATAATGCAAATCTTCCTGAACCAGATGAAGACAAAAATGGTTCTGAAATTAAAAACTATCCCAAAAACAATGAAGAAATATTGAAAACTGTGAAAGCAGGATCTAACTTGAGTTCACTGTGCTTAGAAAGTTCTAATGTAAAAGAGGTAAAGCCTGTTGCAAAATTCCGTACTGGGGGTGAAATACGTAGATCTCAGAGTGTACGTTCTTCAGGAAGTGAGAAACCAGAATGGCTGCAAGTGAAATTAAGAAAAGTTGGCAGTAAACCAAGTCCTTTAGCAGCAGAAAGAGAAAAATCCAAAACTCAATCTCAGGACAGTTCTAATAAAGAAACTATTGTTACAAGTGAATTACCAGTAAGTGTTCAAAGAGAAACAAAACTTTCTCGAAGCCAGAGTGCTAGAATTGTTGATCGAAATACATCCCTGGCTCTCCGAGATTCTACAAACTCCCCTTCCAATCAACCAAACAGAGATTCTGTCAAACTGACCCCTGTGTCAGAAAGAGCAAAGATCTTCCAAATGAGGGATACAAATTCTAGCAGTAGTTCTTCAGGGAAATCCAGTCCAGTCGACATTATAGCAAAAGCAATAAATCTGAGTAGGACAGAAAGTCTGCGGTCTCCTGTAGGAAACAGGTCACTTGGCATTCAACGTAGCCATAGTTTCAAGATTGAGGCACCCTCATCTAGTCAAGGAGATGTAACTCTGGAGCTTACCCCACAGAAAGAACAGGTGAGTAGTATCCCTTGACATAATTTTTTTTTTATTAAAAAACTATTCCAAACCCAGTGTTTGAACTGTCTGTCTGTCATTCTGTCTGTCCATTCATCACACTTTCTTATGTACTCAGCCCCTCCTTCATTAGCATGAAGTTGACATGTGCATATTGTCAGGATTTTCATGTTCAGTTACTATTTATTGAGTTATGCCCCTTTTTTTGCACTTGCCCATATTCAAGCTACATATGTATCTTATGCACCCAATTTCTACTACAATTTCCATTTAAATCAGATGTAACTTGGTGTACTTCATAAATTTTAGGGACTTCCATGTCTGATTATTATTTTCTGAGATATGTCCTTTATTTTCATAGCCATATTACAGCTACATCTGTACTTTGTGCTCTAAAACCTCTCCTATAGTTTCCATCAAACCTCTCCTATAGTTTCCATCAAACCTCTCCTATAGTTTCCATCCAATTCAGATTAAACTTGCTACATATAATCAACCAGAAGTTTACATGCACATATTCATGTTCTATTAATGTTTTGAGTTATGCCTCTTCTTTAACTTAGCCATATTAGAACTACATCATTTGTATTCCTGCAAATTTCATATCAGAGTTTTTAGAAGTGGGAAAACAAAAAGTAGTTGAATAGCCCACCATCATCAGATGGTGGGCTATTCAAATCACTCTGCATCCGTGGTCCGCCGTTGGTCCGTCCGTCCGTTAACAATTTCTTGTTATCGCATCTCCTCAGAAACTACTTGGGGGATTTTGACCAAACTTTGTCAGAATGATGTATTGGTACCCTAGTTGTGTGAACTTGTGTCCCCCTGAAAATCAGACTGGTTCAACAATTATTGAGTAAGTTATGGCCCTTTGTTTATTTTTATAATTTACATGGATTTATTTTGAGAAAAACTTTGAAAATCTTCTTATCCAAAACCACAGAGCCTAGGGCTTTGATATTTGGTATGTAGCATCATCTAGTGGTCCTCTACCAAGATGATTCAAATTATTACCCTGGGGTCAAATATGGCCCCGCCATTTGGATGACATGTATAGTTTTGAGTGGCAAGATGAACCTTGACACGAGTTGACCTTGATTTTGACTTAGTGACCTACTTTCACATTTCAGTAGCTACAGCCTTCAAATTTGGACCACATGCATAGTTTTGTGCACCGAAAAAAAACCCTTTGACCTTGACATTGACCTAGTGACCTACTTTCACGTTTTTGAAGGTACAGGCTTCAAATTTGGACCACATGCATAGTTTTGTGTTCAGAAATGAAATTTGACCGTGATTTTGACCTAGTGACCTACTTTCACATTTCTTTAGCTACAGCCTTCAAATTTGGACCACATGCATAGTTTTGTGCACCGAAAAAACTTTGACCTTGACATTGACCTAGTGACCTACTTTCACATTTTTGAAGGTACAGGCTTCAAATTTGGACCTCATGCATAGTTTCGTGTTCCGAAATGAAATTTGACCTTGATTTTGACCTAGTGACCTTCTTTCACATTTCTGAAGCTACAGGCTTCAAATTTGGACCACCTGCTTATTTTTGTGTTTTGAAATTTGACATTGATTTTTACCTAGTATTTCCTTTCACATTTCTCAAGCTACAACTTTCAAATTTGAAGCACATGCATAATTTTGTATACCAAAATGAACTTTGACCTTGAAATTGATCTTGTGACCTACTTTCACATTTCTCAAGCTACAGCTTTCAAATTTGGACCACATGCACAGTGTTGTGTACTGAAATGAAATTTGACGTTGATTTTGACCTTGAGCTAGTCTTGAAATTTGGAACATTCAAAAATGGCTCAATGGTTAGAAACACAATTGCAGAGAGAAAATAGCAAGAAGTTATCTCTCTGTGATCTCTTGTTTCAATACATGTATGTTCCTTTTTATACGCCCGTCTCTTAAAGAGCAGGGCGTATTATGTGAACACCCGTGTTTGTCCGCTCGCTAAGTCAAATAGTTTTCATCCGATCTTCACGAAACTTACTGACAATGTTTGTGGGCATAATATCTCAGCCAAGATCGATAACCAGCCAAATTGCCCCAGGCGCTTTTGGATTATGGCCCATGAATTACTTGAAAAACTGCAAATTTAGCCTTGTCCACTCTCTAAGTCAAACAGTTTTCATCCGATCTTCACCAAACTTGCTAACAATGTTTGTGGGCATAATATCTCAGCAAAGTTTGATAACCATCAAAATCGCCCCAGACATTCTTGGATTATGGCCTTTGAATTAGGCAAAGTTCGATGACGGGCGTATTTTGTGACAGTCTGGCACTCTTGTTTGAATTTATATTTTATTAATTCAGTCATTTTCAGGGGTGCATTTGTCATACATAATGTTGACATCATTTGTGTTTCCAGTAACTGTATGATTTTAAAAGTAAATTATGAATAGTACAGTGGCACGAATAGTTTATCAAGGTGTTCTGCAGTGTATTCCTGTCTTTAATTCCTTACTGTGGTTTTGTAATTACACATAGTTTTGATGCCAAATGACTTTCCCACATAACTTCTTGCTATTTTCTCTCTGCAACTGTTTTCCATGCTTTTGTTAAGTGTTATAATGCTGAAGCAATTCAGTTTCATAGATTTTGTTCTAGAAATTCTTGAAATGTTAACGGTTAGTTACAGTTTGAGAAAAACACATAATTCATCCTGCATATGCTCTGTTGAAAAACATTTATACAAAATTCATTGTACTATATTTCTAACCCTTTTGCGTTGGAATAGGCAACTCTGAGGTAGAAATATGCTAGCTAATAGTTACATTAGTTGTTTGCAAATCATTGCAAGATATTTAAAGATATATCAGTACCAAATTCATATTTGAAAATATGAACAATTACTTTATAGTATAAACATAAAATTGTAGAGAGGTATTTGTTCTATAGAGGTGTCAAAATATAGAGGTATTTGTTTTATAGAGGGGTCATTGTAGAGAGGCATTTGTTCTACAGAGGTGTCAATGTAGAGAGGTGTTTGTTCTATAGAGGTATCATTGTATAGAGGATTTTTTGTTATAGAGGTGTCAATGTAGAGAGGTATTTGTTCTATGGAGGTGTCAATGTAAGGAGGTATTTTGTTATATAAAGGTGTCATTGTAGAGAGGTTTTTGTTCTACAGAGGTGACAGTGTAGAATTGTATTTGTTCTGTAGAGGTGTCAGTATAGAATTGTATTTGTTCTATAGAGGTGTCATTGTAGAGAGTTATTTGTTTTATAGAAGTGTCAATGTAAAGAGGTATTTTTCTATAGAGGTGTCAATGTAGAGAGGTATTTGTTCTACAGAGGTATCATTGTAGAGAGTTACTTGTTCTAAATTTTTCTAAGGAAAAGAATGTAAAGAGGTATTTGTTCTATAGAGGTGTCAATGTAGAGAGGTATTGTTCTACAGAGATGTCAATGTAGAGAGGTATTTGTTCTACAGACGTGTAGGTGTCAATGTAGAGAGGTATTTGTTTTACAGAGGTGTCATTGTTTAGCTTTATTTGTTCTACGGAGATGTCAATGTAGAGAGGTATTTTTTCTACAGAGGTGTCAATGTAGAGAGGTATTTGTTTTACAGAGGTGTCATTGTTTAGCTTTATTTGTTCTACGGAGATGTCAATGTAGAGAGGTATTTTTTCTACAGAGGTGTCAATGTAGAGATGTATTTGTGCTACAGAGGTGTCAATGTAGAGAGTTATTTGTTTTATAGAAGTGTCAATGTAAAGAGGTATTTTTCTATGGAGGTGTCAATGTAGAGAGGTATTTGTTTTACAGAGGCATCATTGTAGAGAGTTATTTGTTCTAAATTTTTCTACGGAAAAGAATGTAGAGAGGTATTTGTTCTGTAGAGGTGTCAATGTAGAGAGGTATTTGTTCTACAGAGATGTCAATGTAGAGAGGTATTTGTTCTACAGAGATGTCAATGTAGAGAGGTATTTGTTCTACAGAGGTGTAGGTGTCAATGTAGAGAGGTATTTGTTTTACAGAGGTGTCATTGTAGAGCGTTATTTGTTCTAAATAGACCTGCCCGCTCAGCTCAGTAGGTAAGAGAGTTGGTCTACGGATCGTGGTGTTGCGAGTTCGATCCTCAGGCAGGGCGTATATTCTCCATGACTATTTGATTGATAAATGACATTGTGTCTGAAATCATTAGTCCTCCACCTCTGATTCATGTGGGGAAGTTGGCATTACTTGCGGAGAACAGGTTTGTACTGGTACAGAATCCAGGAACACTGGTTAGGTTAACTGGCCGCCGTTACATGACTGAAATACTGTTGAAAAACAGTGTTAAAAACCCAAAACAAACAAATTTGTTCTAAATAGGTGTCCATGTAGAGAGGTATTTGTTCTACAGAGTAGTCAATGTAGAGAGGTATTTGTTCTACAGAGATGTCAGTGTATAGAGGTTTTTGTTTTACAGAGATGTCATTGTAGAGCGTTATTTGTTCTAAATAGGTGTCGATGTAGAGAGGTATTTGTTCTAAAAAGGTGTCAATGTAGAGAGGTATTTGTTCTATAGAGGTGTCAACTTAGATAGGTATTTGTGCTACAGAGGTGTCAATGTAGAGAGTTATTTGTTTTATAAAGGTGTCAGTGTAAAGAGGTATTTTCTATAGAGGTGTCAATGTAGAGAGGTATTTGTGCTACAAAGGTGTCAATGTAGAGAGTTATTTGTTCTATAGAGGTGTCAGTGTAGAGAGGTATTTGTTCTACAGAGGTGTCAATGTAGAGAGTTATTTGTTCTACAGAGGTGTCAATGTAGAGAGGTATTTATTCTACAGAGGTGTCAGTGTAGAGAGGTATTTGTTTTACAGAGGTGTCAATGTAGAGAGGTATTTGTTCTACAGAGGTGTCAATGTAGAGAGGTATTTGTTCTGTAGAGGTGTCATTAAGAGAGGTTGTATGGTATTTTACCAGTCATTGCTATATATATGTGTGGTATCTTGAACAAATAGCCACATTATTTTACAAAACCAAAGTAATAAGTCTCTTATAATGACATAAACAGCAAAGAATTTCTGTAAAACTGTGATGCATCCTTATCGCTTGGTGAGTCTTTTTGCTCATTTCTAAAAGAAGAAAAAAACTTCCAAATAAGTGATGAAAACAACAGTAGCTGTGTGGAAATGTTGTTACAGAGATGTATGATACAGCTATCACAAATTATATATGTTATATTCTTGCCAGTTTCGTTTAGGCACATTCTGCAGTTGTTTTTGATAATCGAGACATTTTATCAAGATGTAATAGAAAAATAAGCTCAACAATATAACATTGCATTGTTTTCCATATGTCCTCGGGATTATCTAGAAATAAAACATCTCTTGCAGCTGTACATACACATGTAGAAGTGTTCTAATACTTGCTGGTACTTGACAATCAAACAGTTCTTGTTAGTAGTTACCTCAATTGTTGTGATTGTTATGTAAGGGAAAATTGGATAACTAAGCATACTTAATTATAGTGGAAGTACTAGAGAATATACAAAGAATTCATGCAATCTCTGTTAATGTTAATATTTGCATGTATAGAATGTATTTTCCTCATCATAAACTGTAACAGGCCGCCTACACTTGAATTAACTAACATTATTAAAAAACAACAGAGTAGTTGATGACAAGTTGACAAGCATGGTGTAGGTTGTACAATGAACTGGTATAGTGTTTAATCTGACAAAGCTTCAAAAGCAAAGGAGGGGCCTCTGTAGTCTGGGCCTCCGTGACTGAATTGTTCAATTTGCAGAGTTCATTTCACTTATCTCTTCTTTCATGCAGCTGGTTTACTGAATGGGGCTTTGGTAATGTACTGAGGGGCTTTGGTATTGTACTGTGGGGCTTTGGTAATGTACTGAGTGGCTTTGGTAATGTACTGAGGGGCTTTGGTAATATACCTAAGGGCTTTGATGATATACTGAGGGGCCTTGGTAATGTACTGAGGGGCTTTGATAATGTACTGATGGGCTTTGGTAATGTACTGAGGGGCTTTGATAATGTACTGATGGGCTTTGGTAATGTACTGAGGGGCTTTGATAATGTACTGATGGGCTTTGGTAATGTACAGAGGGGCTTTGGTAATGTACTGAGGGGCTTTGATAATGTACTGATGGGCTTTGGTAATGTACAGAGGGGCTTTGGTAATGTACTGATGGGCTTTGGTAATGTACAGAGGGGCTTTGGTAATGTACAGAGGGGCTTTGGTAATGTATCTAAGGGCTTTGATGATATACTGAGGGGCCTTGGTAATGTACTGAGGGGCTTTGATAATGTACTGATGGGCTTTGGTAATGTACAGAGGGGCTTTGGTAATGTACTGATGGGCTTTGGTAATGTACAGAGGGGCTTTGGTAATGTACCTAAGGGCTTTGGTAATGTGCTGATGGGCTTTGGTAATGTACAGAATGTACAGGGCTTTGGTAATGTACCTAAGGGCTTTGATGATATACTGAGGGGCCTTGGTAATGTACTGAGGGGCTTTGATAATGTACTGATGGGCTTTGGTAATGTACAGAGGGGCGTTGGTAATGTACCTAAGGGCTTTGATGATATACTGAGGGGCCTTGGTAATGTACTGAGGGGCTTTGGTAATGTGCTGAGGGGCTTCTACCATAAAACCTTCAGAATGACCTAAAAAACAACAGAAAACAGAGCTGTGATGTGGTAGGAACTACATTCCTCTTCAAAGTGATCAGCATTGGTTGATTCAATAATAAACTAATCAAGACTACAACATTGTTCAGCTTCTTGTCAGATATGGCAACTGTATCCAAAAATATCAGTAACAAAAATAGTATATTGATGATAACAAACAATAGGTATGAGATAAAATTATAACAGAAAATTCCATATATGTTATTGGACTTAAAGAAATTATTTATGTTTACTGTAAGTAAGTAAAATTGTTTCTTTTACACCCCTGAAATTACACTGATGAATTTATTATATATATTTTTATCTTTACAACATGAATCTATGTTTTTCATTTACTAGGTTTTTCAAAGTTGAAAACCTGGTTATTAAATTGGTTGTTCGATGGATGGATGGGCGGCATCAAGATTTGGTTTCTGTTCAATACCTTTAGTTTGGGTTGGGTTGAGATGTTGAAATGGGTAGCTTATAGTAAGACCAAGGTTGGTAATGAATTTAGGGTCAGTGGACCCAAGGTCAAGGTCACTAATACTAAAAATTAAAAGTTTCCGCTCAATAACTTTAGTTTCGATTGATGGATTGAAATTAAACGTGGCGTATAAGTAGCTTATAGAAAAACTAAGGCTTGGATTGCATATGGGATTAGTGGAATCAGATTCAAGGTCAGTATAACTGATTTAATTTGCACACTTAGAAAATTAATTCCACTGTGGTGCAGTGGTCTAGAGCTTTGGGCAAAAGCTACCTTTTCTGCTGTGGAACGGATGGGCCTCGGTTCAAATCCCATAGAGTGCCTAACTTTTTTTGTGATAAAGGCCATTGTGCCAAGGTCAAGGTCACAGTTGCTAAAAGTAGATTTTGTTTTGCTGGAATTTGCATCAGAATTTGGTGTCTGTTTAAAAACTTTGGTTTGGGTCGAGATATTGGAATGAAATTATAGGTAGATTATAGTAAGACCAAGGTTTGGATTGTATTTGGGGTTAGTGGAGTCAAGGTCAGGGTCACTGTTACTAAAAATAGAAAAAAACAGTTTCTGCTCAATACTGTTGAAATTAAACTTGGCATATAGGTAACTTATAGGAAAACCAAGGTTGGGATTACATAGGTCAAGTTCAAGGTCAGCATAATTTAATGTGCATACTTTGAAAATTCCACTGGCACGGTCATCTAAGGCATTGTACCTCTTGTAATTTAGTAATTTTGGAGTGTGATGGAGGAGTAGTGGTACTAAGCCCGATTTTTTTTTTTTTTTTGTGGTAATAAAAAAAGAAGCATTTAGATGCCGTAGGGTCCAGGTCAAGGTCACAGACTTAGTGTACAGCAAGCTTATTATGAAGAATAGCTTTTGATTGTATTTGGGGTCTATGTTACTAAAAATAGAAAAAAAAACACTTTTTGCTCAATAGCTCTAGTTAGGAATGAGATATAGCAATGGAACTTTGTATATAGGTAGCTTAATAGGAAAGAAAGATTAAGTGATTGTGTTTTTTTTTGTCTCTGTTAGGTCAGAGTCAATGTTTCTAAAAATAGAAAATGTTTGAAAAAACTGGTTTTCAGGGAATTTCCAGGTCTCTTGTATCATTTTATTCACAGTGCTCTGAAAGTATACAAATAATTATCTTATCAGTTGTGATATGAGCCCTGCTATTTTGACTGTTGTTATTTTCTGCTGATCTTTCCTTGATAAAAATGTGTGAGAGTTACAAAATGTTGTTTACAGTAACCATGGTAACAGAAATGATAAAAGAAATGAACCTGCAGTCTTGTTACAAAGATTGATAGAGTACTTGATTGAAATTGAAAGCTTGGTATATTCTGCAGCAGTAGGTGAGGTAAATGAGGAGGTGTCTGTTCTTGAAATATTTCAGGTATTCTTTAGAATCCAGAATTTTCAGCAGTCTCCAGCCTCAAACACAGCTGGAGTTTTACTTTATGATCATAATTACTTTGATACATAGCTATTTGATAGATATTACAATGAAATCATGTATATTGCTTTCTTAATGAAAACTGATTGGTAGATTTATTTTAAATAAACTATAACTTTACTTTGGAAAAAAATATTTCAAAACTATTCAAATGTACACTCCAACACAAGTCCAGTGTAAGACAACAACTACAGAACCACCTTGCATATCTTAGTTATATCATTAAATATGTAGGAGAAAGATTTGGGTAGATGAATCACTGTAGACAGAGATCTATATGATATTTATACAGCTTGTAGCTTCCTGGTTCCACACTCTGTACATGGTGTAGATTACACTCTGATAAAGGTACAGCTGTTGTCCAAAAACTTTTATCTGTTTCATTTCCCTGAAGAATGACACATCCAGATCTTACAGACAATATATTACATCCTGTATTATATTGCATTTCTTAATTGCACAAACTTTGAGACATGTTGTTGAAAGAGTCTAAAAAAATAAAGCGGCTATGTTCTCCATTAAAAAGATACCTTTTTCAGTAGTTTACGGTATACCGAAGTGCACCCTTATCATTTCTAACCCCCCAAGAGACTTCTTTAATTGCTATGGAAGAGTATGTTTTACTTTAAGACAAAATGAAAAAGTTTTATCTACTAAGAGTTACACTAGCTGCATGGTTTTAATTAAAATGTAATTGAAATTAAAACTAGTTAATGAAAACATTGACCTTGACTAGTTTGTGTTTGTTTTTTGCTTCAGTATTTTTGGCTTGACTAAATAAGATGCTGGATAAAATTGTGAGCTTTCTAGTTCAGCTTTGCTACAAAGATTGTTTGTAAATAGAAACATGTTTTGAAATAATAACCCAAAAAAAATACATTCAAAGAAATAGATTTAGCAGATTTAGGAACATGGGCATGCATGCTTTTGTATTAAGATTTTCAGATCTCATTTTGTTTAGTGTATTTTGGAAAACCTTTTTATGGAGAAGAAAAACAAGGTGATAAGTCTTTTGGGAATACCTGTACTCTCCAGCATCCTAAGATGCCCAGTTACTATAAATAGATTTAGTCTGGTTCTCTTACCTACACCTTACCTGTTTGACTGGTACACAAACTTTCAGCACACCTTGAATGCTAGGAACTTAATAGTGCATTCCAACAGAATATATGCCAAAAGTTTGTAGAAAAAATCACAGTCTTGTGAGGTTGGATATTATTGGACTGGTAGTTCTTGGAATTTAAGAAGTGAAAAGAGTAGGAAGTGTTTGGATAGATTTAGGGCCAGTTACAGGTGAGAGGGAGCTTTTCTGTAATTTTGTGACCTTATTTTGACCTTCCAGGTGCCAGACTTATGAACTTTATGGTTTTTACTGTTTTTTTTTGTTTGTTTTTCTTTCATTTTTGCACTTAGAGTAGTACAGCACAAAACATGTATGGCATTACAGTATTATCCTTAATGCAGCAATGCATGGCAGTACTATATCCCCACTCCCCTTTCTGGCTAGGGAGGTCATTAATGCAGCAATGCATGACAGCACTATATCCCCACTCTGCTTTCTGGCTAGGGAGGCCATTAATGCAGCAGTGCATGACAGCACTATATCCCCACTCTGCTTTCTGGCTAGGGAGGTCATTAATGCAGCAGTGCATGACAGCTCTATATCCCCACTCCCCTTTCTGGTTAGGGAGGTCATTAATGCAGCAGCTGCCTGACAGCACTATATCCCCACTCCCCTTTCTGGCTAGGGAGGTCATTAATGCAGCAGCTGCCTGACAGCACTATATCCCCACTCCCCTTTCTGGCTAGGGAGGTCATTAATGCAGCAGTGCATGACAGCACTATATCCCCACTCCCCTTTCTGGCTAGGGTGGTCAGTCTTTCTCATGGAAAATATCTATAGTGTCTTTTCATTTACATTTTTGTCGAGCCCGCTTGCGAAAGCAAAGACATAGTTGTCCAAATGGCTGTTCGGTGTATGTGCGTGCGTGCGTCCGTCCGGATTTGTTTGTCCGGACCATAACTTTGACATGCATGAAGCAATCTTGTTTATATTTGGCATGAATGCTAACCTCAGTGAGACGGAGTGTCATGCGCAAACCCCAGGTTCCTATCTCAAAGATCAAGGTCACACTTAGAGGTCAAAGGTCAAAATCAATAATGACTTTGTCCGGAGCATTTCTTCTTCATGCATGGAGGGATTTTGATGTAACTTGGCACAATTGTTCACCATCATGAGACAGAGTGTCATGCGCAAGAATCAGGTCCCTAGGTCTAAGGTCAAGGTCACACATAGAGGTCAGAGGATACAAGAATGACTCTACTGGTAAGGATTTTGGTGTATTGACTTCAAATTTTTATTTTTTTTTTTTATTTTTTCTTTTTTTTTTTTTTTAGATTTACTTCCTTTTGTTGTTACTACAAATAACTTATATTGTAACTTTTTGCAGTCTTTTTAGCTCATCTGATTTTTTGAAAAAAAATGATGAGTTATTGTCATCACTTGAGCGGTTGTCGGCGTCGGCGTCGGCGTCGGCGTTGCCTGGTTAAGTTTTATGTTTAGGTCAGCTTTTCTCCTAAACTATCAAAGCTATTGCTTTGAAACTTGGAATACTTGTTCACCATCATAAGCTGACCCTGTATAGCAAGAAACATAACTCCATCTTGCTTTTTGCAAGATTTATGGCCCCTTTTGTACTTAGAAATATCAGATTTCTTGGTTAAGTTTTATGTTTAGGTCAACTTTTCTCCTAAACTATCAAAGCTTTTGCTTTGAAACTTGGAATACTTGTTCACCATCATAAGCAGACCCTGTACATCAAGAAACATAACTCCATTTAGCTCATCTGATTTTTTGAAAAAAAATGATGAGTTATTGTCATCACTTGAGCGGTTGTCGGCGTCGGCGTCGGCTTCGGCGTTGCCTGGTTAAGTTTTATGTTTAGGTCAGCTTTTCTCCTAAACTATCAAAGCTATTGCTTTGAAACTTGGAATACTTGTTCACCATCATAAGCTGACCCTGTATAGCAAGAAACATAACTCCATCTTGCTTTTTGCAAGATTTATGGCCCCTTTTGTACTTAGAAATATCAGATTTCTTGGTTAAGTTTTATGTTTAGGTCAACTTTTCTCCTAAACTATCAAAGCTTTTGCTTTGAAACTTGGAATACTTGTTCACCATCATAAGCAGACCCTGTACATCAAGAAACATAACTCCATCTTGCTTTTTGCAAGAATTATTGCCCCTTTTGGACTTAGAAAATCAGTTTTCTTGGTTAGTTTTATGTTTAGGTCAGCTTTTATCCTAAACTATCAAAATTATTCCTTTAAATCTTGCAACACTTGTTCACCATCATAAGCTTACCCTGTACAGCAAGAAACATAACTCCATCCTGCTTTTTGCAAGATTTATGGCCCCTTTTGGACTTAGAAAATATCAGATTTCTTGGTTAAGTTTTATGTTTAGGTCAACTTTTTCTCCTAAACTATCAAAGCTATTGCTTTAAAACTTGCAACTCTTGTTCGCCATCATAAGCTGACCCTGTACAGCAAGCAACATAACTCCATCCTGCTTTTTGCAATAATTATTGCCCCTTTTGGACTTAGAAAAATCATTTTCTTGGTTGAATATTATGTTTAAGTCAACTTTTCTCATAAACTATCAAAGCTATTGCTTTAAAACTTGCAACAGTTTTTCACCATCATAAGTGGACACTGTACATCAAGAAACATAACTCTATCCTGCTTTTTGCAAGAGTGATGGCCCTTTTTAGACTTAGAAAATCATGGGTAGGACAATATTTCTATTATACAAAAAAAATCAGATGAGCGTCAGCACCCGCAAGGCGGTGCTCTTGTTTTTATTTGGCATAAATGTTTGCCTCAGTGAGACAGAGTGTTGTGTGCAACTCCCTGACATTTTGACAGCTGATGGGCTCGACATGTTGCCCGTGGGCATCTAGTTTTATTCTGGTAGTGTAAATAGTCAAATTTATCTAGAGTCCCTGTAGCTTAGCTCTGTTCTGCAATACTGTAACATTCGCCACCCTTATCTAACCAAGCATCCAGGTTGTTATTTGGACCATTTCTAATATTCTGACAATGTTGTAGGTTAAATATCTGCCTCTTACAATCAAACATATGGCAGTATTAATTAGTGTGCTGGTCTATAATCAATGCAGAATGATTGAGGAAATGATAAGCCATGTCTGGCTGGGTTGATCAGTTGATTTTATATAGATCTTGATATATATGTGATAGTTTCTGGCATCCTGATGCACTCAGACATATAAACAATTCCTGAATTATTTTTTAGTGTACTTTGTATACAACATTGATAAGTTTGAACAAGTCTAATCTAAACTCAGCATAGCAGATTGATACATGATAGGTTCATTTTGAAGATTGCACTCACCAATGCATCAGTGCCGTTACTCCGATTTATATAGTAAAGTTTTATATGCAAGTAAGTATCTCAGTATCCAATAATGCAGAAATATTGAAACTCCTCACACTTGTTCACTGTGATCAAGGTTCTTTATCTCAGTTTTCAGAAAGCTGTATGCCCATTTTTCATTTTTTGATGTAATTTGTTATCTCAATAAGCATCATAAGAGGAGAAGTTCTATGACTTAAAACTTTTGCCCCATTTATTTTTACTTGTATCTATGTTTTTGTTAATTGACAAGGCTTTTGAGTAGTTGAACAATGGTTTCCGCCAAAACTGTTTTTAGCTCACCTGAGCAATGCTCAGGTGAGTTTTTCTGATCGCTCGATGTCCGGCGTCCGTCGTCTGTCGTCTGTCGTCCGTCGTCTGTCAACATTTAGCTTGTGTATGCGATAGAGGCTGTATTTTTCAATTAATCTTCATGAATATTGGTCAGAATAATAACCTTGATGAAATCTAGGCCGAGTTCGAAAATTGGTCATCTCGGGTCAAAAACTAGGTCACTAGGTCAAATCAAAGAAAAACCTTGTGTATGCGATAGAGACTGTATTTTTCATTTAATCTTCATGAATATTGGTCAGAATGATAACTTTGATGAAATCTAGGCCGAGTTTGAAAATGGGTCATCTCGGGTCAAAAACTAGGTCACTAGGTCAAATCAAAGAAAAACCTTGTGTATGCGATAGAGGCTGTATTTTTCAATTAATCTTCATGAATATTGGTCAGAATGATAACCTTGATGAAATCTAAGCCGAGTTCGAAAATGGGTCATCTGGGGTCAAAAACTAATTCACTAGGTCAAATCAAAGAAAAACCTTGTGTATGCGATAGAGGCTGTATTTTTCAATTCTTCTTCATGAATATTTGTCAGAATGATAACCTTGATGAAATCTAGGCCGAGTTCGAAAATGGGTCATCTCAGGTCAAAAACTAGGTCACTAGGTCCAATCAAAGAAAAACCTTGTGTATGCGATAGAGGCGGTATTTTTCAATTGATCTTCATGAATTTTGGTCAGAATGATTACCTTGATGAAATCTAGGCCGAGTTCGAAAATGGGTCATCTCGGGTCAAAAACTAGGTCACTAGGCCATATCACGTAAAAACCTTGTGTATGCGATAGAGGCTGTATTTTTCAATTGATCTTCATGAATTTTGGTCAGAATGATTGCCTTGATGAAATTTAGACCAAGTTCGAAAATGGGTCATCTGGGGTCAAAAACTAGGTCACTAGGTCAAATCAAAGAAAAACCTTGTGTATGCAATAGAGGCTGTATTTTTCAACTGATCTTCATGAAATTAGCCAGAATGATTACCTTGATAAAATCTAGGCTGATTTCGAAAATGGGTCATCTGGGGTCAAAAACTAGGTCACTAGGTCAAATTGAAGAAAACATTGTGTATGCAATAGAGGTGTTTTTTTCAATTGATCTTCATGAAATTTGGTCAGAGTGATTGCCTTGATGAAAACTAGGTCGGTTTTGAATATGGGTTATCTGAGGTCAAAAACTAGGTCACTAGGTCAAATAAAGAAAAATCTTGTGTATGCGATAGAGACTGTTTTTTTTTCAGTTGATATTTATGAAATTTGGTCAGGTGATTGCCTTAATGAAATCTAGGTCGAATTGAATATGGGTCATCTGAGGTCAAGAACTAGGTCACTTGGTCAAATCAAAGAAAAACTTCTGTATGTGATAGAGGCTGTATTTTTCAGTTGATCTTCATGAATTTTGGTCAGAATGATTGCCTTGATAAAATCTATGTCGAGTTTGAACATGAGTCATCTAGGGTCAAAAACTAGGTCATATCTAAGAAAATGCTTGTTTTATCGCAAGAGACCAATTTTTTGGTCCAATCTTAATGAAAATTGGTCAGAATATTTGTTTCCATGAAATCACTAGGTCAAACATGTTTAACACTGTTATGGAGTGTTTCTTAGGTGAGCGACCTAGGGCCATCTTGGCCCTCTTGTTTATTTTTACCCCAGTACAACTCTATATCATTTCCATATATAAGATATCCCTATATAATTGGCGTATAAAAAATATCCCAATATAATTGGCATATAGAAGATATTCCTATATAATTGGCATATAGAAGATATCCCTGTATAATTGATATATAGAAGATATCCCAATAAAATTGGCATATAGAAGATATCCCAATATAATTGGCATATAGAAGATATCCCTGTATAATTGGCATATATAGAAGATATCCCTGTATAATTGACATATAGAAGATATCCCTGTATAATTGGCATATAGAAGATATCCCAATATAATGGGTGTATAGAAGATATCCCTATATAATTGGCATATAGAAGATATCCCTGTATAATTGGCATATAGAATATATCCCTGTATAATTGACTTATAGCAGATATCCCTGTATAATTGGCATGTAGAAGATATCCCTGTATAATTGGCATATAGAATATATCCCTCTGTAATTGACTTATAGCAGATTATCCCTCTATAATTGGCATGTAGAGGATATCCCTGTATAATTGGCATATAGAAGATATCCCAATATAATTGGTGTATAGTAGATATCCCTATATAATTGGCATATAGAAGATATTCCTGTATAAATTTGTGTGTAGAAGATATCCCTGTATAATTGACTTATAGAAGATATCCCTGTATTATTGGCATATAGAAGATATCCCTGTATAATTGACATATAGAAAATATCCCTGTATAATTGATGTCTAGAAGATATCCCTGTATAATTGGCATATAGAAGATATTCCTATATAATTGGCGTGTAGAAGATATCCCTGTATAATTGGCATATAGAAGATATCCCAATATAATTGGTGTATAGTAGATATCCCTATATAATTGGCATATAGAAGATATTCCTTTATAATTGGCGTGTAGAAGATATCCCTGTATAATTGACTTATAGAAGATATCCCTGTATTATTGGCATATAGAAGATATCCCTGTATAATTGACATATAGAAAATATCCCTGTATAATTGATGTCTAGAAGATATCCCTGTATAATTGGCATATAGAAGATATCCCTATATAATTGGCATATAGAAGATATCCCTGTATAATTGGCATATAGAAGATATCCCTGTGCCTTCGGCATAAACAGAATACCCTGTGTCATTGTTCTTGTTTCATTGGCTTATTCCCTCTATCATCATCATGCAAGACACCCTGTGTAATAGACATAATTATACATGTTTGCCTATATAAGACATAAATTTTATTGAACAATGTTTTTTTGGTCAGAATGATTGCCTTGATGAAATTTAGGTCAAGTTTAAATATGGGTCATCTGGGGTCAAGAACTAGGTCACCCGGTCAAATCAAAGAAAAACCTTGTGTATGCAATAGTGGCTGCATTTTACACTGGATATTCATAAAATTTAGTCAGAATGGTTGCCTTGATAAAAAATAGGTCCAGTTCAAATAGGGGTCATGTGGGGTCAAAAACTAGGTCACCCGGTCAAATCAAAGGAAAAGCTTGTGAACACTTTCCAGGCCACAGTTGAGACTGAATCTTTACGAAACTTGGACAGAATGTTTGTCTTGATAATCTCTAGGCCAGTTTTGAAACTGGGTCATGTGGGGTAAAAAACTAGCTAGGTCACTAGGCCAGATCAAAGGAAAATCTTGTTAACATTAGAGTCCACAGTTTAAGTTTGAAGCTCATAAGAATTGGTCAGAATGTTTGTCTTGATGACCGCTAGGTCAAGTTCGAATCTGGGTCATGTGGGATAAAAAACTAGGTCATCCAGTCAAATCAAAGGAAAAGCTTGATAACTCGCTAGAGGCCACGTTTATGATCCTATCTTTATGAAACTTGGTCTAAATGTTTATCTTGATGATCTTTAGCCTAATTTCTAATATGAGTCATCTGGGGTTAAAAACTAGTATGAATCTGGTTCATGTGGGGTCAAAAAGTCACTAGATCAAGTCAAAGAAAATGCTTGATTACACTTAAGAGCTAGCTAGGCTTCATTTTTGGTCCAATCTTAATGAAAATTTATCCGAATATTTGTCTCTATGAAATCATGAGGTCAAACATGTTTACACTGTTATGGTATGTTACTTAGGTGAGTGACCTAGAGTCATCTTGGCCCTCTTGTTTATCATAGGCATATACAAGATATTGTTGTATTATTGACATTTTAAAAACAACACCCTGTATCATTGACCTACAGAATATCCCTGTTTTACTGACCTACATGATATCCCTATATTATTGACCTACATGATATCCCTGTGTCATTGACCAACATGATATCCCTGTATCACTGACCAACATGATATCCCTGTATTACTGACCTAAATGATATCTTTGTGTCACTGACCTACAGGATACCTCTGTATCACTGACATATACAGGATATCCCTGTATCATTGACCAACATGATATCCCTATATTATTGACCTACATGATATCCCTGTGTCATTGACCAACATGATATCCCTGCATCATTGACCAACATGATATCCCTGTATTACTGACCTACAGGATATCTCTGTGTCACTGACCTACAGGATACCCCTGTATCATTGACATATACAGGATATCCCTGTATCATTGACCAACATGATATCCCTATATTATTGACCTACATGATATCCCTGTGTCATTAACCTACATGATATCCCTGTACCATTGACCAACATGATATCCCTGTATCATTGACCTACATGATATCCCTGTATTATTGACCTACATGATATCCCTGTATCATTGACTAACATGATATCCCTGTATCATTGACCTACATGATATCCCTGTATCATTGACCTACATGATATCCGTGTATTATTGACCTACGTGATATCCCTGTATCATTGGCATGTGCACAAGAACAACCTCAATATTAATATAATTACCTTTCTCTGAAGGAATATTAATTACTTGCTTTTTGTCATAGGTAAATATTGTATACTCATAGAAATTACTTTTGATAAAGGTCAGTGTTGCACATACCACTTCAGGTGTCAGAAGTTGCCATAATTCCACCATTACCTTTAGATACCTTCAGTTATTCTGCCAATAAGGAAACATTAGAGAGCCACTCTTTCCTTGGCACTATTTCATGTCTCAAACTAATTAAGGATACTTTGCTGCATGTCAAGACTTGTTGAAAAACTGTGGTGCCTCCAGGTTATTCCAACATTAAGATAATTCTACAAATCCAGATAAGACTTTTTTCTACAATGTAGAATTAGATCAAACCCTGATTTTTCAAAACTTTGGAATATACATAGAAATTAGGCAAATAAAAATAGGTCATGTGCTTGTGTTTTTGCTACATTAAATTTGAAAAATATTGACCCATTGCAAGTTTTCATAATTGGAAAATTACAATTTTGATAAAATTTTTGCTTATAGAACTTTTTCGACAATGTAGATTTTAATGAAAATTCTCCCAGTCATAAATAGTGAAATAAAATTTATAGGTTTGTGTGCTTGTTTTTGAGATATTTGCCCATGATTACAAGTATTGATTTTAAGATCCACGTGTAGTGGGGAGACATATTGGTTTGGTGCTGTTCTTCTGTCTGTCACCCGGTCTGTCTGTACAAGCCCACATTTGCATACTTAGGTGCTTATATTGTGACCTTATTTTGACCTTCCAGGTGCCATACTTATGAACTTTACAGCTTTTACATTTGAAAGATTAATGTTTTTTGCTTTTTCCTTTTTAGCTCGACTATTCGAAGAATAAGTAGAGCTATCCTACTCACCACGGCGTCGGTGTCGGCATCGGTGTCACACCTTGGTTTTTGGTTTTGGCTGAATTATGGCCCCTTTTGACTTAGAAATCATGGTTAAGTTTTTCGTACCAGTTCATATTTTGACAAAGTCTTCTAAGATAAAACTTTGAAACTTTCATCACTTGTTTACCATCACCATGGCTAGTTATAGGCAAGAGCACTTGGCTGAATTATGGCCCCTTTCGACTTAGAAATCTTGGTTAAGTTTTTTGTACCAGTTCGTATTTTGACAAAGTCTTTTGAGATAAAGCTTTGAAACTTTCAACACTTGTTTACCATCACCATGGCCAGTTATAGGCAAGAGTACATAACTCCATCAAGGATTTTGGCTGAATTATGGCCCCTTTTGACTTAGAAATCTTGGTTAAGTTTTTCGTACCAGTTCATATTTTTTGTAAAGTGTTTGACATATGGCTTTTAAACTTTTATCACTTGTTTAGTATAATAGTCTCTATCTGTAGGAAAGAGTACATAACTCTGTCATCTATTTTGGCTTAATTATGGCCCTTTTTGGACTTTGAAATTGGTTCTGTTTTCATACAAGTCCACGTTTTGTCAAAATTATTTGACATATGGCTTTTAAACTTTGAACACTTGTTTATCATTATGATTTCCATCTGTAGGCAAGAGTACATAACTATTTTGACTGAATTATGGCCCTTTTTATGCCCCCGAAGGAAGGCATATAGTTTTTGAACCGTCTGTCGGTCTGTCCGCAATTTTCGTGTCCGGTCCATATCTTTGTCATCGATGGATGGATTTTCAAATAACTTGGCATGAATGTGTACCACAGTAAGACGACGTGTCGCGCGAAAGACCCAGGTCCGTAGCTCAAAGGTCAAGGTCACACTTAGACGTTAAAGGTTATTTTTCATGATAGTTGGGCGTGTCCGGTCCATATCTTTGTCATCCATGGATGGATTTTCAAATAACTTGGCATGAATGTGTACCACAGTAAGAAGACGTGTCGCGTGCAAGACCCAGGTCCGTAGCTCAAAGGTCAAGGTCACACTTAGACGTTAAAGGTCATTTTTCATGATAGTGCATTCGTGTCCGGTCCATATCTTTGTCATCCATGGATGGATTTTCAAATAACTTGGCATAAATGTGTACCACAGTAAGACGACGTGTCGTGCGCAAGACCCAGGTCCGTAGCTCAAAGGTCAAGGTCACACTTAGACGTTAAAGGTCATATTTCAACATAGTGCATTGATGGGCGTGTCCGGTCCATATCTTTGTCATTCATGCTTGGATTTTAAAAATATTGGGCATGGATGTGTACCACAGTAAGACGACGTGTCGCGCGCAAGACCCAGGTCCGTAGGTCAAAGGTCCTAAACTCTAACATTGGCCATAACTATTCATTCAAAGTGCCATCGGGGGCATGTGTCATCCTATGGAGACAGCTCTTGTTGGACTTTAAAATTGGTTCATACATTGCCATTTAGTGCAAGACTTATCGAAATCAAAGAAATACAGGAACATTGTTTGTCTAATCTATTTATTTCTTTTGTCTGAATATCTGTGGAAATATTTTGACCCCATTCTTCAATTAATTCTTCGAATAGTCAAGTGCGCTGTCATCAGACAGCTCTTGTTTGTTCTGATAATAGTACAGCATCAGGTCAGAACATTGTATGACATTACAATATTATCCTTAATGCAGCAGTACATGACAGTACTATATCCCCACTCCCCTTTCTGGCTAGGGAGGTCATTAATGCAGCAGTGCATGACAGTACTATATCCCCAATCCCCTTTCTGGCTAGGATGACAGTACTATATCCCCACTCCCTTTCTGGCTAGGGAGGTCATTAATGCAGCAGTACATGACAGTTTCATATATACACCTCACTATCCCCTCCTTTCTGGCTAGGGAGGTCATTAATGCAGCAGTGCATGACAGCACTATATCCCCACTCCCCTTTCTGGCTAGGGAGGTCATTAATGCAGCAGACATGACAGTACTATCTCCCTTCCCAACCCTCCCACTTTTCTGGCTAGGGAGGTCATTAATGCAGCAGTACATGGCAGTACTATATCCCCAATCCCCTTTCTGGCTAGGATGACAGTACTATATCCCCACTCCCCTTTCTGGCTAGGGAGGTCATTAATGCAGCAGTACATGACAGTACTATATCCCCACTCCCCTTTCTGGCTAGGGAGGTCATTAATGCAGCAGTGCATGACATCACTATATCCCCACTCCCCTTTCTGGCTAGGGAGGTCATTAATGCAGCAGTGCATGGCAGTACTATATCCCCACTCCCCTTTCTGGCTAGGGAGGTCATTAATGCAGCAGAACATGACAGTACTATATCCCCACTCCCCTTTCTGGCTAGGGAGGTCATTAATGCAGCAGTGCATGACAGTACTATATCCCCACTCCCCTTTCTGGCTAGGGAGGTTATTCTTTCTCATAGAAAATATTTATGAGAAAGAATGACCTCCCTATACATATTATGTCTTTTCATTTACATTTTTTATTCGGGTAGTGTATTTTCCGTAAGTACCTGGCACTCACTAATATTCCGCATATTTCTGTAAATTTGTTTTTGGCGTCTGAACATAAATAGCGATATGAATTAACTATTACATATATATTCTTAATTGATATACTGTCGCATGTGCAGGTAGCTGTGCAGACAAAGCGTTTAGCTGGCAATATCAAGGTTGTGGGTTCGAGTCATACGTCTGACCATATCTTTTTTCCCCAAATTTGCAAACTTACCACTTATTTGATCAAACATATCGTGATATTTATGGGTTATCATATTCACCTGTTCTAACAAAGTGTATTAAAAGTTGTTTTTAAAGTATCTTACATAAAAAGATAAATTACTTGTCACCAGCGTTCCAGAAAATAAATACTACAAGAGCAAACAATTAAAATTCATGAAATATGATACATGTACATGAAATAATGTAAACAGGTATCGATAACATAACATTACATTAACAATGATCTATGGTGAATTCGAACCCTTGGTAACAGGCGTGGAAGTCAGACACCTTACCACTACGCCACTGTATCATCGGTTAACTGTATATATTGTTACTTTAGTAATATAGATATTTTCAGGGTACAAATATTGCGTAAATTAACAAAAAGCTCCGAAAATATTGGCAAAGATTAATGAGTGCCAGGTCAATACTAATATGGACAATAAATAGTCAGCTTTATCTTGATTCCCTATAGCTCTGTACTGCAATACTGTAACATAGTCACCCTTCCCTAACTTTTGGTAATTTATTTGTTATTTGACACATACGTTTTTCGTGCAAAACAACCTCTAGTTTGAATTATTTAACATGTCAAATGTTTTAATATTATTAGTTTATTATTATATTTTATGTATGGAAAGATAGTAATGTTGCAGTTTTAATAAATTTACTCACTGGTTGCCATTAACTCATAAAAAATTCGTTTCTGTATTCAAAGGCCAGACAGAACTACCTTAAACTGGTATCCCCCACCCACCCCCACCCCCTGTGCCACTTAGATCCACCCGTGTATGCAATATGTGTTATTAGCAGTTTATTTCAGTCTAGAACCACCCTATCTGGATTGTTAATTGTTTATGGTTGTAGCAGCTGATTGTTATGATACTAAAACCATGGAAACCAATATCTGTTCACCAAAATATAATAATCATATAGATAAAGCAACCTTTGATATTAAATGGTAAAGTGTTTTTTGCTATTTCTCCAAAAATGAAAAACTATAAAATCTTGTATGTGTTCAGTCAGTTTGAATACACACTAGGGGAATATTTTTGTATGATTATGTAGCATGCAGATGCCACTTGTCAAAGACAAAGAATGTGCCTAAAATTTGTTACATTTTCTCTGCTAGTGTCGCGGCATTATCTTAGAAAAAAAGAAACTTGTACAAGTTTAAATGCACAAAGTAGCTTGTAATTGAATGAAATATATGGCCATATACTACCAAAATATGATATCTCTGCTGATAAGCAATATACATTCATATTTTGAGCATAGATATATTACTCGTACACTGCCATTCATGAATATGTTTAACTTTTAAAATGGTTATACTAAGATCACAGAAAACAGGCATAAATAATTCTACATTTCTTAAAAGAAATGAATATTATATATCAGATTTTTAAAGCGGCATGCCTCCAGATCGTTCGACAACAAAAAAAAATAAAAAAAATTTTAGATATCTTGAAATAAATGCTATATTTCTTAAGAAGGCTTTAAAACTTAATTACTGACAAACTTTATGTTACGGAAAACATGGGAATTTGCTGTTGTAATTACTACTTTTTACGATGAAAATCGAAAAGCCTTTGTCGCGCTTTTACCCCAGGTAAACTGTCTTGATTATAAATATCTATAATTATTTTGAAGTCATTATTCACTACTTCAGCTATACGACGATGGGGAAATGTCTTTATTGCCGCTGCGGTCCGGGGTTCAATTCCCGACGGGGTCATCCTTTTTTCTTGATTTGGAACTTTTAAAATATTTTAAAAACAAAAATTCATATTCTAATGTTCATAATATGACCAAACTTCAATTTGAAAGAAAGATTATTTTTTAGCCAAGTCTGGAGGCATGCTGCTTTTAAGTAATGGATGAAGTTAAACATTACTATAGCTGACAATACTGTGTGCACTTGGACTTGAAATAACTACCTAAGTCAGATGTAACACCTAAAATTAATTAGCACAAGCTGATATCTATTGTAGACCATTATTGCGAGTTGTGCCGGGATGTTGGGTGTTGGGGATTATCTGTATCAGAGTTCTATTCACCATTACTGCTTGGATGCCCTTGGTCCTCCCACACTTGTATCTTCTCAGTTCCACTCCCATTGAAATGTGTATTTGTAGTAGGTGTAGGAATTTGGACTTGGGAATGTTTAAGATGAGAGTCTTCTATATATAACTGACAAAACTATATATTCTGTGTTTAATAAGGAATGCCACATTTTAAACATTTTTTTTCTTGATCTTTCATTTATCAGCTATATCTTTGATCTTTAATTACTACAGTATCATGAATGTTTTCCTTGATTTCCTAGTAAGCAATAAATATTATAGCACTCTTGGTAATAAATTCACTTCCAGCAAATTTGTTTTTGGCACTTCCTTAAAGAGAACAGATATTATGACAAAAATGTCATTCATTCATAATTACCAAATTCTTAACTTTGTTTCACCCTGAAGTCACAGAATGTAGGCTGGGAGGGCATGAAGACTCACAGTAATTTACCCCAAAGTGAACCAAATACCAGAAGTCACATTCTGGCACTGTAAAATACATCAAAATTCTTCTTCATTCTATTTGTGTTACTCATATTTGATTACTTTTTTTTTCTTACAAAGCTGCATTTTTAGCTCACCTGTCACAAAGTGACAAGGTGAGCTTTTGTGATCCCGTTGCGTCCGTTGTCCATCGTCCGTGCGTGCGTCTGTGCGTGTATAAATTTTTGCTTGTGACCACTCTAGAGGTCACATTTTTCATGGGATCTTTATGAAAGTTGGTCAGAATGTTCATCTTGATGATATCTAGGTCAGGTTCGAAACTGGGTCACGTGTGGTCAAAAACTAGGTCAGTAGGTCTAAAAATAGAAAAAACCTTGTGACCTCTCTAGAAGCCAAGTTTTTCATGAGATCTTCAGTAATATTGGTCAGAATGTTCACCTTGATGATATCTAGGTCAAGTTCGAAACTGGGTCACGTGGAGTCAAAAACTAGGTCAGTAGGTCTAAAAATAGAAAAACCTTGTGACCTCTCTAGAGGCCATATTTCTCAATGGATCTTCATGAAAATTGGTGAGAATGTTCACCTTGATTATATCTAGGTCAAGATCGAAACTGGGTCACATGGGGTCAAAAACTAGGTCAGTAAGTCTAAAAATAGAAAAACCTTGTGACCTCTCTAGAGGCCATATTTCTCAATGGATCTTATGAAAACTGGTCAGAATGTTCACCTTGATGATATCTAGGTCAAGTTTGAAACTGGGTCACGTGCGGTCAAACACTAGGTCAGTAGGTCTGAAAATAGAAAAACTTTGTGACCTCTCTAGAGGCCATATTTTTTACGGGATCTTTATGAAAATTAGTCAGAATGTTCACCTTGATGATATCTAGGTCAATTTCGAAACTGGGTCACGTGCGGTCAATAACTAGGTCAGTAGATTTAAAAATAGAAAAACCTTGTGACCTCTCTAGAGGCCATATTTTTTATGGGATCTTTATGAAAATTAGTCAGAATGTTCACCTTGATGATATCTAGGTCAGATTCAAACCGGGTCACATGCGGTCAATAACTAGGTCAGTAGATTTAAAAATAGAAAAACCTTGTGACCTCTCTAGAGGCCATATTTTTCAAGAGATCTTCATGAAAATTGATCAGAATGTTCAACTTGATGATATCTAGGTCAAGTTTGAAATTGGGTCATGTGTGGTCAAAAACTAGGTCAGTAGGTCTAAAAATAGAAAAACCTTGTGATGTCTCTAGAGGCCATATTTCTTAATCGATCTTCATGAAAATTGGTGAGAGTGTTCAGCTTGATGATATCTAGGTCATTTTATAACTGGGTCATGTGCGGTCAAAAACTAGGTCAGTAGGTTGAAAAATAGAAAAACCTTGTGACCTCTCTTAAGGCCATATTTTTCATGAAATCTTCATGAAAATTGGTGAGAATGTTCAACTTGATTATATCTAGGTCAAGTTCAAAAGTGGGTCACGTGCCTTCAAAAACTAGGTCATTAGGTCAAATAATAGAAAAACCTTGTGACCTCTCTAGAGGTCATATTTTTCAATGGATCTTTATGAAAATTGGTCAGAATTTTTTATCTTGATGATATCTAGGTCACATGTGCTCAAAAACTAGGTCACTATGTCAAATAATAGAAATAACGACGTCATACTCAGTTCAACACTGGGTCATTTGGGGATAGGTGAGCGATTCAGGACCATCATGGTCCTCTTGTTTTGTGTTTCCACCTCTACTTGCCAGATAGTTTGAGGAAGTGTATTTATATGAAGATGCCCTATAAGCTTTAAGTTGGTTTTTCTTTGGCCAAATTGTTTTGGAAAATATCATTTGGTTTCAGATGGAATGCTGTATTATAATATATAAATAGGTCAAACCTTAATAATGTTATGTTTTTGTCATGTTTTTAAGGTTTTTGGCAATTTTAGCTAAAATTCACCATCATCTATCATTATTTTTAAACATTTTAAAAGATTGCAATGTTGAAGACTGGATCGCTTGATCTGTGTCAAATGTGCTTTAGTATTTTGATTAAATCTCTTTCAGCTTATAAAAATTTAAGAACAAATATAAAACTAGATTTAAAAAATGTAGCATTTTTGCATTATGTTGGTATAGTTTTGTTTGTAAAAATACTGTGACCAGTACAAATGTGTTTTTATTTACTATTTTACCTCAGTTTTCAAAGTCAGCAATTAAGCAAAATCTCAGAAAAGTTCAGAGTGAGTATCTAGATGTTCCTGTAATATTCTTTCCATGGGGAAGAAAGCTCAAGTTGTAGATATAACTTCCTTCTATCATTCACAGTATGCCTTAGATGCTTATCTGGTTTGATTTTCACACAACTATCTGGCTTAGCTTATCAGACTGGCTACATACATGGACAAGCTATAGTTTTGTCAGGTACTAAATTAGTATGGGGAACATCAATGATGAATTAATGATCTTTTTGTTGTAACAGCTTGTCTAGAACTCACTGGCAGTTATAGTTAACTATTTGGAAGATTTTTTGTTACATTTCATGAGAATTTTGTGAAGAACCTGCTGGTAAAAAATCATGATTCCAGTCATGTTGATAATGTTTTTCTCAGAGAAATAGGACTGTGCAAGGATGTGATAAGAAGAGTAAAACTTGTGGATTTTGATAGAAGCGTATCTGCCAAGACTTGCTATACTTAGTAAATTAATTGTTACTCCCATCATTATTAGCTTGCTCAAGTTTAATATTAAATTGTCCCTCCAGGGTGTAACTGTAACTATAGCCCCTTTAGGGTGTAACTACAACTATGGCCCCTTCAGAGTATAACTATAGCCTCTACTCGATAAAACTATATAACTATGGTCCCTTTAGGGTGTAACTATGGGGCTCTTCAGGGTAAAATTATAAATATGACCACTTCAGGGTAAAACTGTAATTACCACCCCTTCAAGGTATAGATACAGCCATTACTGGATAACATTTTTACAATGGTCCCTTCAGGGTATAACTATGAGGCCCTTCAGGTATAACCGTGAATATAGCCCCTTCAGGGTGTAACTATAAGTATGGTCCCTTCAAACTATAACTATAGCTCTTCCAGGGATAACTATAACTATGGCCCCTTCAGGGTATAACTATATCCCTTTCAGCATATAACTGTAGCCCCTACAGAATATAACTATAACTATGGCCCTTTCAGGGTATAAATATAGCCCTTTCAGGGTATAACTTGTAGCCCCTACAGGATATAAGTATAATTATGGCCCCTTCAGGGTATAACTATATTCCTTTCAGGGTATAACTGTAGCCCCTACAGGATATAACTTACAACTATGGCCCTTTCAGGGTATAATTATAGCCCTTTCAGAGTATAACTTTAGCCCCTACAGTGTATAACTATAACTATGGTCCCTTCAACTACAACAAGGGTATAATTAGGGCTCAGGTATAATAATGACCCCTTCAGAGTATAACTGTGTTCCTGGAATAACTATATATGGCCTTTTCATTACATAACTATGACCCTGGTGTTTACTATGGCCCAGTTCAGGGTAGTAATAAAACTTTGGTGTAACTGTGGTATTTTCAGGTTGTAACTAGGGCTCTAGAATAACTGTTGCCCACTTAAGGTGTAACTATTACCTTGGTTTAACTATGGTCCTGTGTTAGGATATAACTGTGGCCTTTTATATCTGTGATCTCTTCAGAGTACAACTATGACGCATGTATAACTATGGCTTATAACCTTGGTGTAACTATGGCACCCTGTTACTATGATCAAATTTAAACTTGCAAGATAGAGTTATAGTTAAGTGTTATCTTCCAATAAGTAATTGTAAAATGTAAGTGCTGCCAGAAATAATTTTTAACTTTGAATATTCATTTCATGATTTATTTTATCTATCAAAGTAATTGGGATACCGTATAACCCCGTATTAACGCTCCCCCTCTAATTAACGCCCCCTCACGTTTTTTTGGGAAAATAAAAAAATCTTACCTTCAAAAATTGGTCCTAGATCCAACACAATAATATCCAGATAATAACAATTCCATAACAATACAAATGAATTTAAAAAAAACCCCACACTTTATTAACACAAACTTTTAAACACGTCAACAAGCATGGCAGAAATAAATCTACTGTGTGTAAGTACTGAATATGCCACGCTATAAACGCTACAGTATTGATCGAATTTAACTCGGATGATGTCACTCGGCGCGCGACTTTACACAGATTCCCAGTACGATTACGTATCGGGTTATGTCAGTGCATGAATTGGGATGAATAGGGGGGCGTTTATACGAGTTACTGACATTGTTTGGATCAAATTTTTCGTAAAATGCATCGCCCCCGGGGGCGTTTAAACGGGGTTATACGGTACACAAGTTTTACTCAGAACTTGAAGGTAAATTTATCAAGAGGCTATTCTTGGATATACCACTTGAGAAATTGAGGTGAAATGCACATGATAGAAATATTTTTCAGCATAGATCTTTACCAAGTACTTTAGAACATTGAACAAATTTTAAAGTCAGTGAAGTCAGTGTAAGCCTGATGTAAACCCAACAAAAAAACAACAACAACAGAAGAACAAATCACCATAAAACAGCTGTATAGGTGATACTTTATGGTTACCCAAATGGTAGTATTAATTTGTTTGTTAGAAATATTGATTCTGTTTACCTGAATATCAGACAATATTTTGTAAGTAACAGCATGCAAGCAGATCCCAATATCTGATCTTAAGGCACCATGCTGTTAATGTTATCTTGTATAATAATAGTTTAGACAAGATAAACAGATATATAATATAAAATTTCATATTTACCTGGAATACTTCTCCTTGACAACTGCAAATGCCAAGGTCACTGTGCAAGATGTGTAGTTTGGTAAGTGTCAGTGACATATTGAAATGGTTTCCGAACCTGCATTTTGGTGATTTTGGGTTTTTAGCACCATCAAAGGCAGGAATGATTTTTGAATATTTCTTGAAAATGACTTACCTATAAGCCACTAAGAAAAACCTTACTGGACCGTGTTATAAAATGTCTCGCCTCCATTGGTAGGGAAAAAAACATACAAAAAACTAAGCCTGCAAAGTAACAACTTTGACATGAAAAAGGTAAACAAAATTGCAATTTGCATTTGGCATCATTTTGAGAATATTTGATGTACAGTAACTGTTGAAACTCATTATGTTGAATTCCAAGGTAGATCTTTGGCAAGCATTTTACTTAGAGATTATGGAATTTAACTTTAACTGCTGGTCATTATATATATGTATTTGCTTTGCATAATTATGTAGGCATCCATTTTTTTTCTTTGACACACTAAGGCATAAATACAATCATAGAAATTTAACTGACAGAACTTCAAGTTAAGTTTGACACAACTGAAGTCTCACTGTCAAAGAGTGAAAATGTGTATAGTTATAAAGAAACAAGATGAACATGTGCACTTCTTAGTCATAGTTGGAATTTTGAGATAAGCAAGGCTGACATACTTATAGTTTTAATGGGTTTTGTAGGATGGAGACCCTAAGATACAGGGTAAACTTTGAAATCAGAGAAATCTAACTCTAACCTTTGACAGTGCATGTAATGTCCGGTTTTAAATAAGGTCATTTTGTTTTCTAAAATCTTCAGATTACCATTTTAAAGATACCTCAAAGTAATCTTCGGGGCTTTATTGTGGTCAAGTGTATTATAAAATGGACACTTGTTTTATAATCAAACCTCTTAAATGTTAATAACTTTCAAAGGAACAAAAGCAATAAAGTTGTACAATTTCATACAATTATTACCTTAAAGATGGGCAATTTCACAGGAATGGTAAATAAAAATGGTTAAAAGTTCTGATTGCAAGTCAGTTCAGTAACACATGTTGACATTATATATTTCATTATGAAAACAAAAAGAAAGAAAAAAGTTTTTGAAAGACAAAAAGAATTTTGAGGTCAGGAGTTTCTTTAGTGAATAAAAGATGTGAAAGTAGTCATTCTCTATGGATATCAAATTTGGATACTGTATTAAACAGAGAAAAATGACAGCATTAAGTCAAAGAAATGTGGCATCACTTATTCTGTTGTTTCAGGTAACACACAATAATAACAATATCATGATAACTCAATAGGTAATTTCTTTGCAATTACTTATATATCTTCACTAAATTGGCATGTTTTTGCTTTTTTAGTGTAACTCATCGTGTACAAACCAGAGAATGCTGAAATGTTTGCATACAGGGAATATATGATTTAACAGAAATTTCCTGCTGTCATTAAGGGTCAGCTTACTTAAATTTCAGAAATTGAATTGAAGGATGATCACTGAAAGATGAAAATGACAATTACACAAAGCTGGTATTATTGTGTGAAGTACAAAACTGAATGTTTGTGTGTAGAAACACAGTACAAATTTGCAATACTGTCAAAGACATCTTATCATGCCAAACAATGCTTGATGCATCAGGCGTGTTAGATAACTGGTGATAATTCAGTAATAATTGGGGATAATTGAATAGAAATGTGGCTCCTATCATGTTAGGTTTTCTCCTGTAGAAAGCTTTCATGGGAAAAGTAATAGATAAAAATCCAGTGCTAGTGGAAATGTTTGTGTGACATGTAATTGTTTACATTTAAATTTTGAAAAATGGTTCCATTGAAAATAACAAGAACTGCTATTTTCTTGAACTTTAATCATTTTGAAGTAAAAATCTCTGTTCCCTAGAAAATTCCTAAGGATAACTAGGACTGTTTTGCAGTTTAATAATATAAATATCTCCTTTGATTTTAGAAACAGGAGGACAAGTCTGATTCGGGCTCGACCCGTAAAGAAGTCAAGTACTGGGACCCTTCTGCCCCATCCTCTACCAAGATGGATTACTCTACAATCACAGATGAGGAGCAGTTGAACCAACTGGTAAGAGTTACTGTTCTTGGTCTATGTATGAAATTATAGCTGTTTTACTTACATTAAATTTTTCTTTTTGAGTTGAGTCTTCTCGGACTTACAATACACAGAAGTACATCGGATAAGTTATGTTCTCCTGGAGGTATTCAGATGTGCCCCTTTTATCATCAGGGCTGGGAATGAATTTTGCTGAGATAGAGAAACAGCTTGAAAAAAGATATTTATTTTTTGAAATACTATTTAAATGGTAGCCAGACTAGTCAAGAGGCAGTACTGGCTGACTGGTGAAGGTCATTGTTTACAAATCACCTACTGTCCTCCTCTGGGACCAAAGCTCAAATGCATTTGAGAGAGGGAGCTATCCAGTTGCTTACTAAAGGTCTGTGGGTTTGGACTCAGCACCTCTTCATGCTTCGCACACTGAAGTAACCTGGAAACTGGAAAATTCACTATGCCCTAAATTATATAACAGTCTCTAGAAAATAGTGTCATATTTACAGAAGTTCAGGAATTTCTTTTATTACTTTTCCAAGTGGCAGTAGATGGGGCTATATATAAAAGTAAAGTAGCAGTTTAGATTTATCCAATTCTTAGATCTTTAACAATGATTAAATAGAGGAGAGAAAATCATTTCTTTGATATTATCATAATATTATTTTAGGGTCTTTTACACATGGGTAGACAATTATTACTGTAAGAATCCAGATGGTAATATCTGGCTTGAGTGTTATTTTAAACTGCAGAGAGCCAGATAAATTTCAATCCACATAGATTCTTTTTCTTGCAAATCTTAGTCTTCAATTAATAGAAGAAATAAGGTCAAATGAATGTTTTTTTTTAAGCACTATTTTATTGTAGTAGTGTATGAATTAACGCATTCATTTATAAATTACTACATTTGAGTCATCTTAAATCCCGGGGTGTAAGACCAGTTCTTCCAGCTCCAGCAAAAACACAAAAGCTTGAAAAATATCTATGAGATATTGTCATCACTTGATCGTTGGCGTTGGTTAAAATATGTTTTTTAGGTCCACCTTTGCTCAATTACTGTAAGAGCTACAGCTTTGAAACTTTGCACACTTGCTTATCATCATCAGGGGACTATGTAGGCCTAGAACCATAACTCTGATATGCATTTTGATAAAATTATGGCTATTTTGTACTTAGAAAAGTTTAGTTTCTTGGTTAAAATTTTTGTTTAGGTCCACCTTTTCTCAAAAACTATAAAAGCTACAGCTGCTTTGAAACTTTGCACACTTGTTTATCATCATTAGGGGACTATGAAGGTCAAGACCCATAACTCTGATATGCATTTTGTCAGAATTATTGCCTGATTTGTACTTAGAAAATCTTAACTATAACTCTTTTCTTACATATTGTCCAGCACTTGCAGACGAGTGATTGCACCCATAGGCAGTGCTCTTCTTATGTCATTTCATAATTTGTATTTGTAATGTTTATTTATCCTACATATTTTTAGCTCAGCAAATCAGACAACTTTGATGAAAGGAAAAAGATCAGAGCACGTATAAAAGAATTGAGAGAACAGCATATGAGTAAGTAGACATCAAAAAAGTCTTCTTCCAAACTTAATTGCTGGAAAAAAATCCTTCTGCCTTGTCTAACTTGTGGTGAATCTTTCTGCAAGATGGAAGACAAAAACTGTAGACACAGTTCCTCTCTAGCAAAATGTAATCATTCTTTGAACACATGTTGATTATTGATACCAGTACAAATTGTTCATGCAGCTTCAGAAAAATGCAAGCACGCCATTGTTTCTAAACCTTTTCTTGGCTCGGAGACATTGTTTTGATGTAAGAAATTAATTGCATCGTTTATAATGTTTATTCCCTATATTACCTATTGTAAGAACTTCTGGATAATTACTTACCTATATTAACATGTGCTGGAATATGTTGGTTATCATTGACTGCTGTTTGACACATACTGATAAATGGTAAACATGCAGATTTTATATCCTGGAATGTTCCAAGCAAACGCTGACATGTATTAAATGCTGTTCCTTGTTCATATTGTACCACTAATTCTGGTCAGTTGACATAACCATATTTTTAGGTTTTCCAAAAATAACTACCCCACACAGATAAGCGTGTAGTGCATAATGTCAGGACACCACACAGAATCAACGTGTAGTGCATAATGTCAGTACACCACACAGAATCAGCGTGTAGTGCATAATGTCATTACACCACGCAGAATCAGTGTGTAGTGTATAATGTCAGTACACCACACAGAATCAGCGTGTAGTGCATAATGTCAGTACCCCACACAGAATCAGCGTGTAGTGCATAATGTCAGTACACCACACAGAATCAGCTAGCCTGGCTCCCTGGCTGCATGGTTATTTTTTTATATAAATACTGCAAGCAAAATAAGAAAATCTTAAGCCTCCAAAATAGCACATTTTATCTGATGGTAGACTGGCATCAGTCGTTAGAGTCATTAAATGTAAAGCACTTGGGCATAAAATCCTCTCTGATACCACTTTCTCATAAAATTTACAATATCTCTAGCCTCAGTAAAAGGGAGCTACAGAAAATTTGATATATATTTAAAAAATAAATAAATAAATAAATAAAATGGGAAATGTTTAATCTCAACAGACTGTGTAAGTCTAATCTGATGGCTGAACCATACCTATGTTCGGAGCCAGGGGCAATAAAAAATGTAGAAACAACCTGCTGGAGTTACTTCGCTCTTAATGAATAAACTTATATAAATGTAAATAAGAACAAACATAGGGACGGGAGCCAGTCTAAGAATCAGCATGTAGTGCATAATGTCAGTACACCACACAGAATCAGCGTGTAGTGCATAATGTCAGTACACCACACAGAATCAGCATGCAGTGCATAATGTCAGTATCTCACACATAAATCAGCGTTTAATGCATAATGTCAGTACAAAATGCTCCAAATACACAAAAAGATTACTGAAAACATGAAGTTTTAGGCTGTAGGAGAGAGGGCATGGGGAGGGGCTTTAGTAGCATTACAGATACAATGTATAGAATAAACTGTTTATCTGTAACATGAATAAAACTTGGCAATACAATGGTAATTGGAAAGAAATCCTTTAAATGAAAACTTTACAAGACAGGTCATAGTTTACTGTGCAGTGAGAAGACAAGTTAATTGTAAACATGATTTGAAGTAGGAAAGCAACTGCTGTGAAAATACCAGATCAGAGTAATAAAAGTGCATAGAGTTTGCTTTGGTTTGTGTGGTACTAACAAAATGCCCAGACTACTGTATAATTTAAACTCGAGATCTGAGCCATGATGATATTTTGTTATAAACAGACATTTCATTCTACCCTTGTAAATATATTGGACTGGACTATTGAAAAAAAACAAAGAACATTCTTAGTACCAACATTCAAAACTATGCTTTTCCTATTCAGTGAAACCCCTCTTTTAAAGTGGAAACCCCAGATAAACGATCAGTTGTCTTGGTCCAGAATTAAAGGCACTTACCTCCAGATTTTGCCCGAAATGATCTAAGTTTGGTCGTATTATGAACATTAGAATATGAGCTTTTGTTTCTAAACTGTCATAAAAAAGGCCAAATTAGGGAAAAAAAAGATGCCATGTCAGGAATCAAACCTGGGCTGCCACAGCAATTTTCGGCTGTCATTACCAATACCACCATGGAGAATTATGTATTCAACGATCGTTAAATATAGATATTTATAATCAAGGCAGTTTACCTCGAGAAAAGCATTACAAACACTTTTCGATTTTCATTTTAAAAACAACTAATTCTCCTGTTTTTCCATAACATATAACATATAGTTTGTCAGTAATTAAGTTTCTTTCCCTTTCTGTTAACAGAAGAATGGGAGGCTAAACGTGCAGGAAGACCGGAACCTGAAGATGCCATCAAAAGGAAACATCGGGAGGCAGATTTAATGAAACAGCAGAAACTTCAGCAGTTTCAGAAGCAAGCTGCCCAAACCCATGAGTCCAAACATCTTGATTTGGCTGAACAGCAGTTAAGGGATAGGGTAGGTGTAACATTCACTCCTATATCACACTGAGTCCAAACACCTTGATATGGCTGAACAGCAGTTAAGGGAAAGGGTAGGTGTAACATTCACTCCTATATCACACGGAGTCCAAACACCTTGATATGGCTGAACAGCAGTTAAGGGAAAGGGTAGGTGTAACATTCACTCCTATATCGCACTGAGTCCAAACACCTTGATATGGCTGAAAAACAATTAAGGGAAAGGGTAGGTGTGACTTTCACTCCTATATCACACTGAGTCCAAACACCTTGATATGGCTGAACAGCAGTTAAGGGAAAAGGTAGGTGTGACATTCATTCCTATATCACACTGAGTCCAAACACCTTGATACGGCTGAACAGCAGTTAAGTAAAAGGGTAGGTGTAACATTCACTCCCACACTGAGTCTAAACACCTTGATATGACTGAACAGCAATTAAGGGAACAGCAGTTAAGAGAAAGGGTAGGTGTAGCATTCACTCCTATATCACACTGAGTCCAAACATCTTGTTATGGCTGAACAGCAGTTAAGGGAAAGAGTAGGTGTAACATTCACTCCCACACTGTGTCCAAACATTTGTTATGGCTGAACAGCAGTTAAGGGAAAGAGTAGGTGTAACATTCACTCCCACACTGAGTCCAAACATCTTGTTATGGCTGAACAGCAGTTAAGGGAAAGAGAAGGTGTAGCGTTCACTCCACACTGAGTACAAACATCTTGTTATGACTGAACAGTAATTAAGGGAAAGGGTAGGTATAACATTCACTCCTATATCACATTGAGTTCAAACATCTTGATATGGCTGAACAGCAGTTAAAAGAAAGAGTAGGTGTAACATTCACTCCTATATTGCACTAAGTCCAAACATCTTGATGTTAAGGGAAAGGGTAGTTGTAACTTTCACTCCTATATTGAAGTGAGTTCTAACAGTTTGGTATGACTGAACAGCAGTTAAGAGAATGGGTAGGTGTAACATTCACTCCTATATCACACTGAGTCCAAACACCTTGATATGGCTAAACAGCAGTTAAGGGAAAGAGTAGGTGTAACATTCACTCCTATATCACCTTGAGTTCAAACACTTAGATATGGTTGAACAGCAGTTCAGAGAAAGGGTAGGTGTAACATTCACTTCTATATCACAGTGAGTCCTAACATTGATATGGCTGAACAGCAGTTAAGGGAAAGGGTAGGTGAACAGCAGTTAAGGGAAAGGGTAGGTTTGACATTCACTCCTATATCACAGTGAGTTCAAACATCTTGATATGGCTGAATAGCAGTTAAGGGAAAGGGTAGGTGTAACATTCACTCCTATATCACACTGAGGTCAAACATCTTGATATGGCTGAACAGCAGTTAAGGGAAAGGGTAGGTGTGACATTCACTCCTATATCACAGTGAGTACAAACATCTTGATATGGCTGAACAGCAGTTAAGGGAAAGGGTAGGTGTGACATTCACTCCTATATCACAGTGAGTTCAAACATCTTGATATGGCTGAACAGCAGTTAAGGGAAAAGGTAGGTGAACAGCAGTTAAGGGAAAAGGGAGGTGAACAGCAGTTAAGGGAAAGAGTAGGTGTAACATTCACTCCTATATCACAGTGAGTTCAAACACCTTGATATGGCTGAACAGCAGTTAAGGGAAAGGGTAGGTGAACAGCAGTTAAGGGAAAGAGTAGGTGTAACATTCACTCCTATATCACAGTGAGTTCAAACACCTTGATATGGCTGAACAGCAGTTAAGGGAAAGGGTAGGTGAACAGCAGTTAAGGGAAAGGGTAGATGTGACATTCACTCCTATATCACAATGAGTCCAAACACCTTGATATGGCTGAACAGCAGTTAAGGGAAAAGGTAGGTGGGACATTCACTCCTATATCAGAATGAGTTCAAACACCTTGATATGGCTGAACAGCAGTTAAGGGAAAAGGTAGGTGTGCCATTCATGCCTATATCACAATGAGTTCAAACACCTTGATATGGCTGAAAAACAATTAAGGGAAGGAGTAGGTGTGACATTCACTCCTATATCACAATGAGTCCAAACACCTTGATATGACTGAACAGCAGTTAAGGGAAAAGGTAGGTGTGACATTCACTCCTATATCACACTGAGTCCAAACATCTTTATATGGCTGAACAGCAGTTAAGGGAAAGGGTAGGTGTAACATTCACTCCTATATCACCTTGAGTTCAAACATCTTTATATGGCTGAACAGCAGTTAAGGGAAAGGGTAGGTGTGACATTCACTCCTATATCACACTGAGTTCAAACATCTTTGTATGGCTGAACAGCAGTTAAGGGAAAGGGTAGGTGTGACATTCACTCCTATATCACACGAGTCCAAAAACCTTGATATGGCTGAACAGCAGTTAAGGATAAGGGAAAGTTGTACATGTTTTTGAATTATGATATATTACTTAATACTTATCTCTTAAATGAATTCACTGATTTCTGTTATTCAGTTGAAACTGGCAGAGGAAGAGAAGAAGAGAACATTAAAGGAATTATCAGGTGCTGGGGCAACTCACCATGATTCACCACATTTGGCGATATCAGAACGTGCCCTACAAGAAAAAATAAAACAGGCCGATATATTAAAAAAGAAAACGCTTGATTCATATGACCAAGCTGCCGGCAAGACTGGTATGTCACAAACGTCAACAGTGAAAACTGAAATATCGAGAGGTTAGGCCTGGTTTTAAGTATTAGTTGATATGCTGCCTATATTTCACCCTCCTATTTCTGCAAAATATTTTCTTATTCTTATTATTGTTGCAGAAATTTTATAAAAGTTCAAAAAGATTTTATGCATTTCTTGATAAGCTACCTGGTTTATCAAATTTATCCTGTGTAATTTTTCCTATCATCTATAAAGTTGCATTACTGTGCAGTTATCTTCAATCAACTAATTACAAATACAGGCCTGATTCCTTCCAGATAAGTTTGTTATTTTGGTTTTCTCCTATTATTTTTTAATTATTATATGCTATGTTTTATGGTCAAAACTGGGTTACTGCTCATTTTCGTATTACAGCTTAATCTCTAACATGACTGTGAAAGATTTTGTTTTGGCATATAACCAGAATTAACATCAATATCATTATGTGAAAATTTGCAGATGTCATTATATGTGTAAAAAACGTGCTTGTAAATGCGTTTAAGCATAAAAAATGACAGATGCCTTTGCGAATGATTGTTCGTATGTTTTCGAGTCGGCACTTTATATGTTGATGTGCGTTTTGCATGCAGTGTTTCGCTTTTATTTGTAGATGGTAAGAGTGTAACGACAACGCGGAAAGTAGAAACTGTGACAAAAGTTGGTGGAGCTACTGGAAAACCTGCAGGTAGGTGCATTGTAATTTTCCTGTTTTTTAAATAAACTGCATTTAAGTAGAACTAACAAAAACATAGAAGCTATTATTATCAATCGTTTGTTTTTTTGAATATAGCAATTTTAAGTTTTTGCTGTGGAAGCTAGTAAACATATCCAAATGGTCTGATGTTTAATCAGAAAATCCCTACAATATTTTGTTAAATTATCATCATGAACATTGTAACATTTAAGAATTTGAACTCTAAAATATTCAGAAATTGTCAAAGTCAGATAAAGTAAACCATTATGTCTCTTGAACAGAGGATTTTCCACAGAAATTACAATTTTAATGATCAGTGATGAATCTGGCGACATACCTTTGAAAGGTACAAACATTTGAAATAATTTTTTTAACAATTGTACGGAGACCGAGCAGGCAGGGTGGAGGTGACAGAGAGCGGGGTAAGAGTTGCTGCAACTGCCCTGTATTTGTTTACTCATCTGTCAATCACATCATTCGTTCATTTCTCTCTCCTTTTCACCACAGCCTCACATTGTTGAAATCTTGCATGCAAGTTATCCTAAAGTTACCTAAAAAAAAAGATTTTATTCCTTACATGTTAAAAATATTTTCATATAGATTTCAACCTACATTTTTAGCTCGACTATTCGAAGAATAGGGGAGCTATCCTACTCGCCCCTGCGTCGGCGTGAGCGTGAGCGTCACACAAATGTTAAAGTTTGCGTACCACCCCAAATATTTTCAAAGTCCATTGAGATATTGCTTTCATATTTTGCATACTTGTTTACCATCATGACCCCAGTCTGTAAAAAGGAGGAGGCAACTCTATCAAGCATTTTGACTGAATTATGGCCCCTTTTCGACTTAGAATAAATGTTAAAGTTTGCGTACCACCCCGAATATTTTCAAAGTCCATTGAGATATTGCTTTCATATTTTGCATACTTGTTTACCATCATGACCCCAGTCTGTAAAAAGGTGGAGGCAACTCTATCAAGCATTTTGACTGAATTATGGCCCCTTTTCAACTTAGAATATGCTTATTGTAATGTTGAAGTTTTACTCATAGCTTATATTATACTATCAAGCACTGAGAATAGTCGAGCGTGCTGTCCACTGACAGCTCTTGTTAGGGTGTTGTGAGAAACACTGGAGAAGCATGACAGCTTGTTTCTCAGTGATCCAACAAAATTAGACTCTTTATGAAAATATACAAGAGTTTCCCCTAGACTCTTTCCTGCCTCACTAAAGGAAACATGCTATATTGAATAATGTACTTGGTGTAATATCACAGAAGTTGATGTCTCCAGTTCTGCATTATGCTGCACAGATATTTTCCATGTTTTGCCATAATGCTTTTTAGTTCACCTGTCACATAGTGACAAGGTGAGTTTTTGTGATCACCCTTCGTCCGTCGTCAGTCCTTACTTCCGTGCGTCCTTCCGTCAACAATTTCTTGTCTGCACGATAGTGGTTTCATTTATGATTTTATTTTAACCAAACTTGCACACAACTTGTATCACCATAAGATCTCGGTTCCTTTCTTGAACTGGCCAGATCCCGTTATGGGTTCCAGAGTTATAGCCCCTGAAGGGGCCAAAATAAGCTATTTTGACCTTGTCTGCACAATAGCAGCTTTATTTATGATTTGATTTTTACCAAACTTGCACAAAACTTGTATCACCATAAGATCTTGATTCCTTTCTTGAACTGGCCAGATTCCTTTATGGGTTCCAGAGTTATGGCCCCTGAAAGGCCCAAAATTAGCTATTTTGACCTTGTCTGCACAATAGCAGCTTTATGATTTGATTTTTACCAAACTTGCACACAACTTGTATCACCATAAGATCTTGGTTCTTTTCTGGAACTGGCCAGATTCCATTATGGGTTCCAGAGTTATGGTCCTTGAAGGGGTCAAAATTAGCTATTTTGACCTTGTCGGCACAATAGCAGCTTCATTTATGATTTTATTAGCTCGACTATTCGAAGAATAGTCTAGCTATTCTACTCACCCTGGCGTCGGCGTCGGCGTCGGCGTCGGCGTCGGCGTCACACCTTGGTTAAGTTTTTGCATGCAAGTACATACAGCTATCATTTAAAGGCATATAGCTTTGAAACTTATTTATTCTTTTTCTAGGTCAATTACCAACCTCACTGGGTCAAGTTCCATAACTCTAACATGTATTTTGAGCAAATTATGCCCCCTTTTGGACTTAGAAAATTCTGGTTAAAGTTTTACATGCAAGTTACTATCTCCAAAACTAATGCAGATATTGAATTGAAACTTCACATGTGTCTTCGGGGTTATAAAACTAGTTGATAGCACCAAGTCCCATAACTCTGACCTTCATTTTGGCCAAATTATGCCCCCTTTTGGACTTAGAAAATTCTGGTTAAAGTTTTGCGTGCAAGTACATACAGCTATTACTAAAAGGCATATAGATTTGAAACTTATTTTTTCTTTTTCTAGATCAATTACCTACCTCACTGGGTCAAGTCCCATAACTCTGGCATGTATTTTGGCCAAATTATGCCCCCTTTTGGACTTAGAAAATTCTGGTTAAAGTTTTGCGTGCAAGTACATACAGCTATTACTAAAAGGCATATAGATTTGAAACTTATTTATTCTTTTTCTAGATCAATTACCTACCTCACTGGGTCAAGTCCCATAACTCTGGCATGTATTTTGGCCAAATTATGCCCCCTTTTGGACTTAGAAAATTCTGGTTAAAGTTTTGCGTGCAAGTACATACAGCTATTACTAAAAGGCATATAGATTTGGAACTTATTTATTCTTTTTCTAGATCAATTACCTACCTCACTGGGTCAAGTTCCATAACTCTTAACATGTATTTTGAGCAAATTATGCCCCCTTTTGGACTTAGAAAATTCTGGTTAAAGTTTTACATGCAAGTTACTATCCCCAAAACTAATGCAGATATTGAATTGAAACTTAACATGTTTCTTCGGGGTTATAAAACTAGTTGATAGCATCAAGTCCCATAACTCTGATATGTCCCCTTTTGAACTTAAAACTCTTTTGATATTTAACATTTTGGGTAATAATTTCCAGCTTCTGTGACAATATTTCGAATAGTCGAGCTTGGCTGTCTTATGGACAGCTCTTGTTTTAACCAAACTTGCACAAAACTTGTGTCACCATAAGATCTTGGTTCCTTTCTTGAACAGGCCAGATTCCATAATGGGTTCCAGAGTTACGGCCCCTGATAGGGCCGGAATTAGCTATTTTGACCTTGTCTGCACAATAGCAGCTTCATTTGTGATTTGAATTTAATCAAACTTGCACAAAACTTGTGTCACCATAAGATCTTGGTTCCTTTCTTGAACCGGCCAGATCTCTTAATGAGTTCCAGAGTTATGGCCCCTGAAAGAGCACAATAGCAGCTTCATTTATGATTTAATTTTAACCAAACTTGCACACAACTTGTATCACCATAAGATCTCGATTCCTTTTTATACACCCGAAGGGACGTATTATGTTATCGCCTTGGTGTCCGTCTGTCTGTCTGTGTGTTGGTTAGCAATTTCCCTTCTGCTCTGTAACCCCTTGATGGATTTCAGAGAAACCTGACACAAATGTTCTCCTCATTGAAATGATGTGCAGTACGCATGTTTCGGATGGCTCACTTCAATGTCAAGGTCACACTTAGGGGTCAAAGGTCATGTGACTTTGTTTTGTGTGAATATTGCTCTGCATTTGCGTTGCATTGCAGTGCTCTTGTTTTTATTTGGCAGATCCTTCTTTTGTTCGCTTACAATAATTTTTATGCCCCCAAAGGGAGGCATATAGTTTTTGAACCGTCTGTCAGTCTGTCCGCAATTTTCGTGTCCGGTCCATATCTTTGTCATCCATGGATGGATTTTCAAATAACTTGGCATGAATGTGTACCACAGTAAGACGACGTGTCGCGCGCAAGACCCAGGTCCGTAGCTCAAAGGTCAAGGTCACACTTAGATGTTAAAGGTCATATTTCATGATAGTGCATTGATAGGCGTGTCCGGTCCATATCTTTGTCATTCATGCATGGATTTTAAAATTATTGGGCATGAGTGTGTACCACAGTAAGACAACATGTCGCGCACAAGACCCAGGTCCGTAGCTCTAAAGTCAAGGTCACACTTAGACGTTAAAGGTCATATTTCATGATAGTGCAATGATGGACATGTCCGGTCCATATCTTTGTCATTCATGCATGGATTTTAAAATAACTACGCATGAATGTGTGGCACAGTAAGACAACGTGTCGCGCGCAAGACCCAGGTCCGTAGGTCAAAGGTCCTAAACTCTAACATCGGCCATAACTATTCATTCAAAGTGCCATCGGGGGCATGTGTCATCCAATGGAGACAGCTCTTGTTTTTTAATTACTTCCCTTTAATGTTACTATAAATAGCATATTTAGTAACTTTTTTATTATTGGCCGTAGGGAGAAACCGAGACCACTTTTCTGTCGTACAACATGGATGGTACCTCAAATTTTTAGGTGTATTTTGACATATCTGTACCTTTTAAGAATTTTTTGTTTTTGGTTAAAGCAATGGTACTCAGGTGAGCGATATAGGGCCATCATGGCCCTCTTGTTTGAGTTTTCGCATTGATTTTTTTGGAATAAATTATGTCACTGAAACTTCAGAAAAAGAGTGTGGTCATTCATTTGGTTACTATTATTTAGTGAGATATTGCTATATAATGTTATGCGAATTTCAGATCTATTCTATTTTATAAATCTTGGTACAAGCAAGTAGTGGGACCAATGATCTAATACTGTTTACCCCTAAAAGTAAAATTTGATCATTATGTTTGCATAAATGCATGGTCATAAATTTTCATAATTTATTTGTTTTCATTATTTTATTTATTATTTGTTGACACATTTTCATTTCATTTTACGACTTTCATGTGTGAATGATAGAATGACTGTATTATATAGCATGATTACATGAAAGTTTTCTTGGAAAAAGCTTAGTGAACAATTTTCCATCCGAGACAAAAGTATATGTTTTATAAAAGCGAGTGTTTGTTTGCAGGGTTCCAAAGAATCTGTGTCACTGCTGTTTTCACATGCCAAACTTTCAGTGTTATGTGCTGAAGTTTTGTTCATCTTGTTGCACACATTACCATGCAGTTTGTTTTTACACAAGCGGATGAGGAAGTGATTATGTTATAGTTTGTTGTGTAGCTTTTTCCAAGAAAATTTGGTTGTTTGCGGTGAAGCATTTGATGGTTATTGAAAGCATTTTGGCTAGATATTTATAAATGTATGATTTATTCCCGCCCTCTACTAGAAGATATAGCACCCCAGTTGGCTCAACAAATAATAAAAGCAGCCGGCAATGTGAGCGGTGTCCTCACTGTGAAAACAGAATCCTGGAGCAGTAAAGACAATGTGACACACACGTCTGAGAAAACAGAATCGTGGGGAGGTAGACGATATACGGCTTGCATTTATTATAACTAACTGTATTGTATTAGCTTAGCTTTATAACACTACTATAGTATCTATCACTTTTTGTCAGGTAACATTTTGGACTTGTATCACCAAAAAATGAATGAAAAACTGTCATAAGTGCAATGAGTTTAAACAGTCTTTTGTTCATCTCTTGAATTTCCATCCTCATGAAATTAATTACTTTTTCTTGTAAAATATGTATAAGCAAAAATATTTGATTCAATTTTTTTCAGTCAAAACTTTTTTTAGCTCACCTGAGCACGAAGTGCTCAAAGGTGAGCTTTAGTGATCACCCTGTGTCCGGCGTCCGTCGTCGTCCGTCGTCCGTCCGTCCGTCCGTCCGTCCGTCGTCAACAATTTGACTGTTAACACTCTAGAGGTCACATTTTTGACCCAATCTTAATGAAACTTGGTCAGAATGTTACCCTCAATAAAATCTTGGACGAGTTCGATATTGGGTCATCTGGGGTCAAAAACTAGGTCATCAGGTCAAATCAAAGGAAAAGCTTGTTAACACTCTAGAGGTCACATTTTTGGCCCAATCTTAATGAAACTTGGTCAGAATGTTACCCTCAATAAAATCTTGGATGAGTTCGATATTAAGTCATCTGGGGTCAAAAACTAGGTCATCAGGTCAAATCAAAGGAAAAGCTTGTTAACACTCTAGAGGTCACAATTTTGGCCCAATCTTAATGAAACTTGGTCAGGATGTTACCCTCAATAAAATCTTGGACGAGTTCGATATTGGGTCATCTGGGGTCAAAAACTAGGTCACCAGGTCAAATCAAAGAAAAAGCTTGTTAACACTCTAGAGGTCACATTTTTGGCCCAATCTTAATGAAACTTGGTCAGAATGTTACCCTTAATAAAATCTTGGACGAGTTCGATATTTGGTTATCTGGGATCATAAACTAGGTCACCAGGTCAAATCAAAGGAAAAGCTTGTTAACACTGTTGAAGCCGCATTTATGACTGTATCTTCATGAAACTTGGTCAGATTGTTAATATTGATGATCTTAAGGTCCAGTTTGAATCTGGGTCATGTAGGATAAAAAACTAGGTCACCAAGCCAAATCAAATGAAAAGCTAGTTTACACTAGAGGCCACATTTATGACCATACCTTAATGAAACTTGGTCAAATCTTGATGATCTATAGCTCAAGTTCAAATCTGGGTTAGGTGGGGTCAAAAACTAGGTCACTAGGTCATATCAAAGGAAAAGCTTGTTAACACTCTAGAGGCCACATTTATGACTATATCTTCATGAAACTTAGTCAGAATGTTAAACTTGATGATCTTTAGGGCAATTTTGAATCTGGGTCATGTCGGGTCAAAAACTAGGTCACCGGGTCAAATCAAAGGAAAAGCTAATTAACACTGTAGAGGCCACGTTTATGACCATATCTTAATGAAACTTGGTCAGAATGTTAATCTTGATAATCTTTAGGTCAAGTTTAAATCTGGGTCAGATGGAGTCAAAAACTAGGTCACTAGGTCATATCAAAGGAAAAGCTTGTTAACACTCTAGAGGCCACATTTTTGACTATATCTTCATGAAACTTAGTCAGAATGTTAAACTTGATGGTCTTTAGGTCAAGTTCGAATCTGGGTCATGTCGGGTCAAAAACTAGGTCACGGGGGTCAAATAAAAGGAATAGTTAGTTAACACTTTAGAGGCCACATTTATGACCATATCTTAATGAAACTTGGTCAGAATGTTAATCTTGATGATCTATAGGTCAAGTTTAAATCTGGGTCAGGTGTGTTAAAAAACTAGGTCACTAGGTCAAATCAAAGGAAAAGCTTGTTAAGACTCTAGAGGCCAGATTTATGACTGTATCTTCATGAAACTTAATCAGAATGTTAATCTTGATGATCTTTAGGTCAAGTTCGAATCTGGGTCATGTGGGGGCAAAAACTAGGTCACCGGGTCAAATCAAAGGAAAAGCTAGTTAACACTTTAGAGGCTACATTTATGACCATATCTTAATGAAACTTGGTCAGAATGTTGATCTTGATGATCTTTAGGTCAATAGGTCAGGTGAGCGATACAGGGCCTTCATGGCCCTCTTGTTTAATATACAGTAGACACAAATTCTTAGAAAATGTTGGCCAAACACCAAATGCATTGAAATGAATATTCTTTAGAATACAGATCAGTTTGGTGGAAAGTGTGGAATATCAAAACGTTTGCAGTCTGCTGGCAGTGTGATTTATTATGTCCATTTTGAAAAAAAAAGTATTAGTCAGTCCAAAATATAGTTACAAATGAAAATTAGAATTTACAGTTTATATGTTAACTTTCCAAAAGACTTTAACCTGTACCTTTCACCCTTACAATGAATATTGACCTTTTTGCACAAAACAGTTGTAATTACAAGATACAGTTATTTTGCACTGAGCTCTCTGTTAGCCCTTTTTTAGGACTTTGGCAAACAGTGTAGACCCAGATCAGCCAGCATGCAACCGTGCTGACAGATCAGGGTTTACACTGTTTGCTTTCCAGTAAGTAGGTAAGGATTAAGTGTCTAAGAAGCTAACAGTCTAGACCCTGGTCAGCTGACAAAGTTGTGTGCTGTCTGATCTTGGTCTTACATAGGCCTATAAAATTCTGCAGGTTGCTTTTTCATGTCACCTAGAACAAGGGTTCTGGTTGAGGTATTAGTATAGATAGATGTGCCATCGTGGATATCAACTTTAGCAACTTCCTGTCACAGTTTTACTAGCAGCTAGGGGCTCTCCTTATCTGTCTTCTTTTGATAAGGTATTGACTTGATTTTTAGCACTGTAAAAATTCTACTTATTTCTACTTGATGCCAAGTTACTAGCTGGTGATCAAAATGAACATCGTAAATAAATTCTCTGTAAATAACAATTTAGCTATTAATTACAAAATGGTTCTTTTATTGAACATCTTCTTGCAAATAAGTTGCAGAATTGTCAAAATGCCAGTATTTGTTATATGCTGCAACAAAATGTTTTTTACATTTCATGTTAGTAACCAGGTCATAGATATATTACATTAGAATAATCATCTTCCCAAGTTAAAGGTGAGACAGAAGTATAATTAGGTTTTTAAAATTGTGCTTGAAGCATAGCAGACATGTCATCGTACAAAAAAGAACAGTGATGACAATGACAAATATATAGAGACTTTATTTTAAAAATGTTTTATTTAAACGGGAAGTGATTTATCCAGGAAATCTAGAAAACAATCAGTCAGTGTTTAAGTTTAATAACGGTCCATTCGCCCTTTCAGACACAATGAAGCATAAAAATGCCACATAGACTATAGACAGCATCCAGAGCACAAATGTTGCCGTGATCCTTTAATATCTAGTGTATTAAAGGTAAACAAACACTAAGTAGGAAAATGATGTGAAAAAAATGGTACCTATATAATGATAGAATCAAATAGTTCTCAGGCATTTTTTTGCTCTGTAGAGCTACTTTCCTTATTTTCCATACAAATTTTGGCTGAAATCACATGACAGATCTATGCTTGACATTCATGTAGGATTTTAATAATGAACTGATAACATAACAGAATTTTTCCTTGAAACTCAGGTCATACACCATCACTGCAATTTTGGGGTCTCATTTTTAGCTGATTTTACAGTGTGTTTGTTTGACTGAAAATATTTTTCTTGCAACAAACATGACCTTCACTTCTTTATTTTTATTCAGCACTGACAGTATTCTTCAAGAAAATGTAAGGTACAGATATTTAAAATGGGTCTATGGATCATGAGTTTTATCTACAGGTGAGACGTATGTTCTCTGTGACATTGTGTCTGAAATCATTCATTCTCCACCTCTGATCCATGTGGAGAAGTTGCCAGCTACTTGCGGAGAGCAGATTATTACTGGTAACTGCCTGCTAATACATAATTGAAATACTGTTGAAGTATGGGGCTAAACCTGGAACAAACAAACAAACAAATAAGGTTAATTTTGACAATAGATAGCTTTTGATGTAAAATAAATAAAAATAAAAATATTGATGAGCAGCAATATAAGGATTTTATTTGATATTTGGCAAATTTTAAAAAATCAAGCACACGGTCCATTACATTTTACTGACTGTGTGATTGAAAATAGTCTACAAAATTTAATATTAAACATTTCATTATTGTATTTTGGTTCTCTTTCTGTATGCTAAAATGTTGTCCTAAGTGGGACTTTCCCATATATTGTGAAAATTGACCGGAGGATGAATATTTTCAAATCGGTCTTATGCATATGGCCGTATCTTTTTATCTGCTGAATATCTTTCAGATACATTGATGTTTTGAAAAAATATGGTTTAATAAAATTCTTCATTGTAGAATGATATTTGTATCATACACGCTTAAGACGAATGGTGTCCTCAATTATCTTGCTAAAGTACTCAAAACACCTCTCTCAAATTTGTTCAAATGGGGGCAGTTGGCCCCTTTTAGGGGTTGCTAGGGCTAAAAGTAAGAATACATTTTAATGACTACTTATTGTGTACCACTCAGTGGATCTTCATCAAACCTGGTCTGTGGCATCAATAAAAGGTCCTCTCATAAATTTGTTCAGTTTGGGGTGTTTGGCCCCTTTATGGGTCAGATGGTTATGATCCTCTTCAAGTGAGCAACTTAGGCCCATTTGGGCCTCTTGTTATAAAATCTACTGCTCATGTAAAATTGAATGCGCAATTTTTAAAAAAACAACTCATAATGATATTTTTATGCTGCCTGCACCCCCACACCTCTCTGGAGAGTGCTCATGTTGGTCTATAGACTGTTTAGTAACTCAAATCAATATCTAGTGAACACTTTAGCTAACTGACATGAAACTTCATAGGATGATACACAACCCTGCGATTTGGGGCTCAGTACATTAAACTCAGTGCTGTTGACCTCCAGGCTGGATGTAGTTTCGGTACGCTTAGGCCTGGTGTTGTCAAACTTCTTTAGTTGATTGCCTGTGGTTATTGGAAGGTCCATATTATTTAAGGGGCTAGTGGGTCAGAAGTCAAGGTCAGTGACCTTCATTGACCTGAAAATAGTATCTGCTGAATAACTAGGCATTAAGGTCATCCAACTTCATGATTGCTTTTAAAACAGTAGATGAAGGTCATATGTCAAGGTTACAGTGACCTTGAGCCTAAGAATGCTGTCTACACAATAACTAGAGAATGCTTAGGTCTACAGTTGTAAAACTTTTATAGGATGATTGCTTGAAGTCAGTAGATTAGAAATATTTATTTTGGTCAGAAGATCAAAGGTCAAGATCATGGTGACCTTGGGACAGAAAATGTTTCCAGATCAATAAATGAAAATTCCTCCCACACATATTTTTTTGTGTTTTATAAAGAATCACCTTGGGAAAATACAAAATTGATATTACAAATTCAATTTGGCACAAAGCATGCTTTTTGTATAACTACGTATAATACCACAGTCACACTTATGGCGCAGATAGCTACGTTTAGCTACAGATAGAAACATAGTAATCTGTATCGATCCGTACCTTAGCCGTGCGGATTGATATGGGTTACTACTTTAAGGTACAGCTCAGGTACGGATCGATACGGATTACCACGTTTCTGTCCGTGGCTAGACATAGCTATCCGGGCCGTATGTGTGACTGGGGTATAAAGTGGTATAATATTGTAATTTCAAGGCTTGTCATTACAGAAACTGCGTAAGTTCATGAAAATAACTTTTCATGAATATATGCCAGTAACTACTTGCATGTATATAACTTTAATTTTGGTATGAAAAGTTATAAAATGTAATATTTTAACATGCAGGATAATAGTAATGACAGGTCTTATGTAGCTGCATGCATAGTAGAATTTATTGTATTATTGTCTATTTTTTCAGCCTTTTCTTTAACAAATTGTTTGATTTTTTACGGTACAGGGATGAAGTGAGTATAAACTTGTGCTGAAATGAAATAAAAATAAATGAGTGTCCATTATGTTTTCATTTTATTTTAGCTCCTGCTGTTGAACTATGTCCTCAATTTACTTCATCCCTGAACTGTTTACTGTCAGCTTCTTAGCTTAGATATATATATTATTGTAGAAAATCATTCTTCTAACATATATCAATAATGGTTAGACCTCAGTCATTTCAGTATTTAGGAGTTTTGTCATGGATTGTACTTATTTGCTTGAACATGCATTGCTTAAATGAATTTACATGTTTATCATAATATGAAGTTACTTTTTAGCTCATCTGATTTTTTGAAAAAAAATGATGAGTTATTGTCATCACTTGAGCGGTTGTCGGCGTCGGCGTCTGCGTCGGCGTTGCCTGGTTAAGTTTTATGTTTAGGTCAGCTTTTCTCCTAAACTATCAAAGCTATTGCTTTGAAACTTGGAATACTTGTTCACCATCATAAGCTGACCCTGTATAGCAAGAAACATAACTCCATCTTGTTTTTTGCAAGATTTATGGCCCCTTTTGTACTTAGAAAATATCAGATTTCTTGGTTAAGTTTCATGTTTAGGTCAGCTTTTCTCCTAAACTATCAAAGCTATTGCTTTGAAACTTGGAATACTTGTTCACCATCATAAGCAGACCCTGTACATGAAGAAACATAACTCCATCTTGCTTTTTGCAAGAATTATTGCCCCTTTTGGACTTAGAAAATCAGTTTTCTTGGTTAAGTTTTATGTTTAGGTCAGCTTTTATCCTAAACTATCAAAGCTATTGCTTTAGAACTTGCAACACTTGTTCACCATCATAAGCTGACCCTGTACAGCAAGAAACATAACTCCATCCTGCTTTTTGCAAGATTTATGGCCCCTTTTGGACTTAGAAAATATCAGATTTCTTGGTTAAGTTTATGTTTAGGTTAACTTTTTCTCTTAAACTATCAAAGCTATTGCTTTGAAACTTGCAACACTTGTTCACCATCATAAGCTGACCCTGTACAGCAAGCAACATAACTCCATCCTGCTTTTTGCAATAATTATTGCCCCTTTTGGACTTAGAAAATCATTTTCTTGGTTGAGTATTATGTTTAAGTCAACTTTTCTCATAAACTATCAAAGCTATTGCTTTAAAACTTGCAACAGTTTTTCACCATCATAAGTGGACACTGTACATCAAGAAACATAACTCTATCCCGCTTTTTGCAAGAATGATGGCCCTTTTTAGACTTAGAAAATCATGGGTAGGACAATATTTCTATTATACAAAAAAAATCAGATGAGCGTCAGCACCCGCAAGGCGGTGCTCTTGTTTCTACTTTCGTCTGATTTGTTAATCTGTAGCTATTAGTATTCCTTGAACATTTTATAGCTGGCTCATATTTCATCAGTTTTCTCTTACTATTTCTAGTTATAAATTCTTAGAAATATTATGTTTCATTATGATAGATGTCTTTTATATAGCACTATCATCTTTTCAGGAAAATCTGTGGTACTGTCGGCCTTTAACTAAATCTTTTGAGAAAAATGAGATAGACTGAACTTACTTGAGATAAATGAACAAAATAGTAAACAATAATCATATCTTCCACATTCACAGTTTGTTTGTTTTTAAGTATGCCTCAAAACTTGGCAGCCCTATCATCATTAACACATTCATTTTATGTGAAGAAATGCAATATAAGCAATGTTCACAAAAACCACCTTTCATATTTAATTAATATTTTAATATCTTGAGGATTTGAATTTGAGGAATTTCTTGTAAAATTATATTTCCTAATAAAAATTTACAATAAAATGTAAGTTATTTATTATGAAAGCTTCTCGCTGTTGTTGAGTACAAGACTTCACATTAAAATATGTATTGCCGGTATTCAGGGATGATTTTAACCATTGTTTTATTTATATATACATATATATTTAGCCAACATGAGCAAAGCCATTAGCAACATATAGCTGTGAAACAATAATCATATGGTCTGATACGTAGCTTTAATTGGACACCTAACACATTTTATGATTAGTTTAAGTCTTTTCTAGAAGGGATAATTTTTATATATTTTGACCTTGTGATTTTGTGTTGCAGGTCGTGGTGGTGCTATGAATGCCTTTAAGGCTATGGATGCAAAGAACGCACCAAAAACTAAGTAAGTTTTTCAAAAATGCTCTAAATATACAGCAGTAACACACATAATATAATGACATATTTTAGGGATGCAGAAAAAATAGAAATAATAAGTTTGAACAAAAGATTATTATGAAAAGGATGAAAAAAATTACCTTTTCTCCTTAAGAAGTTATTATTTTGGTCTTTATACTAATACTTGCCATATTGCTTTTGATTTTTAATAAGTTGTGCTAAGTTGTTAGCTTGACTATACAAAGTATATGGAGAGCTATCCTACCGCCCTGGCGTCAGTGTCCTTCCATGTCCACACCTTGGTTAAAGTTTTGATGCACTTTCTCTTTTTTCTCTTTATCTCTTTAATTACTTGATGGATTTGCTTCAAACTTGAAATAGTTATTTCTCATCATCACCCACACATCTGACACAAGGGTCATAACTCTTGCACCAATATTTTATGAATTATCCCCCCTTTTTACTTAGAATTTCAGGTTGTTTTGGTGCACTTTCACTCTATCTCAGTCTCAGTTTGATTCAAACTTAAAATACTTATTCCACATCATCACGCACATCATATGGCACAAAGTCCATATCTCTGGCACCAATTTTTCATGAATTATTTCCACTTTTTATTTACAATTTCAGGTTAATTTTGATGCACTACATCTCTGTTATTACAGAAGGGATATGAGTCAAACTTAAAGCAATTGTTTGACATCATCTACATCGTATGACAAAAGGGACATAACTCTGGCAGCAATATTTCATGAATTATGCCCCCTTTTAACATAGAATTTCTTTCAGGTTAAAGTTTTGATGCATTTGTAACCGGGGTCCATTTTTCTCGGGGAAATTAGCTATTATTAAACAAGTGGTAGAGTTCTAATATTCTTTTATTCCATTCTATATCACTTTTCAATAATTCCAATTTATCAATTCATCATACATAATAATTTATTATTCTCAAAGTTTCCAAGTTTTTCTTGCCTAAAATATTAAAATATCAATTTTGACTAATTTTGACTTTCCAGTGCCTAAGACAAAAACCTAAATCTAACTCAAACTCAAAACTGACCTCTTTCAACTTTCCCTCCAAACTCTGCAACATTTTCATTCACGCCCACTTCATACTTCAACCAATCACATCACACATACATCATATTTCAACCAATCATATCACACATGCATACATTAAAACCTGACCAGTACTTGTCTACTCCAGTGGCTTATTACTTTCTGATACTAATAAACACTTACTAATTAAATTATTACCATATCAAATTCTGTCTGGAATCTTTTGAAGTAGCAGACCAAATCAAATGCACATATGTTTAGCTATAATTATTTCTAGATAAGTAATAAACTGTAGAAAGGTAAGGGCATTCTGATAAAATAATGACTTAATGTTATTTTAATGATTTTCATAATAAAAATATATCTAAAATATAGAACTGGTCACACATTCTCACTCTATATCTGTTATTGCATATAAGAAGGTCATTAAAAAAAAACTAGGCTAAATGCTTTCTTACTTCGCACATGTCTTCGGCATCATGAGATGACCTTACAGGGCAAGTAACATCAACTTTTATTTTGTCAAAAACATACCCCTTTTTAACTTGGAAATTTTGCTTAAAGTTTAAGCAGATTTCTCAAATTAATTGGGCCAAATGCTTTCTTACTTTACACATGTCCTCGGCATCATGAGATGACCTCAGGTAGCAAGTTACATAACTCTAGCTTACATTTTTGCCAAATTAGCCCCTCCTTCAACTTAGAAAATTTTGCTGAAGCTGTTGTATATAAGCTAGTACTAAGGTGGAAAGGCTTCAAATAGTCGAGCATGCTGTCATTAGACAGGTCTTGTTTTAACAAAAAAAGGTATTAAGCTAGGTGTATGAGGGCCATTCTAAAAATAATGACAATCCTGTTGAAATATGGTATACAGTGTGTCTTCAAATTTAGTTTATGCAGTTCACCGAATATCTGCCTTGCAGTTATTTCTAAAGAACAACGTATTTTAATGTACGCTCTAATTACAGATTTTTGTTCACTTTTTATAGCTACATGTATTTTACTTAGAGTATATGCCTACACCTGATACAAAACTAAATATCTGCGAAACAGTACAATAATTTTGAATAAAACTTTCCAGGATTATAAAGGAGTCATTCATATATCATCTGGGTAAAACATGAGTTTCTAGCAAGTCAAACTACTATGGAAGCAGGCGATTGTCACTATTTTTAGATTGGCCCTCGTATGGCATGGTTTGGTAGTTGAACTCAAAGGTTGTCAATGATAGAAGTTAAGTGCATACTGTGACGTTATACAAAAATATTTTCTGAATTGAAATGTTTTAATGAAGAAAAATCATAATTATCAAACATGTTATCGTTTGAGTTATTGTGCGGGATTTATACTGATGATATTTTGGACAGTGAGGCTGAGTTAAGATTATTGTGCCCTTATATTTGCTAGTGATGAGATTGACTTGTTTTGTTTTGAGGCTAGAAGACATAAACTGATCCATTTATAGAATCATATAATCCCAACATTTAAAAAGCATGTTCAGTGACATAGATGTATATCTAACTGAATAAAATCAGGATTAACATGATAGTGAGTTAGACTAACACTTAAAGAATGCACATATTTCTTACTAACTTAGTTATATCTGTTTCCCTGGGAAGCTTAGTTTTGTTACTGCAATCTCCTGCCTAACTCAGATTTTTTTTCAGACATATTGCCAGTTTTATTTTGTTATACATTTTCTAGCTATTGTCTCCATAGAAACATCTTCAGCAGCCAAATATCATTTAGACATCATTGAAAAGTGTAACAGGAAGAATAAATTTCTCAGGTTTTTGGCTGTAAGTTTCACATTAAGAGATGGAAATGTCAAGTTATGTCTGCTGCTGAAATCTGCAGAAACTTGAAAACATTTACAGGTATCTGAGCAACATGAAAGGCTGTAATTAATTACCATCTTTATTCCAGACTTCTTTGTCACAGTGGCAGATGTAAAAAATTGATGTGACAGGCCAGCTGACTACATTTCAGCCACTAACAAAACAGCACTCATTTAAAAATGCTAAAGTTGTCTTACCTTTACAGGTTAACCTTTGGTGTCTGAAGGTCAAGATGCATGTTGTATTATCTTGTTATTAGCTCACCTGTCACATAGTGACAAGGTGAGCTTTTGTGATCACCCTTCATCCGTCGTCAGTCCGTCCGTGCGTCAACAATTTCTTGTCTGCACGATAGTGGTTTCATTTATGATTTTATTGTAACCAAACTTGCACACAACTTGTATCACCATAAGATCTCAGTTTCTTTCTTGAACTGGCCAGATCCCATTATGGGTTCCAGAGTTATGGCCCCTGAAAGGGCCAAAATTAGCTATTTTGACCTTGTCTGCACAATAGCAGCTTTATTTATGATTTGATGTTTACCAAACTGGCACACAACTTGTATCACCATAAGATCTTGGTTCCTTTCTTGAACTGGCCAGATTCCTTTATGGGTTCCAGAGTTATGGCCCCTGAAAGGGCCAAAATTAGCTATTTTGACCTTGTCTGCACAATAGCAGCTTCATTTATGATTTTATTTTAACCAAACTTGCACACAACTTGTATCACCATAAGATCTTGGTTCCTTTCTTGAACTGGCGAGATTCCATTATGGGTTCCAGAGTGATGGCCCCTGAAAGGGCCAGAATTAGCTATTTTGACCTTGTCTGCACAATAGCAGCTTCATTTATGATTTTAATTTAATCAAACTTGCACAAAACGTGTCACCATAAGATCTTGGTTCTTTTGTCGAACCAGCCAGATCCCATAATGGGTTCCAGAGTTATGGCCCATGAAAGGGCCAGAATTAGCTATTTTTACCTTGTCTGCACAATAGCAGCTTCATTTATGATTTGATTTTAACCAAACTTGCACTCAACTTGTATCACCACAGGATCTTGGTTCGTTTCTTGAACTGGCCAGATTCCGTCATGGGTTCCAGAGTTATGGCCCCTTAAAGGTTCAAAATTGGCTATTTTGGTTTTTGCAGCCATATAGAGACATTTATGGTTTTATTTGATACAAACTTCCAAAATATCTTCAACAACAATAAATCTTGGATTCCATGACAAATCAGATCCAATCATAGGTTCCAGAGTTATTTTATATCTGATTACTTCCCCTGATTGTAATCAAAATGGATTTATATCAGTTAGTACTTATAGGACTTATTTGAAATTTCATTATTGTCATTAGTTGGACTGAGGCAATCAGGGTAGATAACTATGGACTGATTTTATGTCAAATTACCTCCCTTTATTTCAAATTAAAATGGGTATATCTCCATACCTAATGAAGATACTGATCTGAAATTTCATTTATTTCAACAGATTTATTTGGCAGATCCTTCTTTTGTTCACTTACAATAATTTTTTTTTAATTACTTCCCTTTTACGTTACTATAAATAGCTTATTTTTAGTAACTTTTTTATTATTGGCCGTAGGGAAAAACCAAGACCCTTTTTCTGTGGTACAATATGGATGGTACCTCCAATTTTTAGGTGTATTTTGACATATCTGTACCTTGTAAGATTTTTTTTTTTTTTCGGTTAAATTTCTTCCCTTTGTTGTTACTGTCCCTTGGACTTAGATATTTTTTCTGAGGACCTTCTTGTCCTCAAGTGCAATGATAACAGGTGAGCGATATAGGGCCATCATGGCCCTCTTGTTTTTTGACTATTTTGATTATTCTTCTGTTTCAGAAGCCATCTTGACCAAGTATTGTAATGCTTATTAATATTTGACATATTTTATCCCTTAAAGCTTGGCCCCAGGTGCTGGTAGGGGAGCAAATATTACCAGGAGCCCTAGTGCCATAAAGACTATGTTACTGGAATGGTGTAAAGCAATGACTCGTGAATATACTGATGTAAGATAGGTCATATGACCTTGCATGGCAAACCCTGTGATTGGCTGCTAATGATAGCATGGTGCTTTGAAATTAAGTTGGCAAACCCAAGTGATATGTGTTTTAAGATCCCTGATAATTGTTGTGTGATATAATGGAGATACTCCAGAAATTTGCTGATTTCTGGGTTTTCTAGCATGACCAAGGAAAGTCTTACTTGGTGGTCTCAGTGATAAATACTGTCTAGAAAGATCATGTAAAACCCAACAGCTAAAGTTCTGGAATATCATCTATTGTGATAGATTGGTGTGTAGTAATTGTTAAAACCATTTGGTGATACCCGGTACCTTTATACCCAGTACCTTGATATTATGGTGTTTTGTTTTATGTTTGATACAGTGAGAATACACACAGCTGTTCAGTTTCATACTTTTTTTGAAGTTCCATTATTACATCAGCCATCATTTTAAACTGAAGTATAGTTTGGAATTGATTAGTAACAAACTAACTTTGGAATTGATTAGTAATGAACTAACTGTCTGTAAAAAACAAAAATCATGTTTTATAAGAACATAATCAATGTAATATTGAAATGTCTTTCACCTAGTGAACATCTGACGGAACATTTTCACGAGTGAAAATTTAAGATCTGGGCCTGGTGTTCACAATAGAAAGATATTTCAATCTTGCTTGTTAAACAAACACATTTTCTATTTATTTCACATTTTTAAATGGCTTTTGCTAAATGATACTAACTTTACTCATGCAGTGTCATGCATATTGGACAACACATACATAACTATGATGTTACAGTGTTGATATGGAAAAAAAAATGTTGAGTATTTTTTTCAGATTTCTTTTATATTTCAATGTAGTGGACATTTTATAACAGTGAAAATTATAAAATGAAAACCTCTTTGTTTGAAACAGTGGCAGTTGGAAATATAGTCACCATTCTATTTCATAAACCAATGAAAAACATGGCGTTTCAGTTCTTAAAGCCTTACTGCTGAGTGTACTTTGACTGTATTTTGTGATAATTGTGTAACCCAGATGACCAGGGATGGTCAGTGCTTATAGCAGGATGCAGTGATATTACTTATGCCTTTACCATACAGTAATCATATAATCCTTGTGATTCTCTTAATAATGTCTTTTCTTTGCTTTAACCTGTATAACACTGAGAGCTGCATATGACTTTGTGACAATACAGTACAATACTTTAACTTCAGGTTCTTACATTTTTAACAAGGCAAACTTCTTTTTGACCAGTTACTAAACAACCCTGTGTACAGCATCATTCTGAGAACAACACTTCAGGGTGTCTGGCTATACAGAGGTGACTGTACATAATCATTCTGAGAACAATACCCCTGAGTGTCTGGTTGTACAGAGGTGACTGTACAGCATCATTCTGAGAACAACACCCCAGGGTGTCTGGCTCTACAGAGGTGAATGTACAGCATCATTCTAAGAACAACACCCCAGAGTGTCTGGTTGTACAGAGGTGACTGTACAGCATCATTCTGAGAACAACACCCCAGGGTGTCTGGCTGTACAGAAGTGACTGTACAGCATCATTCTGAGAACAGCACCCCAGGGTGTCTGGCTGTACAGAGGTGACTGTACAGCATCATTCTGAGAACAACACCCCAGGGTGTCCGGCTATACAGAGGTGACTGTACAGCATACTTCTGAGAACAACACCCCAGGGTGTCTGGCTGTGCAGAGGTGACTGTACAGCATCATTCTGAGAACAACACCCCAGGGTGTCTGTCTGGCTATACAGAGGTGACTGTACATCATCCCCAGGGTGTCCGGCTATACAGAGGTGACTGTACAGCATCATTCTGAGAACAACACCCTGGGGTGTCTGGCTGTACAGAGGTGACTGTACAGCATCATTCTGAGAACAACACCCCAGGGTGTCTGGCTGTACAGAGGTGACTGTACAGCATCATTCTGAGAACAACACTTCAGGGTGTCTGGCTATACAGAGGTGACTGTACAGCATCATTCTGAGAACAACACCCCAGGGTGTCTGGCTGTACAGAGGTGACTGTACAGCATCATTCTGAGAACAACACCCCAGGGTGTCTGGCTGTACAGAGGTGACTTTACAGCATCCATAGGGTGTCTGGCTATACAGAGGTAACTGTAGTGTCCGGCTATACAGAGGTGACTGTATAGCATCATTCTGAGAACAACACCCCAGGGAGTGTGGCTATACAGAGGTGAATGTACAGCATCATTCTGAGAACAACACCCCAGGGTGTCTGGCTGTACAGAGGTGACTTTACAGCATCCATAGGCTGTCCGGCTATACAGAGGTAACTGTACAGCATCCCTAAGGTGTACGGCTGTACAGAGGTGACTGTATAACATCATTCTGAGAACAACACCCCAGGGTGTGTGGCTATACAAAGGTGACTGTACAGCATCGTTCTGATAACAACACCCCAGGGTGTGTGGCTATACAGAGGGGACTGTACAGCATCATTCTGAGAACAACACCCCAGGGTGTCTGGCTGTACAGAGGTGACTGTACAGCATCATTCTGAGAACAACACCCCAGGGTGTCTGGCTATACAGAGGTGACTGTACAGCATCATTCTGAGAACAACACCCCAGGGTGTCCGGCTATACAGAGGTGACTGTACAGCATCATTCTGAGAACAACACCCTAGGGTGTCCGGCTGTACAGAGGTGACTGTACAGCATCATTCTGAGAACAACACCCCAGGGTGTCCGGCTGTACAGAGGTGACTGTACAGCATCATTCTGAGAACAACACCCCAGGGTGTCTGTCTGGCTATACAGAGGTGACTGTACATCATCCCCAGGGTGTCCGGCTATACAGAGGTGACTGTACAGCATCATTCTGAGAACAACACCCCAGGGTGTCCGGCTGTACAGAGGTGACTGTACAGCATCATTCTGAGAACAACACCCCAGGGTGTCCGGCTGTACAGAGGTGACTGTACAGCATCATTCTGAGAACAACTCCCCAGGGTGTATGGCTGTACAGAGGTGACTGTACAGCATCATTCTGAGACCAACACCCCAGGGTGTCTGGCTGTACACAGGTGACTGTACAGCATCATTCTGAGAGCAACACCCCAGGGTGTCCGGCTGTACAGAGGTGACTGTACAGCATCATTCTGAGAACAACACCCCAGGGTGTCTGGCTGTACAGAGGTGACTATACAGCATCATAGGGTAATGGTGGTTATGTCTTTGCTTTTTCAATAAATGACAGTTTCGATATTCCATAGAAGAGTAATTGCAAATATGCATATGCATCTCTCACAGATAGAAGTCTATTGTTTGCCTTTATTACTATGTGTGAACTTTGTTTTAAGGTAGTTGACCCAGTTATGACAATCAACAATGTGAATTCTGTATAATCAGTTATTATGTAGGCATCATTTGCCTATATGAGCTCCTGCTTTTCTGTTACAACCAGAGAAGGACAGTTAGCTCCCTTACTTGGTGCGGACACTATTCTTTTCTCTAATATCCTCATGGCAATGAATATCGTCAGGATTGAGGAGTTGAGTTTACAATCAACTTAAAATAATTTCAATTAATATTATAACAAGCAGAGAAGGTAGAAATTGTATAAGAAAAGTATGTGTTCAGAACAGTAATTGCTGATTAATGGGTCTGCTTTCTTCAGAGATAAAGTGAAACCAGCCGGTTTGTGGGTGGTTCAGTGAGGATTGTTATGTTTTACCCAGGAATAAGGCAAACAATAACAACTTCAATTTACTAACATTGGATATGGGTGTTCATTTACTCATCTTTTGTCTGTTAATTAATGTGCACATGTTCCCTGTTTACTTGTTGTAGTCTCCCTCTCATTCTGTACATGAATTCCTTTTCGTCATCATCATCACTTTAGTATTATAGAATTTCTGCTAGTTAATATTGATGTACGTAAGTAAACACTTGCATTAATTTCTAAGATATTTTTGAGACTATTGTGTTAAAAGTATTATACATGTACAGTAAAACATCTTTTGAAAATAGTAAAAAAAATTGAGCATGTGACATTTCTTGGCCAGTGGATATGCTGGAAAATCTGACTACCGTAATTAGTTCTTACTTAAATGACTGAAATATACCAGGCTTACTTCGTTCTATAGCTGCGTATTACAGAAAGGCAATATTGATATGTGTTTGCCTTCCTAGGCTTCTTCAGTGCTGACTTGGAAATTTGACAGTATTTTATGAATTTTTATTTTCCTATGTACATTTATTTATGATTGCAGATTATTGAAATTACAAATTTCTCCACTTCCTGGAATAACGGTCTCGCTTTCTGTGCATTGATCCACCATTTCTACCCAGAAGCCTTTGATATCCGATCTCTCGATGCAAAACAAAGACGAAAGAATTTTGAACTTGCTTTTGACACAGCAGAGTAAGTGTTTTCTACAGAATATTCTCTGTACTTATTCTCATGAAGACATTCTCTGTACTCATTCTCTTGAAGACATTCTCTGTACTCATTCTCATGTAGACATTCTCTGTACTTATTCTCGTGTAGACATCCTCTGTACTCATTCTCTTGTAGACATTCTCTGTACTTATTCTCATGTAGACATTCTCTGTACTCATTCTCATGTAGACATTCTCTGTACTTATTCTCATGTAGACATTCTCTGTACTTATTCTCATGTAGACATTCTCTGTACTTATTCTCATGTAGATATTCTTGCATTTGAAATTTGGATAATGATCAAAGTGTAAGAAATTATTGGAAAGAAATTTTAGATAGATTGATAGAATATGATATTAAAAGCTTGCGTTATTTTTGTATGATACATCTTGAAATGTGGGCTACAGTAGGAAAGGGAAGCAATTGTGTTTCACTGAACTATAATTGGCTAGTGTACTTATCTGTGCAGGTATATTTTATCTGATTCCAAATATGAGAAAATCGTGTTCATTTTTAGCTCGACTATTCGAAGAATAAGTAGAGCTATCCTACTCACCATGGCGTCGGCGTCGGCGTCACACCCTGGTTAAGTTTTTCGTACCAGTCCACATTTTGACAAAGTCTTTTGAGATAAAGCTTTGAAACTTTCAACACTTGTTTACCATCACCATGTCCAGTTATAGGCAAGAGTACATAACTCTGTCAAGCATTTTGACTGAATTATGGCCCCTTTTGACTTAGAAATCTTGGTTAAGTTTTTCGTACCAGTTCATATTTTGACAAAGTCTTTTGAGATAAAGCTTTGAAACTTTCAACACTTGTTTACCATCACCATGTCCAGTTGTTGGCAAGAGTACATAACTCCATCAAGCATTTTGGTTGAATTATGGCCCCTTTTTGACTTAGAAATCTTGGTTAAGTTTTTCGTACCAGTCCACATTTTGACAAGTCTTTTGAGATAAGCATTGAAACTTTCAACACTTGTTTACCATCACAATGTCAGTTGTAGGCAAGAGTACATAACTCCATCAAGCATTTTGACTGAATTATGGCCCCTTTTGACTTAGAAATCTTGGTTAAGTTTTTCGTACCAGTTTATATTTTGTGTAAAGTGTTTGACATATGGCTTTGAAACTTTTATATCTTGTTCAGTATAATAGTCTCTATCAATAGCAAGAGTACGTAACTCTCTCGTCTTTTTTGGCTGAATTATGGCCCTTTTTGAACTTGGAAATTGGTTTTGTTTTATATATGTCCATGTTTTGTCAAGACTATTTGACATTTTGGCTTTTAAACTTTAAACACTTGTTTATCATTATGATTTCCATCTGTAGGCAAGAGTACATAACTCTGACAACTATTTTGACTGAATTATGGCCCTTTTTGGACTTTGAAATTTGTTCAGTTTTTTTTAACAAGTCAGCGTTTTGTCAAAACTATTTGAACTGTGGCTTTGAAACTTTTAACACTAGTTTATCAACATGATTTCCATCTGTAGGCAAGAGTATATAACTCTGTCAACTATTTTGACTGAATTATGGCCCTTTTTGGACTTGGAAATTAGTTAAATTTTTCATATAAGTCCATGTTTTGCCAGACATATAACTTAACATATTTGCCATCATGGTCACACATTGCCAGTTAGTGCAAGACTAATCGAAATCCACAAATACAGGAACATTTTTTGTTTATCCATTTTTTTGTTTAGTCTGAAAAACTATGGAAATATTTTGACCCATTCTTCAATCAATTCTTCGAATAGTCGAGCGCGCTGTCATCCGACAGCTCTTGTTATTAAAACATGGCATTATGATGTCACATCACAAATTATGAAGTGCCATACAGGTGCTGAAAAAGAGTGTATTATATTTGATCTTATTTTGTGTAAAGGACACTTAGAAAAAAATTACATAACGGAATGGTGTTACAGTTAATTGTCACTCTCTGAATTGATTATTATGTACACACTTAAAGGGAAAGACAATGTTGTCTTATGTTAATTCCATCTGCTAGGACTTCTTAAATCTTTTAAAATGAAAGAATTTTCAAAATCGGCTTAAAAATGAGAAAGTTATGAGTATTTAAATATTTTATCAAAATGGTGGCCATTTTGTTTCCATGATGACACAAACAAAATGTCTGATTAATTTCTTGATACATATCTGAACTGTATTTACTTATTTCTGTAAAATAATTCCTCTACAGCTCTAATGAAAGATAATTATCATGTTTTACATCTTACACTCAAGAAACATATGAAATTAAACTATTTAAAAGGTTATTTCCAAAATATTTCCATGACCAGCCATTTCTTAAATTTCAAACTGCAATATCTTTTCCAATAGTTGCCTGATTTTAAAAATTATTTCAGCGTTCTGAAAGGCTTGAGGATGGCTTTCATATAAAATTAACTTACTGTCAGGCATTCCTTGCCCTTTAATTGGCACACTCTCTCTGAATTGATTATTATGTACACACTTAATTGGCATGCTCACTCTGAATTGATTAATATGTACACATTTAATTGGCACACTCACTCTGAATTGATTATTTTGTACACACTTAATTGGCAGGCTCACTCTGAATTGAGTATTATGTACACACTTGATTGGCACACTCACTCGAATTGATTATTTTCAAACACACTTGATTGGCACACTCACTCTGAATTGATTATTATGTACACACTTGATTGGCACACTCACTCTGAATTGATTATTATGTACACACTTAATTGGCACACTCACTCTGAATTGATTATTATGTACACACTTAATTGGCACACTCACTCTGAATTGATTATTATGTACACACTTAATTGGCACACTCACTCGAATTGATTATTATGTACACACTTGATTGGCACACTCACTCTGAATTGATTATTAGGAACACAAAATTATTCCCAAGAGGTCTACATACTCCTAAATTATTCCATGGGATGTGTAATCACTCATCATGATTTGATATCATTAAAACACATTGATGACAATGCACTATATGGTGGTTCCAGCAGTATATAGTGCTTCCCTATTTTATCCACTTTCTTACATAAAAAAGACATGATAGAATCAAAATGATATATAGCAGAACTATGTTTTAATATATTTAAATTATTCCGCAGGTGTGTAACCTCCTTGTTGTATTTAAATGTATTAAAAAATGGTTTTAATATGCTCCCCAGAGGGGAAGCATATAGTCGCCGCTTCATCAGTCCGTCCATCTGTCCGTCCCGCAATTCTTGTTGGGAATATTTCTCAGCAACCACTGAAGGAATCAGAAGTTTCACTATCAAGAGGAGATGCATATATCTTTGTGTTCCAGTCAGATGATTTTTCACCAAGTTATTGCCCTTTGATTATTCAACAGTAATATATTATAGTACAATTCTTGTCCAGAGTATTTCTCAGCAACGTACCATTTGTTGGAATTTAGCCATGCTTCATAGGAAGCTTCATTATCAAGAGGACATGCACAGGTTGTCTTCGTGGTCTGGTCGGATGATTTTTATGCCCCCAAAGGGAGGCATATAGTTTTTGAACCGTCTGTCAGTCTGTCCGCAATTTTCGTGTCCGGTCCATATCTTTGTCATCCATGGATGGATTTTCAAATAACTTGGCATGAATGTGTACCACAGTGTCGTGCGCAAGACCCAGGTCCATAGCTCAAAGGTCAAGGTCACACTTAGACGTTAAAGGTCATTTTTCATGATAGTGCATTGATGGGCGTGTCCAGTCCATATCTTTGTCATCCATGGATGGATTTTCAAGTAACTATGCATAAATGTGTGGCACAGTAAGACAACGTGTCGCGCACAAGACCCAGGTCTGTAGCTCAAAGGTCAAGGTCACACTTAGACGTTAAAGGTCATATTTCATGATAGTGCAATGATGGGCATGTCCGGTCCATATCTTTGTCATTCATGCATGGATTTTAAAATAACTACGTATGAATGTGTGGCACAGTAAGACGACGTGTCGCGCGCAAGGCCCAGGTCCGTAGGTCAAAGGTCCTAAACTCTAACATCGGCCATAGCTATTCATTCAAAGTGCCATCGGGGGCATGTGTCATCCTATGGAGACAGCTCTTGTTCATTGAGTTATTGCCCTTTGATTATTCAACAGTAGTATATAATAGTACAATTCTTGTCTGGAGTATTTCTCGGCAACCCCTTGTTGGAATTTAGCCATACTTCATAGGAAGTTTCACTATCAAGAGGACATGGGCATATTGTCTTTCTGTTCCTGTCAGCTGATTTTTCACTGAGTTATTGACCTTTGATTATTCAACATTAGTATACTATAGTACAATTCTTGTCCGGAGAATTTCTCAGAATTTAGCCAAACTTCATAGGCAGCTTAACTATCAAAAGGAGATGGGCAAATTATCTTTGTGTTCCGCTCGGATGATTTTTCTGTGAGTAATTGCCCTTTTGGTATTCAACATAGTATACTATAGAAACATTTGCAAACACTGGCTGGAATTCATTGAAACTTTATTGGAAGCCTCACTCCCAGAGGAAATGTAGCATATTATCTGTGTTTTGGTCGGATGATTTTTCACTGAGTTGCCCTTTTGGTATTCAGCATTCTTGTCTGGAGCAGTCCTCAGAAACCACTTGCTGGAATTCATCAAAACTTCATATGAAACTTTACTCAGGGCATATTATTTTCATGTTCTGGTCAGGTGATTTTTACTGAGTTATTGCCTTTTAATTATTCAACATAAGTAAACTATAGTGCCATCCTAGTCATGAGTATTTCTCAGCAGGATGCTTCACTCTCAAGAGGTAGTGCGTATATTTTCTTTGTGTTCCAGTGGAATGATTTTTCAATGAGATATTGTCCTTTGATTATTCAACATTAGTAAACTATATGTGCCCAGTCAGTGAATTCCACTTTTGTTCTTTTAATATGCAATAATCATATTTCAAGGAGCATCCATTTGTTTTACCGATATTTTCTAGTTATTTCTTAAATATATGTTGTCGATCGGTTTCACCATTCAGAATAGAAAAAAAGAACCTTTTTAATTAAATGAAATTAAATGTTATATTTGCAGGAAGCTAGCAGATATTGCACCATTATTGGATGTTGAAGACATGGTGCGGATGCAGAAACCAGACTGGAAATGTGTGTTTACCTATGTTCAGAGTTTCTACAGAAAATTAAATGCACATGAAAGAAATAAAGCTGCAGCGTAAAACAGAGAAAGGTCAAGGACATTCTAAAAGTTTCGTTAAGTTTTTGGGAAGTCTTTCTGAAAAACCTACAAAATTCAGTGTTTGTCGCTAAAATTCTTCTTAACCTATTTTATTTGTATCCTGTGAAGGTCAGTATTATTCTCACTGCATCAGTAAAATGACAATATAATATTTTGATAGTAGATTCGGGTATACTTCCGTTGTCTTATTTCCATAGAAAACAGAAAATCTTTCTACTGAAATAAAGACTGATTTCTTAGAAAAATGGATTTGCATTTAGCAGAAATTGTTCATGAGTATGGTGCTCTCTATACATTCAGGGGAAATTACTATGAAGTTCAGCTATGCAGACATTGTTTAGTTATATCTGTGTTAAAATATTTTTCAAAAGATTCTTTGCGATATTTCTGCGATCGGTGTAAAGTTTGTTTTACATATGTACAACTATTTTGTTGCTTATCTGTCCTCAGTCTTGCAGTGTGGAATATTCCATTCTGAAATATATGGGTGGACTGGCTTATTCCAAAAAATCTTGTTAATTGTGAGATATGTAACTTACACTTCGGGAGCTACTCTTTGTATCTAAAAATATGCCAATGTACAGATTTTGTTTACTCAATATACCTGACAGTACTGTTACAGAATACTGTATTAAACTGTTATGTGTAACCTACTCAAAGAAAATGAAATTTATTGATAATAAAGTTGTCAACCAGTGTTTTTGCTTAGAAAAAAACAATGACACTTGTCAAAAGATGAAAATCAACTGTAACTATTTGATATATGCAATAGTTGCAAATGGTCATATAAATGCCAAATGTTGTCATTGATGAAGCGTTAGCATTTTTTGCATTATCAGCAGATGCACAGAGTTTACAGACGGCAAACAGTTTTCTTCATGTCCTCTGCATTTTAGACACTGAAGTAGCTCCCTTGTATAGTTTTGGCAAGGAAAGTTTTTAATGCTATTATATGTGTATGTGCTATATTTAGTAACATTCAGGTAACATTATAAATAGAAAATCAACTATGCAATATATTTTATGCATTTTTAGTTAACTCTTACACATTTATCGCATAATGCAGTGTCTTCTCATTGCATTGCATTTCTTTCTCATCATTGTTCAAATTATTAAATGCTTTAAAATATCTATAAAAACTGCGTGTTTGGTTTTTATCCACTACATTATCTACGAAATTTTTTCTCAGTATTTCGTTAATATTTCATTATTTTTTGGTCTCACAATATTACATTTATATATCTGTACCAGCTTTTTGCCCATTACCAGTTTGGATTGTATAATCTTTTATTGATATGTCAAAACATCTTGAACTTTTTTGTACCTAGGTAAAATTTTATGGTGTTCAGAATTTGTAAATAGCAACTGACATGCAGGAAATATATAGAATGTTGATATATATTAGTGATTTATTTATCTAACTGCCATCTAAAGTCTGTTTCTCCTAATTCACATTACTACAATGTCACTATGTGTTAGCATCTAACCTTTTTGTAACATAAAAAGACACCGAGGTGTAATGTAGCCACACAATCAAAGCAGGTTAAGTAATTGTAACATATAAAATGTGCTTAGAAGATGGTGTTGAAACACTGAAATGTGTGTATAATGGACAGTTTTAGGGAACCGAATCATGTATTAGCTTTGTTGAGAAAAATATTGATTACGTGTAAAAATTTTGAGCTTTTCCTTGAATTTTTCTAAGGAGACATTTTCGCCTTTTTATCTAGTCTCCTATCATAGGATACTCGGCAAAAGCTGGTGTAAAACACATGTTAAGTCAATTTGATAAACTGTCTTTACTAGAATATGACATAATTATATACTGTTTACAGTTTGTACAATATTTATTGCAATAATTGTAAGGCATTATCTGTCATCCGTGATCTTTTTAGTGTTTAACTCTGTCTTCCCTTCATTTCCGTCATTAAGCAGAAAGTCTATAAGCATGTGATGTTTAGCGGATGTTCACCCTCTACCATCTTTGAAAATGCTTCTGTGCCAATACAGATCTAACTGAAAAACTCCCTATATGACTTAATTGTTTGGGCTAAAGTGTTTTATATAATATTCTCATGATGCCAAATAGAAGTCTAAATGCAAAACTACTGTATTTTACTTTGGTCAGTACTACCATTTATAAAGGGATTCACGGTCGACTGGTTTTCAGCTGTTTTGCTTTAAATAATTTTATACATTTAAATTTTGTTTTTAAAAATGAAATGTTAATTTGTCAGACACATTTTTAACTTTTTGCTTTCATTCTGATTTTATATTTCTTTTACTCCTTTTCTCTGTTCACGTAGAAAGTAAAGCAGAAGAAAAGAGGCTGAATAAAAAAGTATTTTAGTATGTTTTTAACTAAAACCAGTTTTATAAGAAGAGACTCAGTAATTTTGCATTGATTCTTCCAGAACTATTGTGTGATGCAATGTATGTATTTGTTAAGCTGTATAGATAAAAGAGATTATTTTAGAGTTATTTTTTTCTGCCATTGCATGTTGATCTGTTACTGTAGTATATTGTTATGTATATTTATTTGTAGATAGGTTTTTATATAAAAAATGTTAAAAATTATCTCATGACTTACATCTCTTACAATAACAAATCATGTGATAGTTTTAATTGCTATAGTGCACTTTACTCTAGACAGGATTTTTAAATAAATATAACCAAATTATTCAAATACTCCAAACCATGTACATGTATAACATATTTTATATGTTGTAGACTTCAATTATTCCTTTTGTTTTAGCATAATGAATGTATTATATAGAACTTAAACTATTAAATTTAAGTATAACCTTTTGTTAATTTTACCAGATGAAAGGCTGACGTATTGTGCATTACCAGGTTATACATATAAAGAAAACTTGGTTAAAATTTTCTTTCTTACTGTATTTTTATATACTTGATTTTAAAATGGATCATTTTTTTTTTGTCTCATTTTATAGGGGAGTATATACATTAAATAGTTCAAGGACGTTCATCTTAACTGTTAACTAAAGTATAATATACATGTAAATATGAAATATATTCTGTTCAGTTCTAAACACTGCTCTAACAATTTGTAATAAACTATACCTCATGATTTATATTTTTTGTCTCTTTATACCTTTTTATGTTAATATCTATGATATATAAGCTCATTTAATCACGCCTATGAAAGTTTACAAAAAATAACAATTCTCTTCCATTTATTTTAGTAACTTCAATTTTAAGTCATATGACATAACTGCACTGTGTTGTGTTAACTGTAAGAGTTCAGTTTTTAGAAGAGTTTTTATGTACACAATAAATAAATGAAGGTTTGAAAAAAATTTGTTTGTTGTTTGAGTCCTGTTAGAACTGTATTTTCAAGTCTAACAGTTGTGAGTTTGAAGCTGTCTGGACCTTCAGCAGTATACTTTGAGTTAGATTTGAACTACTGGAGTACCCGGTATGCTTCTTTGACATGCAGGGGCTAAGGTTATAAACCTTGCACAAAATTGCCCTTCAGTTAGCCTGGCATCTATGATACAAAATTCAACATAGCAAACACATGGTGGCCTATTGGATTTAACTGGGTGTGTAATTTTTCTCAGTGATGCTTTGACCTTGACTTTTGACCTACTGACCCTTAAAAAAAGGGCACTATATGCCATCTTTCTATGAAAACGGACCACTGTAGCCAAAGCCTTCGTTACTGACTAGAAATCAGATTGTCAATAGGACAAACCTGAGCAAAACAAAAAGGGCGGGGAGCAAAAGTAAAATACACAGTTGAGAATAATACCAGAAGCACTATACATTGTCAAGTCATTACAATCTTCTAATCAGTTTCAGGCTCTTGGTAGTTTTATGTTCTCAACAGTAAATATAGGGGACTTCTCATTGTATAGTTCTTCAAGTTGCTGTTTAAGGAAGTATGAGTATTCAGATAGGCACTGTTCAGATAGGCACTATTTGAATACCTGATAACAGAAGCCAAGCAAAACTGTACACACAAATTCACTGATGAGTTAATTTTCAACAGGTTCTTGATTAATGCCTTTACAAATAGTACAATACTCACTGTTCTATATTTTCTGAACTCCACTTTGAAAATTGCATACACTGGCAGAGAACATTGTGATTCTGTGACAGTTTTGCTCAAAGATGCATACTTAAAGCAATAGAAGCAGACTTTCACTACTGTGTATCATGCATAGAGTAGCAGATTTTTACTGTGAGGAACCATTGCACTTAAGAGCAGATTTATGTGCCCCCTTTTGAACATGAAGTATACTTGTGCTGGATATCTTGTATATAGGCATATAAATATATATTTTCTCCCTGTCATAACACAAATTTGCAATGAAAAAAGATGGCATTTAAAGCTTTTCAGTATGTTTATTTTTCATGAATAAAAACAGTGTGACAACATAAAAATGAAATACATGATCATCACTCGATGGAAAGTTTCTGTAATGGCAAACCACAATGCTATTTTATAATGCACATCTCTAAACATACACAATAAAAATCAAACACAAAATTATTGCTAACAAACTTGTTCATAAACAATATATAGATAACCCCAGTCTGACATACTTCCAAACTTGTCCATAAACAATATACTTCCATACTTGTCCATAAACCTATCTCACAATCTCAAAGTTCTGAAAAATTAATACAAACAAACTAAGCCTAACAAGTCATGTCTTGAAGGACTTGAATTATGCATGAAGAAGTCTAGCTAGGACCCATCAGTAATATTAAGGACAGTGTTCTTACCTATAAGAAACAAAAATAGGTTCTCTTTACCAGAATGGATTTTGCTTCCCTTTTATTCAGTAAAATATGCAAGCTTTAAAAATTCACATCAAAACATAGTCCAAAACCAACCATTTGTATAAAAATTTAAATCCAACCATAGAAAAAGATTTCCTAAAGACAACTGAAATATTATCCCTAATTCAAAACAAAAATACACGAAAAAAAGCTAAATAATTTATACCGTTTCATAACTTTCAGTACTGTTATTATTGAGTCATATAATCATGCAACTTTGTATTCTACTTGAAATCTCCAAGTCTACCAGTATACCTGATTTTAGGTACAGGAATTATAAAGGGTGGAGTCTATACCAGATTTAAGGTACAGGTATTATTTGGGATGGAGTCTATACCAGATTTAAGGTACAGGTATTATTTATGATGGAGTCTATACCAGTTCTTAGGTACATTTACTATCAAGGTTAGAGTCTATTCTGGATAAAAGGTACATGCGCCACATTTTAGATTTGCATATATGTCAATTGTCCATTAAAAATCAGTTGATGTAAAAGATATATGAATATTTTAAAGGAACAACAATTACATTCACTAAAATGCTATATTTACATGGGTAACAAACTAAAATCTAGACTACATACTTTTTTATCGCATAAAGCTTCAAATAAGAAATGGAGAGCCTAACATTAAAATATTTGAAAACGGAGGACCAACCTACAAATATGCATTAAAAGGATTAAATTAAATGCAAATATTCAAATAAGAAAATAATCATGATACAAATGCATTTAAAAAGCTTCATGTAAACAAAAATGTCTGGCAGTAAGCAATGTTTACCGGTAGTACCATTATAATAAAATATACTGTGTACAGAAATAACCATAAAACAGTGAACAATCTAACCCATACATACAGCTAGAGAATGCTAGATAATTCTCACTGTATTCTAAACACTGGCTCAATACCTTCATACAACATCTCAACAAATCTTGTAAAGATTCATCCATATCCAACCTAAACAGTTTGTTCAGGTACCATATTTCACTTGGAAAAATTTCTTCAATATACTTTTAACATGTATTTGCTAACACACCTATATTTCTAAAAATATGTTTCATTTACTGACTCGGCTGTAGGAAACTGAAATACTAGCCTAAGTGCATACCGCTGATCTCTTGTAATGATTTCCACAGTCTTACTAATAAATTACGTTATTTCATTTTCCTGTTTAACTTTATACAAATGCTGTTTTCATGCATGAAACAATGAATACAATGTTCAGCTTGTTTACTAGGGATTTTCATATATGAACTGTAAAAATTTTAAGCTACTGACGGAAAATTGTTCATTCATTAATTTTTCTCTGATTTTCAGACTAATTCTGAATAAGGAAATGCATGTAAGATTCCTAGATCCACATTTAGATTAGAAAGTGACTTTGGAAATGAAATTCAACAAATTTCCCAATCTAAAAGTCAAAGAAATATGATGGTAGTTTACAGTTGCAACTCAGCTGATTCTCCCCATGTTGATCCATATTTCATCAATTTGGATAAAAAAAAGTATGTCTAGAATACTGAGGTACATTTAACATTAAAGTTAACATGAATCTATCATATAATTTTTCTACAATAAGTTATACATAAATTATTTCATATATTATCAACATTTGCAATCACATTCAAACGACTAATTAAGTCTATGAAAGCACTTCTTATATTGCACTTTACAAATTACCATTTGTCAAAGGACCATTAGTGATAAGGAAGTTCCTGACATTTCCAGTGGTAAAAACCAGTAATCCATTACTGAAGCTCAAGGCCAGAGTTGGATCTGGTGAAGGAACACCTTTTCTCTCATTGTCATAAACATGAATTAAAAGTCTGTCTGGCCCCAAGCTTATAACACAAAGTCTGGATACTAGTTCCAGGACGCAGCTTGACCACTGGTCAATTTCACAACTGCTCGGTTACAATGAGATGCTACAGACCTGGATTCTGTTCTGTTACCTGCACTTTCTCCACAATCTGGTGCAGTTACAAATGCAGGTGAAATCACTGATGGCCCTTTTTCTGTTTCAGTATTACATACATATATAAACAGTGATTACCACTGTATGTAAAATTTAAATAAATAAAGGTGCAAGATATGGTAATGAATTTTCATATGACTTTATCATCCATATGCATTTTATAATTATTCCCTTGAAAATAAATGACTATAATATCGTGCTAAAGTCTCCATCATATATTATGTAACTGATCCTTTTACATACAGTTTTTCTACAGTCTTATCTAACGTGTTGATAATATGTTATTTTCTTTAAAAAATCGGATAACTTGTCAGAATGAGGTAATCAAAATGTCATCCATGAACTTATAAACCTGTATTAAAGCTTATGTTTGTATGTCACACAACACTGTAAGAGAAACTATATGTGTTGCGATACCAGCAACATAAATTTTGAATCTTTAATTAAGCATCTTCTTGCACATGATCTGTTGATCAAACTGAATTTCTCAAGGCAAGGCAAACTTGCCCAAAACTGTATTACTCAAGGCAAGGTGGACTTGCCCATGATCTGTTAACTAAACTATATTACTCAAGGAAAAGGCAGACTTGCCCATGATCTGTTGACCAGACTGTAATGCCAATGATCTATATACTAAACTGTATTACTCAAGGCAAAGTAGACTTGCCTATGATCTGACAACTAAACTGCATTACTCAAGGCAAGGTAGACTTGCCTATGATCTGACAACTAAACTGCATTACTCAAGGCAAGGTAGACTTGCCCATGATCTGTTAACTAAACTGCATTACTCAAGGCAAGGTAGACTTGCCCTTGATCTTTTAACTAAACTGTATTACTCAAGGCAAAGTAGACTTGCCAATGATCTATATACTAAACTGTATTACTCAAGGCAAAGTAGACTTGCCTATGATCTGACAACTAAACTGCATTACTCAAGGCAAGGTAGACTTGCCCATGATGACAACTAAACTGCATTACTCAAGGCAAGGTAGACTAAACTGCATTACTCAAGGCAAGGTAGACTTGCCCTTGATCTTTTAACTAAACTGTATTACTCAAGGCAAGGTAGACTTGCCCAAGACCTGTTGACCAAAATGTATTACTCAAGGCAAGGTAGACTTGCCCATGACCTGTTGACCAAAATGTATCACTCAAGGCAAGGTGGACTTGCCCATGACCTGTTGACCAAAATGTATCACTCAAGGCAAGGTTGACTTGCCCATGATCTTTTAAAACTGTATTACTCAAGACAAGCTGGATATACCAATGATCTATATACTAAACTGTATTACTCAAGGCAAAGTAGACTTGCCGATGATCTGTTAACTAAACTGCATTACTCAAGGAAAGTTAGACTTGTCCTTGATCTTTTAACTAAACTGTATTACTCAAGGCAAGGTAGACTTGCCCTTGATCTTTTTACTAAACTGTATTACTCAAGGCAAAGTAGACTTGCCCATGATCTGTTAACTAAACTGCATTACTCAAGGCAAGGTAGACTTGCCCTTGATCATTTTACTAAACTGTATTACTCGAGGCATGGTAGACTAGCCCATGAGCTGTTGACCAAAATGTTTCTCGAGGTAAGGTAGACTTGCCCATGAGCTGATGATCTAATTGTATCATACTCATTTAAGTCATATTTTTGGAGACAAGGCAATGATCTGTTGATCAAATGGTATAACTCAAGGCATGTAAGTAAAAGCATCGCACAAAATAAATCCAAAGCAAACAAATATAAAAGATGCAACAAATGAGATCTCATCATACAGTGGTTACATCTAACTGCTTTCAATGATCAGAAACATTGTTGTACAAAAGGCAAGGCTAAATCAAAATGCAACAAACATGGCAAAATATACAAAACATACATATCTATACACATACCCCAATCCCTTGACAAAGAAATCACAAATACATCTCACAAAACAAATAAGTAACTGAGGTAATCCATAAATCTTCAATTTCACTCCCTTCAAACAAGTTCATAAATAACCCTTAAATACATAAATACTAACATAACAAATAGTGAAGTTTGAGACAAGATCTGTCAATGAAACAGTATAATATCAACAAAAGTTACCATGTCTTTGCACATTTCTTTGCAGTGGAATTTCTGACTATAACAAGTTTATTAATACTTGCAAAAATAATCACAGCCTATCAGACTATCCAATGAAAGATACCCATCTTCATATCCAAGCAATGTTAAAAGACCACTTACATGTAAAATTGAAAAACTCAAGTTGTGTAATGTCAAACTTTTGGTTAACATAATCTAGGAGATGAGGTCAGCTGATTTCTGTCCTTGACAACATCCTTCAATTAGTATGACATTACCTTAGTGTAAGCCATAGCTCATTTCTAAAGTTTGTCCATTAACACTCTCAATTCTAACAATCAGCCGTGTCATATCAGCTTGGAACAATCTGCTGTAAAATGTCAGCACATGTTTGTAGAAATCAGCACAACTACAGGTGTTTGTTTATATTACAAAAAACGTTTTAATCACACTTAGCATTTCAGCACTTCCATCAGCCCCCACCACCCCTCAGCACTCCCCATCACTTAGAATATTCTAAATAGTATCATCTATACTTAAATCACCCTGATCTGTTACAGTAATATTCTTATAGTGTTCAAGCATATCTTTCCTGTAGTGTTCTAGCATATCTTTCCTATAGTGTTGAAACACATCTTTTCTGTTGTGTTCAATTACATCTTTCATATAACAGTTCAAGCACTATCTAACCAATAATGTTCGTTTTTCTTTGAACTGTGTAAGTAACTACGTAAATTACAGTCCTATTCTTCCACTCATCTCTGTTTATACACAGCACAACCTGTCAGCGTTTAATCAGTCCATACCCCAAAGGACAACTTCTATCACCAATTCAGAACAAAATTCTGAATTCTAAGCACAAGGTTTCCTTTTTCAATAATAGTTTTCAATTAAGACAGCACAGTTACAAACATTTTTTATCCTTTGTCTCACATACTAAATCATAGTGGATATTTTGTACAATTTAGTGTAAGATCAAAATATCTTCTACAGAAAAGAAAACTATAGTGGCATAGCCACAGGTGAAAATTTCACTGTTACATTTCAATGATTCACAGAAAAACATGTAACAAATATTCTTCTCAACAATTTTTCATTTCATCTTCCCCGTTTCATGGCAACAAACAAAGGGCCGTGTTTTAGATGTGATGATCTATGTACACTGGGTTTAAAGGCTTCCTTATTTACATGTTATTCATTTTATTTACAATGTGTATAGATTTGCTGTACAAGATGACTGTGACACTATTAATGCACCAGTCAATTAACATTGCCATCAAGTTTTCACTAGTTTATCTGTTTATCACTGCTCTGGTATATAATACATGGACTGTCATGCTTAGATGTTTATCACAATGTTTTTTTAAGAATACATAAAAAGTAGAGGATGTTTTTTTCTTCTGAACTCCTTTTTGTTTTCCCTCACCATGCTCTGCCAATTTAATAATGCTTTATACTGCTATGTACATTTTTTAAATAATACTATGCATAATTTTATACTGTACACGTGCACTAACTATATGCAGTGGCATCTATACTACACATATGTTGTTGTGAATGTGTAAAGTATGGATCAGCTGGCAGCATAGGCCTGTTGTTGGTAATATGCATTGCCTTGTAAATTTGATAATCGTCTTTCCACTGCTGCTTTATCTGCAAAAAAAACCCCAACAACATGTTTAAACATACATCATTGATTTATTAATCAGGTAATTTAAAACTTTATTTTTTCACAATTCCATTTAACATGACTGTGTCTGCCAAGCATAATTATAAACTGCGAACAAACTTACCATAGTCTTATAGACCAAAGTGGATACCGAGTACTGGGAGGTGAATATTGAAGACTTTATTAAATATCTGATGGAAGATGAAGGAGGACCACATGTGCCCCTTTTAGCGTTAGTTCATACACAGGTGACCATCTCGTAAGAACCACTTATCTTTCAATTTGGTGACTTCCTCCTCCAGGTCCACCCAACATCAGTGAGTGGCATGTGTCACAAAGTCAGTAACCACTTAACCACACTACACCCTTTTTATGTAATATGCTTTATTTGAGTTGTTCTTTTACTTACATTTATTGAGAGATTCTTTATCGCGCGTGTTGCGTGACTGTTGTGCGAGACTGTGTAATAGAATCTGTGCAGTCTGGTATCTACGGAAACACTCGTGAGGATTCCCAAACAGCTCATCTAGTGCTGCAGTCTGGCACTATAATTAACCAATGATTTCATTTTCTTAAAACTGTTTCAACAGTTGTAAACAATCATATGGCCGTTCTTTTTTTTCAATAAATTAGACAGATCAGCTTTTTGAATAATTTTAAAACATGCCTTGCACAAACTAAAACTTGTGTCAATCTTAAAGTTATTCTCGTTGTTCTACTGTCTGATAAAATGTCTAGTTGAATGAGTTCAATGATCTGCTAATGCATAAACTTTGTCTCTAATGTTAGAACAAATCTCAACAGGAAGACATTTTATTTACATAGTATATATATATATATATATACAATGTATATATAAAATGTGAGGTTGGTATGCCATAGACAGGTATAAGCTTCCAGACATCTACACTTCCTGTTGACTGACTGTTCCGGACACCTTCACTTTCTGGTGAATGTTCCAAGGTGTTGTCCCCATGCTCAACCTGATACATATACTTGTAATATTTAACTGAAACATTTAATAATCTTTCTCTGCCATATGTTAAGAATACATACTGAGCTTGGCAGGATGGACAACAATGAATGATATCATTTTCTACTAAACTCAGCTACTGACAAAGATACATGTTGCAGTAACTTACTATTTCAATGGCATAATTATATATCAGTTTATCTGCAGTTGCTATGACAATCTGTGGGCTGAGGGCGGTCTGAACAGAACTTCCAAGTCGCTGCTGTAACTCCCGACTGACACGTACACACATGTGGTAATGCTCATTCATTTGTTTTACAACTAAAAAGAGTACAATTAAAAACTATAAAATAGCAAGACAAAACAGAAAAAGGAACAACAGCCATTAATACAAACAATTTCCTGATTGCTTAGATTTTTTTTTTTTTTTTTTTTTTTTTTTTTTTTACATACATTATTGCAAACTTTATATAGTATACAGCATGTAGGCAAGTGAATACTAAACTAATGAACTGGATTAGTTTATTCAGACTCTTTATTATTTTGTTAAAATGTTCAAATTGTGTGGATTTTTTGTAGCCTTTATATTCTGATGGTATTTATTCACAGGTTAAAATACACTAAAATGTTTAATAAGGAACAAGTGAAGCTTACAGCCAGGCAGTTTATTATCACGGGTGTTCTTTAGCAGAAGTTTGATCACTTTCACTTAGTAAGTTAAAGTGTAAAGAAATTTTAGGAGTTTTAAAATAGAATACAAAACAATAATTTCTATGAGTTTTCCATCCCTTGAGTTTACATTAACATTTATGTTGTTTGACTTTGTATAATCAAAGTTATAAAACCTACCAGTTTTAACAGAGTTTGAAATTGTGAGTTTTCCCGCCTTAATCTCATCACGGGCCAGTTGTAGAGCAGACGACAACAAATGTAGTGCTCGTACATGAAGTATGAGCTGTTCAAGCCGTCGTTGAGACTCTGTAAATTTTGGCACCTGTTCTGGCAAGTTCTCTCCCCTGTTACAATTCACACTTTCCGAGAATGAGTTAAGTGGTGCACCTCGAGATTTTGAAACCTCCAGAATACATTCAACCAAGTCAAGAGCAAAGTTTAACTTGGCAAGTGTTGCGTTGTGGTTATCCTGAAAAACAGATAGGAACTTAACTAAAAATGTGCAACAGGAATTACTAAGTCAAATATATTTCCATAAACACATAACAGTGGACATTCTCTCTTTTTATGAAAACACTTGGGCCAATCAACCAAATTTTAAGTTGAAAAGCTGGCGTTACTACACCAAAAACTGGTGGATTATAACCCAAATCAAACTTGGCCTGTATTTTATATACACCAAAACTGAATTAAATCCATTCATCCTTTTAAGTACCACGACATTTTGCTGAATTTTAAGTAAGAAACAACCAAAACTCTAGCAAATATCAATGCATTGTAATGAAAATCACCCGCCACTGGATCTTTAATATTTTCCTGTGTACCAAAAATGAATTCAATCCATCCATCCTTTCAGGACTTATCACTGGTGCAGATGCATGCATGCACACGGATGGACACATACAAGGTGACTCCAGAAAGACCCTCTCCTAAACTTTGTTAATGGGGGTACAAAAAGAATATTGCCACCTATTCATGTACCAAGTTTTACAAAAAAGCATTATGTTATCACAGGATCCCAGACAGACAGACAGACAGACTGAAAGCAAACTAGAAATACCCTTCAGTTTCAACAGTAGAGGACTAACAATCAAAAACAAAAGTTCACTCACATCCATGAGAGTTTCTTCCGACAATTCTGGGGCTACAAATGCAATGGGGCCTTCCATGTTTGATGGGGACTGTGCATACATGAGGGCCGGTGGAGGTGATGCTTCTAGAGAGGTTCCACGTCGTATATAGGTTGCTGACCGGTCCGATTTATCACTGTTGCCAGAATTAATTCTTTCCCGACTTCCAAACCCAGCAAATGGTATCACTGTCCTTGTGTCTGAAAAACATTCGACACAGAATTTCACTCAGTCAAAAACCTATGTTAAAATGTTTAAAGAAGTGAAATAGGAGACAAAGGAGAGATTAAAGAATATATATCCCTATACAATTTCATTTTAATGGAAGGGTAAATGGATATGATGGATACCTTGCTGTGGACTTTCTCCAAAAGCTGCCTTGAAAAGTTGCTGTGACAACATACTGGTTCCCTCTGATGGTCGACCACTGTTACCTGGCTTTCCTAACACTGTAAATGATAACAACTTTTTTAAAATCTAATATATCACCATTTTATTTCGAGAATCAACAACCTTTACCTAAGAAAAGAACACTTTACTCCAAAACCAATTTTTATCCATTGAGCATAAAAGAGAAAACAGCTAATAACTTGCTATTGAACATATTTTCTTGCCATTCTTGCATTTATCACTGTAAGAAAAGATTTTTTATGGACTGCAGGGTTTGTTATAGCCCTGCCCTGCGGAATTATAGCTGCGTACGCTTTTTAGCGGTTTATCGCAATAAGCATATTATTCATTTAAGTCAATTGAGATTATAAATTCTAACACGATCTGCAGCAATTGGTATATAAACATATAGCGAAATCGCCTATACATGAATCTACGATAAAATATGGTTAGCTGTTACATTTCACCCCCTAAGATTCTACTTCAGTTCCATTACACACAAATTTTTTCAGGGCCAAACGGTTGAAAACAGCATCTCAAAACCATAAATATGATAAAATGTCATACTGACTTATGCGTAGGACCGTTGATCTCTACAAGCGAATTCAATTAGCTTAATTAAGATTCAGCGGTGACGTCATAAATGTATGACATAAAGTATGACGTCATAATGATGTGACGTCATATAAAGTTAAGCTCGTAACTTGTAACACAGGGTCAACTCGCCTAATTTGATGATTCTCTTCAAAAATAGTTTGCGAGCTGTTAGATTACTAAATTGTAAATACTTCTCAAAATTCTGATAAAAAGAAACAAATATCTATATGTTCCATTGGCTATGCAACTCTTTCTAACCATAGGGGGTAAATTGTAACAGCATATGACCCGAATGACGTATTACGCTGAAAATGTAGTACTGTAAAATCCGAATTATCTGTGTTGTTAGAATCGAAATAATAAATATGTTCCAATAATTTTATCAATTAATAAAACACGGGCACTCGTGATTTAATTATTACGCATCCAAACTCCTGCCCATATTTCATTAACTGATAAGATATAGGAACAGATTTATTATTTCTTAAATATAAACAACTTGTGAAAATGTAAAAAAGACATATTTATAATAAGTTAGCTTAAGTAAATACATTTATTTTAACATAAGAAATCAATGCAAAATATTTATTAAATAATTGCTACTTGATTTTCTTTGAAGTTGGGAATATAAGAAAACATGTATTGACAATTTTTCTTGCATTGATTAAGTTTTCATCGAAACTGTAACATAGCAGTTATATAAGGAAACAATGTCAATCTATTTGATCTTCACACAGTGTCTAGCACAAGCTATCTTTCAAACCTATCAATAATTTTGTGTTATGTGTTTTAGTTGAATCTGAAGCTCATTTCACGAAAAAAATATTTGAAATAAAGTTATCGAATAATTGCAGCTTTCTACCTTCTCTGACACTGTGTATTGACTTATCCGAATGAGTGTCGTCTGAAATACCCTTCAGTTTCTGGTATGATTTTTGCCGATTTCCCCAAAAAGCGGTAGTAATTTTGCATGTGTTTTAATTGAAATAGCCTAGCTACTACTTGCTGGTTACAGAACAGACAATACATGTATAAATGGTTCAACATGTTCCACCAGCATCTATTTCATTTTGTTTCAGCTGAACAGATTGTCAACTTCTGCTGACCGATTTCTTTTCAATAGATGTCAAAATTGATTACGTGCAATATAAAACTTTGTTTGATATATACAAGTTCTTAAACACGTTGTTTTTCTCTTCAACATAAAATGTGGAAAAAATTGTCGTGCACGAGAATGAAAGTACAATTTAACAGCTGGCGGTAAAATGAGCTTATAATGTTTGTAACACTGTCTATAAACATAATCAAAACGGGTAATTATCAACTGGTTATGTTTACAGGTGGTAAGATGTATACACAACAATTTGTATATTGAAATTTTATAGCCGGGCACTAAGATATTTTAGCCAGGCACAGGGCCCGGCAGAAATGGCCTGTGGATAACCCTGGACTGAAAACATTAGAAGTGACGCATTATCATTTGACCAAGATTAGACTGACTTGCTTAGATATCATTATAATATTACCAAATATGGAAAAAACAAAGAAACCTAAAATTGTTGCAATTAATCAATATCAAATTTGATTTCAAAACTTACGATTTCCATTAAATTCCAATGCCTGCAAGTTTTCTGGCACAGTGTATGGGTGGTGACGTTGGTAAGCTGCATTGCTGACAAGTCCTGGGCGTATCTCATTTATATTTGTAATAGGGAAGTGCAGAGTGGAAGGTACCTTGGTGGGAGAGTCTATTATAGTGGGCAGTGAGCTAGGTCCTGTATACTGCACTGGTGATAAATGAGCTGGTACAGAACCTGCATAAGTATAGCATATAAAGGTAAAGAATAATGGTGGATATTTTCAGGGTTGCATCTAATGTACTTACCCATTTTAAAAATAAGATTTTCAGTTTTACCAAGACCTTTATTAGATTTACCAATACTGTTATCAGTTTTATCACTATGGTTATCTAAAACAAGCAAAAATACGACACTTCAACAATATGAATAACAGGCACGTTTGTAATATTTATTATTATTTTTTTTACAAGATTACACCATTCTGCCAGGCATCATCATAGCTCTTATCAACAACATAAACCTTGTTGCAGTCTAACCAAAAGGTTTGAATTCCTTTGAAACTGGCAACTGCCAAGGCCGTACTGTGTATTCCTTTGAAATTGAGCAACTGCCAAGGCCATACTGTGAATTCCTTTGAAACTGACAACTGCCAAGGACATACTGTGAATTCCTTTGAAACTGACAACCGCCAAGGATATACAGTGAATTCCTTTGAAACTAACAACTGCCAAGGACATACTATGAATTCCTTTAAAACTGACAACTGCCTGCATTTGTCTAATGACATGATTTTAAATATCTTTGAAACTGATAATTGCTAGGTTGTATTGTGAATATATCTCAAACTGACAATGACATGGTAGCATCGCAAAAGTCTTAAACTAACCAATGTTGCGGTCGAATTGTAAATATCTTTGAAACTGACAAGTGCCAATGTTGTATTGTGAAAATCTTCGAAACTGACCAATGACATGGTTGCATTGTGAAAATCTTTGAAACTGACCAATGACATGGATGCATTGTGAATTTTTTTTAAAACTGAACAGTAGAGTGAAAATATTTGAAACTGACAAATGACATTTGTAACATCTAAATAAAACCAGAGTTGCATTGCAAGAATCTCTGAAACTGGCTTATGAGAATGTTACATTGTGAATAAATTTGTGAAAATCTCTGAAACCAAGAAACAACAATGTTTCTTTCTAAGATTAGTCTCAATACTTGAATTCAGACATTTAAACCACCAGTTTTACATCATTTTTCAACCTTTACCTGATTTTTTCAGTGGTGATGGAGGTGTTGTACCGTACTTATTCGGTGAGTTTGATATACTGCCCCGCCTCCATGATCCAGGGGTACACGTATTACCCGGTGGTGTACCTATACTGAACTGAACTGGTGGGGAAATTTCACTGACATTCACTTTTGTGTCTGATCCATGTCTAGACAAACCAGACTCCTTTCTCTCTACTACCTGTAAAAGAAATAATAACTACTGAGAAAAAAAAATCCCTTATGATATAAAATCAAATGGACTTTATTAAGTCATGGGAAAGGAGATTAATTCCAAACATTCTCTACACCCTCCTATTCAAATATAAAATATGAGTTTATTTTTGAGGGAACAATATACTGTTTTTATACAAACACAACTGTAAAGTATATGCCTAGCATTGGTAATTCTTTATGTCATAAGAAATATGACAAACATAGTATACTATAACAATCCCTATGAAAGTGAAAATGTAGTATCACATTATTGTCTTATATCCTACCTTCAAGTGAAATAAAAGGCAAAATCAAGGGGGATAATAAATTTTGCTTTATAAAGTTTTTTTATAAAAGTTTGCCAGTCTTCTTTTCTGACTTGCCATCTTGTTTTAGACAAAGATTTTTACAAACAAGTTTTTGTCAGGAATATGAGACCGTCCAGTACGTATGTGCAATTGGCATGTGATATCTTCTTCCGTCATACAGCACTACATCTCAAGGACCGCAATGGAAATAAGAGTTTATTTTAACTCCTTTTTGTGTTATCCTTGACATATAATGTTGATTGGCATGGCTATATTAATTCATACATTGTTTATTGTTTGTTGTATTAATATCATACTTGCCATGTAAATTGTATATTTAATGCTGAAATAAATCTATCTATCTATTATTAACAAAAGATTTTTTTAACGGAATCACTAAAAGAAATGTAAGCTGACTCATCCATAGCATTTTAGTAAGATTTTAGCTTTCTGCTCTTAAATCAAGGAAGTGTATCTGAAAAATGTTAATGCATTCAGATCTGACGTGTCTAATAGATCTTAAATTCATAAGCAATAAACTAATGTTCTCTATTTATATCTACCCACTATCTTCTTTTGATAGGTCTAATTATGGCTGTTAAAGAATTACTAATTTTCATTTACCAGAATTTAATATTATACAGTTATTGCCTTTGCTGAGGTCGATATGTGGATTTATCAGGTTGATAAATCCACATATCGACCGAACCTAAAAGGCAACAACTGTTTTATTATTAAATCCTGCTTACTTAAATATGTATAAAAACTGAATACAAATATCTGCAGCCGTTGGTCATTTTTCGCAGTAAATTGTGTACAACGTCGCATTGTTTTGACATCAAACCGTGATGACGTCACAGCTGGAGAACAATATGTGTTTTTAGCTCTGCCTTCGAGTCAATATGGCTTTTTATCATTGATCATGTGACTACATCTAGACCAATGGAAAGGACTATATATATATATATAGATTTAAAAATAAGAGATTATAACCAAACCTTTTTTAAGGAACCACTTTCAAACGTCTTGTTTTGAACTTGTGGACTTGTCGGTGAATTACTCTGCATTCGTTGGTAAGCTGCGACCTGGGTCGGGACAGGGATTGGCTCCGAGGATGGCGGAGTACCAGATGGAGAGGCGACTTGTAGTGTGGAGGGGCGGTTGGCATTGAAACATGGGTTTGAGTCTTTCCTATAAAGTGCAGCACCAGAGGTTGGTGTGACAGTAACAATGTTTACTTTTTCTGTTGTAACACTGTAATTTATCAATATAGAAATAACATCTAATCAAATAATCTTCAATATTGGAAAATGATACATTTTTAACTTCAGCAAAAGATCCATTCTAAATTTTTTCAACTTCAAATAATTACTTTATTTCAAGTTGCACTGAATATGAAGTGAATGAAATATTGTTTGACAAATTAAGACATTTTCAGTTATGGAACTTTAATTATTATAAGTTATTACTTGAACATTAAATAACATACCTTCCTATCTTCACTTGAAATTAAGTCAATTAAAACTTTATTATTTGACAATATATGATAGAAAAAATAACAGTCTTGTTCTCAACAAATAAATGTTAATTTCCATTATCAAAATCAATATTAAAACAAAATTTATATTTACCCATCTTCTGTTGACATTTTAATTGCCTTGTCCTCAACATCAGACTGTTCTGGACTTATACCTTCTGGAACCATAACAAAGTCCTGTCATGTAACAGAAAAGTAAAATTTCATTTTTGATTTTAGACAAAAACCCAACTGCTAGCTGTTTTTCTTGAGTGAGCATTCCGCAGTTTGGAGCCCAGCCAAAACTGTTCAAAATTCTGTGAATTTACGACAAAATGCACGATACGTGTTGTCTGTAGGAAAAAACCCACGCATCAGAACACTTGGATCAATAGTGGAAAAATGGATAAATCACAATTTAATGCAGACATAAGGTGACTGAGAAACAAACACGCAAACTCATGCAGAATTCTGTCTTCTGTGTAAGCAACAAACAAGCAGTTATAAACAATTGACAACGGACATCTTTCTGGACGTACTTTTCATCCCTATTTTTTTATTCATTTTTTTTTCTGTGCTAAAAGCAATAGTGTTCTAAAATTTTATACAGAAAATAAGATAATAACTAATTTCAAGTAACTGTATAAAGATCAGATTCTTTGTAAATATCCATTATGATACAGTATTTTCAGCTAAGACTGTGCAAATTTCAATGTCTTATTCATAAATAATAATAACTCTCTTAACAAAATTTAAGATATACTTAACAAAATTGCTAACATCTTGCCTTTTATTTGTTTTTATCTCTGCCAAATATTGACATATACAATGTATATAATAAAATATGGATTAAAATTGAACTACTAAAGTCATGCAATATCTGTGAACATTGCTCCATATTTATTGGATAATCTACTAATGCAAACTTGAAGAATAGTATTCCATGCCAATATAACAGCATCTTCTGGTCCTTGAGAGTGTAATGTGGGCCGCAAAATTATTTAATCCCAAAGATGGCACTACTTGCCGCAAAGGGGCCAGCACCAGGTTGTACTCATTTTCTCACATATTACTCAATGAATTTATGTCCAATTGTTATTGTTATGTCGTATTTAACTTAACTGATCATTAAATAGTGTGTCCAATTTTCATTAAAATATGTCCATACTTGAATGAGATAACAACAAAAAACAGTGTGGAATAAAAAAAGTATAATTATTGAGCATACTGATATTTATTTTATGTAACAGCTAACATAACATAAACTTTACATATTCATTTGATTAAATCGTATTCACATTGGGGACAATACACCAGGAAAATACATCCCATCCCTGCTACAGCTTCATGTCTAATCCATTAGGGTCCAATATTTCTACTTTAACACCATGGTTGATATCACGTCAATATTTTTTTTACTTTCAACATTCATTTTTGATGACATTTTTATACAGTTCAGATGCCCACACAATAAATATTCGGACAGTTATATCACTTCTACATAGAACTCCTATTGTATTTTCTTGTCTTATATCAGTTAAAAAATTCAATCATTAAAAAAATCAAACAATCATATAAATTTCCTTTTTTTCAGCTTTATACAAAACTATAGTTCATGACTTGTAAAATGTGACATAACACAGAGTTCAATTTTCCTCATTAAAAAGCATTTCACAACAAAAAACGTGTTTTTTCCAAGAAATTTCAAAAACAGTGACAAATTATCAATCTGTAACCGTGCAGTACATATTCGGAAAGCTGATTCTGCAAAAGCCAGACAAGTGAGTCATCAGTCCGTTACATTATTCCATCCACAACATGAAATAATCATACGGACTCGAGCGTTCAGATATATTATTGATCCGTACAGAACAATTCTTCCTACAAGTATTTCCATAACTGGTAAATTCTGTAATACTCTTTCATTACTTATTGAATCTTAGCTTGTTCTTATTTGTATTTAAAATTTCTTTTTGTCATAAAAAAAAATTATAGAAACTTTAGAAAAAAAAGAAAATTCTGAAAATACTACAAAAAAAAACATCATGTTAAAAACCATATTAAAACAAATTTTCATGAAAATATTCACTGTCTTAAATCTTCTTACAAAAATCAAAATTGTAGATGTATTTGAATACCAGTTTACAAGGGTATCATGCAAAAACATAATCTTCACAATGCATGCATACATAAAAAGGAGACTTTGGGAAGGGTTGTTCATAAAAATAATTTTTGATGTTAGGATTGTTAAATGAAAGTTGCTCAAGGAAGTATGTATGGAATATGGTTCAAATGTGGAAACTATAAAGAACAGAAACTACCAAATAACAAGGTAAAATAATATAATGGGAATCTAGCAAATATTATAAGTTTTCATAAACTTTCCCAATAGGACTAGTTTTTCAAAACACTCGGGTTATTCAAAAGTTCTACCTTCGTTTTACTACACATAAGCTTTCTTTCCAAAACTGACTGCATATCAATTTTCCAAACATGCACAAACTTTTCTCTGAGAAATTTCTGTAAGAAATATCTAAAAATCTTTAAAAGTGCCCATCATGTTTATTACCGTAAGTTAAAAAACTGTATAAGAAAATATTACAAACAGTAACTAACACAATATGCTCACTGTTGATTAAAATAATCTCTACACAAAATCAATGCATTATAATAGGCACAATAATCACTACATAGTAAACATATTTGGTATTTATCATGCTTCAACTTTTGTTACCTCCGTGGGAGTGCTGCACCGGGAACCAGTCTCAGTTTCTTTGGCTATTTTGAGGAAACCAGCAACTTCTCGAGGGGAACCAGTGATATGACTAGATGGTTCCTGCAACTTTTCAGATTTGAGTGGACTCTTTGACTGGAAAACAAATTTACAGTGATTAATAATTTGAGAGAAGAAAACTCTAGGCTTCCTATGTTTATATGTTAAGTATATTTAAATATAGGAGACTTGCTACAGTTACACAGTGAACACAGTTAACATGGTGTTTCTTCAGCAGCAAGTTGTTTTGTACAAGTGACTGTCTGAACAACACAGTGTCACTATATAACTCTGCTTGAGACCATTAGCCTTGCCTGGCATGGGTACTCAACACCTCTGTCTTCAAAGTAACTAACAATCAAGCTGACCGATCCTGTTTACAAGTACAAACATATTCTGGAAGGAATAAAATCCTTTTTGATAGAGCTGTTTTTCAAACGAAAAAAAATTTCTCATTTGCTGATCTGAGGAAAAGCCCTGAAAATGTTCTTAGGACATTACAAATGTGAAATGAGGAACACTGTTACAGCACCAGAGGTACTTACTTTTTGTACAGGGGGCGGGGAAGGAGAATATTCCATTTTGCCTGATAGGGGTGATGCAGAATTGGCCTTCAGAGAAGCTGGACTGTCTGACGAGAAACTTGGACTTCTGCCTGGAACAGGCACTGGGGATGCTGAAAATACAATAAAGGTTTTAATAAATGCAAGAGACTCTACAGTTTGTGTTCAGACCCTGTGTTTTGTTCACAGGAGATAACTCCTGAGGCTATTCAAATTTTGTATTGTCTTCTCAAAACACTTGAGAGCCAAGACTGATGAAGTCAGAATATATAACAGAATTATTTAAAACAAATTTTTTTATCTAGTCTAGTGACTCAATTACAAACAGTAGTGCATACTAAGAAACTGAAAGGTGTATACAATAAGCAATATCAGATCGGCTGAAAGAAGCTCCATCAGTATCAATTTAAATTCCAAAAAACCTTCGTAACAGCCTGAAAGCATAGCATTTTATGTTACAATCTGGGCCATCAAATACTGAAATATGAATAATTTACGGGTTGAATACGGCCCTTTGACCCCTGAGTTTCTGTAATATATTCAAGTTATACTTACAAGATGCAGCAGGTGACAATGGTCGCACAAATGGATGGATGAAAAAATCCTCTGAAAAGATAAAATATTTGGAATTATTGATTCTTGCACTATGAATACATGGCCTAGATAAACAAATACTGTAAATCAAAAGTTTTTATTTCCTATTAAAGCACCATAATATTTTTTGAATCTAATTTGATTAATTTTGCAGAAATTTTGCAACTTAGTAACTGTCCCTGTAAATAAGAGTTACTGTTCATTAAATTTTCAGCAAAGTCTTATTATAAACAGAACAAACAAAATGATGTCACATGACAAATGCCCCATGAAAACTCATAAATAAAGTGTGACATGACATTCAGGAGTTCAGTTTAATTTGATGGAAACTGTAGGAGTAATTGAGTACATAAGATGGAGAGATTTAGTGGTAATTTGTATTACTGGTATGTCTGAAAATGATGCATAACTAAAAAAAAAAAAAAAAGACAGTGTAGGAGAAGTTGGGTACACAAGGTACCCTTTTATATATAAATCGCCAGTCCATAGTTTGTGCTATATAACCACATGTTTACTGGGCCGATAAGTCAAAAAGTTAAAAATAAAATTGTGAAAATAAATGTCATGTCATAAATCTTAAACTGAATGGCTTGTCTTCAGACTTAGTTTTGATCGACGACTGGCAAACTATTGAATAAGTGTACACTTAGCTGACCACTCACCACCCTGCTATATCAAAACAGCTCCCACTAAGATCTGAACTCACAATCTCCCACTGCCAATGCTGATACCTTAACTGCTATGCCATAGAGCATGTAACTTAGTTGATTTATATATAAAGTTACAATCATGCTTGAACTAACTTCAAGAATGAACTAGAGCTGCTTTTGAAAAAAGCGCATGTCTCCCACAACTACCTAATCACCATGCACCAAGACCTCAACTACCTTATCAGACTTTCAGTGCTTTGATTATCAAAAACAAGTTTTAAGGGCCATAATTTAAAAGTGCCTGGGCCGATTTGGCTAGTTATCGAACTTTGTCGAGGACTTATTGGCAAACACATATTGTTCAAGTTTGGTGAAGATCAGATGAGAAATGTTCAACTTAGAGTGTGGACAAGATTTGTGACAGACACACACACAGAGACAGGAGCAAATCAATATGTCTCCCATACCACTGTGCGGTGGGAGACATAATGATAACTGAATTATAATGCATACCAAATTCTATTCTATCCTTTGCATTACGTTTGAGAAGTTTCAGCAGCAGATCTTTGAGCTCGGGTGACGTTCCTGAGGGAATGCTGAAACATGAACAATAATGCTTTATTGCTTTGAACATATATCACTTTTTTGGAAAGTCCCTACATGGCAGGATGTGTATCAAAATTAAGAAGTGCACTCGAGAGTGATTCAAATAAAGTTGACACTTTCATCACAATTCAGCCAAAACAAAAAATTTGTATAAACTAAACTAAAATTATTCAACAACACATACGACTCCTAAACTTTCAAGTATGCAAACAAAAATAATTACTGCTGCAAAGGTACTTACTTAGGCCTAAGTTCAAGAGTTTTCTCATAGAACTGTTTGAGTTGCTGTGGTGTTGTGGCCTGGAATGGGGCTTTTCCTGTGAGACACTGGAACACTATAGTACCTATACTCCACAGGTCGGCCTTAGCATCATACTGGAGTGACATGATCACCTCTGGGGCCTGCAAAAAAAACATGATTACATCAATGATATATTTTTATATTCAGGCGAGAAAGAAAATTGTATGAGGCAAGAACCCCTGGATAAATATATTGTAGGTCTAGTTTACAAAGTTTCTGGTATCCTTTTTGAAATGTACATACCATATACATGGGTGATCCACACAATGTAGCTGCCATTACTCCATCCTGCAGGAATCTTGCAAACCCAAAATCAGCTGAAATAATCAAAATAAAAATACTATAAATACTTCTTATGTTGATTTTCACATTAAATTTTTCTTCCAATCACCATTAAATTTTACTTTTTAATCATTTACAATGTGAAACAACTAATAAAGACATTGATTCATGCTGGCAAAATACAAACTGATTTTTTTTTAACTTCAGGGTAACATTAATTATGTATTTCCCATATGTAATATTGGAAATTAATTTTTGTTTTATTCTCAAAGTAACCCTACTGAAGCTCAAAATTACATTACACATCGACATGAATTTGCTTTTGCCACCACTTTGTCTGGTTCCCACTAATGACATCCTGTAAGCTGAACTATTGTGTTTCCTGACTAGATCGTGCACAGACAAGAGTAAGTTCGAGGTAAGCTTTATTGTATTATTTAACTATAGTCTTGACTGAACTCGCTCCTTATCATCTTAATGAATAATGTAACCTACCTATTTTCAGATTGATCTGTGAGGCTGGAGGGTTTTTGGAGCCTGGAGGGAAGCACAGTAAGATATTCTGTGGCTTCATATCACGATGAACAATACCTTTGCCATTCAGGGCTCGCATAGCACCCGCTGAAAATATATAATGTGTTTTTTTTTTCAAACTTATTAAAATACACAGTAAACATATGTTCAGTAAAGCAATGATTGCTTGAGGTACAGGAGATGAGCAACAAGATTTCAAGAAATTCAAAATAGAAAATATGAGAAAAATGGCCAGGAGATGAGCAAGAAGATTTTAAGAAATTCAAATTTAGAAAATATGAGGAAAATGGCCGGGGACTATTGTAATTGCTTCAGTGAGCCTTGGTGCTAGAGGTACTGATGCTCCAGTCAGTCGTGTTTTACTGTTGCTCCAGTCAGTCGTGTTTTACTGTATTTAAAATAATTATATATTTTTTACTACCATGTTCATTCTAATTAATACCCTTTTGAGGTTGACACTAAGCTATTGCAAGATGATTGAGGGGATACGGACTGTTCTCAGTTGGGCTTTGTTGTAGTCACATAACATATGGAGATATATTTATTTAGAAGGGAATATCTATGTGAACAAATAGAGCATATTCATCACCTTAAACCTTCCAACACAGTAAGAAAACTAGAAAATGCTTTTGTAAAAAAGCGCATGTCTCCCCCCAATGCAAAGTCCTATAGGCAAGAAGTCAATAGGGGTCAGAAGCGAAAGTCAAAGAGACACTGATGGTTGGCTGCAATAGGGATCATCTGCTTGGCATGTCCAGTCATCCCACTAAATTTCAACACTCGTGGCCTAGTGGTTCTCAAGTCACTGTTCAGGCTCCTGTGACCTTGACCTTTGATCAAGTGACCTCAAAATAAATAGGGGTCATCTACTCTGCATGTCCAATCATCCTATTAAGTTTCAACATTGTAGGTCAAGTGGTTCTCAAGTTATTTCCAAAAAATGATTTTACATGAACAGGCCACTGTGACCTTGAACTTTAATAGACTGACCCCAAAATCAATAGGGGTCATCTACTCTGCATGTTCAATCATCCTATGAAGTTTCAACAGTCTGGGTCAAGTGGTTCTCAAGTTATTGATCGGAACTGGTTATCAATGTTCAGGCCCCTGTGACCTTGACCTTTGACGGAGTGACCCCAAAATCAATAGGGGTCATTTACTCTGCATGAACAATCATCCTATGAAGTTTCAACATTCTGGGTCGAGAGGTTCTCAAGTTATTGATTGGAAATGGTTTTCCATGTTCAGGCCCCTGTGGCCTTGACCTTTAACAGAGTGACCCTAAAATCGTTAGGGTTCATCTACTCTGCATGACTATTCATCCTATGAAGTTTCATCATTCTGGGTCAAGTGGTTCTCAAGTTACTGACCGGAAATGGTTTTCAATGTTCGGGCCCCTGTGACCTTGACCTTTCACAGAGTGACCCCAAAATCATTATGGGTCATCTACTCTTTATGACCAATCATCCTATCATGTTTCAACATTCTGGGTCAAGTGGTTCTCAAGTTACTGACCGGAAATGGTTTTCAATGTTCAGGCCCCTGTGACCTTGACCTTTAATGGAGTGACCCCAAAATAGATAGGGGTCATCTACTTTGCATGTACAATCATCCTATAAAGTTTCAACACTCTGGGTCAAGTGGTTCTCTAGTTATTGATCAGAAATAGTTTTCAATGTTCAGGCCCCTGTGACCTTGACCTTTGACGGAGTGATCCCATAATCAATAAGGGTCATCTACTCTTTATGACCAATCATCCTATCAAGTTTCAACATTCTGGGTCAGGTGGTTCTATAGTTATTGATTGGAAATGGTTTTCAATGTTCAGGCCCCTGTGACCTTGACCTTTGATGGAGTGACCCCAAAATCAATAGGGGTCATCTACTCTTCATGACCAATCATCCTATAAAGTTTCAACATTCTGGGTCAAGTGGTTCTCTAGTTACTGATCAGAAATTGTTTTCAATGTTCAGGCCCCTGTGACCTTGACCTTTGACGGAGTGACCCCAAAATCAATAGGGGTCATCTACTCTTCATGACCAATCATCCTATGAAGTTTCAACATTCTGGGTCAAGTGGTTCTCTAGTTATTGATCGGAAATGGTTTTCAATGTTCAGGCCCCTGTGACCTTGACCTTTGGAGTGACCCCAAAAACAATAGGGGTTGTCTACTCCAGCAGCCCTACAACCTTATGAAGTTTGAAGGTTCTATGTCAAATGGTTCTCCCGTTATTGCTCGGAAATGAAGTGTGACGTACGGACGGACGGAAGGACGGACAGGGCAAAAACAATATGTCTCCTGGGGGAGACATAATTACCTTTTACTATTATTGTTCCCAAGACGAATATATTAAAAGGAACAGATAACAAGAGCTGTCACTAATGGTGACAAATGCCCCCGCAGCGCCTTGACCTTTGACCTGGTGACCTTGACCTATGACCTGGTGACCCCAAAGTCAGTAGGGGTCGTGTACTCAGTAAGTACTATCAGCATGTGAAGTTTGAAGGTCCTGGGTGCAGTGGTTTGTGAGTAAAGTGCCTTCATGCAAAAAGTTAACGTTATGACAAACTAACTAACTAACGAACGAACTAACGGACGGACAGTTGAAAACTAATATGCCTCCCTTCAGGGGAATAAAAAGCAAAAGGAACAGTTATGTTCATGACAAAAAACAGAGTGTGTTAATGTATAAAATATCATGTTCATAATCAATAATAATTTTACCATTATCAGCTGCATTGTGACAGGGAATTATGTCTTGCAATAATAATTCTCATGTTAATATAGAATTTATGTTGTTAACAGTAATATATATCTCAGTAGCACAATGCTCAGTACTAAATCATGTGGTGGCCATTATTGTATTACTGAATAACGAACATTTTTCCGCAAGTGCGTCATTCAGTAAAAGGATTACGTAGAAAATTGCTGAAAATCAATGCAACTTCCATTTTATCCTCATTAGGAAGTTCTTGTCATTTTTTGGCCAATGATTCATCACATTTCAGTCAGCAGACACAACAGCTTGGTGGTGAAAAAACCATAAAATATCTTACACTTCTCCTCAAAGGAAACTTAAACAAGTGATCATTCAACACTTCACTGTGTTCAATGAGTGTTTTCTACATTCTAGATTTCCCCTGGAGGTATTTTTAAAAGTTGATTTTCCTATCTTGGTTCCTCAACCAATACACAAGTATAAATTTAACAAGAGCACCACAATGCAGAGCAATATATGTCCAAAGGTATGACCTTCGACCCCTAAGTGTGACCTTGACCTTGAAGCAAGCCATCCGAAACATGTGCTCTGCACGTCATCTTGACGTGGTGAACATTTGTGCCAAGTTTCCTTAAAATCCTTCAAGCAGTTAGAGTTACACAGCAGACATATGACCTTTGAACCCTAAGTGTGACCTGGACCTTGAAGCAAGCCATCCAAAACGTGCACTCTGCATGTTGTCTTGATGTGGTGAACACTTGTGTCAAGTTTCTTCAAAATCCTTTAAGGGGTTCAAGAATAACAGAGCGTACACAAAATTGTTTTGACCTTGACCTTGAAGCAAGCCATCTGAAACATGCGCTCTGCATGTCATCTCAATGTGGTGAATATTTGTGCCAAGTTTCTTTAAAATCCTTCAAGCCATTCAAGAGTTACAGAGCGGACATGAAACAAATACATATGATCTTTGACCCCTAAGCGTGACCTTGACCTTGAAGCGAGCCATCCAAAACATGAGTCTGCATGTCGTCTCAATATGGTGAACATTTGTGTCAAGTTTCTTCGAAATCCTTCGAGGGTTTCAAGAGTTACAGAGCGGACACGGAATTGCTAATGGACGGGCAGAAAGACGGACACTGGCGTCATAATACGTCCCTTCAGGCGTATAATAAACATACTTTGCGTAAGAAATTAAAGGTAAATAAGAATTACTGTATTAGATTTTTAAAAAATTTGCATTGACAATTACACATTTAGCTGAAATTCATTACAAAAGCAAGTTTGTTAAATCATTATTACCTCCCTTCGCCTATCTAGACTGTTTGGAAATAGCTAAGCTGTTTTAACACTTTCCTTTTTATTCCTATCGTTGAAATAGCCCAATATCTATAAATGCATAACTTAATGTAAACTAGAAATATACTGAAATAGTCTGCTTTTACATACTAGAGGGTAGGGGCTATTACAAAATGTCATAAAGATAATAAAAGATACATTTGTAATAGGGATCTAAATCTGTGTAATGGTATTTCTGTTTACATAATAAATCTTTAACAGAATATATGAAAAATGTCATATAATGTTACTTACATGTGATTGACCTTTAAATCAACATAACATTTCACATTTGTAGTCATAGCAACCAACTAATACTTGCCTTTATTTTTACATAGTTTTCAAACCCCAGGAAAAACTTGTGAAGTCACCAAAACAAAATGTATTTTTGTTATCACCATTTTGGGATAAGTGATTGGAAGGGTAGATTTTTTACACATATCTAAGTCCCTTTTATAAAACTAGTACATACTGCATATGATAGAAGAAATGCTTACCAATTTGTCTGAGAAAGTTTGAGATTGTGTCCTCACTGAGTGTACCTTTAGCTGAAAATGAACAACAATCACTGGGTAAAAAAGCAGCATCTCTTCATCATTAATCATAAAGATAAACAAAAAACACTATCATCATAATCACTATCATCTTTATCACCAACACCTCCATCATCATCATCACCATCATCATAAGATGAAGAAAAGTCAAATAATCTTCTCTTCATCAATAAACATTTCAATAATGGAATCATCATCAGCATGATCATCATAATAACAATAATCATCATCAACATAGATATAGTCAAGTCAAATCATCATCATCATTATCTAAATCTAAATCATCAGAGTCATCATAACTGCATCAAAATTACAATTTTCTTCTGGGTTTCTACAGGCATTTTATCTGCAGTCTTTGCCAGAATATCTCAATTTCTGAATCACAAGTACCATATGATAAATGAGTTGGTGATTAATTTGGTAAGTAAACAGAGTTGGTGAAGTTTCTAAGGATTACTGAACAGCAATACAAGAAAATCTATGAGTGTTGTTAAGACTGTTGGTAGTTGTTACTAGCCATATGTCATAATATATTGCTCTTTAATTTTACCAATATTATTTTGTATTTTTTGTTTATCGCAAATCAATTGTATAATTAAACAAGAGGGTCTTGAAGGCCCTGTATCGCTCACCTGACCTATTGACCTAAAGATCAGATCATAAAGATTAACATTCTGACCAAGTTTCATTAAGATATGGTCATAAATGTGGCCTTTAGAGCGTTAATTAGTTTTTCCTTTGATTTGACCTAGTGACCTAGTTTTTGATACCACATGACCAAGATTCAAACTTGACCTAAAGATCATAAAGATTAACATTCTGAACAAGTTTCATGAAGATAAAATCATAAATGTGGCCTCTAGATTGTAAATAAGCTTTACCTTTGATCTGACCTGGTGACCCAGTTTTTGACCCCACTTGATCCAGATTGGAACTTGAACTTGATCTTTAGATCATTAAGATTAACATTCTGACCAAGTTTCATAAAGATACGGTCATAAATGTTGGCCTCTAGAGAGTTAACTATCTTTTCCTTTGATTTGACCTGGTGACCTAGTTTTGACCCCACATGACCCAGATTCGAACTTGACCTAAAGAGCATCAAGGTTAACATTCTGACCAAGATTTATGAAGATACATTCATAGATGTGACCTCTAGAGTGTTAACAAGATTTTTTCTTGATTTTTTGACCTGGTGACCTAGTTTTTGATCCCACATGATCCAGATTCGAACTTTGCCTAGAGGCCATCAAGACAAACATTCTGATTAAGTTTCATAGAGATATTGCCATGAATGTGGCCTCTAGAGTGTTAACAAGCTTTTCCTTTGATTTGACCTGGTGACCTAGTTTTTGACCTCAGATGACCCAACGTGGTAGGCATCAAAGATTTCATTGAGGGTAACATTCTGACCAAGTTTCATTAAGATTGGGCCAAAATTGTGACCTCTAGAGTGTTAACAAGCTTTTCCTTTGATTTGACCTGGTGACCTAGTTTTTGACCCCACCTTACCCAGATTGGAACTTGACCTAAAGATCATCAAGATTAACATTCTGACCAAGTTTCATTAAGATATGGTCATAAATGTGGCCTCTAGAGTGTTAACTAGCTTTTCCTTTGATTTGACCTGGTGACCTAGTTTTTCAACCCACATGACCCATATTCGAACCTGACCTAAAGATCATCAAGTTTAACTTTCTGACCAAGATTCATGAAGATACAGTCATAAATGTAGCCTCTAAAGTATTAACAAGTTTTTCCTTTGATTATTTGACCTGGTGACCTAGTTTTTGACCCCACTTGACCCAGATTTGATCTTAGCCTAAAAATCATCAAAATAAACATTCTGACCAAGTTTCATAGAGATATTGCCGTAAATGTGGCCTCTAGAGTGTTAACAAGCTTTTCCTTTGATTTGACATGGTGACCTAGTTTTTGACCCACTTGACCTAGATTTAATCTTAACCTAAAGATCATCAAGATTAACATTCTGACCAAGTTTCATTAAGATATGGTTATAAATGTGGCCTCTAGAGTGTTAACTAGCTTTTCCTTTGATTTGACCTGGTGACCTAGTTTTTGACCCTACACGACCCAGATCGAAATTGACCTAAAGATCATCAAGATTAACATTCTGACCAAGTTTCATGAAGATACAGTCATAAATGTGGCCTCTTGAGTGTTAACAAGCTTTTCATTTGATTTGACCTGGTGATCTAGTTTTTGATCCCAAATGACCCAATATCGAACTCGTTCAAGATTTTATTGAGGGTAACATTCTGACCAAGTTTTATTAAGATTGGGCCAAAATTGTGACCTCTAGAGTGTTAGCAGTCAAATTGTTGACGACGGACGGTGACGACTGACGACAACGGACAGGGCGATCACAAAAGCTCACCTTGAGCACTTCGTGCTCAGGTGAGCTAAAAACAGAAAATCTGAGCTGAGAAAAAATCTCGAATAAACAAAAATCATAGGTGAAATGCCTTAAAATTATTTCTCATTCTACCATTATTTCAAAATCTTATTTATTATTATTTTAACAGACATCAAGAAATCAACACAAAACACATCATGTATTGTTTGATTGTGAAGAATGAACAACAAGACATAATGGCCTATTGTATTACCAGACATAATTACATTTGTGCTGCATCAGCTGCCAGGCAAGTGACAAATGTTTCCGAAACATGGCACCAACTCAACTAACTTAATTAACAATAAAATGTAGAATATTGTGTTTAGTTGCAAAAAGTCCTTGGTATGTGTTTTATGTGTTTTAACAGTTTTAACTTTTTCACATTTTTTCCTATATTCCAAAATGTTGTTGACAAGCCTATGAATAGTTTGTATGATGTAACATCTATATATATCAGCTAAAAACATTATGTATTACAGGTAAAATTGTGAAACCATGCACATCATAATGATATGCACAAAATATGAACAACTGCACAAGTTAAGTTGGAAAAGGGTAAGCTTTTCAACTGTTCATTTCCCTGTAAGTATGAAACATAACAGTCTGCCCTCATAGTTTCATGATCAAGTGGCAATTAAACTTGTCAATGGAAGCCCTTTCCTTCATTATCTACTGAATACAAGGAATAAATAACTCAAAAGTATGCACACACCCATCTAAAGAAACATGCAATTCTTTAAACAGACATTTATTGTGACAAAAACTAATAGACATTCAAGCACCTCCTGATTATCATTGTATTCTTATTATACAAAAGCTTCCTTTAGAATCATTTCAGTTCCTGGGCACTAAATTTCATCAATGAATGGGAATTTTTGTTGTTCATTTGGATTTAATTTTGTGGATCAAACCACAAAATCACTCCCCTACAAAAATGGAGGATTTTACAGTATCACTTTGCTATGTTCTTATAACATATAATCCATGTTTCATAACTTTAAATTTACAGATATGTTCTATTAATTTGTTAAAAATCATAGCACTTGTGCAATAAAAGTATGTTTTGATTAAATAAGGATATTAAAATTGAAGGAAATTTTACTTATCAACTTTAAGTTTCACTTTCAAGACCTTTTAACCCGTGGTGAGGCGGTACCCATGTACCTGGATACAAGGTTAAATTTCACAACAATGTCGTCATACGTAAATACATGATTCACCGATTAAACCAGTTACTTATTGGAGCATTTAAGTGGTACACTCAATAGATCAATATACAACTGTATTAGAAACAAAAGTAAAAGAATGCATTGGATCTACGCATAAAAAATATGTTTATGGTAGTCATGGTATCGTGTCCTAAAACAGTAATACCATGATGAAATACTGCGTTCAGTTTTATTTTATTGAATGCATATTTGATTTGCATTTATATATATCTAAAGTGCATAGTTACATTTTTAATTTAGTAAACAAATGTATGATGAACATTTTTTTAATTAGAGAAATAAATAGCTAACATCCTTGTCATAGAAGTAAGAGCCTGTCATCCATTATTTATTTTTCTAGTGCCCTTTGGCTAGCTGTTTTAATAATGTATAACAGGCAGATGAATATTTTCTGTTTCCCTTAATTATCAAATATTGATTAGAAAACCTTTGAAAAGCAGTTCCGAATTAAATGTGGAATAAGCATGACTCCCTGTTCCTTTTATAGCCATCATTTAGAACCGATACGCACTAACAGAAGAGATTTTCACTTTTTTTGTTTCCACAGTTATAATGACTTTGGAGATAAAAAAGAAGCTTTGACACAGGTCTGTTTCAAATATATGCTCAGAAACAGCCAACCACATGCTGGACATAGACTCTGGGTTTCTGCTTACACCAAAAACAGGCAAATTAAGACTGTCACTTATTTCAAATGGCATAGTATATTACATTTGTATTTCCTGTTGTGTCCAAATGCACAGGCTCATTGTCAATAATGTCAAATTCACATCAATATATGATCGGTAAATTACTGTCAACTTGTGACCTTTTAATTGATCTGATTGATGGTTTGTAATTTCTATTTCATCAAATATTTAGAATGATTAAGATCGTAAACAAATGACATGTACAGGTTTTAATTATAAAAATAATGTTATTCATTTTTTTGTTTATACTGCATCATTTACAAGAAATCACCTGAACATAATATTATGTCTTTATCTTCACCCCCTCTTATTCAAAGTATAGAGATATTTTGTACTTAAAAAGCTGTTATTTTGTTGGGTTTTAAATCACATAAACACAGCCAACAAGTGCCTCTCCAGACATTATTTCAGGATGGACGTGCACCTAGGTAGAAAAGAGGAAACAAAGTTCTGTGTTCCTACTACAGGTATAACCACCAACATATATGACACATCCAGAACTCAAACTAAAATTGATTCAAACTCTGTGCCTACCCTCACTTATCCAACAAGTCCAAAGTTAAAAATTCTATATGGTACAATGTTTTCACAGGTGCTGCATTGTTCCTTGTAGTCCTGTTACAGACTTGAGCTTACCTTGAAGATAGTCAGCCAGATCCCCACCATTACAGTACTCCATAACCAGATATACATGGTTGGTTGTTTCCTGAAAATATAATTCAAAATGGAGGATCATTTATAAAAACAGTCACAGTCTTACATTTTTTAATTTTTTTTTATGATTTTAAAAACATGCTGGTCAGATGTAATTTGCCTAAGGAGTTACAGCAAGTCCCTGCATGTAATAAACCTTGTTGGGTAAGGGCTGGGTAAAGGAAAGGGCTGGTCCTGACACAGAGTAGGTTAACATAAAAGATTCACCTTAATCTAAGACAGCTGAAGTCAGACCAAAGCCTAGTTAGAAACTGGGTCATACAGCAATGTTTATATTGACATAGATTGTATATCATGAACTTGTTCAACCATAGGGAAACTATTTATATAAATAGAAAGGCATGTCTTTGTGGTAAAACGTAGAATGTAATTCATAAGACGTAGAAGTAAGACGTAGAATTCAAAGTCGGTTACCAAAACAAAGAAAACAAACAGCAGAAAATTATCTCTATAAAGCAAACAAACAAACAAAGAAGATATTATTATTAAAAGTTTAAATGAACTTAGGTACACCTTATGTCCTGACAACTGTTAACTTTTAAGTTAGATTTTTCACTGAAAACTGCATGACATTGTATAGACCAGATATTAGATTACAATTACTGTTCCCACTTGTTTATATGTAAACATCAATTTTAGGAAATGAAAAGTGATCCTTGTTGAAAGGTGGTCTGTCAACACAGGTACATAACACTTTAACTCTTCAATAGTGACCTTTTAAAGCAGGTTTTATAGCAGTGGTCTTTGAGTATTTCAGAGACAGTCTTTAATAGTTTTTAAACCTTTTGAAAGGTTACCAGTCTATTATCATGTTATAAGTATTTAAGCAGGTCAATACAATACAAATCATAAGCCTACATTTCAAGCATTAAACAAGCAGATTAAAATCTCACTATTGGCAGTTAGGTAATGGTCAATCTTTGAGATGTGATAATGGACAATGGTATTTACTACAATACATGACACTTTAGATAGTCATCTACAACATGTATTTCACTCATGGACACAAACTATTTTCTATTTAGACTTGCATAACACATTTACATGTACATTCTTGCAATTATTTCTTAATTCTTTATCCCATAACACAGTGATACATCAACACAATTTTTTGTTGATATAGTTTACACAAATGGAATTTTACTTAAAATGGTCTTTTTTGCAAATTAACGAAAGACAATTTAACAAATTAACATACAGGCAAATATATTATTGTAGAGATGTATATATCACTATGTCTTGGCTTGTGATTAAAATATTTTTTTTTGCAATCTGATCATACTTTGTTCATCCCAGGTTGTATCCATAGACAAGAAAAGCATGCCCGGGCAAAACAAACCACAGGTAATGCCTCCATTACTGAGTTGACTATGTCTGCAGAATCAACTTCTGCTTAACAATGGAGACAGCGCAATAAGTAGTGCACATAAATATAAATAAAGTTCTGTAAATTTCTGTCCAATATAGAGAACCAATCACCTTACAGGGTCAAGGTCACTAATGTAATGCATGATTAAAATAATCTCCAACTTACAAAACACTGAACCTTAGATCCTACTGATCATAAATGGTCATAGAACAAAAGTGGATAATTTAGATAACTTGTTTATATAACATTTTCTTGTTGTTTAACTTAGGAACATAATATTTCATCATTGAGTGCATTTTTCAATAACAGCTTATGCAGTTGTCCTAAATGACCCCAAGTCACTGCGACAATCCCTTCATTTGAACTTGTGACAATTTTTTTTTATTAATTTATAACATATGATGTAAATTTTATGGACAGGCAAAGTATGTTTTTTTGCAGAATATCAAAAGCTTGCAATAACACATCAATAAATGTGGCCATAATGACTGCAAAAGTGCACTCTGGGATTTCTGCATGAAAGATAACATCTGTTTGTGTAAGATAATTATGTTCTTTGGATATATACTAAATGCCAGAAAGATTACTTTGTTCATCATGAACATCTTATTGGGTACCTGAGTTTGTAAAAATACATGATTGGTTTTCACCTCTGTTTCCAAAGACTTTCTATTCAGTAAGGACAAGGTTCAGAGACAGAATAATTCCATTTTTCATTGCATCAAATGCTGTACCTGACTGCAATAAAAAAGTTCCTTTAAACAGAATCAATGATAAGTATACACAATTCAATAACTAGAATACATTCTGCATGCCCACGGGCAGAATGTCGAGCCCGCCCAAACCTTTGGCCTCTGAGTGTGACCTTGACCTTATACCTAGGGACCTGGTTCTTGCGCAGGACACTCTGTCTCATAATGGTGAACATTCATGCCAAGTTACATCAAAATCCCACCACGCACGGACGACCGCACGGACATACACCGGCCCGCCAAAACGACTGTATCAAGCTCACCGCAAGAGGGCTCGACAAAAATGCAGCACTGGTAATGACACAATGTCATCTGGTAAGATTTCAGTTATCATATGTGTACAATTTGTTCTAGCTTTTGCTGCCGAAATTATCACCCCTAATAATGTGTTACATAATATAGGTAAAATTATTAACAGCACCATTTCAAAACTTGGTAAATAAACTAATAATTGTTTCATGGGGACTAACTTGAGTATACATTGAATGATACAGAGATGAACATACAAAACAGAATTATCTGGTTATATATCAATATCACTTTGCTCTGTTTATGAACCTAATAACTGTTATAATTTGATTATATAACTAGCCAGTGCACCTATGAAGGGTCGTAGCACAGACATTCTAGAAAGAGCTGTCCATAAGACAGTCAATGTTCTTGACTATTCAAATTGTTGTCCCACACGGTGGCGATACCCTGGGTATGCAGGGGTGCAAAATGGCGGCGAAATCTCTCGATTCAGGTAACATTTTTCATTATTACTGTCTTAATACTTAACCAATTTTAACGTAATAAAGACGAGTGCCCGCTCATAAGAATACTACACCCTCGGCTATAAAGATTGGACTCCTGAGTTTCGTAGTTTTTGTGAAAAGTGCAACGGCGCATGCTGACGGAAAAAAATGCAACTGCTATGTACGGGGGCATTTTAATGAAAATGACTAAACCAGCTATCCCCATGTGTTTCGAAAAATGGCTTGTAGGGCGGAACCGGGCTTGGCATGTTCCAGAGCTGTTGTAGAACTTTAGCAAGTGAACTCGCGAGTTTTCGGCAATTCCGGACGATAAAAAGGAAATGCTATGTGGGGGAGGTGTTTTCATAATGTTATGTGGGGGAGCTTTTGACATGTGGGGGTGACATAACTGGCTGCTAGAGACACACAATAATACGGACAAAAAAGCCAGCGAAAAATACTTTTAACTGTTAAAGGCATATTATATGTCAAAATATATTGTGATGATGTCCGTCCTTTCGTCCTTGCATGTTTCTTCTCATACATCGTTGGCACTAGAGACTTAAAATTTGATCACGATTTGACATCTACTGTTTAAACGCTATTTAAAACAGTTTGCTGTTATGTTTTTTATTACTTCACACAATTGACTCGTATTCACAAATACCAATTCTTGTGACAAGATGTTCACTTTTATGTATTTAATTTTGACAATGTCCTTCATTTTACTTTGATCTTTGCGTTTAAAAATCTGAAATAATTGAATTCCCCATAACCTTTGTCAGATTTTATAACCAACTTGGCTGTAATGTAAACTGAACAATCAATGCGACAAAAGAAGTGGCGAACAGATACGCGATGGTATCATTTGACAAATTCTAGTGATTTATTGTAGTCTTCCTTTAAACACTGTGGCGGTACCTTGGGTATGCAGGGGTGCAAAATTTAACCTTTTTTTCATGTTAACTTTATTAATACTTAACCAGTTAATGAAATAAAGACGAGTGTCCGCCCATACGAAAACTACAGCCTCGGTTGTAGGGCTTGGTCATCTGGGTTTCATATTTTGTGTGAAAAGTGCAACGGCGCATTCTGATGAAACAAAACCAACTGGTGTTAATAAAAAAAAAAAAAAAAAAAAAAATAACGAAAAACAGGTTAAATTTTGCACCTGTAAACATCTGTCAGGATTCCGAGGAAACAACTGAAGATTTCTTTCAAGTTTAAAAGTACTTTTACTATAAGTTATACTAATATTCTCATATAGTGACAACAGTGTTCCTTCATACAATGGAATTACAAATACTTACAAACAGGTGTTGGTTGAATTTTATCTAAGAGAAATTGAAAGTTGGCGGTTGTTGCACTTTTGATGTGACGCTTTTGAAGGTCAAGACCGAAGTCCTAGCCAGGATTTCTTACCGGCTTTTATAAACATTTGGATCTGAAATCCACCAATCAAAACAGTAAAATCCAGAAATCCACCAAGATCCACCAATCAAATGATAGAAGGATTTCCGAGGCTGAAATCCATCATTTCAGCAGCAGCCATATTGAAATGCAGCACGAAAAATAAATAAGAAAATGATCAATAAATTGCATATAACAACGGTAGCTGATGGATTTCTGGTGTTTAACAATCATAAATTACAAATAAATACAGATCATGAATTGTTCCTAGGTAGAAACTTTGAATATAAATGGAAATCTTATAAGAAAATATTGAATTGGGCGGATTTCAAATATTTCCGCCAGTGAAACTTTTGGTAACAATGAAATCTGAGAAGACTGACAAATTTCCATCAAAAAAGGTAAGTATTTCACAATGTTATTGTGGTTTTCATATATAAAATGTTCCTTTCTAATCAGTTCACACCAGTATGGCAAGTTTATAAGGTAAGAGTATCTATACTTTGTAAAGATCAGTTTATGGCACATGATTTCACAGTGTCACCAGGATTTCCATGTAAAGTTCCATAGTAAGTAAGTCTTTCCTCAATTATTCATCAAAAGTTCATGTATTAATGGTGTTACAGTAACTAAGAAAATTATAACAGACCCTTACAGCACCCCTGCATACCTAAGGTATCGCCACCGTGTTAAAGGAAGACAACAATAAATCACTAGAATTTGTCAAAAGATATCATCCGCTTTTTTTCGCATAGATTGTTCAGTTTACATTACAGCCAAGTTGGTTATAAAATCTGACAAAGGTTATGGGGAATTTAATTATTTCCGATTTTTAAATGCAAAGATCAAAGTAAAATGAAGGACATTGTCATACGTAGATACATCAAGGTGAACATCTTGTCACAAGAATTGGTATTTGTGAATACGAGTCAAATGTTTGAAGTAATAAAAACATTACAGCAAACTATCAGTTTTTAGCGTTTAAATAGTAGATGTCAAATATCAGATGGACATCAAAATGACTATGTTCCGACTTTTAAAAGTAAAGGTGAAAAGTCAAATAAAGGTAAAGGTCAAATATTAAAGAATATAATTGAACGTCTTGCCAACAAGGTTGTTATTTGATTACAAGTACTAATTTAGTACAAGTTACAGCAAAATTTAATATAATAGATCCACGCCCCTTATGATACCTATAGCTTTATATCTAGGTGTCGTATGAAAATGCACTCTCCAAAGGCCATAGCAGTATCGTGATCAAGTTTCAAGTCTCTAGTGCCAACAATGTATGAGAAGAAACATGCAAGGATAAAAGGACGGACATCATCACAATATATTTTGACATATAATATGCCTTTAACAGTTAAAAGTATTTTTCGCTGGCTTTTTTGTCCGTATTATTGCGTGTCTCTAGCAGCCAGTTAAGTCACCCCCACATGTCAAATGCACCCCCACATAACAATATGAAAACACCTCCCCCACATAGCATTTCCTTTTAATCGCCCGAAATTGTCGAAAACTGGCGATTTCATTTGCTAAAGTTCTAAAACAGCTTTGGAACATGTCAAGTCCGGTTCCGCCCTACAAGCCGTTTTTCGAAACACAAGGGGATAGCTGGTTTAGTCATTTTCATAAAAATGCCCCCCTACATAGCAGTTGCATTTTTTCCGTCAGAATGCGCCGTTGCACTTTTCACAAAAACTACGAAACTCAGGAGTCCAAGCTTTATAGTCGAGGGTGTAGTATTCTTATGAGCGGGCACTCGTCTTTATTTCGTTAAAACTGGTTAAGTATTAAGACAGTAATAATGTAAAATGTTACCCGAATCGAGAGATTCCGCCGCCATTTTGCACCCCTGCATACCCAGGGTATCGCCACCGTGTCCCAGAAGCAGGAATATTACCCTAAATGTTTAAATATCTAGAGTTTCAATCCATTATCATTCTGCTAGTAACTTATGTGCAAAACTTTAACCAGAAGTTATTAAGTTCAAAAGGGGACATAGTTCTGCTAAATACAAGTCAAAGTTATTGGACTTGATGCTTTGACCTAGTTTTATAAACCAGAAGAAACATGTGAAGTTTCAATTCAATATTTGCATTACTTTTTCAGAGAGTAACATGTATACAAAACTTTAACCAATCTGTTCCAAGTCCAAATGGGGGCATAATTTGGCCAAAATAAACGTCAGAGTTATGGGATTTGATGCTATCACCTAATTTTATAACCCAAAAGGCACATGTGAAGTTTCAATTCAATATATCTGCATTAGTTCCGGAGATACTGTAGTAACTTGCATGCAAAACTTTAACCAGGATTTTCTTAGTCCAAAAGGGGGCACAATTTGGCCAAAATGGGACTTGATACTGTCACCTAAGGTTTTATAACCCTGACGACACAATCATGTGAAGTTTCAATTCAATATCTGCATTAGTTTTGGAGATAGTATCTAGCTTGCATGCAAAACTAACCCTGGGATTTTCTAAGTCCAAATGGGGGCATAATTTGGCCAAAATACATGTAAGAGTTTGGAACTTGACCCAGTGGGGTTGGTAATTGACCTAGAAAAAGAAGCCTATATGCCTTTAAATGACAACTGTATATACTTGCATGTAAAACATTATCCAAAGTGTGACCGCGACCAACGCCGAAGCCAGGGTGAGAAAAATAACTCGGGACTATTCTTTGAATAGTCGAGCTAAAAATTCTCAGGGGAGCATGCCGGACCCCTCAAGATAACCTGCATACACATATAACAGTGATTACTGAAGCCCTAGCTACACCCCTTCAACACACCACTGATACTCTGGCTGTATTTTAGCATAGATTCAATAGAACACTGGTTTCTATATCAGAGTGTGAACTTGGAAGGACATAATGCGGATCATTTCTGACCTTTTTATTATATACATGCTGTAGGCCAATCTCACATCTATGTCAAAATATACCATAAATACCTCTAGTTTCTTATATCATTTAAGTGACAAATATAGCCAAATCATGAAAACATTAAACATATCAGGTAAACTATATTTACCTGGTACATTATTTTATTGGTTTAACTGCTGCAACATAAAGGTCACCCATACATATACAACCTGAGTGTCCACTTTAAGGACAACTGTTCTATTTAACAGTATTACTCCATTTCTGGTAGTATGCACCGGTAACCCAGTTTAGCATGTAAAACTACTAACCTAGTTCATGTATTTCGGGTTGATCAGTACATGTTATTTTCATGGACTGGGACATCATTATTTACTAGCCTCATGTTTGAGGTATGCTCTCCCTCTTAATAGGCCCCCTAATGTTTCTTGCCTTACTATTTTTAAGACTTGACAAAGAAACTATATTTTACAAGAAAAAATAAAATCAATTAATAAATTAAGTTAAAGGTTTTAATACTTCTGTCTCTTTGGGGCCCTTATAATGCAGTCAGTTGACAACAGTCAGGAATGCTTCTGACAAAGGAAAAGAAGTCTATAAAATTAACAGCTAATCATGAAAAACACCTGTCACAGTACAGCCACAGCTCACCTGTGCACCTTTAGCTCAGGTAAGAGCTTAAAAAAATCAACCAAAATATTGTTTTCAGAAACAATGATATCATGAGTGACATTTGAATACAAAGTTTAAGGTCATTAATGCAGTCTTAAAATTCTGGAAAAGAAAAAAAAATACAATTAACTGTGCGGTCTCCAACTGCTTAATGTACAAGGACACTGCCTAAAGGGATGATGTACATGTGTTTATTGTATTGCATCTGTAATCATGTGCATCAAATAATTGACTGAAACCTATAAAATGATGTAATTGCTAATTGTGACATAATGGGAAACTGTACAGGACAATGAATTTAACAGATTTAACAGATGTATTGATAATAATATTTTAGCCAGTATTTCCCACTTTTGCTGTTTTGTGGGGAGGGGTGGGGTATTTCCTGGGACATACCCATGGGAAATACCACCCTGGGAAATACTTTGCCAACCTTGATTGGTATGAATTATCTCTGAATTACAATTTCCGTTGATTTCTTAAAATCTTCTGCCAAAAACAAACATAAATAAGTAAAATGTTTTGACTTTCTTTTAGTAATAAATGATAGTTTAAAGGTCCATTACTAAGAGAAAGTGAGTTGGCAATTTTTTTCATAGCCAGTGCATAGACTTCTGCAAGACACTAAATAATGAAGATTGGCAGGTCAAAATTTACAGAAGGTCTTTGGAACTCAAAGAAATGTATGTGTATTATGTTGAAATTTCAATGAATCGACAGAATGACCCCCCAGGTCTTTTTAACTTTCTTCATACTTCATAGAAAAATAATTGTACATATACCGCGATTTATTTCGAATTTCTACATACCAACTTTCATTTTCCAATAAAATGAAATAGTTTCTGTGCTTTTTAAAAGAAATTAAAATGTTCACTTTCCTTAGTATTGGACCTTTAACAGAACTTCAGGTTGTTATCAATTTAAGAACAAAAATCTAATTCATTTCAAATTTTCAGCTTTCTATTTTGAGTATTTAGTTTTGAAACATTATTTTTGTTCCATACATGTTAAAAATCATTGATCTTAACCAAGTCACTCCTGCAATCTTTTCAAAAATGACTGGAATAAACCTTTGATAAAAAATCTTTTAGTTTTGCTTCTTTTTAAATATTTATTTAATGTACTATCACCCTACCTTCAGACCGATTTTTTACATTTTTATATTTTGCTGTGAAGCCTTGATGCATAAAATGAGATTTTTACACTTACTTTACATTCCATGAGTTGAACAACATTTTCATGATGGAGTCCTGATAATTCCTGAAAAAAAAATAAAGAGGAAATTAATACAGACCGAGACTCTGAAATAAGTATAAATTTAATAAGGTTAATGTACTAATAAGTATTATTATATGTGCTTGCTTCACTGCATTTCATTTTTCAAAATCAGTTAATATGATAATCACAGCAATAAACAAATGGAGTGTGCTGCATTGTAACATGGTTCAATGCTCAAATTTCTTACTTTATTTTCCTTTTAAATTTAAATGCAGGATGTTATATGCAATTTCTTTGAAAATTATACAAGGTGGCAAGCAGCCTTTACCAGAAACCAGTGAATGTTGTCTTATTGCACAACTACCAGTGAATGTTGTCTTACTGCACAACTACCATACCTTTAAAATCTTTATTTCCTTGCTCAGAAGGTTCTGTGATTTTGCTATGTTCTTCTTGGTTATACTTTTGATTGCGACTGTCTTCTCCGGGTACTGAAAGCAACATGCAAAAGAAACATTCAAACCAAGTTATGTACTTTATGTGCATCAAAACATTTACTGCACTATTTTATCATTTATGCAAAAACGAAAAAACACACTCCTCTGGCATACTGTATTCATATAAATGCTCCCCACTAACGTAATAAAGACCCCCTGCACTATATTTATATAAAAAAATACATGTATTTATTCATTGAAAGTTGGCTTTATAACTTTTATTCCGATATAAGATGATAAATTAAATTGTGTTCCTTAACAAACATCCCTCTTTTCAAAATGCAATATGTGCTACATATATACATTTATTTGTAGATGAATTTGAAAATAGGTTCTGGCAACATCACTGCTACTTTGGGAATTTAATAATACTTTTTTCTGCATGCATTGCTATTGACTGACAGTTAATGAATATTAATTTTTTGGTTGCTATTAATAACTTTATGTTTACAATAAAGAAGATAGGAGGCAACTGGTACAAAAAGTTTAAAAGCTGACTGATAGTTTAAAATGATTTGTGGTGTCATGAATGTTTTCATATGAATAAAATTATAGGTTTCTACTAGAAATCAAGTCTTTGTTAAGCTTAAATGACAAATGAAGGCTACAATAACAAAAAAACAACATGATTTGACTTATTATTCTAATTTGTGCTTTTTCTGAATGATATTCATTTAAAATAAAATACACCAAGGTCCCATAATCATAGCATATTTACAATGAAAATTATAGCATTTTAAACAGCATTATTCTCATAAGGTCAGCCGCTAATAATGTAAATTCAAACAAAAATGAAGTGTTAATACAGACAGCTGTTTTCATGTTCAACAAAGGGTGACAGTAACGACTGTCTACAAAAATGGCGCTTATATAATATTGGCTTTTGGCACACTTCAATGGCTATGAACAATCAACATGTACACAAAGAACAAAGTTGCCTAATATTGCATCAGCTGATTTAATTATAGCTGTAAACATTCAATTTAAACATTTTCATACAGTATATTTCAAGTTAGTTACGAGTTCTTCGTAATTTGAAAATTAAGATGCTTGCTTATACAATGTACACTAAAATTTAAATTTTGTCCGCATATACAACTGAACACTAAATCATGTATACATAGTAACAATGTAAATGTTCATGTATTTTTTTAAATTTTTTTTTGCTATCTTAACTTAATTTGAAATCTATACATGTTTAAAACTTCTGTATATTTATATCTTTATATTAATATTAATAAATAATATCATATTTCAAATGCCAAATAATAGAATGTCAGAACTAATAGTTCTAAGCAATGTGAAAGCACTACTATGTCACAAATACACTTAAGGCCATCCTTAATTGAACTATTTGAAATCTGAAGAATAGTACTGAAAACCATACCACAAATCATCAAAATCAAGTTGAATACTGTGGATGTAGTTGTAAAATCATAGTTTTCATATATTTGTTTGGTGCTAACTCAACCTGGTATAACTTAGGAAATGAGACATTTTCTCGCTATCCCTAAAACAGATCAACTTGATGATCTACAGCATATAGTTTAGTAATGAATTATGTCAGATACAAGCTTCTGTTGAAAACATTTATCTATAACCGACATTAAATAACGATTATCTTATCAAATGAAACTATAATATACAATACAATGCAACTAATCCAATGGTCACAACAATGCCAAACAAATGTTGTATTTTGCCTTGCCTTCTACCACTACTAATTGTAAAAGTGAGTAGGTTTTCCTTTGTTACAGTGTGAAAATGTTTTACCTTTCTTAATCGCCCTTTGAAAACGACTGCAAAAGCTCCATGCCCTATCAGGTCCTTCTTGCTATATTCGTATTCTCCAACAACCTCCATCACTTCTGTTGCCTAAATCCTATGGCTATATAAAGATGACTTATTTGTTCTGTGGCTGCCAAATGCCAAATTTATTTCCTCTGCCATTTTTCAACAGAAGACTGATATACCTGCCATTTCTCCTTCAAATTTAACAACACATGTTTTTAAATATGCATTTCAGTAAAAATAGAAAGCACATAAGGTCTTTTTTGTACGTTTACGTCATAATAAAGAACTGCATAATTTATTCTTACTAATCAATACAAATTCACATCTGATTATGTTTTGGTTTGAGCCGAAGTACACATTACATTCGATCACCTGTCAAAGCGAAGAAAGTAATTCCTCGTTGGAATGCTTTTATGTTAAAATACACTTTTTCAATATATATAGTTTTGAGAATTCTATTTCACAGAAGAAATTGGCATAATGTTACAATTTCAGAATGAAACGGATAGAATAATATTCTTAATGTGACCTTTCTAGGTCAAGAAACGACGCGTATATTTTGGGGTCATCGATAAGTTAGTTCCACCATTCTCGTGAAATCTCGTGTAATTCGACATTGGAGATAGTCGAGTATCCCACCACGTGTGGAAAAAGATTGGTGAAAACGTATCCCTGTGTGTCAGTTCTAGGTATTGACATTCCCACAAGAAGAAAATATATGCATGATTGTGGCTTGACATCATAAGTTGTCTCTTATGCTCGTTGTTTTGCCATTTTAATATGTCCAACAATATGCGTGATGGAAATCGTGTTGTTTATTTGGTGGGTGGGGTAATGTTTATTTTCGCAAAAAACAAGGTCGGGAGAAAAGTCTTCCTGATGTTTTGATGGCATGTTGATACAGTTTGGTAAACCTGATTAGCATTTGCACAATGCATGACCAGACCAGTGTCACTTGCAAAATTATTGCTGAAATCCGTGTCCTGCTTCAGACACTTGAGGGTCAGCACCTCTCCCCCTCCCAGGCCGCCCCTGACAACCCTCAGTCAGTATATTTTCGTTTTTTAAAACAAACTGAGCACATGTCTCGATCATCCAACGACTTCTGTTACCATTTCAACATGTCTGAAAAATTTCTATACTCTATCAATGCTCAAAAAAACACAAGACAACTTACTCAGAGCATTTTCAACATAAAATAGCATGTCCAAGGAATAGGAGAATAGATCTCAGCTTGATGTTGCGCAGTAAAATTTACTACACAGAGCCGGGACACAGACAATATTGTTAGTGGTTAAAATGAAAATACTCGCTCACAACGTCAACTGCCGCGATGGCCAAGAGTACAGACGCTGGTTCTGTGAGCTTATTTTTGGGCAGGGCCACGGGTTTGCTCCGTGCTATGGGCGATCTTTTTTTTTAATATTTTTTTTTATTTGAGAATGTATTGTTAAAAAGAAAATGAAAATATTATATTTAAAAAACAAAAAAAAACAGAATTCCCAAACCGCGGAGCAAACCCGTGGCCTAGTCTAAATAATGAGACCTCGGGCAGACCGATTTTACAATTTGATATTTTACGTTGTCTACATCTACATCGTTACAACCAACAATCAATTTCCGATTATGACTGGTCGACGCTGTCAGAGAAACAGTTGTTAAAGAAATTTAGTATATTACAGTATTAAAAGTAAAAGATAAAAGGACAGTATGCTACAGTTAAAATATGACAGAATGGAGGAATTACATAGTGACCGCCGCCAGTCTCTCTGTAACAGGGTTTTCCCTCGGGTTTTTTATTTGGGAGTCCATGGACTCCCATGGCTGCTAATTTAAGGGTCCCTAATAATTTTTGGGGGTCCACAAATTATTGATCTTGAAAATGGACATTATTACTAAAAAAAAAATTATCCTAAAACCGAATGAACTTGTATCTTTTTAATTTAGATAGCAGCTGATTCAGTATTTCGGAATGGTATCTTTCAAAATGGCATGAGCTTCTCAATTCAGACTGATAACAAAAGGTGTGACAGTCTTTTTGTTATGATCAAATAGCCAGTAATTACCGGCAATTAAGTGTCAACTGTGTCAATTATGTTGTTCACAGTTTGATCTTAGTTAAAGATAATACTCGATCCTTAATTAGTATCATAATTTTTGTGATATATTAATATTTTTTCATCAAAATACTTTAAATTTATAAGAAATTAATTTTGTTTAATAGAAAAATAAACCATTCGATCTTTTACGGAACGTAACGGCAATCTTAGATTTTAGCGGTGTCAGTTAGCGCGGAGAGTAGTTTCCCTTTACCAAAATGGCGAACATCGGTAACAAAACTTGTTTTGAAGTTGGAAAAACGTCTATACCTGTGTATAATGAGCACCCACGATTCGGGGATGGTCCCGGTGGTAAAAAACTGCGCATTTTACATGGGTATCTGCGCAAAGGAAGCTTCAGTGCAAAGGAGTTTCGTGACCGATTTTGCGGGTCCAGTGGACGCAGAGGCACTACAAACTGCGAGTCCAAAGCAGTCAAAGCGCGTCAGGGACGCAGAAAACCTGCGTCCGGGAAAACCCTGCTGTAAAGATACTGAGGCTGGGGCTAGCTTTGACTGATGTGGGGAGGGAGTTCCAGAGACGGATGGTTCTAGGGAAATAAGAGTTAGCAAAGTATTGAGTGCTGGAATAAGGGATCAAGTAGTTCAGGTTTCTAATGGGGGACAAGTAACCTTGGTCAATAGCAACGGTCTGGGTCCTTACTTTGTAAAACAAAAGTAATGAACAGTTTAACCTACGGTACTGGAGAGTTTTCCATTCTAAGGATTTCAACATTTCAGTTACACTGCTTGTATAGTTGTAATCATTCATAACATACCTAGCTGCTGACCTTTGGACTCGTTCAAGTTTATGGGTGAGGGTTTTCTGCCAGGGATGCCACACAGTTGAACAGTATTCTAGCTGGGGGCGGACATAGGTGGTGTATGCAGCTTCTTTGACCTTTTTGTTATCTGTCTTGACATTTCTCTGAATAAATCGAAGGGAAGAGGTTGCCTTAGAAGTTATGTTTTCTATGTGTTGTGACCAGTTCAAATCATTGGAGATAGTTATTCCTAGGTATTTAGCTGATGAGGTGGACTTTAACTCTGTATTGTGTAACCTGTAGGGATATATAAAGGGATTTCTCTTCCTACTTACTCTAAGGACTTCACATTTGTCGGGGTTAAATTCCATTTGCCAGACTCTTTCCCATGTTTCTAATTTATGGAGATCTTCTTGAAGGGCTATGCTATCATTATTTGAGTTGACAGTGAGGTAAACGATGGTGTCATCTGCAAACATACGGGTTTTACATTTGACTGAGTCAGGCAGGTCGTTAATGTATACAAGGAAAAGGCAAGGCCCAAGGACAGACCCCTGTGGAACTCCAGACAGGACCGGAAGTTCGCTGGACAGGTGACCTTCAACTGCGACCTTCTGGGTACGATTAGAGAGGAAGGATTTGACCCAATTAGTTATTTGGGGACTAACACCTAGGGATTGTAACTTGTAAATTAGCCTCAAATGGTCAACTTTGTCAAATGCCTTAGAAAAATCCATTACGATGACGTCAGTTTGTTGGCCTTGTTCTAAATTACTATAAAGTTCCTGGGTAAAATTAATAAGCTGAGTTTCGCAACTATGACCCGACCTGAAACCATGCTGGAACTGGCTGATAATATTGTGTTTGTCAAAGAAGGACATAAGATTTGAAACTACCTAGAGGTCTCAACCAGAAACAATCAAAACTGTGGTGGAAACTGTGGTCAATTGAAATTACGATTTATCAGTAGTCACGATTTTTCTTTAGCCCTAACTGCTTACCTGTTGTTTTAAGGAGGTAGGTTACCTTGTTACAAGGGTAAATTCAAGTTAGTTTAACCACAGCATTTGTTTGTATTTCGTGTAATATGAAGTTTTACCTGCTACAATCTCAATTTCGTTTGTCTCTGTCCCTTCAAATTCATTTTTTATCCAGGTTTGAAGAACATGACCATCTAAAGGTATTTCATATTGAAAGAAGAAGGAAAATACGGATATTTAACACTTTTCAGCTATTTTTTAGTTTCATTGATATCCGTAGAAGTCTGCATAATTGATAAGTTTACTAATATGCACGTTAGCCTTCTAATATAAGCTTTAAATGTATATGTCGCGGGGCTCGTGTTTCCATGGTAACGCATTTTCTCTCATTTTAAAACAACTATGTATAAAAATAGGGGTTTTCGACAGCTTAAGTGGCATTCTGTTAATGACCAACATGGAATATTTGGGAAATATTATAAGCAAAATACCAAGCACTTTACATGGTACCCTATTTTTCTTAAAGTTTACAGTAACCATGGCAACAGAGATGTTTAAAATAGCTTATATCTTGCTTTTTGTCGAAATTTCTTATAAAAAATATTGAATAAGATTATCATTCTAGTTAATGTAGCTTTAAAACATATTATTTCTAACGTAAGTTATATTTTCTTGTTATTTGCATTGATTCAAACAAATTTCACAGCTTAGAATACATACGGCAGTACCCCTCGTCTGGCATTTTTCATGGAAAAATCGTTCAGCATGCTGCTATTATTCTCATGGATATTGTTGAAATGAAAATAAAAAGCCGAAGCTGTGTTTCTTAAATAGACCAGTGTCAACACTTTCGAATTTTACATTTTGATACATAGGTCACAGGCTTCGTTTCCATGGTAACATCAATTAAATTCAAGGAACCACATTTTTCTACTGAAATTTGAACAATTTTAGATCTTAGTTTTAGTATATAAGTAACAAATTATCAACGGAACCTGAAAAATAGGTATTACAAATCAAACTGCTAGATTTTTTATTTGAAAATGGCCGTTACAAGTAACCTTTCATCCAACTATATTCCAAAAAACATTGGTTACCATCATCCATTTTCTTACAATCCGCATAACGTTTCAATTTAACTACATAAAAGAAGCAAAATATTGATGATTATTCAGAGCAAAAGATTCATAACAAATATTTCAGCAAATATTTGTTATTTGAAGATAGTTAAAATAAAGAAAATGCACAGAATTACGTACTTTCAAGATAAAATCTATTAATTTTGCGCGGTAACTGACACGTAACGTCATGACGTCAATGACGTCATTTTAAGGCAACATTGTTTTGAAGCGTTTCTGCGGCAATTGATTCATTATATCTGCATTATTAAACCATAAAGTATCAGATCGGAGGCAGGTTCATGATTTGTTTTCAGGAGAATGAATATACAAACACATTTAATTTGTCGTAAACGTCGTCGTAAATCGTCACGTTAGCTTCCGGTTGGACATGCGCACATACGAATATGAAGGTAACCTACCTCCTTAAATCATAAATAGTAAATAAAAAACATAAGAACAGGACATATTTATCAAGAATTTCTGTTGTAAAAAATTTAAACCTCTAACGTTTCAATCGTCTTCATGTAATGGCGGTTGGAGGCGTGACCAATGAAAACCCTTCGTGTAGTGATGTGTTTACCGATGATCGGCCATTTTCCAATATGTAGTACACTCGTGTTAAACCTTGGCATTTTTTTAACTGCCATAGTTTGAATTTTTCTCAAGAAATCTCGGTAATATATACATCATTGAAAAGGAAAAATTACAGGCTTTCTATGTATGTATTTCTTTTTTTTATCCGTTGCATTATTATAACATAATTCCCGCCCAACGGATTCCATTGGGTGTTACTTAGGCAAAGAAGAGGACAGTGCTACCACATTCTTTACCTTTTCTGGTTTGTACTCGGAGGCAGATATCGACAAGTCAAAATAATATAACGATATTCAACTCTCGAGTACAATTATTTGGACTAACCCGTGGCCCTGCCCAAAAAATCGTCTCAGTACCAGCGTCTGTACTACCTTGACCACGGCGGTAGTTGACTTTCTTAGCAAGTATTTTTAGCTCATCTGATTTTTTGAAAAAAAATGATGAGTTATTGTCATCACTTGAGCGGTTGTCGGCGTCGGCGTTGCCTGGTTAAGTTTTATGTTTAGGTCAGTTTTTCTCCTAAACTATCAAAGCTATTGCTTTGAAACTTGGAATACTTGTTCACCATCATAAGCAAACCCTGAACATCAAGAAACATAACTCCATCTTGCTTTTTGCAAGATTTATTGCCCCTTTTGGACTTAGAAAATCAGTTTTCTTGGTTAAGTTTTATGTTTAGGTCAGCTTTTATCCTAAACTATCAAAGCTATTGCTTTAAAACTTGCAACACTTGTTCACCATCATAAGTTGACCCTGTACAGCAAGAAACATAACTCCGTCCTGCTTTTTGCAAGATTTATGGCCCCTTTTGGACTTAGAAAATATCAGATTTCTTGGTTAAGTTTTATGTTTAGGTCAACTTTTTCTCTTAAACTATCAAAGCTATTGCTTTGAAACTTGCAACACTTGTTCACCATCATAAGCTGACCCTGTAAAGCAAGCAACATAACTCCATCCTGCTTTTTGCAATAATTATTGCCCCTTTTGGACTTAGAAAATCATTTTCTTGGTTGAGTATTATGTTTAAGTCAACTTTTCTCATAAACTATCAAAGCTATTGCTTTAAAACTTGCAACAGTTTTTCACCATCATAAGTGGACACTGTACATCAAGAAACATAACTCTGTCCTGCTTTTTGCAAGAATGATGGCCCTTTTTAGACTTAGAAAATCATGGGTAGGACAATATTTCTATTACACAAAAAAAAATCAGATGAGCGTCAGCACCCGCAAGGCGGTGCTCTTGTTATTTTAACCGCTAATGATACCGTCTGTGTCCCGGCTCTGTATCGTAAATTTGACTGCGCAACATCAAGCTGGGATCTATTCTCGTATTCCTTGGACAAGAATATCGTGTTTACATTGCGAAGTAAGTTATCTTTAGTTTTTCTGAGCATTGATAGTATATGGCAGATTTTTTAAACATATTGAAATGGTAACAGAAGTTGTTGTATGATCGAGACATGTGTTCAGTCTGATTTAAAGGGCGAAAACATATTGGCTGAAGGTTGGCAGGGGTGGATTTGGAGGGGTGACAGGTTCTGATCCCCAAGTGTCTGTGCTTGACTCGTGTTCAGGATGGAGACTAGTCCAAATAATACTACATTGTAATAGGACATTTCGGGACAGTGTGTTAACTTTTGACGTCTGTCTCCGTCACATCCGAACTTATTCTGCTTATTTCTCTTAGGTAATTCCCATGAAATCCTTTCAAATTTATCACTTGTTAAACATTTGTGTTTCCTGTTTGAAACGGTATCAAGTCAACTCGTCCCCGATTTGGTAATTTTGTACCCCAAAATTGGTCATTTCGTCCCCTCATGATAAAATTTGGTCAACTCGTCCCCCTTTTGGTAATTTTGTCCCCCTAAATACTGCCAATTTCAGAATAGTGCGCCGATTCAATGTTTGCATCAGACACATTAAGTCACTGACTGATATCGATTTTCTTATCGTGAGTGGCTAATTTTGTAACTGTCATTTACATAAACTCCGCCAAAGACGCGAGTCAAGTTAAACTGAAAAGTCTGTCATAAATGTATATATGGTTTTTAAAATGGATGACATTACAGTTTTTAGCCGTATCTCGGACTCAAATTCAAAACAAACATTTTTTTACGTGCACTCTGGCCGATTACATTACAGGGTTTTTTCTTGCTGTTTTTTGAACATAGCCTATATGCCCAGAATTGGGAATTTTGACGCGTAAATGTTCCAATTTGGGAAATATTTAGTCCCATAGGATATAGTAAGGATGTGTTTAAGCACTTTCTCCTACACTTGTTTCACATTGTACAACCGCTTTAACATACTGCCATTACAAAATTGTCCATAATTTGGTCAGTGTTTGTGCAATTTTGATGAAATTTTTTTCTGACTGTAGATTGGGAATTTTTGCACTCATTTTGGGGAAAATATATACTTTTTGGCATTGGGAATATAGCTGAATGACGGCTATAAAAACAGCCGAAAAAAACCCTGCATTATGTCTGTAAAACTGAACTTGATTAACGTTGCATTTTCCCGGTCATTTCACGTATACATTATAAGCTTGTTTTTTCCTGTCACCGATGTACAGCCATTTCCATGTGACAAGTCGATAAAAGATGATGTGCATTTTTATGTTTGGTCAGGGATCTAAGTTTACAGTAGTAAATCATAGCCTCATGGACATCACTTTTCACATTAAAAATTATATATTTAGTTTAAACATAAATGCCCTGTTTACATACATTACTCAAGTTATAAAGGTAATAGCTCTAAGCATTTCTGTGTGTTTGGTAATCCAGCAAACATGCTATTCTGAAGACATGCTTGAATTAACTGGAATTTTTTTTTTTCGTACATTGAACATGTATTTGTACTTACCAACGATTCAACTTCAGTCATGTAGCCGCTGTACATGAAGTTAAAAACCTTAAGTGCTGGGCTCCTTCATTTGGCTTTAATAGCAATGAGTCAGGATTCATGACTAAGTAAGTCTCCTTGCTAAGAAACTTGCTCATGACAGAAATTTATTTTCTTGCGTTTAACGCCAGATTTCAACAGTTCTTTTTTGATGTCGGGTGGTTAGTTTACTTAATTAAGCATTGCACCTGGGAAGAACCAGTACTAGACTCTCGTCTCCGTAAGAAACTGCCAACTTTCTCACATACAGAAATATGGTCGGTAGGAAGGCTCGAACCCGTGCCCCCACCAAAATCAGTGAGAGGTTACAGTGATTTCAAGACAACGATTAGCCACTCAACTATGGGAGCAGTCAAACGATGGATGGTACTACAATTCGGATTCTAGAAATCACTCGGCAGAAGTCAACATAGAACTCTCAAATTGATTAAGGGTGATGGAATTGACTGACAGCTTAGTTTTATTTCTACTTTTTATGCCCCTGGCATCTACTGATGCAGGAGGCATGTAGTGATTGTCCTGTCCGTCCGTTCGTTCATCCGTCCTTACGAGGTTAACCAAATGGGACCGTTTCGTCTAGCATCAATACCCCTAACTAGAATGACTTGATACTAATGCAGATGTAACCTGTGACCATTCCTCATCTTCAGACATCACCTGATCTCAGTTTGACCTTGACCTTGACCTTGAACTTGACCTTGTTTTGGACTTTGGTTGCTTTGTATTGACTAGGATGCCACAGGGGGCTTCAAGCGTTTATTGAACACAGCTCCTTGTTTCCGTTTGACTTAAGTATTCATGACATCGCATACCACATGTCTTCTGCATTCAGTAATAATTTGACGGATTTCTATGAAATAATGTATATTTTTTATATTGAAAACTTTTCCAATGAAATTCTAATCGATGGCGATCCTTTGCTTTGGTATTTTACAGATTATGTTGTAAATACAAAATAGATTCTATAGAACTTACGTCTCTCAAAAGATTTTTTGATTCAAAACTGTGATAGTAAAATTGCACCTCTATGTTCACAGTGTTTGTAAAAGACGATCTTGCTTATACTTTGCCTGTCACAAATACTAGTTTTAACGATCTTACCATCTGACCATGATATGCATTTAATCAGAATCACATGTGCTTATGTTAGTTTAAAATCATCAGTTAACTATAATTTTCCTATCGTAAGCTTGTCTGACAATTCTCAGCTTCAGACTTGGAAAGATCGAAATAAACAGATTCAAGGCAATCTAAATTAACCCACTTGAAACCTGGCAGACTGGATGTGGTAATCAGACTCAGATGGAGGTATAATGACCACATCACTTTGTATTTTTTTACCGACAGTCGGATTATATCGCATCGTAGGAAATGAAATGCCTATTAGTTTTTTAAAAAATGGCTGTGTGTTTATTTGCACCATTTAGTAATTTTCGAAGCAAAAATGAAAACAAAAGAAATACCAAGACTGCATGCGATTTACTTGGTCGCACTCAGCGCACATTGCGCTCTTTACAGAATTGTCAGATACACATACATGTGTAGAAATAAGGAATTACTGAACAAGACGTAGTGCTATAATATAACAGTGACCTGAAAACATGTTCAGTATAGTGTGACATCAGTCATAATTGGCACGCTAAAATAGCAATCAACGTGACATGTAAATTGGACAATAAAGCTTTTTAGCTCGACTATTCGAAGAAAAGGGGAGCTATCCTACTTGCTCCGGCATCTGCGCGAGCGTTAGCATGAGCGTCACACAAATGTTAAAGTTTGTGTACCACCCCAAAATACTTTCAATGTCCATTGAGGTATTGCTTTCATATTTTGCATACTTGTTTACCATCATGACCCCAGTCTGTAAAAAGGAGGAGGCAACTCTTTCAAGCATTTTGACGGAATTATGGCCCCTTTTCGACTTAGAATAAATGTTAAAGTTTGCATACCACCCCAAATTTTTTCATAGTCCATTGAGATATTGCTTTGATATTTTGCATACTTGTTTACCTACCATCATGACCCCAGTCTGTAAAAAGGAGGAGGCAACTCTTTCAAGCGTTTTGACGGAATTATGGCCCCTTTTCAACGTAGAATAAATGTTAAAGTTTGCATACCACCCCAAATATTTTCAAAGTCCATTGAGATATTGCTTTCATATTTTGCATACTTGTTTACCATCATGACCCCAGTCTGTAAAAGGAGGAGGCAACTCTATCAAGCATTTTGACTGAATTATGGCCCCTTTTCGACTTAGAATATGCTTATTGTAATGTTAAAGTTTTACTCATGGCTTATATTATACTATCAAGCACTGAGAATAGTCGAGCGTGCTGTCCACTAACAGTTCTTGTTATTACAAAATCTAGTGCATGATCTTAGGTTTCTATTCTCTGTGTAACAAGAACAAAATGCAACAAGCTGCGCTCTTAACATTTACCCTGCTAAATTTCTATAATGAACTTGTCCATCTTTCAGTTTGGACAGTACCATAACTGTTAAAAGGGGCGCTTACAAAAAAAGATACTGACTGAATGGCGAACAGTATACAGACCATGATCAGACTGCAGGCTGATCTTGGTCTGCACTGGTCGCAAAGGCAGAAGCACTTGCCACAATCAGGCTAAAAGATTGAAATAGAAGAAAGGCATTATACATACATGTACTAGGTATTACCAGACGTTCACGATTCTAGGGACAAAATTTTCAGTTATATTTTGACAAGATACTGCATGTAGTTTTAAATAAATATTGCTGAGTTTGTTTTCTCACAATTGAAAGCAAAATGGGTAAATGAACCTTTAAGTTCAATGTGGAAGACAACATCGATAATAAGCGGTATTTTCCGCATCTGAAAAAAAATCCCATGACAGACATCCTTGGATATAATACGAAGACTAGATACATCAATTCAAAATAAATACATGAAACCAGCTGTGTTGTATTTCGTCGAGAATTGCTATAAATACAAATTATACACATCAATGCTGATCTTCAGACAGTTCAGATCTATAATGTAAATCATACATGTGATCTCCTGCGCGGGAGGGTCAAAATCCCGATTTTTTCACCTTGCCTCCCGTCTCCCAACCAAAACCATATTTCTCCCGCTTTTCAAAAAAAAAAAATCAGTATTATGACTGGGTTGATAATTACCGAGGAGTGCCAAACATGTTTGCACAGTAAATCAAAGTGTCACCGACTGTTGTGTATTATACATGTTTGACACACATGTAGCTGGAGGAAAGAGTTGTTTTTCACAGGTGAATTTTTAATTGTTTGTTTTGATAAGGGATTAGACAAGCAGGGCATTTTCCACCTGTCTCACGGGGCTGAATATCTGCAGGGTTCGAATTTAAGCTCGCATACTCGCGAAATGCGAGTGCAAATTTCAAACTGCGAGGTGAGATTTCAGACACCAGCATTTTTTTGCGAGTGAAAATTTTTGGCCGAATAATGTGCATTTCTAACAGTCGTCTCGATCTTACACTGTTCTTTCTTTGACAACTCGCGGTCATTGCAGCGCATTGTCATTTGCAGAACGAATTTCGGAGCACTCTTTCATCTTTCGTCGTAAACGGAAGTTTACACTCGATACATGTCCAGTGCGCCTGTCTTTTCAACTGCTGACAAGTACCTGTGCTAATTTTGATGACGTTTACCGCATCCGGTGGGTTTTTAGCTCACCTGTCACAAAGTGACAAGGTGAGCTTTTGTGATCGCGCGGTGTCCGTCGTCCGTCCGTGCGTCAGTGCGTCCGTGCGTGCGTCCGTAAACTTTTGCTTGTGACCACTCTAGAGGTCACATTTTTCATGGGATCTTTATGAAAGTTGGTCAGAATGTTTATCTTGATGATATCTAGGTCAAGTTCGAAACTGGGTCACGTGCCTTCAAAAACTAGGTCAGTAGGTCTAAAAATAGAAAAACCTTGTGACCTCTCTAGAGGCCATATATTACACAAGATATTCATGAAAATTGGTCAGATTGTTCACCTTGATGATATCTAGGTCAAGTTCGAAACTGGGTCACGTGCCTTCAAAAACTAGGTCAGTAGGTCTAAAAATAGAAAAACCTTGTAACCTCTCTAGAGGCCATATATTTCATAAGATCTTCATGAAAATTGGTCAGAACGTTCACCTTGATGATATCTAGGTCAAGTTCGAAACTGGGTCACGTGCCATCAAAACTAGGTCAGTAGGTCAAATATAGAAAAACGTTGTGACCTCTCTAAAGGCCATATTTTTCATGGGATCTGTATGAAAGTTGGTCTGAATGTTCGTCTTGATGATATCTAGGTCAAGTTCGAAACTGGGTCACGTGCGGTCAAAAACTAGGTCAGTAGGTTTTAAAAATAGAAAAACCTTGTGACCTCTCTAGAGGCCATATATTTCATGAGATCTTCATGAAAATTGGTCAGAATGTTCACCTTGATGATATCTAGGTCAAGTTTGAAAGTGGGTCACGTGCCATCAAAAACTAGGTCAGTAGGTCAAATAATAGAAAAACCTTGTGACCTCTCTAGAGGCCATATTTTTTATGGGATCTGTATGAAAATTGGTCTGAATGTTCATCTTGATGAATTCTAGGTCAAGTTCGAAACTGGGTCACGTGCCTTCAAAAACTAGGTCAGTAGGTCAAATAATAGAAAAACCTTGCTAACTCTCTAAAGGCCATATTTTTCATGGGATCTGTATGAAAATTGGTCTGAATGTTCATCTTGATGATATCTAGGTCAAGTTCGAAACAGGGTCATGTGCGGTCAAAAAACTAGGTCAGTAGGTCTAAAAATAGAAAAAACCTTGTGACCTCTCTAGAGGCCATACTTGTGAATGGATCTCCATAAAAATTGGTCAGAATGTTCACCTTGATGATATCTAGGTCAAATTTGAAACTGGGTCACGTGCCTTAAAAAAACTAGGTCAGTAGGTCAAATAATAAAAAAAACCTTGTGACCTCTCTAGAGGCCATACTTTTCATGGGATCTGTATGAAAGTTGGTCTAAATGTTCATCTTGATGATATCTAGGTCGTGTTTGAAACTGGGTCAACTGCGGTCAAAAACTAGGTCAGTAGGTCTAAAATTATTAAAATCTTTTGACTTCTCTAGAGGCCATATTTTTCAATGGATCTTCATGAAAATTGATCTGAATTTTCACCTTGATGATATCTAGGTCAGTTTCGAAACTGGGTCACGTGCGGTCAAAATCTAGGCCATTAGGTATAAAAATTGCAAAACCTTGTGACCTCTCTAGAGGCCATATTTTTCATGAGATCTTCATGAAAATTAGTGAGAATGTTCACCTTGATGATATCTAGGTAAAGTTCAAAACAGGGTCACATACCTTCGAAAACTAGGTCAATAGGTCAAATAATAGAAAAACCTTGTGACCTCTCTAGAGACCATATTTTTCAATGGATCTTCATGAAAATTGGTCAGAATTTTTATCTTGATAATATCTAGGTCAAGTTCAAAACTGGGTCATATGAGCTCAAAAACTAGGTCACTATGTCAAATAATAGAAAAAACGACGTCATACTCAAAACTGGGTCATGTGGGAAGAGGTGAGCGATTCAGGACCATCATGGTCCTCTTGTTTGGTAATCTATAAGGTAGCAAGGTACACTTAGATGCGAAAATTTTGGGCACGGACGGTCTTACATGTAGCGAGTCGCAATATTGCACTTCCCCAATGAGCAAAATTTGGGTGGCTATTTTATAAATTGCGTGCATGTTTTGTGCTTTTAATTAATGGCAAGATCAGGATTCTCATACAAGAATAAAGAAAGTTATCAAAGCGAAAGGTTTACATCATCCATGAAAAATAGCGTGCCAAAATCATCAATTTTGCACCTTTTGAACAGTCTACAATGATCCCGCTGCAAGAACACTGTCCAATTTTATTGCATTTCTTAATTTCATAGTCCTTACTGAACGTCAGGACATAAACGGAATGGGAGCCCATCCAGGTCGTTTTTTTTTTTCGGAAAATAATGAAAATGTTCCTGAGTGTCAATCAACAAGCACAGAACCCTTCCGTGAATTGAATTTTTCCGCGAAATGATGTCTCATTGATCATACAAAGCTACCAGCAGTTAGTTTTCCAACTGACATCAGAATTTTGCATGTATCGGCTGTATAAATTTTCTAAAGAATTAATAATGATTATCTCTCACCTTAATTTACAGACATCCAAAATCGCGATGTTCTCTTTATAACAAATATTGACGGGGGCCAAAATTCGAAAATGTACCCTGCTACCTTAAGATTTTTCAGTTAATGAACAAAAGAGGGTTTTACTTGTTCTGAACTTTTATATGTCTTTCGCCAATTCAACCAAATAAAAATGTTTTCAATAGCATGAATAGAAGTCTGTATGAGAGACTCTAAACTTGCCCACCCCTAATGCACAAATGTAGCCAAAATTTACAAATCGTCGCTACGAGACAAAGAACGTACAATACATCAGTTTTTACCATTTTCTGACATGATTTAACGTATTTTGTCATTAGGAATGATATAAGGGCAATTCTGCACCATTTTGCGAAAATAAAATGTCTCCACCCCTTATTTTCTTATTTCATGGGGTCCCCACCGTCCGACCATCCCCCTGATTGACGAACTGCATAGCTGGTGGGCCAAATATGCGCTGTGTGGGTTAATAACGATAAAAATGATGTTTTTACTGTACCAGAACCTTGTTACTGGAGCTAGAATCCAAAAAAATTGTATGCGTGTATATTGACTTTTATGCTTTTATGTGTCCTCACCGTAACATTTTTGAGCTGCTGTGCCGTCAGGTAGCGTTTTAAGTGCCCAGAAAGTTTAGAATATCTTAAAAGAGGTTCTAAACTATTTGAAACTGCACAAGAGTTCTTTCAAAATTTAATTTTGGCAGATTTTCCTTAAGGTAGCAAGGTACACTTAGATGCGAAAATTTTGGGCACGGACGGTCTTACATGTAGCGAGTCGCAATATTGCACTTCCCCTATGAGCAAAATTTGGGTGGCTATTTTATAAATTGCGTGCATGTTTTGTGCTTTTAATTAATGGCAAGATCAGGATTCTCATACAAGAATAAAGAAAGTTATCAAAGTGAAAGGTTTACATCATCCATGAAAAATAGCGTGCCAAAATCATCAATTTTTCACCTTTTGAACAGTCTACAATGATCCCGCTGCAAGAACACTGTCCAATTTTATTGCATTTCTTAATTTAATAGTCCTTACTGAACGTCAGGACATAAACGGAATGTGGGCCCATCCAGCTCGTTTTTTCGGAAAATAATGAAAATGTTCCTGAGTATCAATCAACAAGCACAGAACCCTTCCGTGAATTGAATTTTTCCGCGAAATGGTGTCTCATTGATCATACAAAGCTACCAGCAGTTAGTTTTCCAACTGACATCAGAATTTTACATGTATCGGCTGTATAAATTTTCTAAAGAATTAATAATCATTATCTCTCACCTTAATTTACAGACATCCAAAATCGCAATGTTCTCTTTATAACAAATATTGACGGGGGCCAAAATTCGAAAGCGTACCCTGCTACCTATAATAAGTTACTATTTACATAGCGCAGATACGATTGGCTTGACTCGTCACGTGGATGTTTGTGTTAATGTTGTAATAAAGTGACAAGTCGCGGAAAATGCAAGTTGTTTTTTCATTTAGCAAGTTAAAAAAAAATACCACTTGCGAAAAAATGCAAGTAGAAAATATGGCTAAATTCGAACCCTGATCTGCCCATTCTCAATGCCTTAAGCTCCAGTTTTTACCAGTTTGAAGCAAAAAACTCCCAGTCATAAGAAATAATTCCCAACTGAAATGAATTTGATTATTCAAAGAAAAATTTTGCTCAGTAAAACCGACCCATTACTATTTTTAGAACAGGAGTGTTATTTCCCCTTATGGAGTTACGCCATTTTCTTCCATTGTTTACCAAATTAATTTGCTACTAAATCGGACATATTTCATTGAAAATTGGATGAAAACACACACTCATTTATTTGATAACATCAATCTACATTATTTTGGTAAGGGTAAATACACGTTGATGCATTTCTGTTTTCTATTTTTCATGTCAAAATCATCAGTATTTTTATACAAAAGTGGGTGGGGTAAGGAATTTACTTAATTTATGAGTTGTGTTCAGACCAATTTAGAGCTTCGTTTTTGTTTTTTTTGAAGTCCTCGGGTAGAATAATGTTAATGCATGTTCACCTTCATTTCAGACCCAATTGAGACTTTGTTTCTACAAATTTAATCTGTTAAGAAAGTTTAAAGTTAGAACAAGAGGGAGCTTCTGTAAGATAGCATGCTCGACTTTTCTCAGTGATTGACTCGGAATTAAAGCTTTGCTAGTAAAAGGGGCAATTGAAGCTTTGCCAGTAAAAGGGGCATAATAGTCAGTAGCTTTGAATGCAACAGAGATATTAGACAGTATATAAAACTTCAACAAAAAAAAAAAATGAAGTTAAAAATTGGCATAGCTCTGTCAAAATTCAAATCAAGAGTTATGAGGATTGTTTCTTCTGGTGTAGACTTATATACATTATTGTGTGGCCAAAAATGTTGGATTTTGCCTGTAAGTTATGTGTCCGCGCGCTTAATTTATGTCGTTGAAAAACCTCCAGTTTTGAGACCCCAACTCCAGCTGAAAAAGGGCAAACCTCCAGTTTTGGGATTCTGAACTTATCACATGTATGATGTAAATAGTTTTAAGTGTATATGCTGCGTATGTGTACATGCACATGTATGTATATATTGTAATCCTGAAATAAACTCCCGTAATATTTCACTTTTGTAATTTTCACTGCGACCGATAGAAATATACGGTTGGGCGGGGCAAACTACAAGCGTCATCAAATTACCCTCTCACCGATTACTAGAGTGACAGCTACGTCATTTACTACCTGCGTTTGATGTAAATGCCCATTCGGCGAGCTTTTCTGAAATTGGCAGTATATGAAGCATTTTTTATTTTTTTATGATACCTTTGACTTTGAAAATTGGTAAAGTTTAATATCTTGAGTTTTGAAGGAGTTATATTGGAAATGGTTAACTCTAAATAATTAGGTTGGTTAAAATAATGAAAGAAATATACTGAAATTATAAGATAATTAACTGAAATAAAATAAAATAAATGCGTACAGTACATTTAGTAATAAAAAGATAATATAATAATTAACTTAACTTAAGAATCATAACTAGTAAGAAAATAGAGTGCAATAAATCCTTATCCCTGGTCATAACAAAAGAAAGTTTTAATTAGAAATACAATACAAAAATAAACAACTGATATCTGTCACATATGTATTACTTATACATGTCATATGTCCCGAATTGTCCGGGATTGTCCCGGAAATCACATACTCGTCCCGGTGTCCCGGACAGTGTTGAAATGTCCCGGAAAATTAAAAATACAGAAAAACAAAAATAACCCCCCAAAAAACTAGTTTTTTTGCCTATAAATTGTTGAATTTTACATGAATAAAACACAATAAACAGTCACCGGTGTTGCATTGTTTATTCCTAATTATCCGATAATCAGTTTCATGCCCTCGAGCATGATTAAGCTAGCTCCGATCACCATTCACATTGCCCACTGCGATCTTTTGATGACCCAGATTAATTTACAGTCAGCTATTTTGATGACCCTGATTATAAATTGACAAAATTATGTGATCAATAACAGTTTTATGATAATTTAATATTAGGAACAATAGCCGAAAATCTCGTTGTTGTTAGCACGTAGGCGGTGAAGCTACATGTAGCCTTGATTGGAAGAAATGGCTGATAACGGTCAATTAAATGATAATTGTTTTAAAAGGTTGTAATCTTTCAAAATGAAGATTGATTGTCACACATATTCTAAATTAAACTTTTGTTATTGAATGCCTTTGCTGGCTGGTCCTTGGAAATTGAAATATTTTATATAGATTTTATCTACAAGATTTATTTCATTCCTTTGAGGATTCCATTTTATTAATGATTAGGTAAACTTTTAAGCTTTAAAAAGATACCAAATAAGCTGGATTCTAAATCACGATGACCAGGTTAATTCTTCGTATATAGCAAGTCTCCCAATTCAGTTCACCACGGTAACGCAACCAATTCACGTGCCGAACTATAGACGTAAATTACCCTATTTACCTCCCTTAGAAAGCTAGACGACATTTGCAACAAATTATTCCTAAGCGAGGGAACAATGTTTATCTCCGGAAACTGCATATAATTTTATGATATTTATGCATGAAACAGACGAATACTAATGTCACGGTGTATGTCCCGGACAAACGGTAAAAATTCCGGAAATTTTAACTCGGAATCCCGGAAAGGTCCGGAAAAATTATGGCATGTATGGTATTACTAAAGGTAACAAACAGGCTTTATATTCATTTTTATCATTAAAATAAAAAAAACCAATACTTCAAAAGTCGGAGGACAGGAGTTTAAAAAAAAAGTAGAATGAGCCTATACCTATATACGAAAGGTGTTAAAGGTTACTAATCACATTAAAAGTCGTTGATTGGGCTGATTGGAAGGTGTTAATGGTATTTAATTGCATGAGAAGGTGTTGATTGACTGAATAAAATTTGTTAATAGTTGATTGGATTGAGGAAATTATATGTTATAAAAAAGTTTAATCTTATTCAAGAATTTGAAAATAAGCAGCATCAAATATGAATATTAAGAAACAACCATGTTCAATGTAGCAAATTTACAAAAAAAAAAACAAAACAAAAACACACAAAAAACAGGAAAAAAAGCAACAACAGAAAATCCTCTTTATTAATAAAATCGATCATTTTTGAAACAAAAAAAAAGTTCTTGAAACAAACGAAACCTTATGTATATTTTTAACATTAAATATACTTATTATCCCCCGCCGATGAAATCGGGAGGGGGGTATTGAAATGGCGTTGTCAATGTGTCCATCTGTCTGTGTGTCCATCCGCAGCCATTTCTCAGTAACTAGCAGGTAGAATTTCATGAAACTTGAAATAAACATGAACCAACATACTGCGATGATGCCCGTTAAGTTTTTTTTTATTGGTCAATTTCCCTTGGAGTAATTGCCCTTGATTTAATGAAAAATGCCCAAAAATGTCTGTCCGCAGCCATTTCTCAGTAACTGTCGGGTAGAATTTCATAAAACTTGAAATAAACATGCACCAACATACTATGATGATGCCCGTCATTTTTTTTTTTGATTGGTCAATTTCCCTTAGAGTTATTGCCCTTGATCTAATGAAAAATCCACATCTGCAGCCATTTCTCAGTAACAAGCTGGTAGAATTTCATGAAACTTGAAATACATATGAACCAACATACTTTGAAGATGCCTGTCATTTTTAGCTCACCTGAGCAATGCTCAGGTGAGTTTTTCTGATCGTTCGATGTCCGGTGTCCGTCACCTGTCGTCCCTTGTCTGTCAACATTTAGCTTGTGTATGCGATAGAGGCTGTATTTTTCAATTAATCTTCATGAATATTGGTCAGAATGATTACCTTGATGAAATCTAGGCCGAGTTCGAAAATGGGTCATCTCTGGTCAAAAGCTAGGTCACTAGGTCAAATCAAAGAAAAACCTTGTGTATGCGATAGAGGCTGTATTTTTCATTTAATCTTCATGAATATTGGTCAGAATGATAACTTTGATGAAATCTAGGCCGAGTTCGAAAATGGGTCATCTCGGGTCAAAAACTAGGTCACTAGATCAAATCAAAGAAAAACCTTGTGTATGCGATAGAGGCTGTATTTTTAGCCCACCATCATCAGATGGTGGGCTATTAAAATCACTCTGCGTCCGTGGTCCGTCCGTCCGTCATTCCGTCCGTCCGTCCGTCCGTTAACAATTTCTCGTTATCGCATCTCCTCAGAAACTACTGGGGGGATTTTGACCAAACTTTGTCAGAATGATGTTTTGGTACCCTAGTTGTGTCCCCCTGAAAATCAGACTGGTTCAACAATTTATGAGTGAGTTATGGCCCTTTGTTTATTTCTATATTTTACATAGATTTATATAGGGAAAAACTTTGAAAACCTTCTTGTCCAAAACCACAGAGCCTAGGGCTTTGATATTTGGTTTGAAGCATCATCTAGTGGTCCTCTACCAAGATGATTCAAATTATTTCTCTGGGGTCAAATATGGCCCCGCCCTGGGGGTCACATAGTTTATAATGACTTATATAGGGAAAAACTTTGAATAACCCCTTGTCCAAAACCACTGGGCCTAGGGCTTTGATATTTTGTATGTGACATCATCTAGTGGTCTTCAACTAAGATTGTTCATATTTTACTCCTAGGGTCAAATATGGCCCCGCCCTGGGGGTCATATGGTTTACATAGACTTATATAAGGAAAAACTTTGAAAATCTCTTGTCCAAACCACAAAGCCTAAGGCTTTGATACTTGTAATGTAGCATCATCTAGTGGTTCTTTACCAAGTTTGTTCAAATTATCGCCCTAGGGTCAAAAATGGCCCCGCCCCGGGGGTCACATGGTTCATATAGACTTATATAGGGAAAAGCTTTTAAAATGTTCTTGTCAATAACTACAACATTCAAATTTGGACCACATGTATATTTTTGAGTGGCAAGATGAACCTTGACATGAGTTGACCTTGATTTTGACCTTGTGACCTACTTTCACATTTCTGTAGCTACAGCCTTCAAATTTGGACCACATGCATAGTTTTGTGCACTGGAAAAAACTTTGACCTTGATTTTGACCTAGTGACCTACTTTCACATTTTTGAAGGTACAGGCGTCAAATTTGGACCATATGCATAGTACCGTGTTTCAAAGTGAAATTTGACATTGATTTTGACATAGTGACCTACTTTCACATTTCTCAAGCTACAGCCTTCAAATTTGGACCACATGCATAGTTTTGTGTACGAAAAAAACTTTGACCTTCACATTGACCTAGTGACTACTTTTCACATTTTTAAGGTACAGGCTTCAAATTTGGACCACATGCATAGTTTTGTATTCCGAAATAGAATTTGACCATGATTTTGACCTAGTGACCTACTTTTACATTTCTCAAGCTACAGCCTTCAAATTTGGACCACTTGCATAGTTTTTTTGTACCAAAATGAACTTTGACCTTTTACAGTGACCTAGTGACCTACTTTCACATATTTAAGGTACAGGCTTCAAATTTGGACCGCATGCATAGTTTTGTATTCCGAAATGAACTTTGACCTTAAGATTGACCTAGTGACCTACTTTCACATTTCTGTAGCTACAGGCTTCAAATTTAGACCACATGCATAGGATTGTGTACCGAAACAAACTTTGACCTTGACATTGACCGGGTGACCTACTTTCACATTTCTCAAGCTACAGCTTTCGAATTTGGACCACTTGCATAGTTTTGTGTACCAAAATGAACTTTGACCTTAAGATTGACCTAGTGACCTACTTTCACATTTCTGTAGCTACAGGCTTCAAATTTAGACCACATGCATAGGATTGTGTACCGAAACAAACTTTGACCTTGACATTGACCGGGTGACCTACTTTCACATTTCTCAAGCTACAGCTTTCGAATTTGGACCACATGCACAGTGTTGTGTACGGAAATGAAATTTGACCTTGAGGTAGTCAGTAAGTCTTAAAATTTGGAACACTCAAAAATGGCACATTGGTGGGCGCCAAGATCACTCTGTGATCTCTTGTTCAATTCTTCTTCATTAATATTGGTCAGAATGATAACCTTGATGAAATCTAGGCCGAGTTTGAAAATGGGTCATCTCGGGTCAAAAACTAGGTCACAAGGTCAAATCAAAGAAAAACGTTGTGTTTGCGATAGAGGCTGTATTTTTCAATTGATCTTCATGAATTTTGGTCAGAATGATTACCTTGATGAAATCTAGGCCGAATTCGAAAATGGGTCATCTTGGGTCAAAAACTAGGTCACTAGGTCAAATCAAAGAAAAACCTTGTGTATGCGATAGAGGCTGTATTTTTCAATTGATCTTCATGAATTTTGGTCAGAATTATAACCTTGATGAAATCTAGGCCGAGTTCGAAAATGGGTCATCTCGGATCAAAAACTAGGTCACTAGGTCATATCACGTAAAAACCTTGTGTATGCGATAGAGGCTGTATTTTTAGCTCACCTGAGCAATGCTCAGGTGAGTTTTTCTGATCGCTCGATGTCCGGCGTCCGTCGTCCGTCGTCTGTCGTCTGTCGTCTGTCGTCCGTCGTCTGTCAACATTTAGCTTGTGTATGCGATAGAGGCTGTATTTTTCAATTAATCTTCATGAATATTGGTTAGAATGATAACCTTGATGAAATCTAGGCCGAGTTCGAAAGTGGGTCATCTCGGGTCAAAAACTAGGTCACTAGGTCAAATCAAAGAAAAACCTTGTGTATGCGATAGAGACTGTATTTTTTATTTAATCTTCATGAATATTGGTCAGAATGATAAACTTGATGAAATCTAGGCCAAGTTCGAAAATGGGTCATCTCGGGTCAAAAACTAGGTCACTAGGTCAAATCAAAGAAAAACCTTGTGTATGCAATAGAGGATGTATTTTTAGCTCGACTATTCAAAGAATAGTCTAGCTATTCTACTCACCCTGGCGTCGGCGTCGGCGTCACACCTTGGTAAAGTTTTTGCATGCAAGTACATACAGCTATCATTTAAAGGCATATAGCTTTGAAACTTATTTATTCTTTTTCTAGGTCAATTACCAACCTCACTGGGTCAAGTTCCATAACTCTAACATGTATTTTGAGCAAATTATGCCCCCTTTTGGACTTAGAAAATTCTGGTTAAAGTTTTACATGCAAGTTACTATCTCTAAAACTAATGCAGATATTGAATTGAAACTTCACATGTGTCTTCGGGGTTATAAAACTAGTTGATAGAATCAAGTCCCATAACTCTGACATGTATTTTGGGCAAATTATGCCCCCTTTTGGACTTAGAAAATCCTGGTTAAAGTTTTGCGTGCAAGTACATACAGCTATTACTAAAAGGCATATAGATTTGAAACTTATTTTTTCTTTTTCTAGATCAATTATCTACCTCACTGGGTCAAGTCCCATAACTCTGACATGTATTTTGAGCAATTATGCCCCTTTTGGACTTAGAAAATCCTGGTTAAAGTTTTACATGCAAGTTACTATCTCCAAAACTAATGCAGATATTAAATTGAAACTTCACATGTGTCTTCGGGGTTATAAAAAACTAGTTGATGAATCAAGTCCCATAACTCTGACATGTATTTTGGGCAAATTATGCCCCTTTTGGACTTAGAAAATCCTGGTTAAAGTTTTGCGTGCAAGTACATACAGCTATTACCAAAAGGCATATAGCTTTGAAACTTATTTATTCTTTTTCTAGGTCAGTTACCAACCTCACTTGGTCAAGTTCCATAACTCTTAACATGTATTTTGAGCAAATTATGCCCCCTTTTGGACTTAGAAAATTCTGGTTTAAGTTTTGCGTGCAAGTACATACAGCCATTACTAAAAGGCATATTGATTTGAAAACTTATTTTTTCTTTTTCTAGATCAATTACCTACCTCACTGGGTCAAGTCCCATAACTCTGACATGTATTTTGAGCAAATTATGCCCCTTTTGGACTTAGAAAATCCTGGTTAAAGTTTTACATGCAAGTTACTATCTCCAAAACTAATGCAGATATTAAATTGAAACTTCACATGTGTCTTCGGGGTTATAAAACTAGTTGATAGAATCAAGTCCCATAACTCTGACATGTATTTTGGGCAAATTATGCCCCCTTTTGGACTTAGAAAATCCTGGTTAAAGTTTTGCGTGCAAGTACATACAGCTATTACCAAAAGGCATATAGCTTTGAAACTTATTTATTCTTTTTCTAGGTCAGTTACCAACCTCACTTGGTCAAGTTCCATAACTCTTAACATGTATTTTGAGCAAATTATGCCCCCTTTTGGACTTAGAAAATTCTGGTTAAAGTTTTACATGCAAGTTACTATCTCCAAAACTAATGCAGATATGGAATTGAAACTTAACATGTTTCTTCGGGGTTATTAAACTAGTTGATAGCATCAAGTCCCATAACTCTGATATGCATTTTGGTCAAATTATGTCCCGTTTCGAACTTAAAACTCTTTTGATATTTAACATTTTGGGTAATAATTTCCTGCTTCTGTGACAATATTTCGAATAGTCGAGCTTGGCTGTCTTACGGACAGCTCTTGTTCAATTGATCTTAATGAAATTTGGTCAGAGTGATTGCCTGGATGAAATCTAGGTCGATTTTGAATATGGGTTATCTGAGGTCAAAAAGTAGGTCACTAGGTCAAATTAAAGAAAAATTTTGTGTATGTGATAGAGACTGTTTTTTTCAATTGATTTTTATGAAATTTGGTCAGGTTGATTGCCTTAATGAAATCTAGATCAAATTTGAATATGGGTCATCTGAGGTCAATAACTAGGTCACTTGGTCAAATCAAAGAAAAAACTTCTGTATGTGATAGAGGCTGTATTTTTAGCTCAATGCTCAGGTGAGTTTTTCTGATCGCTCGATGTCCGTCGTCTATCTGTCTTCTGTCGTCTGTCGTCCGTCAACATTTAGCTTGTGTATGCCATAGAGGCTGTATTTTTCAACTGATCCTCATGAAACTTGGTCAGAATGATTACCTTTATGAAATCTAGGCCGAGTTCGAAAATGGGTCATCTCGGGTCAATAACTAGGTCACTAGGTCAAATCAAAGAAAAACCTTGTGTATGCGATAGAGGCTGTATTTTTCAATTAATCTTCATGAATATTGGTCAGAATGATAACCATGATGAAATCTAGGCCGAGTTCGAAAATGGGTCATCTTGGGTCAAAAACTAGGTCACTAGGTCAAATCAAAGAAAAACGTGTATGCGATAGAGGCTGTATTTTTAGCTCACCTGAGCAATGCTCAGGTGAGTTTTTCTGATCGCTCGATGTCCGGCGTCTGTCGTCTGTCTGTCGTCTGTCTGTCGTCTGTCTGTCAACATTTAGCTTGTGTATGCGATAGAGGCTGTATTTTTCAACTGATCTTCATGAAACTTGGTCAGATTGATTACCTGGATGAAATCTAGGCCGAGTTCGAAAATGGGTCATCTCGGGTCAAAAACTAGGTCACTAGGTCAAATCAAAGAAAAACCTTGTGTATGCGATAGAGGCTTGTATTTTTCAATTGATCTTCATGAATATTTTTCAGAATGATTCCCTTGATGAAATCTAGGCCGAGTTCAAAAAAGGGGTCAGCTGGGGTCAAAAACTAGGTCACTAGGTCAAATCAAAGAAAAACATTGTGTATGCGATAGAGGCTGTATTTTTCAATTATTCTTCATGAGTTTTGGTCAGAATGATTACCTTGATGAAATCTAGGCTGAGTTCGAAAATGGGTCATCTCGGGTCAAAAACTAGGTCACTAGGTCAAATCAAAGAAAAACCTTGTGTATGCGATAGAGGCTGTATTTTTCAATTGATCTTCATGAATATTTTTCAGAATGATTCCCTTGATGAAATCTAGGCCGAGTTCATAAAGGGGTCAGCTGGGGTCAAAAACTAGGTCACTAGGTCAAATCAAAGAAAAAACATTGTGTATGCGATAGAGGCTGTATTTTTCAATTATTCTTCATGAATATTGGTCAGAATGATAACCTTGATGAAATCTAGGCCGAGTTCAAAAATGGGTCATCTTGGGTCAAAAACTAGGTCACTAGGTCAAATCAAAGAAAAACCTTGTGTATGCGATAGAGGCGGTATTTTTCAATTGATCTTCATGAATTTTGGTCAGAATGATTACCTTGTTGAAATCTAGGCCGAGTTCGAAAATGGGTCATCTGGGTTCAAAAACTAGGTCACTAGGTCAAATCAAGGAAAAACCTTTGTGTATGCGATAGAGGCTGTATTTTTCAATTGATCTTCATGAATTTTGGTCAGAATGATTACCTTGATGAAATTTAGACCAAAATCGAAAATGGGTCATCTGGGGTCAAAAACTAGGTCACTAGGTCAAATCAAAGAAAACCTTGTGTATGCAATAGAGGCTGTATTTTTCAACTGATCTTCATGGAATTTAGCCAGAATGATTACCTTGATAAAATCTAGGCCGAGTTCAAAATGGGTCATCTGGGATCAAAAACTAGGTCACTAGGTCAAATCGAAGAAAAACATTGTGTATGCAATAGAGGATGTATTTTTCAATTGATCTTCATGAAATTTGGTCAGAGTGATTGCCTTGATGAAATCTAGGTCGAGTTTGAATATGGGTTATCTGAGGTCAAAAACTAGGTCACTAGGTCAAATTAAAGAAAAATCTTGTGTATGCGATAGAGGCTGTATTTTTCAATTGATCTTCATGAATTTTGGTCAGAATGATTGCCTTGATAAAATCTAGGTCGAGTTTGAACATGGGTCATCTAGGGTCAAAAACTAGGTCATATCTAAGAAAATGCTTGTTTTATCGCAAGAGACCAATTTTTTGGTCCATCTTAATGAAAATTGGTCAGAATATTTGTTTCCATGAAATCACTAGGTCAGACATGTTTTACACTGTTATGGTGTGTTTCTTAGGTGAGCGACCTAGGGCCTTCTTGGCCCTCTTGTTCAATTGATCTTCATGAATATTGGTCAGAATGATTGCCTTGATGAAATCTAGGCCAAGTTCGAAAATGGGTCATCTTGGGTCAAAAACTAGGTCCTAGGTCAAATCAAGAAAAACCTTGTGTATGCGATAGAGGCTGTATTTTTCAAATATTCTTCATGAATATTGGTCAGAATGATAACCTTTAAAGAAATCTAGGCCGAGTTCGAAAAGGGTCATCTTGGGTCAAAAACTAGGTCACTAGGTCAAATCAAAGAAAAACCTTGTGTAAAGCGATAGAGGCTGTATTTTTCAATTGATCTTCATGAATATTGGTCAGAATGATTGCATTGATGAAAAACTAGGCCGGTTCGAAAATGGGTCATATCGGGTCAAAAAATAGGTCACTAGGTCAAATCAAGGAAAAACTTGTGTATGTGATAGAGGCTGTATTTTTCAACTGATCTTCATGAAATTTAGCCAGAATGATTACCTTGATAAAATTAGGTGAGTTCGAAAATGGGTCATCTGGGGTCAAAAAATTTTGGTCACTAGGTCAAATCGAAGACAAAACATTGTGTATGCAATGAGGATGTAGTTTTCCCAAATTTATCTTCATGAAATTTGGTCAGAGTGATTGCCTTGATGAAATCTAGGGTCGAGTTTGAATTTGGTTTATCTGAGATTTAAAAACTAGGTCACTAGGTCAAATTAAAAAAATCTTGTGTATGCGAAAGAGGCTGTTTTTTTTCAATTGATTTATGAAGTTTGGTCAGGATGATTGCCTTAATGAAATCTAGGTCGAATTGAATTTTGGGTCATCTGAGGTCAAAAACTAGGTCACTTGGTCAAATCAAAGAAAAAACTTGTGTATGTGATAGAGGCTGTATTTTCAATTGATCTTCATGAATTTTGGTCAGAATGATTGCCTTGATAAAATCTAAAGGGCGAGTTTGAACATGGGTCATCTAGGGTCAAAAACTAGGTCATATCTAAGAAAATGCTTGTTTTTTTCGCAAGAGACCAATTTTTTGGTCCAATTTTTAATGAAAATTGGTCAGAATATTTGTTTCCATGAAATCACCGGTCAAACATGTTTTTTCACGTTATGGGTGTTTCTTAGGTGAGCGACTAGGGCCATCTTGGCCCTTTTGGTCAGTTGATCTTCATGAATTTTGGTCAGAATGATTGCCTTGATAAAATCTAGGTCGAGTTTGAACATGGGCATCTAGGTTCAAAAACTAGGTCATATCTAAAAAATGCTTGTTTTATCGCAAGAGACCATTTTTTTGGTCCAATCTTAATGAAAATTGGTCAGAAATTTTGTTTCCATGAAAATCACTAGGTCAAACATGTTTTACACTGTTATGGAGTGTTTCTTAGGTGAGCGACCTAGGGCCATCTTGGCCCTCTTGTTTTTTGTTGGTCAATTTTCCTTAGAATTATTTCCCTTTAATTGTTCAAAAATCTACAGATTTGTACCGTGCTTGAGTCTTTATCATGATGTGATCTTGCACACTTATCATTCTTCTTGAGAATCTTAGAGCTTATTACAGAGTTACAGCCCTTGAAATAGCCGATATAGTTGATTTTTTGTTTGTGATGCTCATAGCTTAAAAAGGTATATGGCGTAGAATAATGAATCCCCCCGCCCCCCACATTTTTATTAGCCCACCATCATCAGATGGTGGGCTATTCAAATCACTCTGCGTCCATGGTCCGACGTCCGTCCTTCCGTTAACAATTTCTCGTTATCGCATCTCCTCAGAAACTACCCGGGGGATTTTGACCAAACTTTGTCAGAATGATGTAAATTTGGGCCCTATTTGTGTCCCCCCGAAAATCAGATGGTTCAACAATTCTTAGTGAGTTATGGCCCTTTGTTTATTTCTATAATTTACATAGATTTATATAGGGAAAAAACTTGAAAATCTTCTTGTCCAAAACCACAGAGCCTAGAGCTTTGATTTTTTGGTATGAAGCATTCATCTAGTGGTCCTATACCAAACTGATTCAATTAAATTTCCCCGGGGTTAATATGGGCCCCCCCCCAGGGGTCACATGGTTTTTTTAAGACTTATATAGGGGAAAAAACTTTGAAAAACCTCTATTCAAAAACACAGGCCTAGGGCTTTGATATTTTGTATGGAAAATTTTTTAGTGGTCTTCTACTAAGATTGTTCAAATTATTCCCCCGGGTCAAATATGGCCCCGCCCCGGGGGTCACATTGTTTACATAGACTTATATAGGGAAAGACTTTGAAAATCTTCTGTCCAAACCACAAAGCCTAGGGCTTTGGCATTTGTACATGTAGCATCATCTAGTGGTTCTCTACCAAGTTTGTTTTAAATCATCCCCTAGGGTCAATTATGGGCCCTGTCTGGGGGTCACATGGTTCATATAGACTTATATAGGGAAAAGCTTTTAAAATCTTTTTGTCAATTACCTGCAACATTTAAGTTTGGACCACCTGTATGGTTTTGAGTGGCAAGGTGAACCTTGACAGGAGTTGACCTTGATTTTGACCTAGTGACCTACTTTCACATTTCTGTAGCTACAGCCTTCAAATTTGGACCACATGCATAGTTTTTTTGTTGGTCAATTTTCCTTAGAATTATTTCCCTTTAATTGTTCAAAAATCTACAGATTTGTACCGTGCTTGAGTCTTTATCATGATGTGATCTTGCACACTTATCATTCTTCTTGAGAATCTTAGAGCTTATTACAGAGTTACAGCCCTTGAAATAGCCGATATAGTTGATTTTTTGTTTGTGATGCTCATAGCTTAAAAAGGTATATGGCGTAGAATAATGAATCCCCCCGCCCCCCACATTTTTATTAGCCCACCATCATCAGATGGTGGGCTATTCAAATCACTCTGCGTCCATGGTCCGACGTCCGTCCTTCCGTTAACAATTTCTCGTTATCGCATCTCCTCAGAAGCTACCAGGGGGATTTTGACCAAACTTTGTCAGAATGATGTATTGGTACCCTATTTGTGTCCCCCTGAAAATCAGACTGGTTCAACAATTCTTTAGTGAGTTATGGCCCTTTGTTTATTTCTATAATTTACATAGATTTATATAGGGAAAAACTTGAAAATCTTCTTGTCCAAAACCACAGAGCCTAGAGCTTTGATATTTGGTATGAAGCATCATCTAGTGGTCCTCTACCAAACTGATTCAAATTATTTCCCTGGGGTCTAATATGGCCCCGCCCCAGGGGTCACATGGTTTATATAGACTTATATAGGGAAAAACTTTGAAAAACCTCTTATTCAAAAACACAGGGCCTAGGGCTTTGATATTTTGTATGCGACATTATCTAGTGGTCTTCTACTAAGATTGTTCAAATTATTCCCCTAGGGTCAAATATGGCCCCGCCCCGGGGGTCACATTGTTTACATAGACTTATATAGGGAAAGACTTTGAAAATCTTCTTGTCCAAACCACAAAGCCTAGGGCTTTGGCATTTGTACATGTAGCATCATCTAGTGGTTCTCTACCAAGTTTGTTCAAATCATCCCCTAGGGTCAATTATGGCCCTGTCCTGGGGGTCACATGGTTCATATAGACTTATATAGGGAAAAGCTTTTAAAATCTTTTTGTCAATAACCTGCAACATTTAAGTTTGGACCACCTGTATGGTTTTGAGTGGCAAGGTGAACCTTGACAGGAGTTGACCTTGATTTTGACCTAGTGACCTACTTTCACATTTCTGTAGCTACAGCCTTCAAATTTGGACCACATGCATAGTTTTGTGCACTGAAAAAAACTTTGACCTTGATATTGACCTAGTACCTACTTTCACATTTTTGAAGGTACAGGCTTCAAATTTGGACCACATGCATAGTTTCGTGTTTCGAAATGATATTTGACCTTGATTTTGACCTAGTGACCTACTTTCACATTTCTCAAGCTACAGCCTTCAAATTTGGATCACATGCATAGTTTTGTGTTCCGAAATGAAATTTGACCTTCATTTTGACCTAGTGACCTACTTTCACATTTCTCAAGCTACAGCCTTCAAATTCACATGCATAATTTTGTGTACCGAAAGAAACTTTGACCTTTACATTGACCTAGTGACCTACTTTCACATTATTGAAGGTACAGGCCTCAAATTTGGACCACATGCCAAGTTCTGTGTTCCAAAATAAAATTTGACCTTGATTTTGACCTAGTTACTTACTTTCACATTTCTCGAGCTACAGTCATCAAATATGGACCTCTTGCATAGGTTTGTGTACCGAAACGAACTTTGACCTTAAGATTGACCTAGTGACCTACTTTCACATTTCTGTAGGTACAGGTTTCAAATTTAGACGTTCATGCATAGGATTGTGTACCGAAGCAAACTTTGACCTTGACATTGACCTGGTGACCTACTTTCACATTTTTGAATACACAGGTTTTAAATTTGGACCACATGTCGAGGGCTCAGAGCGAAACTAGTCTATCTGCTTCTATTTCTATATACACTTAGACTAGTTTCGCTCTAAGCCCTCGATGTATAGATTTGTATTCTGAAGTGTAATTTGACCTTGATTTTGACCTAGTGACCTACTTTCACATTTCTAAAGCTACAGCCTTCAAATTTGGACCACTTGCATAGTTTTGTGTACCAAAATAAACTTTGACCTTAAGATTGACCTAGTGACCTACTTTCAAATTTATCAAACTACAGCCTTTAAACTTTATGCACATACATAGTTTTGTGTACAAAGAACTTTGTCCTTGAAATTGATATAGTGGCCTACTTTCACATTTCTTAAGCTACAGGTTTCGAATTTTGACCACATGCACAGTGTTTTGTACGGAAATGAAATTTGACCTTGAGCTAGTCAATAAGTCTTAAAATTTGGAATTCTCAAAAATGGCACATTGGTGGGCGCCAAGATCACTCTGTGATCTCTTGTTTCTATTCAAATCACTCTGCGTCTGTGGTCCGTCGTCCTTCCGTCTGTCCGTCCGTTAACAATTTTTCGTTATTACATCTCAGAAACTACCAGAGGGATTTTGACCAAACTTTGTCAGAATGATGTATTGGTACCCTAGTTGTGTCCCCCTGAAAATCAGACAGGTTCAATAATTTTTATGCCCCCGGCATCTACTGATGCGGGAGGCATATAGTGATTGTCCTGTCCGTCTGTAAGACTTAAAGGTTAACCAAATGGGACCGTTTCGTCTAGCATCAATACCCCTTACTAGAATGACTTTATACTAAGGCAGATGTAACCTGTGACCATTCCCCATCTTCAGACATCACCTGACCTCAGTTTGACCTTGACCTCATTTTGGACTTAGGTTGCTTTATATGGGCCATCTCTTGGTTAACCAAATGGGACCGTTTTGTCTAGCATCAGTACCCCTTACTAGAATGACTTGATACTAATGCAGATGTAACTTGTGACCATTCCCCATCATCAGACATCACCTGACCTCAGTTTGAGCTTGACCTTGACCACATTTTGGACTTAAGTTGCTTTATATGGGCCATCTCTTGGTTAACCAAATGGGACTGTTTCGTCTAGCATCAATACTGCTTACAAGAATGAATTGATTCTAATGCAGATGTAACCTGTGACCATTTCTCATCTTCAGACATCACCTGACCTCAGTTTGACCTTGAACTTGACCTCGTTTTGGACTTGATTGCTTTATATGGGCCATCTTTTGGTTAACCAAATGGGACTGTTTCGTCTGGCATCAATACCCTTTACTAGAATGACTTGATACTAATGCAGATGTAACCTGTGACTATTCCTCATCTTCAGACATCATCTGACCTCAGCTTGACCTTGAACTTGACCTCCTTTTGGACTTGATTGCTTTATATGGGCCATCTCTTCGTTAACCAAATGGGACCGTTTTGTCTAACATCAATACACCTTACTAGAATGACTTGATACTAATGCAGATGTAACCTGTGACCATTCCTATCTTCAGACATCATCTGACCTCAGTTTGACCTTGAACTTGACCTCGTTTTTGGACTTAGGTTGCTTTGTATCGACAAGGATGCAACCGGGGGCATCAAGCGTTTATTGAACGCAGCTTCTTGTTTAGTGAGTTATGGCCCTTTGTTTATTTCTATAATTTACATAGATTTATATAGGGAAAAACTTTGAAATCTTTTTGTCCAAAACCACAGAGCCTAGGGCTTTGATATTTGGTATGAAGCATCATCTAGTGGTCCTCTACCAAGATGATTCAAATTATTTCCCTGGGTTCTAATTTGGCCCCGCCCCGGAGGTCACATGGTTTATATAGACTTATATAGGGAAAAACTTCTAAAAACCTCTTGTTCAAAACCACAGAGCCTAGGGCTTTGATATTTTGTATGTGACATCATCTAGTGGTCTTCTACTAAGATTGTTCAAATTATTCCCCTAGGTTCAAAAATGGCCCCGTCCCAGGGGTCACATGGTTTACATAGACTTATATAGGGAAAAGCTTTGAAAATCTTCTTGTCCAAACCACAAAGCCTAGGGCTTTGGCATTTGTAATGTAGCATCATCTAGTGGTTCTCTACCAAGTTTGTTCAAATTATCCCCCTAGGGTCAAATATAGCCCCGCCCTGGTGGTCACATGGTTCATATAGACTTATATAGGGAAACAATCTTCTTGTCAATAACCTACAACATTCAAATTTGGACCACCTGTATGGTTTTGAGTGGCAAGGTGAACCTTGACAGGAGTTGACCTTGATTTTGACCTAGGACCTACTTTCACATTTCTGTAGCTACAGTCTTCAAATTTGGACCACATGCAGTTTTATGCACTGAAAAAAACTTTGACCTTGACATTGACCTAGTGACCTACTTTCACATTTTTGAAGGTACAGGCTTCAATTTTGGACCACATGCATAGTTTCGTGTTCCGAAATGAAATTTGACCTTGATTTTGACCTAGTGACCTACTTTCACATTTCTCAAGCTACAGCCTTCAAATTTGGACACATGCATAGTTTTGTGTTCCGAAATAAAATTTGACCTTCATTTTGACCTAGTGACCTACTTTCACATCTCTCGAGCTACAGCCTTCAAATTTGGACCACTTGCATAGTTTTGTGTACCGAAACAAACTTTGACCTTTACATTGACCTAGTGACCTACTTTCACATTTTTGAAGGTACAGGCTTCAAATTTGGACCTCATGCATAGTTCTGTGTTCCGAAATAAAATTTGACCTTGATTTTGACCTAGTGACCTACTTTCACATCTCTCGAGCTACAGCCTTCAAATTTGGACCACTTGCATAGTTTTGTGTACCGAAATGAACTTTGACCTTAAGATTGACCTAGTGACCTACTTTGACATTTCCGTAGCTACAGGCTTCAAATTTAGACCACATGCATAGGATTGTGTACCGAAACAAACTTTGACCTTGACCTAGTGACCTACTTTCACATTTTCGAAGGTACAGGTTTTAAATTTGGACCACATGCATAGATTTGTGTTCTGAAGTGTAATTTGACCTTGATTTTGACCTAGTGACCTGCTTCCACATTTCTCAAGCTACAGCCTTCAAATTTGGACCACTTGCATAGTTTTGTGTACCGAAATAAACTTTGACCTTAAGATTGACCTGGTGACCTACTTTCAAATTTCTCAAACTACAGCCTTCAAACTTTATGCACATGCATAGTTTTGTGTACAAAGAACTTTGTCCTTGAAATTGATCTAGTGAACTACTTTCACATTTCTCAAGCTACAGCTTTCGAATTTGGACCACGTGCACACCCAACAAAAAGAAAGCATTCATTTTCTGTTAAATTGATTTTGACTATTGAAATTATTTGTTTCTTAGTAACATCCTTAACTTTTTGCTGTATATATTTTTTTGCCATTCCTCACCACAAACCCATTCCGTGGGGGATACCAATTCATCGAATTTGCTTGTTTAAAAAAGATACAACTTAATTTATCATATTTTGAAAATTCTTCAAAAATACAGTACACTTTAAAAAAGGGGGGCGGAAAAAGGGGGACGAAATGACCAACTTTGAAACGTCGAGGGGGACGAAATGACCAAATCAGGGACAAGTGGACTAGGGGACAAGTTGACTGTAAATCTTTGAAACTTGGTTGAAATATTGTTTGAACTTTACTTTTCTTTTTCAGGTAGTGTAAGCTTATCATATAGAGCTAATCATACAGAATTACTGTTCATGACGGTCAACTAAAATGTCAAACCTTAGAACAATCGTAACAATTGCTGTGCCAGCTGTGACTGCTTTGCTGGGTCTACTGTGGTATTTTGGGCGCAGAAAACAGCCAGCAGCTAGAAGATTGACAGATCCTCCAGATAAGAATAGACTGTCATCACAGACAGAAAGCTCTGCTTCAGATAATGGCCAGATAGCAGCCAATGTTTCAAAATCTGAGGCTTTAAACAGCCTCACTGGGAATGGTGGCTCAAATATTCGTGAAAATCCAGTATCAAGTGGCAGTTTAGAAAGGACAGGTCGTGATTGTCATTCTAATTGCAAAGGTGATAATAATTCTTTTAATACAGCTTCCGAGAACTTACATGCTGAATCGAGTATGACTGGTTCTGGTGATGCAACATGTGTTGAAGCTGCACCTGTAGAAGATTTGATTCATGAGACAGTAGTGAAATCATCTTTCACAGAATCTTGTAGTTCAGACAGAACATTCAATGAAAACTTTCTTGATGATTCCAAAGTTTCAGAGTCTGCCAAAACCCCATTGCAACTAATTGAAGAATCCATTATTACACCAATTGAAGTTGAAAATGTTCTAGCTGCTCCAGAGTTCTCTAGTCCCAAACCAGAACAAACTCATACAGCTGATATGTCTCAAGAAATCACTGACAAAATTGACACAGAAAGTTTATCCCTTAACACTCCAACTAATGTGTCTGACAATTGTGTTTTAAATGAAAATAAAATGGAAAATAGTGAGAATGAAGTGAAGGATTTGAACATTACAGCAGAATCTGGTAGTGAACCTGAAGATCAAACAGTTCAACAAACTGAACCATTAACACGATCATGGCATGAAGACATACCAGAAAATATGACAGATCTCAATGAAAATTTATCACTAAACTCACCTCCAGAAATTGACCATTGTGAACAAAATATTCCTGTAAGTTCAAACAGCAACAGCAGTACAATTCATGAGGCTGAAAGTTCAATGAAAATTGAGAGAACTGAAAGTGATCAGCTCCATGCTTCTGATAATATAGACTCAAAAATTGAGAACCAGTCGAATCAGTTGCTGTCCAGTCCAAGTTCCCGGACTGGTTTACAAACCGAAAAAACATCTGAAAACAACCATTCTGATTCTTCATCAAACTGTGATAATCTTAGTGAGGTTGGTATGATTTTCATGGCCGCCTTTGTAGCAGAGGGTGTTTATTGTTTTGCTCATGTCAGTCTGTCTGTTTTTAGCTCATCTGATTTTTTGAAAAAAAATGATGAGTTATTGTCATCACTTGAGCGGTTGTCGGCGTCGGCGTCGGCGTCTGCGTCGGCGTTGCCTGGTTAAGTTTTATGTTTAGGTCAGCTTTTCTCCTAAACTATCAAAGCTATTGCTTTGAAACTTGGAATACTTGTTCACCATCATAAGCTGACCCTGTATAGCAAGAAACATAACTCCATCTTGCTTTTTGCAAGATTTATGGCCCCTTATGTACTTAGAAAATATCAGATTTCTTGGTTAAGTTTTATGTTTAGGTCAACTTTTCTCCTAAACTATCAAAGCTATTGCTTTGAAACTTGGAATACTTGTTCACCATCATAAGCAGACCCTGTACATCAAGCAACATAACTCCATCTTGCTTTTTGCAAGATTTATTGCCCCTTTTGGACTTAGAAAATCAGTTTTCTTGGTTAAGTTTTATGTTTAAGTCAGCTTTTATCCTAAACTATCAAAGCTATTGCTTTAAAACTTGCAACACTTGTTCACCATCATAAGCTGACCCTGTATAGCAAGAAACATAACTCTGTCATGCTTTTTGCAAGATTTATGGCCCCTTTTGGACTTAGAAAATCAGTTTTCTTGGTTAAGTTTTATGTTTAGGTCAGCTTTTATCCTAACTATCAAAGCTATTGCTTTAAAACTTGCAACACTTGTTCACCATCATAAGTTGACCTGTATAGCAAGAAACATAACTCCATCCTGCTTTTTGCAATAATTATTGCCCCTTTTGGACTTAGAAAATCATTTTCTTGGTTGAGTATTATGTTTAAGTCAACTTTTCTCATAAACTATCAAAGCTATTGCTTTAAAACTTGCAACAGTTTTTCACCATCATAAGTGGACACTGTACATCAAGAAACATAACTCTATCCTGCTTTTTGCAAGAATGATGGCCCTTTTTAGACTGAGAAAATCATGGGTAGGACAATATTTCTATTACACAAAAAAATCAGATGAGCGTCAGCACCCGCAAGGCGGTGCTCTTGTTGTTAGTATATCATTTAATTGGTTTCCAATCAATGATACGAGAATGCTTGGGCGTACATTGGTCAAACTTCATAGGATGATTGCCTGTGGTCACTACATGACTCGGTCACTTAAGGGGTCAGAATGCCGAGAGCAGAGTGATCTCTGCTCACAACTAAAAAGGCTTATGATTTTATGATATGTATTGTAGTATTTCCAAACCAATATGCCACAGTACAGCAATGTACCAAATGATGTAAAATGTACTAAAAACGGAAAATAAATTACTTTGAACTTCTATCACTGGCTCTATTATGCAACAGCTATTCTAAATAATTTGCATAAACGCTCCGCCAGTTATCAGTCTTGTCACTGTACTTGTGTACTTTGCAGCATTTTTATGCCCCAATCATCAAAATTAGGGGCACATAGTGTTAGACCTGTCCTTATGTGCGTCTGTCCATGCACAGTTTTGTTCGGTCTATAACTTTGTTGTACTCTGTTGGATTTTGAAATAGTTTGGCTCAAAGGACCACAATCAGATGTCACATTCAAGACCCATACCACTACCTTAAAGGTCAGGGAGGAAGGGGAGGTTCTTCAAGACCCATGCCCCTACCATAAAGGTCAGGAGGTCAGAGGCCAAATATTTAAGGAATTTTTTCTGTGTGTTTTATGCTAATAATAGACCTTGGTGGTCTAAACCATTGTATTTTCTACAGTATGGAAGAAAACTGTTCATTTGCAGACAAAAAAGTGGTAATATAATAAAATCATATCACAAGTCAATTTTAGTTGGGACTATTTGAAAGTTTTCAAATCGTAATGGTTTTTGTAATCACCCTTTAGTTGTCATTGGCACAAAAGTTTTGCATATAAACTTTCAAACGGTCACACATGTCTTTGGCATCATTAGGAGACCTCCTAGGAGAAGTTACTTAACTCTAGCATGTCTTTAGTATCATGAGTTGAACTCCTAGGATAAGATGCATAACTCTAGCTTTTTTATTTTGTCAAAATTATGTCCCCTTTTATGCCTCTTTTCAAAAAAGCGGGAGGAGCGGGGAGAGAATTGCTTTGCACCTGTCCGTCGTGTCAGTTGGTCCTTAGAGTGAACAGTTTCCACCCAACAACTTGAGAACCACTTGACCCAGAACATTCAAACTTGATAGTATGATTTGGCTGATAAAGTAGATGACCCCTAATGTTTTTGGGATCAACAAGTCAAAGATCAAGGTCACAGGGGCCTGAACCTTGAAAACAGTTTCTACTCATTAACTGGAGAGCAACTTGACCTAGAACATTCAAACACAGTAGCATGATTGGGCTTAAGTAGATGACCGCTGTTGTTTTTTGGTTTAATAGGTCAAAGGTCACATGCCCGAACCTTGAAAATGGTTTCCGCTCCAAAAGTTGAGAACCACTTGACCCTGAACCTTCAAGTTTGATGGCATGATTGGGCTTATGAAGTAGAAGACCCCTTACTGTTTTGGGGATCAATAGGTCAAGGTCACAGGGGCCCTGAAACCTTAAAAGCAGTTTCCCCTCAGTAAATTGAGAATCACTTGACCAAGAACTTTCAAACTATATAGCATAATTGGACTTATCAAGTAGATGACCCCTCTTGATTTCGGGGTCAAAGGTCAAAGTCACATGGGCCTCAGTTTTGAAAATGGTTTCCGCTCTGTGACTAGAAACACTTAGCCTAGAACATTCAAACTTGATAGCCTGATTGGGCTTATCAAGTAGATGACCCCTTAGTATTGTTTTTTGGGGCTAGTAAATCAAAGGTCAAGGTCAAAGGGGCCTTAACCTGGAAGATTTCTGCTCCATAACTTGAGAACCACTTGATCCAGAACCTTCAAACTTTATAGCATGATTGGGCTTATGAAATACATGACCCCTATTATTGATTTTTGGATCAGTAGGCCGAAGGGCAAGGTCACAGGGACCTGAACATTGAAAAGTATTTCTGCACATGTGGTAACTTGAGAACCGCTTGACCCACAACATTCAAACTTGATAGCATGATTGGGTTTATAAATAAGATGACACCAATTGTTTTTTAGGTCAGTAAGTCAAAGGTCAAGTTCACAGGGGCCTGAACCTTGAAATTGCTTTCTTCTTAATAATCTGAGAATCATTGACCCAGTGTCTTTAATATTGATAGCATGATTGGGCTGATGAAGATGGTCCCTATTGTTTTTGGGGTCAACAGGTCAAAGATCAAGGAGCAGCCTGAACTTTGAAAACAGTTTCTGCTGAAAAACTTGAGAACCGAACCTTCAACATTGATAGTTGATTGGGCTTATCAAGTAGATTACCCTTATTGTTTTTTGGTTCAGTAGGTCAAAGGTTAAGGTCAAAGGGGCCTCAACTTTGAAAACAGTTTCTGCTGAGCAACTTGAGAACCACTTGACCCAAAACTTTAAAACTTAAAGAGCACAATTGGGCTTATCAAGTAGATAACCCCTATTGTTTTAAGGGTCAATAGGTCAAAGGTCAAGGTCACTGGGACCTGAACCTTGAAAACGGTTTCTGCTATTTAAGACACATTTGACCCAGAACTTTCAAATTTGATAGTCTGATAGGAATCATCAAGTAGATGAATCCTATTGCATTTAGGTCAAAGATCACATGGTCCTGAACCTTGATAATTGGTTTCCTTTCAATAACTTGAGAACCACTTGACCCAGAACCTTCAACCTTGATAGCATGATTGGGCTTATCAAGTAGAAAGCCTTTATTGGTTTTGAGGTCAGAAGGTCAAGGTCACAGGGGCCTCAACTTTGAAAATGGTTTCTGCTTAATGACTTGAGAACCATTTAACCAAGAACTTTAAAACTTGTTGGCATGGTTGGCCTTATGAAGTACATTATCGCGATTGTTTTAAGGGCCAGTAGGTTAAAGATCAATGTCACAGGGACCTGAACATTGAAAATATTTCTGCATGGTAACTTGAGAACCTCTTCTCCCACAATGTTCAAACTTGATAGAATTATTGGGTTTATGAAGTAGATGACCCTTATTGTTTTTTCTTTGGCATCATGAAATAACCTCATATTGCAAATTAGATTTTCACAGTTTTGCATGTAAACATGTTTCTCATGGCCCATTTGTTGAAGTTTCCCATTTATCTTTTCTAAATTTGTGTCTTTTAGCGACTACATACAGTATTTATTAGCTCACCTGTCACAAAGTGACAAGGTGAGCTTTTGTGATCGCGCGGTGTCCGTCGTCCGTCCGTGCGTTCGTAAACTTTTGCTTGTGACCACTCTAGAGGTCACATTTTTCATGGGATCTTTATGAAAGTTGGTCAGAATGTTCATCTTGATGATATCTAGGTCAAGTTCGAAACTGGGTCACGTGCCATCAAAAAACTAGGTCAGTAGGTCTAAAATAGAAAAACCTTGTGACCTCTCTAGAGGCCATATATTTCACAAGATCTTCATGAAAATTGGTCAGAATGTTCACCTTGATGATATCTAGGTCAAGTTCGAAACTGGGTCACGTGCCATCAAAAACTAGGTCAGTAGGTCTAAAAATAGAAAAAACCTTGTGACCTCTCTAGAGGCCATATTTTTCATGAGATCTTCATGAAAATTGGTCAGAATGTTTATCTTGATGATATCTAGGTCAAGTTCGAAACTGGGTCACGTAGGGTCAAAAACTAGGTCATTAGGTCTAAAAATAGAAAAACCTTGTGACCTCTCTAGAGGCCATATTTCTCAATGCATCTTCATGAAAATTGGTCAGAATGTTCATCTTGATGATATCTAGGTCAAGTTCGAAACTGGGTCACGTGGGGTTAAAAACTAGGTCAGTAGATCTAAAAATAGAAAAACCTTGTGACCTCTCTAGAGGCCATATTTTCATGAGATCTTCATGAATATTGGTCAGAATGTTCACCTTGATGATATCTAGGTCAAGTTCGAAACGGGTCATGTGGGGTCAAAAACTAGGTCAGTAGATCTAAAATAGAAAAACCTTGTGACCTCTCTAGTGGCCATATTTCTCAATGGATCTTCATGAAAATTGGTCAGAATGGTCACCTTGATGATATCTAGGTCAAGTTCCAAACTGGGTCATTGTGCAGTCAAAAACTAGGGTCAGTAGGTCTAAAAATAGGAAAACCTTGTGACCTCTCTAGAGGCGATATTTTTCAATGGATCTTCATGAAAATTGGTCAGAATGTTTACCTTGAAGATATCTAGGTCAAGTTCGAAACTGGGTCACGTGGGGTTAAAAACTAGGTCAGTAGATCTAAAAATAGAAAAACCTTGTGACCTCTCTAGAGGCCATATTTTTCATGAGATCTTCATGAATATTGGTCAGAATGTTCATCTTGATGATATCTAAGTCAGAATCGAAACTGGGTCATGTGGGGTCAAAAACAAGGTCAGTAGGTCTAAAAATAGAAAAAACCTTGTGACCTCTCTAGAGGCCATATTTCTCAACGGATCTTCATGAAAATTGGTGAGAATGTTCAGCTTGATGATATCTAGGTTAGGTCCTAACTGGGTCATGTGCGGTCAAAAACTAGGTCAGTAGGTCGAAAAATAGAAAAACCTTGTGACCTCTCTAGAGGCCATATTTTTCACGAGATCTTCATGAAAATTGGTGAGAATGTTCACCTTGATGATATCTAGGTCAAGTTTAAAAGTGGGTCACGTGCCTTCAAAAACTAGGTCATTAGGTCAAATAATAGAAAAACCTTGTGACCTCTCTAGAGGCCATATTTTTCAATGGATCTTCATGAAAATTGGTCAGAATTTTTTATCTTGATGATATCTAGGTCACATGTGCTCAAAAACTAGGTCACTATGTCAAATAATAGAAATAACGATGTCATACTCAGTTGAACACTGGGTCATGTGGAGATAGGTGAGCGATTCAGGACCATCATGGTCCTCTTGTTGCTCTAACTACACATGTTGAAATTCATAATTATAAATTAAACCAATTAACATAGATTAATGATAACGGCAAGTGGCTTGAATAAGATATTGGCACAGCATATTGATATCTTATTGCAGGCCTCCAATGACAGCGGTAAAGGTGGAAGTGTTCAAGAGAATACGGGCACATCGCCCCCTGATGAGGACCGCTTATTTGAATTCAACATACCATCGGATCTTTGTGGACTGTTTATAGGTACACGTGGAAAAACAATCAAGATGATTAGTCAGCAGTCTGGAACAAAGATACGGTTACAGAATAACCCGTATACTCGAGATTATCAGATTTGTGTCATAGAAGGTACGAAGACTTATGATAAAAATAATCTAATTTGTTGGCATGATATTTTATGGTTTTGGGCCCAAACTGTTATAATGATTCTCAGAGTTTAAAGACAGAAATAAATATAATTATTTTTAGCTTGACTACCATAATCGGCCGAATATAGGTCACACTCGTGTATAGGACGCAGTGAAAAAATATCAGAAGAATTCTGGAAAAATGCTTATACCCACTTACCACTTATCTGAATTCATGTTTGTCCGAAATTCGCTGTAGTTTCTATGAACTCGCCGTTTTTTGTTTAATCATTGTCGATGTTTTTGGATGTTGTAGCAAGTATTTAAATTAAAAAGCATAAACTCTGTGTAAGCACTAAACTGCCGCATCCTTTGACCACTCCATGAATATTGACGCCAGTGAAAACGAAAGAACACTTTGGCACGTGGCGGTAAAATGACGTAATTTCAAGACTGGTTTGCAAATTGTTTTGAACATTACGGACCAGCAACTATGATCATATTGGATCAGTCTAAAATCTCGCATGCACATGTTTACAATTGCCTCTGGGTATGACTAAACGGTTAATTGTTTGCAGATTGTGACAGTAGGTGTAAGATAAGTAATGCCTTGGGCGTGAATTTCTCGATGAACAAGAGGTTTATAGACAACTATCAAAATTATGTCTCCCCCAGGAGACATATTGTTTTTGCCCTGTCCGTCCATCCATCCGTCCGTACGTCACACTTCATTTCCGAGCAATAACTGGAGAACCATTTGACCTAGAACCTTCAAACTTCATAGGGTTGTAGGGCTGCTGGAGTAGACGACCCCTATTGTTTTTGGGGTCACTCCGTCAAAGGTCAAGGTCACAGGGGCCTGAACATTATAAACCATTTCCGATCAATAACTAGAGAACCACTTGACCCAGAGTGTTGAAACTTCATAGGATGATTGGCCATGAAGAGTAGATGACCCCTATTGATTTTGGGGCACTCCGTCGAAGGTCAAGGTCACAGGGGCCTGAACATTGAAAACCATTTCCGATCAATAACTAGAGAACCACTTGACCCAGAGTGTTGAAACTTCATAGGATGATTGGTCATGAAGAGTAGATGACCCCTATTGATTTTGGGGTCACTCCGTCAAAGGTCAAGGTCACAGGGGCCTGAACATTATAAACCATTTCCGATCAATAACTAGAGAACCACTTGACCCAGAATGTTGAAACTTCATAGGATGATTGATCATGAAGAGTAGATGACCCCCATTGATTTTGGGGTCACTCCATCAAAGGTCAAGGTCACGGGCCTGAACATGGAAAACCATTTCCGATCAATAACTGGAGAACCACTTGACCCATAATGTTGAAACTTCATAGGATGATTATACATGCAAAGTAGATGACCCCTATCAATTTTGAGGTCACTCCATTAAAGGTCAAGGTCACAGGGGCCTGAACATTGAAAACCATTTCCGGTCAGTAACTTGAGAACCACTTAACCCAGAATGTTGAAACTTAATAGGAAGATTGGTCATGCAGAGTAGATGACCCCTAACGATTTTGGGGTCACTCTGTGAAAGGTCAAGGTCACAGGGGCCTGAACATTGAAAACCATTTCCGGTCAGTAACTTGAGAACCACTTGACCCAGAATGATGAAACTTCATAGGATGATTGGCCATGCAGAGTAGATGACCCCTAACGATTTTAGGGTCACTCTGTTAAAGGTCAAGGCCACAGGGGCCTGAACATGGAAAACCATTTCCAATCAATAACTTGAGAACCTCTCGACCCAGAATGTTGAAACTTCAAAGGATGATTGTTCATGCAGAGTAAATGACCCCTATTGTTTTTGGGGTCACTCCGTTAAAGGTCAAGGTCACAGAGGCCTGAACATTGATAACCAGTTCCGATCAATAACTTGAGAACCACTTGACCCAGAATGTTGAAACTTAATAGGATGATTGGACATGCAAAGTAGATGACCCCTATCTATTTTGAGGTCACTTGATCAAAGGTCAAGGTCACAGGAGCCTGAACAGTGACTTGAGAACCACTAGGCCAAGAGTGTTGAAATTTATTTTGCGGGATGACTGGACATGCCAAGTAGATGATCCCTATTGCAGCCAACCATCAGTGTCTCTTTTGACTTTCGCTCCTGACCCCTATTGACTTCTTGCCTATAGGACTTTGCATTAGGGGAGACATGCGCTTTTTTACAAAAGCATTTTCTAGTTATGTTTGAAGATTAGATAATCGATTTCCGGCTACCTGAAATGGAGTTCTAAGTATTTTAATGCAAAATGTGTGAAAACACGCCGAGAAAGTTTTACACAGGTCTAGTTAAAAACTTATTGATCAGTTACAGAAATGCGTTGTAAAATATATTTTAATGAAAAACAACATTTATTTATCTTTTACGCAAGCTCTAAATTTTACATTTTATACAAAGGTAATTTAAGACGCCAGGTCCCGATACCGGCTGTAAGCTATGCCCGAGTCATTGGTATTTACACACCTTGAATTCTCTTCAATATACTGTAAAATCATTTAATTTCGTGGGCATAAAATTTCGTGGTTTTAGTCTAAACGGCAATTTCGTGGGCATATGAATTCGTGGATTTCAACTTTCGAACATAAAATGAAAGGAAATTTTACTTGTTTGTATGAATTAAATTTCGTGGATTGACTCAACCACGAAAGCCACGAAAATTAGTCCCCCACGAATATTAATGATTTCTCAGTATCTCCTTATTTAATGTTTTGATGCACTTTCTCTTTATTAACAAGGTTTTAAAAACAAACTGGTTATTAGATTGGCGAATGTTGTTGGGCAGCGTCAACTTTTGGTTTCTGCTCAGTTACCTGAGTTAGAGTGACCGATTCAAGTGAAACTTGGAATATAGGTAGCTTGCATAGAAAAGGAGTTTGGGATTGCATATGATGTCACTAGGATCAAGGTCACTGTTGTTAAAATTTTCTATGTTTCTTGACTCTGTGATTACTTGATGGATTTGCTTCAAACTTGCGTACTCATTAGTCACTATTACCCACATCATATGGCACAAGGGTCATAACTCTCACTCCTATGTTCATGATTTATCCCCCTTTTTACTTAGAATTTCAGGTTAAAGTTTTCGTGCACTTTTTCTCTGTTGGTAAATGGATTTGATTCAAACTGAAACTAGTTGTTCTACATCATTACCCACATCATATGACACAAGGTACCAAACTCATTTTTAGCTCATCTGATTTTTTTTTTTAAATGATGAGTTATTGTCATCACTTGATCGGCGTTGGCGCTGCCTGGTTAAGTTTTATGTTTAGGTCAGCTTTTCTCCTAAACTATTAAAGCTGTTGCTTTAAAACTTGCAACACTTGTTCACCATCTGACTCTGTACAGCAAGATACATAACTCCATCCTGCTTTTTGCAAGAATTATGGCCCCTTTTGGACTTAGAAAATCAGATTTCTTGGTTAAGTTTTATGTTTAGGTCAACTTTTCTCCTAAACCATCAAAGCTATTGCTTTAAAACTTGCAACACTTGTTCACCATTGAAAGATGACTCGGTACAGCAAGAAACATAACTCCATCCTGCTTTTTGTAAGAATTATGACCCTTTTGGACTAAGAAAATGTCAGATTTCTTGGTTAAGTTTTGCGTTTAGGTAAACTTTTCTCCTTTACGGTTAAAGCAGTTGCTTTAAATCTTGGAGCAGTTATTTGCCATTTAAAGCTGACACTGCACAGCAAGTACCGTAACTCTGTATTGCCTTTTGCAAGAATTATGGCCCCTTTTGGACTTAGAAAATCATGGGTAGGTCAATATTTCTATTATACAGAGACAAAAAATCAGATGAGCGTCTGCACCCGCAAGGCGGTGCTTTTGTTCATGAAGTATGCCCCCATTTTAGCTTGGTTATTCAAAGAATAGGTAGAGCTATTGGACTCACCGATGTGTCGGCGTTGGTCCCCATTTGGTTAAGTTTTTAGCTCACCTGTCACAAAGTGACAAGGTGAGCTTTTGTGATCGCGCGGTGTCCGTCGTCCATCCGTGCGTGCGTGCGTCCGTAAACTTTTGCTTGTGACCACTCTAGAGGTCACATTTTTCATGGGATCTTTATGAAAGTTGGTCAAAATGTTCATCTTGATGATATCTAGGTCAAGTTCGAAAGTGGGTCACTTGCCTTCAAAAACTAGGTCAGTAGGTCAAATAATAGGAAAACCTTGTGACCTCTCTAAAGGCCTTATTTTTCATGGGATCTGTATGAAAATTGGTCAGAATGTTCATCTTGATGATATCTAGGTCAAGTTTAAAACTGGGTCACGTGCCATCAAAAACTAGGTCAGTAGGTCTAAAAATAGAAAAACCTTGTGACCTCTCTAGAGGCCATATGTTTCACAAGAATTTCATGAAAATTGGTCAGAATGTTCACCTTGATTATATCTAGGTCAAGTTCGAAACTGGGTCACGTGCCTTCAAAAACTAGATCAGTAGGTCAAATAATAGAAAAACCTTGTGACCTCTCTAAAGGCCATATTTTTCATGGGATCTGTATGAAAGTTGGTCTGAGTGTTCATCTTGATGATATCTAGGTCAAGTTCGAAACTGGGCCACATGCGTTCAAAAACTAGGTCAGTAGGTTTAAAAATAGAAAAACCTTGTGACCTCTCTAGAGGCCATATATTTCACGAGATCTTCATGAAAATTGGTCAGAATGTTCATCTTGATGATATCTAAATCAAGTTCTAAAGTGGTTCACGTGCCATCAAAAACTAGGTCAGTAGATCAAATAATAGAAAAACCTTGTGACCTCTCTAGAGGCCATATTTTTCATTGGATCTGTATGAAAGTTGGTCTGAATATTCATCTTGATGATATCTATGTCAAGTTCGAAACTGGGTCACATGCCTTCAAAAACTAGGTCAGTAGGTCAAATAATAGAAAAACGTTGTGACCTCTCTAAAGGCCATATTTTTCATGGGATCTGTATGAAAATTGGTCTGAATGTTCATCTTGATGATATCTAGGTCAAGTTCGAAACTGGGTCAACTGCATCAAAAACTAGGTCAGTAGGTCTAAAAATAGGAAAACCTTGTGACCTCTCTAGAGGCCATACTTGTGAATGGATCTTCATGAAAATTGGTCAGAATGTTCACCTTGATGATATCTAGGACAAGTTTGAAACTGGGTCATGTGCTCTAAAAAACTAGGTCAGTAGGTCAAATAATAAAAATAACCTTGTGACCTCTCTAGAGTCCGTACTTTTCATAGGATCTGTATGAAAGTTGGTCCGAATGTTCATCTTGATGATATTTAGGTCAAGTTTGAAACTTTGTCAACTGCGGTAAAAAACAAGGTCAGTAGGTCTAAATTATTAAAATCTTTTGACCTCTCTAGAGGCCATATTTTTCAATGGATCTTCATGAAAATTGGTGAGAATGTTCACCTTGATGATATCTAGGTCAGTTTCGAAACCGGGTCACGTGCGGTCAAAAACTAGGCCAGTAGGTATAAAAATAGAAAAACCTTATGACCTCTCTAGAGGCCATATTTTTCATGAGATCTTCATGAAAATTAGTGAGAATGTTCACCTTGATGATATTTAGGTAAAGTTCAAAACAGGGTCACGTACCTTCGAAAACTAGGTCAGTAGGTCAAATAATAGAAAAACCTTGTTACCTGTCTAGAGACCATATTTTTCAATGGATCTTCATGAAAATTGGTCAGAATTTTTATCTTGATAATACCTAGGTCAAGTTCAAAACTATGTCAAATAATTGAAGAAACGACGTCATACTCAAAACTGGGTCATGGGGAAGAGGCGAGCGATTCAGGACCATCATGGTCCTCTTGTTATAAGTAAGCTGGTATCTCAGTAATTAATTGCAGGAATTGATTGAAACTTCAACACTAACTCACTGTGATAAACTGACTTACATTGCACAAGTTCCATAGCTCTATTTTGCTTTTTTACAAAATTATGCCCCTTTTTCGAGGTAGAAAATTTTTGGTTAAGGTTTTATAATTATGTAAGCTGATATCTCAGTACACTTGTTCACTGTGATGATCTGACATGCAGTGTACAGGTTTCATAATTCTGCTTTGCATTTTTAGCTCACCTGTCACATAGTGACAAGGTGAGCTTTTGTGATCACCATTCGTCCGTCGTCCCTCTTCTGTGCATCAGTGCGTCCGTGGTTTCATTTATGATTTTATTTTAACCAAACTTGCATACAACTTGTATCCCCATAATATATCGGTTCCTTTCTTCAACCGGCCAGATCCCTTTATAGGTTCCAGAGTTAAGGCCCCTGAAAGGGCCAAAATTAGCTATTTTGACCTTGTCTGCACAATAGCAGCTTTATTTATGATTTGATTTTTACCAAACTTGCACACAACTTGTATCACCATAAGATCTCCACTAATGGGAACGGATTGAAACTTCACACAATTGTCCATTGTCATGAGCTTATACGCATTGTACAGGTTCCATAACTCTGTTTTGCAATTTTACAAAATTATGCCTCTTTTGATTGTATATTTATTCAATTGACAAGGCTGTTGAATAGTCGAGCGTTGCTTTCGTTACTTATAACGTAAGGTTAATTTTGTTGCATTTTCACTATATCTATGTTATTACAGAAGGGATTTGATTCAAACTTAAATATTTGTTCCACATCATCACCCACAGCATTTGACACAATGGCCCTGGTATTAATATTTTATCAATGATCCCCCTTTTTACTTAGAATTCCAGGTTAAAGTTTTGATGCACTTTCGCTATATCTCTGTTGTTATCAAACGGATTGATTGTTGTACCAATATTTCATGAATTATGCCTCCTTTTTACTCAGAATTTTAGTTTAATTGTGGTGCACTTTCACTATATCTTTGTTATTACTTAATGAATTTGATTCAAACTTAAAACAGTTCTTTCATCATCATATGACTCAAGGTCCATAACTCAGGTGCAAATATTTAATGAATTATGTCCCCTTTTTACTTAGAATTTCAGTTTGATGCTTTTCACCATTTCTCTGTTGTTACTGAATGGACTTGATTCAAACTTAAAATGGTTGTTCCACATCATCTACTACATCATATGAGGCAGGGTCTATTACAGGTTCAAGTTGTGATGCACTTTTGCTTTATCTCCGTTATTATTAAATAGATTTGATTCAAATTTCAAATTGATGTTCCACATGATATGAAATATGGTGCATTACTTTTGCAGAATTTTCCAAAAATTATGTCCCTTTTATACTTATTTAATGTTTTGATACACTTTGTCTCTATCTCTGTTATTACTAAATACATTTGTCACAGACTTAAGCTGTTGGCCAATATCTTCATCCACATTTGAGATTTTAAACACTCCAGTGACAGCTTCAGCTTCCTCAAATGTGCCCAATTTCACTATCCAGCATCAGGCTTAATTTGGATTTAAGGGTCTTCCTTTAAAAACAGCATTATCCAATTAAAATAGCCCTTTAAATCAGTATGATTTCACTGTAAAGGCACTATTGACAGGAAATTTGTTGCTCTAGAGTACACAATATTTGAAAATATTTGTCTACCAAGGAAATGTATTTTTTTAGTCGTAACTATGTTTGTCTTTCAAAATTAAAGTATTGTATATACATGTATTATGAAATGAATGAATGAAGATGATTTCTTATATATTAACAACATATCCTATCTACAAGTACAAATGTAGTGATGAGTTTCTTCTAATGTTTGCGTAGGTTCCCAGAGTGCCATTGATACTGCTTGTAATATCATAAAGAGGAAGTTTCCTGCCATTAAGTACCCAGGTATGGATATGACACCAGCTGCCAACCCAGTTATCATGCCGGAAATCATGCAGGTAAGTCTGTATGTCTTACCAAAATCTTTATTTTATGAAGGTGGAGGGATATTGCTTTAGTGTTGCAGGGCTCCAGATAATTTTTTAGGCCTATCAGTATTTACTCATCATACTTCTTATGAATGAGTAAAATGGTAAAATATGAAATTGACTAGAGGTTCTTTATAGTATTGGAGGAACCTTGGATTGATTTCATTTGTTGGTGAGCTTGCAAACTTGTAATAGGATTCACATAGACCTTTAAGTGTCTTTTGAAAACATTTTATCAACGCTTCATGAAAAGGTTAAATTTGAAAATAAGATATAGAAAAAATATATATATTTTGCCACTTCTTTGCTGCCAGGCGTGATAATCCTTTTGAATTATGTATTCATTTTACAATGAGTGATAAAGATTGCTTGAAATGGTTAATAAATGTTGTTCTTGGTATGATTTCAAGATTCTGTTTTGAGAAAAGCAGTCCTTGAAAATTTGAAAAAATTCTTAAAAAGCCTTGAAAAGTACTTGAATTGTGTCTCAGGTGTTCTGTATGAATCCTGTGTAAATTACTACCGGGACTTGTTTCAGCCAATCAATTTTCCTATATTTGACCTGCCACTGCCAGTTTGAAAATTCAAGCAACATACAAAATGACTGCGATCAATATGTGAAATTCACAGTACTCCTTTATTTGGGTATTCTCAGGCTACTTTGGGAAATAAATATTCCTTGTAATTTTGCACTTATATACAGAAATGGAGGCGATCGTAGACTATTTTGATTGGTTAGGGAAGATGTGTAGTGAAACAGTACTGCTTGGCTGAAACAAACAACTGTTGGTGAATGTCATTGGTTCAACAAGGGAACCATTGTAGGGATACAAGGATTGATGTATGTTTTACTCGTTTTCCTGCAGCTAAGTTTGCCAGAAGGTGTATCAGTGGACATTGTTGTGTCCAGTATAGTGGATGCAGGTCGTATATTTGTGCAGCAGCCGACACATCCTACATACCCATCCCTGGACAGACTTAATACATTCATGAGTCAATGTTACATGCAAGAAGGGGCTGTACCTGATATTCCGCGCCCAATTGAGGGTAAGGAGACATTATCTTTTTATTTCTTTCAGAAGTACATGTATGTTATATCTCAGTTCTTACAAGTCCTGTCAAAAGAAGGACCGTTCTATTTATATAAGCATCAGGCAACTAGAATCCCACACTGAAATTGAGAGGTAGCAGGTTCAATCCCAGTTTGCATTCTTTGATGATTTGAAGTTGTCATTCTCCCATCACTAATCTAATCCATTTAGGAAATTTTCATCTACTTTGGCAGAACAAGTTGGTACTGGTTTTATAAAATCCATGCTTGTAAGATAGATTGACTAACTTTGCATAACTAAAATACTGCTCAAAAATAGCGTTAAAGCCATGCCAACCAAACACTGAAATCCTGTTGAAAAATAGCATTAAATCCATATCAAACGAACACTGAACTCTTGCTGTAATGTATTATTTAAGACATACCTAACAAACACTGAAATCTTGCTGAAAATGCATCAAAGGCATACCAAACAAACACAAATACTGCTGATAAGTAGCACTAAAACTTAAAAAAAATAGCATTAAAGCCATACCAAACGGACACTGAAATCTTGCTGTTATATTGTATTTAAGACATACCAGACAAACACTGAAATCTTGCTGAAAAGACATACAAAACAAACACTGACATACTCAAAATAAAAGCTTTAAAGTTATGCTGAAAAAAGCTTGGTAGCCATACCAAACTAAACTGGAATCTTGCTGAAAAATAGAATTAAAGCCATACCAAACAGACACTGAGGTACTGCTGAAAAATAGCATTAAAGCCATACCAAACAGACACTGAGGTACTGCTGAAAAATAGCATAAAAGCCATACCAAACAAACACTGAGGTACTGCTGAAAAAATTACATTAAAGCCATATCAAACAAACACTGAAGTACTGCTGAAAAAATAGCATTAAAGCCATACCAAACAAACACTGAAGTACTGCTGAAAAATAGCATAAAAGCCATACCAAACAAACACTGAGGTAATGCTGAAAAATAGCATTAAAGCCATACCAAACAGACACTGAGGTACTGCTGAAAAATAGCATTAAAGCCATACCAAACAGACACTGAGGTACTGCTGAAAAATAGCATAAAAGCCATACCAAACAAACACTGAGGTACTGCTGAAAAAATTACATTAAAGCCATATCAAACAAACACTGAAGTACTGCTGAAAAAATAGCATTAAAGCCATACCAAACAAACACTGAAGTACTGCTGAAAAATAGCATAAAAGCCATACCAAACAAACACTGAGGTAATGCTGAAAAATAGCATTAAAGCCATACCAAACAGACACTGAGGTACTGCTGAAAAATAGCATTAAAGCCATACCAAACAAACCCTGAAGTACTGCTGAAAAATGGCATTAAAGCCATACCAAACATACACTGAGGTACTGCTGAAAAATAGCATAAAAACCATACCAAACAAACACTGAAATACTGTCTAAAAATGGCATTAAAGCCATACTGCTGAAAAATGGCATTAAAGCCATACCAAACAAACACTGAAATACTGCTGAAAGAAAAAATGGCATTAAAGCCATACCAAACAAACACTGAGATACTGCTGAAAAATAGCATCTTAAAAAAACTAAAAGATTCAGTTGGACAAAATTGTCATTCAGTTTTTAGCTCATCTGATTTTTTGAAGAAGAAAAAAGATGAGTTATTGTCATCACTTGATTGGCGTAGGCATTGCCTGGTTAAGTTTTATGTTTAGGTCAGCTTTTCTCCTAAACTGTCTAAAGCTATTGCTTTGAAACTTGCAACACTTGTTCACCATCATAAGCTGACCGTGTACAGCAAGAAACATAACTCCATCCTGCTTTTTGCAAGATTTATGGCCCCTTTTGTACTTAGAAATTATCAAATTTCTGGGTTAAGTTTTATGTTTAGGTCAACTTTTCTCCTAAACTATCAAAGCTATTGCTTTGAAACTTGCAACACTTGTTCACCATCATAAGCTGACCCTGTACATCAAGAAACATAACTCCATCCTGCTTTTTGCAAGAATTATTGCCCCTTTTGGACTTAGAAAATCAGTTTTCTTGGTTAAGTTTTATGTTTAGGTCAGCTTTTCTCCTAAACTATCAAAGCTATTGCTTTGAAACTTGCAATACTTGTTCACCATCATAAGCTGACCCTGTACATCAAGAAACATAACTCTGTCATGCTTTTTGCAATAATTATTGCCCCTTTTGGACTTAGAAGATCAGTTTTCTTGGTTGAGTATTATGTTTTAAGTCAGCTTTTCTCATAAACTATCAAAGCTATTGCTTTAAAACTTGCAACAGTTTTTCACCATCATAAGCGGACGCTGTACATCAAGAAACATAACTCTATCCTGCTTTTTGCAAGAGTGATGGCCCTTTTTAGACTTAGAAAATCATGGGTAGGACAATATTTCTATTACACAAAAAAATCAGATGAGCATCAGCACCCGCAAGGCGGTGCTGTTGTTTTACATTACACCTACTGGTAGCTAATTTAATTGCAAACAATAGATTATGTTTGTAGTTGTTTCCTGGTTGTTTACTAACATGTTATGACTGCAGCTGGAGTGATTTGTGCGGCACCAATGTTGAATGGCTGGTATAGAGCTCAGATTATGGCATCACACGAGGATTCTGATGAATGTGATGTGAAGTATGTTGACTATGGTGGTTACAGTCGTGTATCAAGCATGTTGTTGAAACAGATACGAAGTGACTTCATGACACTACCATTTGAGGCTATAGAGTGCTATCTAGCTAACATAACTCCTCTCGATAGTAAGTTTTTCCTTAATATATAATTACTTTGAATTCATTTAATTTCATTGCAAAAGTAAATAAAAAGTAAAAGATAAAAAAGTAGAGACTGTAAAAACATAGGTATGAAGTTAGAAAGCTTTGAAATACATGCAAATGTCCATATATTTCTCAGAAATGAATGAGTTTATGATATTTCAAACAAAAATGCATAGGGGCATTTGAAATTTTTATATGTAAGAAAATTTTATAATAGGAAAATGTAACTCATCTTTGGCATGTAGTGCAGAAACATGGAAGGGATATAGTACACTAGATATTATCTCTTATTAGCCCACCATCATCAGATGGTGGGCTATTCAAATCACTCTGCGTCCGTGGTCCGACGTCCTTCCGTCCGTCCGTCCGTCCGTCATTCCGTCCGTCCGTCCTTCCGTTAACAATTTCTCATTATCGCATCTCCTCAGAAACTACTAGGGGGATTTTTACCAAACTTTGTCAGAATGATGTATTGGTACCCTAGTTGTGTGCCTCTGAAAATCACACTGGTGCAACAATTTTTTAGTAAGTTATGGCCCTTTGTTTATTTCTGTAATTTACATAGATTATATAGGGAAAAACTTTGAAAATCTTCTTGCCCAAAACCACAGAGCCTAGGGCTTTGATATTTGGTATGAAGCATCATCTAGTGGTCCTCTACCAAGATGATTCAAATTATTTCCCTGGGGTCTAATATGGCCCCGCCCCGGGGGTCACATGGTTAATATAGACTTATATAGGGAAAAACTTTGAAAAACCTCTTGTCCAAAACCACAGGGCCTAAGGCTTTGATATTTTGTATGTGACATCATCTAGTGGTATTCTACTAAGATTGTTCAAATTATCCCCCTAGGGTCAAATATGGCCCTGCCCCGGGGGTCACATGGTTTACATAGACTTATATAGGGAAAAACTTTGAAAATCTTCTTGTCCAAACCACAAAGCCTAGGGCTTTGATATTTGTAATGTAGCATCGTCTAGTGGTTCTCTACCAAGTTTGTTAAAATTATCCCCCTAGGGTCAAATATGGCCCCGCCCTGGTGGTCACATGGTTCATATAGACTTATATAGGGAAAAGTTTTAAAAAACTTCTTGTCAATAACCTACAACATTCAGATTTGGACCACATGTATGGTTTTGAGTGGCAAGATGAACCTTGACATGAGTTGACCTTGATTTTGACCTAGTGACCTACTTTCACATTTCTGTAGCTACAGCCTTCAAATTTGGACCACATGCATAGTTTTGTGCACTGAAATAAACTTTGACCTTGACATTGACCTAGTGACCTACTTTCACATTTTTGAAGGTACAGGCTTCAAATTTGGACCACATGCATAATTTCTTGTTCCAAAATGAAATTTGACCTTGATTTTGACCCAGTGACCTACTTTCACATTTCTCAAGCTGCAGCCTTCAAATTTGGACCACATGCATGGTTTTATGTACCGAAACAAACTTTCACCTTTACATTGACCTGGTGACTTACTTTCACATTTTTGAAGGTACAGGCTTCAAATTTGGACCACATGCGTAGATTGGTGTTCTGAAGTGAAATTTGACCTTGATTTTGACCTAGTGACCTACTTTCACATTTCTCAAGCTACAGCCTTCAAATTTGGACCACTTGCATAGTTTTGTGTACCGAAATAAACTTTGATTTTAAGATTGACCTAGTGACCTACTTTCCAATTTCTCAAACTACAGTCTTCAAACTTGATGCACATGCATAGTTTTGTGTATAAACCACTTTGTCCTTGAAATTGATCTAGTGACCTACTTTCACATTTCTCAAGCTACAGCTTTCGAATTTAGACCACATGCACAGTGTTGTGTACGGAAATGAAATTTGACCTTGAGCTAATCAGTAAGTCTTGAAATTTGGAACACACAAAAATGGCACATTGGTGGGCGCCAAGATCACTCTGTGATCTCTTGTTTTGTTTTGATACATTTTTATGCCCCCGGCATCTACTGATGCGGGAGGCATATAGTGATTGTCCTGTTCGTCCGTCCGTACGAGGTTAACCAAATGGGACCGTTTTGTCTAACATCAATACCCCTAACTAGAATGACTTGATACTAATGCAGATGTAACCTGTGACCATTCCTCATCTTCAGACATCACCTGACCTCAGTTTGACCTTGACCTTGAACTTGACCTCGTTTTGGACTTAGGTTGCTTTGTATCGACAAGGATGCCACTGGGGGCATCAAGCATTTATTGAACGCAGCTCCTTGTTGATGTTGCTATGGAATCTCTAGTTTGCTTTAAGTTTAATTATGATATAATAAATAGAGGATAATACATAAGGCACATAGCGTTGCTGCTGTCTATCGGTACATAGTCTACGTCATAATCTTGTTTGTCCAACTCCTCCCACACTATTAGCCTGATTTGCTTCAGACTTTCACAGATGAACAACCTTGATGTGCAGATGACCATAAAGGAAAGAATTTTTTCTGTGACTATTTTACACAAAAATCTTGTGTATCCAACTCCTCCCACACTATTAGACTGATTCCCTTCAAACTTTCATTTCATACTGAATTTATTAAACAAGTTGAATAAAATAATAGAATGCGAGCATTTTATCAATTTTATTCAACAAGTTTAATAAATTCAATGTGGAATGTCACAAATGTAATATTCCTTTTCTCAGATGAAAACATTTTCTGCTGAAACATCAAAATTTCCTCTTTCTTAACCTATTATAGACCAAAGTAAATTCAACTATTGTCTCCTTCACTTAAAACGATGTTGACGTCTAAGCTTTATTATGCCCCCCATGGAAGAAGGTGGGGTATATTGTTTTGTGGTCTGTATGTTGGTCAGTCCATAGAACAATCAGTTTCCGGATGATAACCCAAGAACGCTTTGGCCTAGGTTAATAAAACTTGATAGGGAGGTTTGTCATGACCAGCAGATGACCCTTATTGATTTTGAGGTCAATAGGTCAAACGTCAGGGTCACAGTGGGGTATATTGTTTTGTGGTCTGTATGTTGGTCGGTCCATAGACCAATCAGTTTCTGTATGATAATTCAAGAACGCTTGGGCCTAGGATTATAAAAGTAGATAGGGAGGTTTATCATGACCAGCAGATGACCCCTATTGATTTTGAGGTCAGAGGTCAAGGTTACAGTGATCCAGAACAGTTAAACCATTTCCAGATGATAACTTGAAAACAATTGGGCCTAGGATCACGAAAATTAAGAGGGAGGTTGATTATGACCAGCAGATGACCCCTATTGATTTTGAGGTCAGAGGTCAAGGTCACAGTGACCTGGAACTGTTAAACCGTTTCCGGATGATAACTTGAGAACACTTGGGCCTAGGATCGTGAAAGTTGATGGGGAGGTTGGTCATGACCAGCAGATGACCACTATTGATTTTGAGGTAAGTAGGTCAAAGGTCAAGGTCACAGTGAATGGAACAGTTAAACTGTTTCCGGTATGATAATTTGAGAATGCTTGTGCCTAGGATCATGCAAGTTGATAGGGAGGTTGGCCATGACCAGCAGATGCCCCTTATTGATTTTGAGGTCAGTAGGTCAAAGGTCAAGGTCACAGTGACCCTGAACAATTAAACCGTTTCCAGATGATAACTTGAGAACGTTTGGGCCTAGGATCACGAAACTTAAAGGGATGTTGATCATGACTAGCAGATGACGCCTATTGATTTTGAGATCAGTAGGCAAGGTCAATGTCACATTGACCCAGAACAGTAGAAGTTTTTTTGCCAGATAACAAGAGAATGTTTCGGCCTAGATCACATTTGATACGGAGTTTACTTATGACTGGTAAATGACCCATAATTATTTATTTGAGGTCAGTACGTCAAACGTACAGTGCACAGTGATCGTATAATTTCCGTTCCTTGTGCAATTACAAAATGCATCAAGGGGGGCATTTTGTGTTCTACGAGCTCTTGTTACACTAGTGTTGAACCAAACTTATGTAATGGCTTTATTTCACTCCCAGGAAGATGGACGTGTAGTAATTAGCTTTTATTACATGTTTTTCAGTGGACTTTTGAAAGATTTTAGTGAAATAAATCTTGAAATTTGGAATTGAAAAGTATCAAAATGTACAAAATTTTGTTAAAACCATTGAAAAACATGTTGCTACTCTTTCTTCTGTACTGCTGTTGAGTAGCATTTTATTATACACTTGCCACTTAATAATAATCCATTTATCAAATGATGTAACTTAAAAGGCAAAATCACATAGTTTTTCCACACCTCATAAATAGCAAAACTTACTGGAGCTGAATACAAGATCCCAGCTTCCTGTTAATAAGCTTGTTGTGTTTAGTGATAGGACAGACAAGTACATGATCCAGATAGCTTTAACATTTGTTCTGTTTTCAGATGAGCAGTATTTCAGTACAGAGGCTGCAGTGGTGCTCGAGGAACTTACTCAAGGGAAATTACTCCAGGGGCAAGTTGTTGGGCGTGCAGAGGATGGAATACCATACATTCATGTGTACCAGATCTTAGGAGCTAATTCTGTAAGTTCTCCAGATATTTGTCTCATCTAGTTGTTTCCCATAATCTATATTTGTCAAATGTATGGTGGTTGTTGTGATACTGAAGTCTATAGATGATGTATGTATTTTATATTTCATTACAGTAAATTATTTGTGAGTGTGTTCAATATCCTTTTACTAACCATCTAAAGAAAGGGTATATTACAATTTTGCTGTAATGAAAAATTATATATTGGCTTCTTTTTAATTAGATTTTTATTCCTTATCTATGATATTAAATAACAGAGGCATGTGGTATATATGCATGTCCGTTAGTCAGTCCAGAAAATTTAAATGTGAGTGGCCAAGAACTTTGTTTTGCAGGGTTGGATTTAATGAGAAAATGTGTCTTACATAAAACCTATGTTGTCAGCTTGTGAACGGTCATAGTTAACTTGTTTATGTGTCTATACAGAAAATTGTGCCTGGCTGACAACTTTGTTTTAAGCCATCTAGATTACATAATGGACTTCTTAATTGAAATGAGAAGTATGTTGATTCTGTTTTGCAACCCATTTAATTTTCTATCCTATTGATGGTATATTTACAGGCTGTCTTGGTCAATAGAGAAATGGTAAACAGAGGAGTGGTCAGATGGGTAGAATTGATGGAATGAACTGTGCTGTTGTTACAAAAAAACCAGGAATTCATTGACTGAACAAGGCTGTATCATTAAATTATTCATCAAACCAAGAACGTTCTTTTGTTAATGTGAAAAGTTAATTATTTGGAACTAGAAGAGATTTATTGGTGTGATTTAAAGGGATATTCAGGTAGAACATAAATCCTTCTAATTATAATAGTAAGGGTATATCTCACATTATATTGACATAAATACGAGTAATTAAACAAGATGGATTTATTTCTTACTTTGATAACATGCATGATTTTGTTAACTCAACCTGTGTATACAAGGTAAGGGTTTCACCTGAAAATTACTACAAAATGTGACATTCTGTTTTTCCCATATAAAGTTATTGTTAGAACGAACAGAGTAAGATATCAATATTTAAACGTTTGATCATCATGGAGAGTTTGTTACATGTCTTTGTGAATTCACAGTATGATGATTAAAGTATTTCATGAAAAAAATCCTGAATATCCTTTAATTATGAAACATAAATGTACTCCATTTATCTATATGTCCTTTTAGAAATGAGTCACTGAACAAGACTGTTCCACCATCATTAGAAGACAAAGGAAATGTGACACGTCTATATACTAGTTGTATATCAGCTACCATTTTACCTCTGTTGTATTCTTCAGTTAGTGTTGTACATCTTAGTTTGAATTTAACTGTTAATATAAATTGTGGTGTTCTCATCCATATCCAGAGATATGAGGGAAACAAAAATAAAGCTTTTAGAATTAACATTTGAGCCAAACTGATGTTTTAAATTGTTCTCTGTAGATTTTCTTATATTGGGATAAACTTCCTAATCAAGTTTAAATTTAGCTGAAATTTAAATTAGTGTTGAATACAGAATTACTTGATATTTGTAAATGGGATATGTCAGTTTATTATCAGATTGCTATTTGGAAATCTACTCACAAAATGGCTTGTTGTTCCTGTATTTTTTTAACATAAAAGAAGCTAAATATACCATAACGCTGTCATTGAACCCTTTCCAAATTTTATTTCTTTTAACATTGGATTTCTAAAAGAAGTTTAAATTTACCATAAAGCTGTATATATTTCCACAAAATGATATGGTTGTTTTAAATCATGAAAGTTGTGAATATATGTCAGATTAAATATGTTTGTTGATTTTATGGAAAACAGAAGTTGATCCAAAAATTAATGTCACTGGGGCTATAAAAATGTGTATCATGAAAAACATAAAAAAAAAAACCTTGAGTACCTCGATTTATTTGCAGTACTGTCTGAAAATAACATAAAAACATACTGCATACTCCAGATATAGTATTTTTAAGGACTGGTCCTCACTTAAGGCTTTTGGTCTAGAATTTCCTTATATATAACTGTTGGAAGACGACATTCCAGGCTTTTGAAAGTAGATTTTCAGGCTTCTCACTTTTAAACTGAATCCAGGTCGGATACATATTAAGATATTGATCGTTATTAAAAGCTTGTACCACAGCCTTGTGTCTTCATTGATTTTGCAGTGTTACATGTATATTGCAATACCTTAAAACTACACAGAGTATATCCAAGGAGGTGGAGTTTGATTTTGAACTTGATTTTCATGTTAATAGGTGATTGTCTTTGTTAAAAAATAAACATTCTTTTTGGATGGTAATATTAGTGTGTCAACTTTGAATTTCTGTTTAAATTGAAACAACAGTTGGAAATAATAATAACATGTGTAATCAGGATTGAATTAGCATCTTGATATAATTTTAATATGATAAATAGTTGCACCCTTAGACACAATGACATAACTTCCTAACCAACCCTCATATAAAATGTACATTTCATGTTCTGATGAGGTTTGCTTAATTTACACTGCCATATCAATGAGATGATGCCATTTCTCCTGTAGACATATTAAACAAAACAAAGCAAACCGGTTTTTTTTTCTAATTGAAAGGAAAATGGTAAATGCTTTCTGTGACAGTTAATTTAAGATTTTAGCACTAAGTTTCTCACGACTTAATTAGGTCTGTTAGTCTATTTTAGTCTATGCATTTTTAGTAACAACTCATTGGTTTACAGTTGCTTGTTTTGTTTAGAGAGATAGCAAGTTGTAATATACATTTATGCCCAATATAACTGATTGGGATGGATGTTCTGGCAAAACACTATTGGGACTTAGTGTTTAGAGATTGACATTGATTTTCTCACTTTGTTTAAAACAAAATTCTGATCAGCTTTTTAGCTCACCTGAGCCAAAGGCTCATGGTGAGCTTTTGTGACCGCTCGATGTCCGTTGTCAGTCATGCGTCGTCCATCCGCCAACATTTTCTAAAAAAAATCTTCTTGAAAACCACCGGGCAGAATTACACCAAACTTAACAGGAATGATCCTTGGGTGGCCCCCTTTCAGAGTTGTTCAAAGAATTGAATTCCATGCAGAACTCTAGTTGCCATGGCAACCGAAAGGAAAAACTTTAAAAATCTTCTTGTCAAAAACCGCAAGGCATAGAGCCTTGATATTTGGCATGTGACATCATCTAATGGTCCTCTATGAAGATTGTTCAAATTGTGCCCCTGGGGTGAAAAGAGGCACCGCCCCGGGGGTCACAAGTTTTACATAGACTTATATAGGAAAAACCTTTAAAAATCTTCTTGTCTAAAACCACAAGACCTAGGCCTTTGGTATTTGGTATGTAGCATTGCCTTGTGGTCCTCTACAATTGTTCAAATTATAACCCTGGGGTGAAAAAAGGCCCTGCTCCGGGGGGCGGGGGTGGGGTCTCAAGTTTTACATAGACTAAATATATAGGAAAAAACTTTAAAAATATTCTTGCCCAAAACTGCAATGCATAGGCTTTTGATATTTGGTATGTTGCCTTGCCTAGTGTTCCTCTACCAAAATTGTTCAAATTATGCCCCTGGGGTGAAAAGAGGCCCCGCCCCTTGGGGTCCCAGATTTAACATAGCCATATCTATAGGGAAAAAAATCTTCTTGTCTGAAAGTTCAAGGCCTAGGCCTTTGATATTTGGTATGTAGCATTGCCTAGTGGATCTCTAACAAGATTGCCCAAATTATGCCCCTGGGGTGAAAAGAGGCCCCGCCCTGGGGGTCACTTTTTATATGAGTTATGTAGGAATAAATACTTCAAAAATTATCAGATCATATTTCATAGACTGCTTAATTATAATTACCTGATGACCCCAAGTGATTACGGATCACTTGACTGTGACCTTGACCTACTGACCTACTTTCGTGTTTTCTTTTTTTTTAGATACAGCCTTGAAATTTGGATCACATGTACAGTTTTGCACACTGATCTTAAAACTGACTTTCAGTGACCATGAATGTGACCTACTGACCTACTTTCTAGTATTTTAGCATCAGTTTGCCATTTTAAACATGTGGATCATATTACTCAGGTGAGCGATTCAGGGTCATCATGACCCTCTTGTTTATTATTGCCATCCAAGTAAATATCAGGTTGTGAAAGACAGTTAAGACTAGAGTAGGTTGAAATTATATAGCTTCCATGTTGACTGAAATATACATTGTTTGGTTACGTTTTGGTTATTTCTGTTCACATGATATCACTGCCAGAGTATATCTGTATTGTTTTCACTATTAATAGGTTGAGAGGGGAAAAGTAGGTGAAGAATATTTGAAATAAACAATAGTAAATTGTATATTTTTCCACTTGTGCAGTTGTCACCCAGAGGTATATAACAGTTTTTACAATTACTGAACAACTCTTTGAATTATAAAACATTCTCTATTTATTATGCCCCCCTTCGAAGAAGGAGGGGTATATTGTTTTGCAGATGTCAGTCGGTCAGTATGTAGACCAATCCGTTTCTGGACGATAACTCTAGAACGCTTGAATTTAGGATCATGAAAGTTGATAGGGTGGTTGTGGTCATAACTAGCAGATGGCCCCTATTGATTTTGAGATCAGTAGGTCAAATGGCCAAGGTCACTGACCCAGAACAGTTAAACGATTTACGGATAAACTCAAGAATGCTTGGGCCTAGGATCATGAAAGTTCCTAGAATGATTCGAGGTCAGTAGGTCAAAAGTCAAGGTCACAGTGACCCAGAACAGTTAAACGGTTTCCAGATGATAACTCTAGAACGCTTGGGCCTAGGGTCATAAAAGTTCATAGGGAGGTTGATCATGACCCCTATTGATTTTGAGGTCAGTAGGTCAAGGTCACAGTGCTAAGGAACAGTTTAACGGTTTCCGGATGATAACTCAAGAACGCTTGGGCCTAGGATCATGAAAGTTGATAGGGAGGTTGATCATGACCAGCAGATGACCCATATCAGTTTTGAGGTCAGTAGGTCAAAGGTCAAGGTCACAGTGACCAGGAACAATTTAATGGTTTCCACATGATTACTCAAGAACGCTTGGGCCTTGGATCACGAAAGATGATGAGGTGGTTGATAATGACCAACAGATGACCCCTATTGATTTTGAGGTCAGTAGGCCAAAGGTCAAGGACACAGGGACCTGGAACAGTAAAACCGTTTCCAGACGGTAACTTGAGAACGCTTGGGTTTAAGATCACGAAACTTAATAGGGAGGTTAATCATGACCAGCAGATGACCCCTGTTTATTTTGAGATCAGTAGGTCAGAGGTCAAGGTCACTTTGACCAAGAACATTAGAACTTTTGTGCACAGTGACCAAATATTTTCTGTTTCTTTTGCAATCACTGAATGCATCAAGGGGGACATTTCGTGTTCTATGAGCTCTTGTTCCTTTTTAGCTCGACTATACGAAGTATAAGGAGAGCTATCCTACTCGCCCCGGCGTCGGCGTCTTTCCGCGTCCCCACCTTGGTTAAAGTTTTGGTGCACTTTCTCTTTTTTCAACTTATCTCTGTAATTACTTGATGGATTTGATTCAAACTTGAAATACTTATTCCTCATCATCATCCACATCATCTGACATAAGGGCCATAATTCTGGCACCAATATTTCATGAATTATCCCCCCTTTTCACTTAGATTTTCAGGTTAAAGTTTTGATGCACTTTCACTCTATCTCTGTTATTACTGAATGGATTTGATTCAAACTTAAAATAGTTGTTCAACATCATCACCCACATCATCTGACATAAGGGCCATAACTCTGGCACCAATATTTCATGAATTATCCCCCCTTTTCACTTAGATTTTCAGGTTAAAGTTTTGATGCACTTTCACTCTATCTCTGTTATTACTGAATGGATTTGATTCAAACTTAAAATAGTTGTTCAACATCATCACCCACATCATATGACACAAGGTGCATAACTCTGGCACCATTTTTTCATGAATTATTCCCCCTTTTTACTTAGAATTTCAGGTTAAAGTTTTGGTGCACTTTCACTCTACCTCTGTTATTACTGAATGAATTTGATTCAAACTTAAAATAGTTGTTCAGCATCATCACCCACATCATATGACACAAGATGCATAACTCTGGCACAATTTTTCATGAATTATTCCCCTTTTTACTTAGAATTTAAGGTTAAAGTTTTATGCACTTTCACTCTATCTCTGTTATTACTGAATGGATCTGATTCAAACTTAAACAATTGTTCAACATCATCACCCACATCATATGACACAAGGTGCATAACTCTGGCACCATTTTTTATGAATTATTCCCCCTTTTTTCTTAGAATTTCAGGTTAAAGTTTTGGTGCACTTTCACTCTACTTCCTTTATTACTGAATGGATTTGATTCAAACTTAAAATAGTTGTTCAGCATCATCACCCACATCATATGACACAAGATGCTTAACTCTGGCACAATTTTTCATGAATTATTCCCCTTTTTACTTAGAATTTTAGGTTAAAGTTTTGATGCACTTTCACTCTGTCTCTGTTATTACTGAATGGATTTGATTCAAACTTAAAATAAGTGTTCAACATCATCACCCACACCATATGACACAAGGTACATAACTCTGGCACCAATATTTAATGAATTATGCCCCTTTTTGCTTAGGATATACTTTTATAGTGTTTTGATAGATTTTATTTTTACCTCTCTTATTACTTTAAGTTGATATTTTTGACATAGACTCAGGCTATTGTGTAATATCTTCATCCACAATTGGAGTCATTAAACACTCCAGTGACAGCTCTAGTTTCCTCAGATGTGCCCAGTTTCACTATCCAACATCGAAATAGTCGAGCGCGCTGTCTCCTGTGACAGCTCTTGTTTGTTTACTAGTATCTGAGAATGGTATTGTGATTCTGTTTTTGTTGACTTTTCAAATGCCTTTACGAGTGTTGCGTGTATTAAGATTATGTAAAAGTGTGCTACTAATGTTTATTGTTTTGGGATGTGTTGTGGATGGTGTGATTATACATATACCATGATAAACATTTCTTCTGCTAAACAGAAAAGTAATTCCTGATGTTAAGACTATTGAGCATTATGTGACATATAAATTAGGTTTAATTTGCATATTTTAGAAGTGTACTCACTGGTCCAGTACCAGATAATTTGGAAATTTTCAGCTGTCCATACAGTATAAATGGATCACAGAAACAAGTTGCACAATCATACAGTTTAAGAATTTGAGTAGTTTCAGCCAGTTACAAAAGGTTCCTTTTACTGGCCACATCCAAAGGTGGAAAAAGAATTGGTGATACTTTCCTTTATATCTATAAATAAATTTCATGTAACCTTGTTTGCACTAACATATGCTAAGCAAGTTCCCATGCTGTTAATGTGTGATTGACATTTCCTTAAATAGGCTTTTTCATTAAATTATTTCAGATACAGTGTAAATAGGAACTTTAAAAAAACAACTTTCTAAACATTTGGAGTAGTTTTCTTGACATGAGAATCCTCAGAGTTTCAATCAAATATAAGTTGGTAAAACAAAATATATTGAAACTGTAATTTTTAGCTCACCTGTCACAAAGTGACAAGGTGAGCTTTTGTGATCGCGTGGCGTCCGTCCGTCCGTGCGTAAACTTTTGCTTGTGACCACTCTAGAGGTCACATTTTTCATGGGATCTTTATGAAAGTTGGTCAGAATGTTCATCTTGATGATATCTAGGTCAAGTTCGAAACTGGGTCACGTGCTGTCAAAAACTAGGTCAGTAGGTCTAAAAATAGAAAAACCTTGTGACCTCTCTAGAGGCCATATTTTACATGAGATCTTAATGAAAATTGGTCAGAATGTTTACCTTGATGATATCTAGATCAAGTTCAAAACTGGGTCACGTGGGGTCAAAAACTAGGTCAGTAGATCTAAAAATAGAAAAACCTTGTGACCTCTCTAGAGGCCATATTTCTTAATGGATCTTCATGAAAATTGGTCAGAATGTTCACCTTCATGATATCTAGGTTAAGTTTGAAACTGGGTCACGTGCGGTCAAAAACTAGGTCAGTAGGTCTGAAAATAGAAAAACTTTGTGACCTCTCTAGAGGCCATATTTTTCATGGGATCTTTATAAAAACTGGTGAGAATGTTTACCTTGATGACATCTAGGTCTAGATCGAAACTGGGTCACGTGCGGTCAATAACTAGGTCAGTAGATCTAAAAATAGAAAAACCTTGTGACCTCTCTAGAGGCCATATTTTTCAAGAGGTCTTCATGAAAATTGATCAGAATGTTCATCTTGATGATATCTAGGTCAGGTTCGAAACTGGGTCAGGTGCGGTTAAAAACTAGGTCAGTAGGTCTAAAAATAGAAAAACCTTGTGACGTCTCTAGAGGCCATATTTCTCAATGGATCTTCATGAAAATTGGTGAGAGTGTTCAGCTTGATGATATCTAAATCAAGTTCGTAACTGGGTCATGTGCGGTCAAGAACTAGGTCAGTAGGTCGAAAAATAGAAAAACCTTGTGACCTCTCTAGAGGCCATATTTTTCATGAGATATTTCATGAAAATTGGTGAGAATGTTCATCTTGATGATATCTAGGTCAAGTTCAAAAGTAGGTCACGTGCCTTCAAAAACTAGGTCATTAGGTCAAATAATAGAAAAACCTTGTGACCTCTCTAGAGGTCATATTTTTCAATGGATCTTCATTAAAATTGGTCAGAATTTTTTATCTTGATGATATCTAGGTCACATGTGCTCAAAAACTAGGTCACTATGTCAAATGATAGAAATAACGATGTCATACTCAGTTCAACACTGGGTCATGTGGGGATAGGTGAGCGATTCAGGACCATCATGGTCCTCTTGTTACTACTTTTGTTCTCGAACCGTTACAGAAGTAAACATAAATGCAACATTTTATTGCCAAAACCTTAATTTATACAAAGTGTAGAATTTGTTATGTGCAGGAGCCATCCAGCTGACTTACGGTAGGTCAGTGGTTCTACCCAGGTGCCTTGAAAAATTACACTTTCATAATAAATTTAAAGTAGCTATTATCAGTCAGAAAGATCTTTTGTGTGGATCTATATTTGGTCCCTGTATTCTCCAGAAAAACTGTTTTTATGGAAATAATGAATCAAATGTTTTTTGTGTGACTTTAAAAGAGCTGAGTGAATTGTTCTGTTTACTATGTAGAGAGAATGCTTGGTAGATACAGTATATGTTAAATCTAGAATGAGTTTATTTTGAGATTTTTATTTGATCAGTTTTGTAAATTTGGTAAAGTCCATACACTGTATTGGTTCTTTTCTTATGTGTCTTACTATGCGTAGATTTTTGTCTTTTAAAGAAATTAAAACCATGTCTCCCATCTAAAAGTGTTCTTGTTTCTTTCAGTCACTAGTACAAGGATAGGTGGAGAGCTTGAGATAATCTTGCTGAACGGGTGATGTTTACACAATTTTATGCTATTTCATCTGTGTTACATCAATATTCAGATATGCTTGAGCTTCTTCAGTGAAAAATGTGTACCCTGACTCAGGTTTTCAGCTTAGTTTTGTCCCAAGAAATGTCCAACCTCATTTTCAGGGTTATGACTGCTAGAATTTCCTTGTAGAACTTGCTTGAAACAGACATATCAGGCCTAAGAATGTCATTGTTGTAAAGAGTTTTGCACAAATTAACTTTTGTTATTAATACCCCTAAAATAATTTGGAGGGTATGGGTTTCCCCAGCCATGTTTTTTTTAGCTCACCTGAGCATGAAGTGAGCTACTGTGATTGCTCACTGTGCGGCTTCTGGCCGATAGCTGTCCTACTACACTTTTTAATCTCGTACATTTATGGGGGCATATAGAATTGCTGCTGTCTGTACGTAGTACATCCCAAAACCTTGTGTCCAACTCCTCCCACACTATTCGCCTGATTTGCTTCAAACTTTCACACTTGACCAAGCTTGATGTGCAGATGACTGTAAAAAAAGGAACTTTTGCGGTGGCTATTTAGCTCGGGTAGTGACAAGGTGAGCTTCTGTGATCACACATCATCCGTTCACAATTTTTTGTGAACATGATAGACCACATTTTGCGATCAGTTTTAATCAAACTTGCACACGTTTCACGAGGGCACAGCCCGAGTGACATTATTTGTACGACGTATTACTGCCCGAGTGTATAAATAGTGTTAAAATACGGTTTTGCTATAAATTATTGCGATTCTAATATGCCCTTAATCTAAAACAGTAGATAAAATAAAGTAGCGCTCTTTTTTGTCACAACAAAAACATCTGACGTCACTGCAATGTTAACGTGATGTCATTCTAGCGTAAGAGTGTTTTAACAGAGAAAAGCATATTAGAATGCCTAATATCAAATCATATAGATGGATACTTCACTTTCTTAGTCAGCAAATGAGGTTTAGCGCAATAATAAAAACTCAACAATTATAATATATCATACACTTTATTAAATCAAAGGTATATATATAGTGTTCACTACCTTCACTAGGAACACATCACTTTATAGTAAGAATATTTTAGACCATAAAAATAATGAAAAATAGAACCTTAAGCATAATGTGTTTTTCTTCTATAATTTAAGACAATTTATCTCGTGTTTCTCTGCAGTTTCACTGTTTCAAACTGGAATTTTCATTTTGAAATGTCTACAAGTATGACTTGTCGCTGGTCATGACGAACCTCCTTATCAATAATTATGATCCTAGGCATTTAAAACATAGAATAAAGTAAAGTATAAATAAGTTCTTTCCAACATACATTGGTAAAGATTTATATATAAATACCTGCAAAAACAAAGATACACAAGAGCTGGTTGAACACGAAATGCCCCACTTGATGCATTCAGTAACTGCACAAGGAACAAATTATTTGGTCACTGTGCACTGGACGTTTGACCTAATGACCTCAAAGCAATAATTATAGGTCATTTACCAGTCATAAGTGACCTCCATATCAAATGTGATCTTTGATCAAAGCATTCTCTTGTTATTTGGCAAAAAAAGTTCTACTGTTCTGGGTCAACGTAGCCTTCACCTTTGACCTACTGACCTCAAAATCAGAAGGGGTGATGGTCATGATCAATCTCCCCATTGTTTGATGATCCTAAGCCAAAGCATTCTCAAGTTATCCGGAAATGGTTTTAACTGTTCCGGGTCACTGTGACCTTGACCTTTGGCCTACTGATCTCAAAATCAATAAGGGCCATCTGCTGGTCATGATCAACCTCCCTATTAAGTTTTGTGATCCTAGGCCCAAGTGTTCTCGAGTTATCGTCTGGAAACCGTTAAACTGTTACGGGTCACTGTGACCTTGAACTTGGACGTATTGATCTGAAAATCAATAGAAGTCATCTGCTGGTCATGACCAACTCCCTATCATTTTCATGATCCTAGGCCCAAGCATTCTTGAGTTATCATCGGAAACCTTAGACCTGTTCAGGGTCAATGATGACCTTGACCTACTGATCTCAAAATAAATAGGAGTCGTCTGCTGCTCATGACGAACCTCCTTATCAATAATTATGATCTTAGGCCCAAGCTATCTTGAGTTATCATCATGGAAACCGTTTAACTGTTCCGGGTCAATATGACCTTGACCTTTGACCTACTGATCTCAAAATCAGTAAGGGTCATCTGCTGGTTATGACCAACCTCCCTATCAACTTTCATGATCCTAGGCCCAAGTGTTCTTGAGTTATCATCCAATTGATATACATACCTACCGTCATACAGGCCAACTGACTGACCAACTGACATCTGCAAAACAATATACACCTCGAAGGGGGGCATAATAATCCAAAGTTACGTAAAAAAAATCTGAACATGTCATAACATTATTTAAAACTATAATGAACATTGCATTATCATGACTGAGAGTGACTTTGCCCAACTTCCTGACATTCTGAAGGTAAAGTCAGTCAAGTTTGGTTTAAACTCTTCAAAAGATATGAAATGAATAGAAAATTTGTTTGTTTTACATGTAAGAATGAAACATCTTTGGTCTCTACACTGCTGCTCAAACAAGTTTGCATCTGATGTTTGCTCACTGAAAGATATTTCAGTCCTACACTGAAACAACCTTATATACTCTTATATCACTGTCAAGCTTTTTCCAAATCCCATACAAGTTACATATTTTCTCCATTTTTTTATTATCAACTGAAAGTAAAAAGTTCTTTTTAACTCATATTTCCTTAACAGGCTGTGGCATAATAAATTATACACTTTATGACCTTACCTAAAATTCATAAACTTTTTAAAACCGTAGAGTAAAACTGTAATTCAATATGAGGCCAGTGACACAATTTTATGGAATGTTTACCAAATCCCAGTTTCCAGTTTCATTATATAAGTGAGGTAAATTAAATTTTTTTTCTTCAAAAAATACAAGGAACCCTTCACAGTACTTAAAAACATATTTTCTATAAAAACTACTTATTATACATAATTTATGTAAAAAGTAAATATCTGTAAAAAGCTACAACAACAACAAAACTAACAACATACAGCTCACAAGAAAAATCCTAATTATGTTCAATATTATAAAATCCACACCAACACCTAGCAGCATCTAAACGCAAGTCCGTATCAACAGGTGCTGCTGAAATGCATACAATAAAATTGTTCAGTAAGTTTTAGACAATAATTATTGCAGGCATTAAGCAATGAAAGTACTCATTTATGTAAAATGTACCACGACTCGTGAAGAATGCCATCAAAAGTTTAGTAAGTGGGTATACATAAACCTTGATATGATATCATGCATGACAACTGATATAGCCTGTATGGAAGCTGGAACATTTCTAAGACAAGACAGCCATCTACATAGCTCACTTACAGAATATTGTCTATACACCTACAAGACAAAGTAATCTGAATACAACACCAGTGTCAGATAATCTTATAATGTTTGTTGCACCAGTTACAGACTATTTTATTATGACACAAAATAAATCTACCTCACCTATTAAGTAGTGGAAAGGCAATCCCTCCGTTAGTTTGAGATACGTCCGTAAACATTGTAAAACATTTTTTTAGACAAATCTCAATCTTGGCTGGGATTTCCTTATCCATAAGTGAAGAATGTGGCAAAGCCCCTCTACTCAGCAACCATATCAATGCATACACTTGTAGACTATTATACCTACACATACCCAATGCTTCGCTGCTGCACTTTATCCAGCTTAATCTACTAAATGTATCTATTAAATAACACATCAATTACATTGTTATGAAAAAGTTCTCCTGTCTTATAACTGTTACCTTAAATCTTTAGGTAAAAGCTAATTATTTTGGTGTCTAGGTGCAAGCTCAAATTATAAAAGTGCCAGTCAATCTCTATGTACCAGTCAAATCTCTATGTACCAGTCAAATCTCTAGGTGCCTGCTAATCTCAGTGCAAGCTTAAATCTGTAAGTACAGGTTAAATCTCTAGAAGTCAGTCAAATCTCTAGGTACCAGTCAAATCTCTAGGGAGTCAGTCAAATCTCTATGTACCAGTCAAATCTCTAGGGAGTCAGTCAAATCTCTTGGTACCAGTCAAATCTCTAGGTGCCTGCTAATCTCAGTGCAAGCTTAAATCTGTAAGTACAGGTCAAATCTCTAGAGGTCAGTCAAATCTCTAGGTACCAGTCAAATCTCTAGGGAGTCAGTCAAATCTCTAGGTACCAGTCAAATCTCTAGGGAGTCAGTCAAATCTCTAGGTACCAGTCAAATCTCTAGGTACAACAAAATTTGACACTGTGCAAGCTTAAATGTCTATGTGCTAACTAAAATTTCTAGGTGCAAGTTACAATGTCTAGGTGCCAACTAAAATTACCGAGGTACTATGTGCTAACTAAAATCTCCAGGTGCCAGCTAAAATCTCATCATGAGAAAGGCATATTGCACTTTAACAAAATGTTCAGTTATATGTCACACTGAATAAGTCACTAATATACTGCTTATCCCACAAGACAAAATTTTAATACTCTTTTTTGTTGCGTTCAACTTAATTAAATACACTTCTTCTATGTGTCAACTGCTAGTCACAAAAAAGAGAAAAAAATCAAACATTAATACATGAACTCAAAAACAAGAGAACAATCAAACGGCAAGAATTCTGTAAGGTGTCATCCTCAAATTTGTAGTAATTCTTTCACAGATGTAAAAATGTTGCTGTAACGCATGGCTTACAGCTCTCATACCAAATCAAGTCAGTCAACAGTATCACTTATCCGCCATTTTTACCAATGAAGCTGATTGATCATTGTACACCTCACTGCTTCATACAATTTCTCATTTGCAGGCTTTAAATTCCCTCATCCTTACCCCACATCTCTCAATCAAAATATTCAAAATAATAACATTATACATGGTCCACTCTGCCGTTAGGTCTAGGATTATACATGGCCCACTCTGCCGTTAGGTCTAGGACTGTTACTCTGTAACTGTGCTTGCATTTTCGCCAACATTTCTTGCATTCTTTTGATCTGTAAAACAAAATATGCTTTTAATTATGGCACACTTTAATCCAACATAAAACCAAAAGATCATTAAACTACTTTGTCTCCATACTATATATACACAGAGAGAGAAATTCACAAGAGGGCCATGATGGCCATAGATCGCTCGGCTGAGTTTCACAGATTGGTTCAACAGTTATTGCAGACAATTTCTATGAAAGAAGTTTCAAAATTGGTCCAGCAGTTTCTGACAGGAAGTTTTTATTGTCCACTATATACATAAAGGAACCACAATACAAACAAAATTCTATTAAAGTCAAAATGAGCAATAACTCCATCATAATTGGTAGACTGTAACCAAAATTGAACTCCACCTGTATTTCAAAATGGTTTACCTAACTACGAAATGAATTATTTTCAAAACTAAGACATAGATGTTTTGCAAAATTTTAAGTCTGAAAAGATTCACAATTCTGCCAAAACTTGGTTGATTGTAACTGTTGGTATTTATCGATCATATACCTGTGTACTGAAAATGAATCAAATCTATTTATCCTTTGAAAAGTAATATGGGGCCATATCTCTGTCAAAACTTAGTGGACTGAACACAGCATCTTGTCACGGTGTTTATTTCTGTAGAGGATATTTGTTTGTTTTAGTGTAAGATGGAAATATATTTCAATGAGTGAACACTATAATGTAATATTTTCATGGATGGCGCAACCACGAGTGAAAATGTAAATTATGGTGTTCACGAGTGAAATATATTTTGATCTTACACTGAAACAAACAAATTTTCTATTTATTTTATGCATTTTTAATGATTTTAACCAAATTATATCCAGTTTATCCGCGCAACGTCACGTGCATCACATCATGATGTCATAATGTCGTGACGTCATGATATCTTTGTAGAAAACCTGTAAATAGTTCTATTAGGAATCTATGTTTCCTGATTTCTTTTACATTTTATTATGATAGAATGTATATATTTATGATCCTGTTAGTATTTTTATACATCTACATCTTTATTGAAGTATATTTTTAAAGTACTTTTCTATTATTTATAATTCATATTCTTTCGCATTCAAGTGTAGGTCCGTACCAGTGAAAAATAAAAATGATATTTTCACTGTTTGAAACAGTGAAAATATCGATTTTATTTCACTGATAAATTTCACTAAAGAGCATAAAATAAAGTAACTGATACAAAGAACTCAAAAACAAAAGAGCTTTTCAAAATATTTTGTTGGAAGTATAAATTCAGTGGTATATGATAAATATATATGTCAGTTAACGTTACACATATTTATTCAATTTCTATACAGTAATTGATACCTCTGCTTCTTTCTCCTGTAACAATTGTTCCGTCGCCAGAGAAGTCTCTAAATTAGCTGCAGAATCTCTCTTTAACTTTCTGAAACAAATTAAAATAACTTACAAACTAGACAAGTAAGCTAAAGTCTTTGACCTCTACTGGGTAAGCGTGACCTAACCTTTCAGGTATGAGGTCCTGTATGGGACATCTTGTTATGGAGATCGTATAAGTAAAGTCATCGGAATATTCATCAATGTATACATAAGTTTTAAACCAATCTAAACAACAGCTGTCCATAAGATAGCACACCTGACTATATGACAACTCAGTCAAACAAGGCCCATAACTTGGTAAGGCTTATGTAAATGACTTAATTTATTTCACTGAATTACAAACTTATTTTTGTTGCAATGATAACAACCTGCAATTAAAATTTCAACAAATTTTCTTAGTCTATCAACAGGAAATTTTTGAAAATGAACTGATTTCAAACAAGAGTTTTCCAATTTGTGTATACAGTCATGTATGTTTAGGGAGAAGGATGTCTTGTGTGAAGTTTCAATCAGATGTACATAGCAACTGCTGTTACTGATATATAGCTTCATAGTAGCATGCAAAACTGAGAATGAGCCATAACTAAATAAAAGGAAGAGTAATCTAATATCAGTAGGTCTGTTCAGTAGGTCTGATCACCTGGAAGCATTGTGCCAAGTTTCAATCCAATACATGTTGTTATTAAGAAACAGCTCGACAGTTGCATGCAAAACTTTAACCAAATTTTCTAAGTAGAAAAAGGCTGCACATTTTATTTTGAATTGAATGGAATCAAGAGTTATCTAACTTAGTAAAATCTGTGTCTATGAAACCTTGTGTAAAGTTTTGATCCAATAGAGGCAATAGTTACTTACAGAACTTGCATGCAAAAAGGGGTTTAACTGATGCTAGAGTGATTAGAATAGCTCTCATTATTCTTCTAATAGTCCGGCTAAAATGACACAAAATCTTTGACCTCTTAGCATGACCTTCACCTCTGAGATATATGTCTGGCTCATGAAAATTATTTGTGCCTCATTTTTTAATTAAAATCCAAACATGCACAACAAAGCTTGGAATATATAATTACAAATACACACACATGGAGAGGGGTAACACTATATCCTTAGGACATCTGACGACAAAAGAAATTAAATTTGTAACAAGGGTGGGATGAATGTCTAAATACATCATGCGGGGAGAATTTTGTGTACAAAGCCATTTTCTTTGTTTCCAGATAACATAGGTTTGTTTGTTTTGGTTTAACGCCATTTTTCAACAGTATTTCAGTTATGTAATGACGGGCAGTTAACTTAACCAGTGTTCCAGGATTCTGTACCAGTACAAACCTGTTCTCAGCAAGTAACTGCCAACTTTCCCACATGAATCAGAGGTGGACGACGAATGATTTCAGACACAATGTCTTTTATCAAATCGTCACAGAGAACATATGGCACACCCAAGGAAACAACTAACGACTCTGCAATCCGTAGATGTGCGCTCTCCCTATTGAGCTAAGCAGGTGGGTAAGTCAGGTTTGTATTCATACTTTCATTCTACATGTGCACTAAGACTGGGTCGTACTGTTCAAATGATGGAGAGAAAAGGTTATCTTATATGTCCCCTCCCTCCCATTATGAACAATTACAGCGGGTGTATAAGCAAAAGCAGGGTCACAATCATTCCTTACTGAAAGAGCTTCTGAACTAAAGTCACACCCCTTCTTCATAGAGAGTCAGTACTTTTTATCTAAGAAGCATTCTCTAGCTTATTCCTATAAAACTTGAAATTGTTTTCATATTCAAGCTAAATAAATTTAGTATAAAATTAGCAATTTTCATTCAATAAATAACATTTAATTACCCTCTTTCTCGCTGGGTGGTCGTCATTTGTTCAGATATATGCTCTGCTCGATAATTTTCGTAATGAACATCACAAGTAACATCCTTCAGATCCTGCATGTGTGTGCTAAAATAAAAAAAAACACTTTCAATTAATGAAACCTCAATGATGCTGAAACATACAAGCACTTTCCATTAATGAAACCTCAATGATGCTGAAACATACAAGCACTTTCCATTAATGAAACCTCAATGATGCTGAAATACACAACCACTTTCCAGAAAATAAACCTTAATTGTGCTGAAATACAAAACCATTTTCCAGAACATAAACCTTAATGTTGCTGAAAAATTACAACCACTTTCCAGAACATAAACCTCAATGATGCTGAAATACACAACCACTTTCCAGAACATAAACCTCAATGATGCTGAAATACACAACCACTTTCCAGAACATAAACCTCAATGATGCTGAAATACACAACCACTTTCCAGAACATAAACCTCAATGATGCTGAAATACACAACCACTTTCCAGAACCTATTCCTTAATGATGCTGAAATACACAACCACTTTCCAGAACATAAATCTCAATGATGCTGAAATAAACAAGCACTTTCCAGAACATAAACCTTAATGATGCTGAAATACACAACCACTTTCCAGAACATAAACCTCAATGATGCTGAAATACACAAACACTTTCCATAACATAAACCTCAATGATGCTGAAATATACAAGCACTTTCCAGAACATAAACCTCAATGATGCTGAAATACACAAACACTTTCCAGAACATAAACCTCAATGATGCTGAAATATACAAGCACTTTCCAGAACATAAACCTCATTGATGCTGAAATATACAAGCACTTTCCAGAACATAAACCTCAATGATGCTGAAATACACAAACACTTTCCAGAACATAAACCTCAATGATACTGAAATACACAAACACTTTCCATAACATAAACCTCAATTGTGCTTGAATTATACTAGCACATTTCCAAACATAAACCTCGATATATATTAAATACACACACATAGTTACCAAACCTTAAACATCTGACGACAAAGAAATAAATTTGTAACAAGTTCGGATGAAGTCATAAACTACATCATGCGAGAATTTTTACAACCCATTTTCTTGCCAGAACATAGTTAACCTCCATTTTCAACATATTCAAGTAATGACGCAGTAACTTAACCATTTCAGATCTGTACATCACAAACCTTTCCAGACAGTAACCCCTCCACATGATCAGGTGACGAAATGATTCAGACACATTCTTACAAATCTCACAAGACAATGGCTACCCAAGGAAACAACAACGACTCTATCCGTAATTCATTCCCTATTGGTGCGTGAAGTCATTTATCAACTTATCCATGGCATAAACTGCTACATTCAATGATGGAAAAAATTACATATTCCCCTCCTCCAAGAACAATTACGTTATGAGCAAAAGCATGGTCACAATCATCCACTGAAAGCTTTCCGAACTAAAGTCAACCCTCTCATGAGGCAGTACACAAACCAGCTTTCCTATAAAACAAATCCTATAAGCTATAAATTTGTATAAATACAACCATTCAAAAATAAACTCAATTATGCTGGAAATATACACAAATTTCCGATAACATATAATCCTTAACTATGGTGGCTAAATAAAAAACACTTTCATAATGAAACCTCAATGATGCTGAAACATACAAGCACTTTCCATAATAAACCTCAATGATGCTGAAATATACAGCACTTTCCAAATAAACCTCAATGATGCTGAAATACACAACCACTTTCCAAAACATAAACCTCAATTGTGCTGAAATACAAAACCTTTCCAGAAATAAACCTTAATGATGCTGAAAATTACACACCACTTTCCAGAACATAAACCTCAATGATGCTGAAATACACAACCACTTTCCAGAACATAAACCTAATGATGCTGAAATACACAACACTTTCCAGAACATAAACCTCAATGATGCTGAATTATACAAGCACTTTCCAGAACATAAACCTCATTGTTGCTGAAATAACAACACTTTCCAGAACATAAACCTCAATGATGCTGAATATACAACAACTTTCCAGAACATAAACCTCAATGATGCTGAAATACACAAACACTTTCCAGAGCATAACCCTTAATGCTGCTGAAATACAAACACTTTCCCAAACATAAACCTTAATGATGCTGAATAACAAGCACTTTCCAGAACATAAACCTCAATGATGCTGAAATACACAAACACTTTCCAGAACATAAACCTCAATGATGCTGAAATAACAACACTTTCCGAACATAAACCTTAATGGTGCTGAAATAACAACACTTTCCAGAACATAAACCTCAATGATGCTGAAATACAACCACTTTCCAGAACATAAACCTCAATGGTGCTGAAATATACAAGCACTTTCCAGAACATAAACCTCAATGATGCTTGAAATACACAACACTTTCCAGAACATAAACCTCAATGATGCTGAAATACACAAGCACTTTCCGAACATAAACCTCAATGATGCTGAAATACACAACCACTTTCCAGAACATAAACCTCAATGATGCTGAAATATACAAGCACTTTCCAGAACATAAACCTAATGATGCTGAATTTACAAGCACTTTCCAGAATCATAAACCTCAATGATGCTGAAATACACAACACTTTCCATAACATAAACCTCAATGATGCTGAAATACACGAACACTTTCCAGAACATAAACCTCAATGATGCTGAAATACACAAACACTTTCCAGAACATAAACCTTAATGCTGCTGAAATATACAAGCACTTTCCCGAACATAAACCTCAATGATGCTGAAATACACAAACACTTTCCAGAACATAAACCTTAATGGTGCTGAAATATACAAGCACTTTCCAGAACATAAACCTCAATGATGCTGAAATACACAAACACTTTCCATAACATATTCCTTAATGGTGCTGAAATATACAAGCACTTTCCCGAACATAAACCTCAATGATGCTGAAATACACAAACACTTTCCAGAACATAAACCTCAATGGTGCTGAAATATACAAGCACTTTCCAGAACATAAACCTCAATGGTGCTGAAATACACAAACACTTTCCATAACATATTCCTTAATGGTGCTGAATTATACAAGCACTTTCCAGAACATAAACCTCGATGATGTTGAAATACACAAACACTTTCAAGAACATAAACCTTAATGATGTTGAAATACACAAACACTTTCCAGAACATAAACCTTAATGATTTTGAAATACACAAACACTTTCCAGAACATAAACCTCAATGGTGCTGAATTATACAAGCACTTTCCAGAACATAAACCTCAATGGTGCTGAAATACACAAACACTTTCCATAACATATTCCTTAATGATGCTGAAATACACAACCACTTTCCAGAACATAAACCTTAATGATGCTGAAATACACAAACACTTTCCAGAACATAAACCTCAATGGTGCTGAAATATACAAGCACTTTCCAGAACATAAACCTCAATGGTGCTGAAATGCACAAACACTTTCCATAACATATTCTTTAATGGTGCTGAATTATACAAGCACTTTCCAGAATATAAACCTCGATGATGTTGAAATACTCAAACACTTTCAAGAACATAAACCTTGATGATGTTGCCATATACAAACACTTTCAAGAACATAAACCTCGATGATGTTGCCAAACACTTTCAAGAACATAAACCTGAGATGGTGCTAGAAAAAATCTATACATACAGCACTTTCAGAACATAAACCTCAATGTGTGCTAGAATATACAAACACTTTCCATAAACTATATATCTTTAATTGCTGATATATATACAACACTTTCCACGAATAAAACCTCATGATGTTGATATACTCAAACACTTTCAAGTACATAAACCTCAATGATGTTGGTATATACAAACACTTTCAAGAACACAAACCTCAATGATGTTTATAAACACTTTCAAGAACATAAACCTCGATGATGTTGCCATACACAACCATTTTCCAGAACATAAACCTCGATGATGTTGCCAAACACTTTCAAGAACATAAACCTGGATGATGTTGCCAAACACTTTCAAGAACATAAACATCTATGATGTTGCCATACACAAGCACTTTAAAGTACATAAACCTCAATGATGTTGGTATATACAAACACTTTCAAGAGCATAAACCTCTATGATATTGCCATACACAAACACTTTCAAGAACATAAACCTTGATGATGCTGCCATACACAACCATTTTCCAGTACATAAACCTCGATGATGCTGCCATACACAAACACTTTCAAGTACATAAACATTGATGATGCTGCCATGTACAAACACTTTAAAGTACATAAACCTCAATGATGCTGCCATAACAAACACTTTCAAGAACAAAACCTCATGATGTTACATAAAACACTTTAAAGAACATATATCTTCTTGAGATTTGCATACAACAAAAACACTTTAAGAAACATAAACCTCGATGATGCTTGCCATAACAAACACTTTAAGTACATAAACCTCGATGATGTTGCCATACAGAAGCACTTTAAAGAACATAAACCTCGATGATGTTGCCAAACACTTTCAAGAACATACACCTCGATGATGTTGCCATATACAAACACTTTCAAGAACATAAACCTCGATGATGTTGCCAAACACTTTGAAGAACATAAACCTCGATGATGTTGCCATATACAAACTTTTAAGAAGATAAACCTCTACAATGCAGAAAACTTCACGAAGCTGCAATATACAAACACATTCCAAAACATAAACCTAAATGACACTGAAACACACAAACACAGTTATGATGTCACTGTTACAGTTTTTCTTGCAGACAAGGTGTTTAAAAGCCATCTGAACAGCTGAGTGGCTGAGGTCTGTGACTTCAAGTCACTTTGTCCTCATCACAGTGTCAAACCTCACAGGTCTCAAATTCTTTCATGTGAAGCCAGTAGATTAGTTACCTATACACGACCCAAGGCCTTGGTCTGCACATGACTTTCACTGGTTTACTGTATATTAAGTTCAAAATATGTTAGATTATATCCCCAACTGTTCATCAAAATGCACCACAGCTAACATTTTTCCAGGGAAGCATATCCATGTCTGAACAATTATCTGGAGTGTAATCTTAAGTCTTTACTTCAACTGCTGGTACACCAATAACTAGTATTTTTCAAAATAACTTTAATAGTAGGTAGCTTGTCATGTAGTGTAACTGATTTTACATACCTGATCAACATCTGTCTCAACTTTATAAAATCAGAGTGTAAAGGATTTTCCACTGAAAACAAAATGCAACAAAGGAAATGATTTTAGAATTTCACTAAAAATACTTGTAAAATATCATTGTATATGATTAACAATACATCTATTGAGAGAAGACGTCTGCAATTTGAATGTTACAGCTAACAAACCTTAGTATGTCTGAACTGTATGAGCCTTCTGAAAATACCAGCAGAAAACACAACTTTTTACCGTGCCTGACACTGATTTAACGGTAGCTTTCTTTGTACTAACATTTCTATTGTAAAACTACCCTCCAACACTGAAATCCCTTTAAAACTACAGAAGTAATTTGTGCCACAAACTTGCATGCACCAACAATGCCCACAATCTGTCTAGGCCAGTTGGCGCTGCAAAGTTTGTACTATGAAAAAACATTAATGCACATCCAACACTGAATGCAAATCAGCGTATGAAGTTTCAACGGAATCCCTGTCTAACTATTGATGTAAATCACACCACAGTTTTGGCAACGGACTTCTATATATCCTCTAAACTTTCATTTGTAGGAGTAGAGAAAGGAATAATTTATGTTCTTTAGATCTATTTACCTTCAACAATACCCCATGGATACATTCTCCCTCGGATTTTTTTACCCCCAGCTTCTACAACAGTGTTACTGCCCACTACTGCAAATGGAATGGATTTCTGAAACAAAGAGAAAGACAAGGATTTGATAATGATATAAAAGGGTCTGCACAGTTAATCCATTAATATTTGCCAGGTATTGTTTTTATTGTTGGCTTGATCAATGAAATTAAATCTAAATAAGCAACTGTAACTCTTATTAATGTTATATTTCAAATCTGAAATAAATTTAACCTTGGAATCTGTTAAAAATTCAAAACATATGACTGAGAAAGACAAAATAATGCCAGTTTCAAAATAATATCAAAATACCTTTATATCTGCCACAAAAGTCTTGCTTTTAATAATTGACTGATACCTTCTTCATATGAATCAGAGATGGAGCATGAATGACCTCATACATGTTTTCTTCAGTTAGTCATCACAAAAATATATACCTTGCCCAGGGTTCTCTACATTTTGAAATGATTAATATTTGTGAGAGACTACTTTCTGTGGATTTCTTGGTTCAGTGAATCCACAAAATTAAATCCCGATGAACAAGTAAGATTCTTATTTATTTATATTCAAAACTTGAAATCCATGAATTCATATCCCCATAAAATAGCTATTTTGGCCAAAACCACAAATGTTCATGCCTGCAACATTAAATGATTTCACAGTATTGAGGTAATTAGGTGAGTAACAAGAACCAGGAAACAATGGAACATACCTTGAGTTGCTTGTCCTGCTGTTTAAACTCCTCATCCTCATCACTATCACAATCAGGATACTGGTATATATGTATGTTATGTTTCTCAATTTCCAGTAGAACCTGGCAAGATAATAAACAAGAGGGTCATGATGACCCTGGATCGCTCACCTGAGTAATATGAGCTACATGTTTCAAATGTCAAACTGATGATTTTTAGAAATCTTTTGGAAGATTTTCCGATGTAAAATCAAGTAACCTCTGGGGTGGGGCCAATTTTACCCCGGGGGTCATGATTTGAACAGAGTTTGTAGAAGTCTACTAGGCAATGTTACATGTCAAATATCTAAGATCTAGGCCTTCTGGTTTATTTTTAGCAAATTTATGAAGATTTCCCTATGTGCAATCAAGTAACCCCTGGGGTTTAGTCAATTTGACCCTGGGGGGTCAAGATTTGAATAAATTTTGTAGAGGTCCACTAGGCTATGCTACATGTCAAATATCTAAGCTCTAGGCCTTCTGGTTTTTTTTTTTTTTTTAAATTTAAGATTTTCCTATAGAAATCTATGAAAATTTTTAGAAGATTTTCCGATGTACAATCAAGTAACCCCATGGGGCGGGGTCATGATTTGAACAAATTTTGTAGAAGTCTACTAGGCAATGCTACATGTCAAATATCTAAGATCTAGGCCTTCTGGTTTATTTTTAGAAATTTTTTGAAGATTTTCCTATGTAAAATCAAGTGACTCCTGGTGCGGGGTCAATTTTGACCCCGGGGGACATGATTTGAACAAATTTTGTAGAGGTCCACTAGGCAATGCAACATGTCAAATATCTAAGCTCTAGGCCTTCTGGTTTATTTTTTTTTTTAATTTAAGATTTTCCTATAGAAATCTATGTAAAATCAAGTGACCCCTGGGGACGGGGTCAATTTTGACCCTGGGGTCATGATTTGAACAACTTTAGTAGAGGTCCACTAGGCAATGCTACATGTCAAATATCTAATCTCTAGGGCTTCTGGTTTTTGAGAAGAAGATTTTTTAAGATTTTCCTATGTAAAATCAAGTGACCCCTGGGGCGGGAGCAATTTTGATCCAGGGGTCATGATTTGAACAAACTTGATAGAGGTCCACTAGGCAATGCTTCACACCAAATATCTAAGCTCTAGGGCTTCTGGTTTTTGAGAAGAAGATTTTTCCTTTCGGTTGCCATGGCAACCAGAGTTCTGCATAGAATTCAATTCTTTGAATAATTTTTGTACAGCTTCACCCAAGGAACATACCTGTGAAGTTTGGATGAAATTGGCCTGGCGGTTTATGAGGAGATGTTGTTTAAAGTAAAAGTTTACGGATGACGGACGCCCGATGACGGACAGTGAGTGATCACAATATGAAAAATATGAAATTTAAATCTTCAAAACCTACAATATGTTAACTAGATACCCATGGGCAACATGTCTAGCCTGCCCTTTGACCCCTAACTGTGACCTTGACCTTTGAGATGGGAACCTGGGGTTTGCGAATGACACTCCGTCACACTGAGTTAAACATTCATGCCAAATATAAACAAGATTCCACAACGCATATCAAAGTTATGGGCCAGACAAGATCTGACAAGACCAGGTGCACAACATTACATGCCATAATTTATGACAATCCTCAAATGTTTTATGACTCTAGGTCAAACAACTTTTTGCGATACATGGGACAACTCAAATGCCCTTTATGCATATTTTGACTGAATCAAGGGCCACAACTCTCGTCTGACCAACACATATCTCAAATAAAACCCAAGAGGCACAACTCAGCACATGCTGAATAATATTCCTACAGGGTATCATGACCTTAAGTCAAATAAGTTTTAAGATACCTGTGACAAACTTTTATGGATATTTTTGACTAAGTCGAGGGTCATATCTTTGGTCTTGCTGAGTGAAATGTCAAATAAACCAACAGGTACACAAGAGCATACCCTGAATAATATTTCTATTATGTTTCATAATCCTAAATCAAATACTTTTTGTGATGGACAAAAACTTTTAGGCCCTTTTTATGCATATTGTTTTAAGATATGCACAACACAAATATGTATAGACATATGGACAAGGGCAACTTTAAATACCCTCACCCCAATTCCTAACCCAACCTCTCGAAATTTTGGGGGGCATGAAAATGCCAGCTGCAATTTAGAGTTCAATACAGCACTATTAAAATCCTTAGATAGATGGCAGAATTATGGAGCAACAGAAAGAAAATCGTGTTTATACCAATTTAACCTCTACCCTCCAAATGAGACCTTGACTTTCAAGTTAGGACCAGTAGGGGCCTGATAATGTGTTTCTTATTCATATGTTAATCTTACGTCTACAAAACTGTTAAATAACAATATTTTTCAGCAAGCTAGCATTATCTTACCCGTTCTTTTAATCTCTTCACTTCCTGCTTTGTAAGCATATCTGACTTGGCAATTAGAGGTATAATGTTGACTTTGTGGTGTAACTTCTTCATTACCATAACATCTACAGGCCGCAACCTGAAAAACATGACAATGTGAATACAAGCATATCTCCCAAATTTGAGAATGTGAGAAATAGTTACATTTAAATTTTTTTACAATTTCTTGTCATGGACACACGTTACATGCTGGCTTAGAACCTCCAACCACTGGAGTTAAAAAAAGTGATTTATTCTGTGAAAATCAAACGTTATAAAACAATTTTTAAGCACTTTGGAAAATTTTGACTGATAAGCCTTTAGTCTAAGTCTCATTCTGATGAGCCTGCTGTTGATGCTGCGTCATCTCTCTATGGCGCCCCTTTCCATATTGTCCGGAAACCATGAAAACCAATGGACCGACTGACTGACCGACAAGCTCACTCTTATATACCCCACAAAACTTCGTTTGTGGGAGTATAATCAAAGTTGTTAATTTATAATTCTTTAACCAGTAAAAACAGAGGAACTGCACAGAAATGAATACATTACATACCCATGACCATAAGGTGAGATGAAATAGAGACAGCAGTGAACTCTGGTATCTTGGATATTTTTCCTGTTTAAACCACTTTCTGCTGTGAAGTAGGCATCAAACTGCTTGTCTATATAGCTCACGATTGCCTTCCAGCTGACAATACAACCAATAAACTCGAAATTAACACATGCAAAAATCAGTGATATCAAGTCAAATATTTTTTACTACAAGTTTTAATACAAGAGGGTCATGATGACCCGGGATTGCTCACCTGAGTAATTGAGCCTACAGCCTCTAGAGTGTTAACAGGGTTTTAGGAGTATGAGTGCTGCAATTTGAACAAGTCTGGGAGAGGACCTTACAATGATGCTACAAACCAAGTTTGGTGTTGATCCATCAAGCATTTCATGAGAAGAAATTGATTAAAAGCATTTCTTTTTTTTTTTAGCTCTAGTAGCCCCGAAAAGGTACTGGTGATTCTGTTTGAAATTTTTTTGAGAGGACCTTACAATGCTGCTACAGCCCAAGTTTGATGGAAAATCTATCAATTAGTTAATGAGAAAAAGTAATTTAAAGGTATTTCGATTTTCATCTCCAGTGGCCCATTATAGGGACCAGGTTCCCCCATTGAAACAAATTTGGGACAAGACCTTAAAATGATGCTGTAGATCAAGTTGGATGAAGAACCATCAAGTGGTTGTGGTTCAAGAGTAGAGGTCAATTTAAGGTATTTCTATTTTTAGCTTTAGTGGCCTGTAAAAGAGGCAAAGTGACCCCAACTGAACAAAATTTTAATTATGGAGATGAGCTAAAGAAAAGTCTGATGAAGATCCACCCAGCAGTTCACGAGACATGTTTAAAGATATTTCTATTTTCAGCTGTAGGGCCACTAAAACGGGTCAAGCAACCCCATTTAAAACATTATGAGAGGACCTTACGATGATGATACAGCAAAAGTTTGATGATGATCCATCATGTGGTTCATGAGAAAAAGTCGTCATTTCTATTTTTAGCTCTAGTGGCCCCAGCTCCCCAATTTGAAAAACTTTAGGGGAGGACTTTATGATGTCACAGATCATTAATAGGTATTTCTATTTTTAAGCATAGCGGCCCCTAAGAAGGGCCAAGTGCCCCCGTTTCAACAATTTCGGAGACCATTAATGATGCTAAAGGTCAAGTCTGATGAAGATCCATCAAGCAGTTCATAAGAAGAAGTCATATTGAGGTATTTCTATTTCTAGCTCTTGCAGCCATTTAAAGGGGTCAAGCATCCTCATTTGAACAAAATTGGGAGAGGACCTTATAAAGGTGTTAAAGATCAATCCATTAAGTGCTTCATGAGTAGAAGTCATTTAAAGTTATTTCTATTTTTATTTGATAAATTATGAGAAATCCTTATGATAATGCTAAAGATCAAATCTGATGAAGATCTATCCAACAGTTCATAGAGTTCAGAAGCCATATTTGAACAAATTGAGGGAAGACCTTATAATAATGCTACAAACTAAGTTTGATGAAGCTCAATCCAGCCATTGATAAAAAGAACTCTTTAAAAAGGTTTTCTATTTTTAGCTTTGACCTAAATCATTTGAACAATCCTGACTGGGGACCATGCCAGGATGCTACTGACCAAGTTTGGTGAAATTCTGACCAGCAGTTTCAGAGCAGATGTGATCTTAAGAAAAGTATGGACAGACAACGGACTACAGATGACAGGGCCGAGGGATGATGAGCAGTCACAATAGCCCAACCCGAGCATTTTGTGCTCAAGCGAGCTAACTAGTGTGTCAACTATAGTCAGTTTCAAGGTCATTCCACATTTCATCTCACATTTTCTCTGTATGAACAGCATCCTTAAAACCAGATGTGTCAACTGTTTTACTTCACATTTTCTCTTTTTGCCATTCCTCTCATGAACAGCATAATTAAAACCAGTTGTATCAACTATAGTCATTTCAACTTTACATTTTTCCATTTATCTTTAGCATCATTAAAATCTGGTCTGTCAACTTCATTGTAATTTTTCTCCACTCACCTTTCCTCTGCATTAACAGCATCGTTGAAACCGGGTGTGTCAACTATAGTCAGTTTCAACTTTACACCACGCTCCTCTATCTCAAGCTCTTTCTTCTCCAATTCCACTGTTTTCTGTATCCTCTCTAAAACAAATGAATTAACTTTAAAACATTTTACATGATTAACTACTTAAAAAGATTTACATGAACAATATAATATTATATTAAATTACACATAGAAGAGTTAAGATTTCTATATGCATATGTTCACATACACATATTATAAACACATTTTATTTAACGTCCAAACTGCATCTTGTAAACATGCACTTTCTGTTCAGAATTTTGACAACTGAGACACTTATTGAAATATAATGTTCCGAATGAATTAGGTTGAGTCTTACACAATCTACTGCATTTATAATACTGTACATTAACATTTCAATATAATAAACACTGTATACTGTAAAGAAGTTGAGCAATGAATGTGGAGTCTTTCAGGAGTTTCCTTTCAAGCTTGTCCACACATCAAAGATGATCATTTGTCAGAGTCCAGATCAATTATGAATACATCTTGTAAGGACTAACACATACACAAGAGTGCACATTGCAAACCTTCAATGTTTCCAACTTTTCTGTCTTTGTACAGGTCCATTAGAAACAGACTGTTAATCAGAGTTGACTTTCCCAAACCTGTCTCACCAACAACCATGAGTGTGAACTCGAACCCTCTGCGGACCGCCTTCCTGTGGACCTGTTCTGGCAGTGATGCAAAACCAATGTACTCATCGTCTTCCTGAAATTAGATTAGTTCGATCCTTTATTCTTTTTTGAAACCATTCATATATTCAGAAAATATACATATTAAAGTTGAGCTGGCAGGAGCCGTTGAACATTTTAGCTGAAATACAATACAAAGTGGTTAAAGTATGAATGTTATGCACGATTAATACAATGACAAACAATATACGCCCAAAGGCATGACCACTGACACGTAAGTGTAACCTTGACCTTGAAGCAAGCCATCCGGAACATGCACTCTGCATGTAGTCTCGATGTGGTGAACATTTGTGTCAAATTTCTTTTAATCCTTCAAGGGGGTCAAGAGAACGGACACGAAACACACTCACATGACCTTTGATCCCTAAGTGTGACCTTGACCTTGAAGTGAGCCATCCAGAACATGCGCTCTGCACATCATCCCAATGTGGTAAACATTTGTGTCAAATTTCTTTGAAATCCTTCAAGGGGTTCAAGAGTTCCAGATCGGACACGAAATTGCTAACAGACGGACAGACACCTGGGGTATAACATAATGCATCCCTTTGGGCGTATAACAAAGGACATTATTGTCTAAAATAGTAGCCATAACCTGACAGTAACCTTGACCTTAGTGATAACAAGAACACTCAATCCAAAACTTTTCTACCCTATTAAACTGTTTGTTATGACAGTGATGAAAATCTGTTTGGTTCTGCAATATTAAAATCTTCTGAATTCTGTGCAGAACTAGCCCTGCCTGGATGTTTTTGTCACATGATTAATACGCATGAGCACCTGCATATATATCCATGACCCATGGTTGTTGGTCAAGGTCATTATTAAAGGTCAAGAAGCATGAGGAAGAATTGACCTCATGACCGATATTGCAGAAAATCGATATCAGGGGAGACAACAGCTATTTGGTATTGGTAACATATATCGGTATTGCGATGTCGACATCTACTGCCTCCGGGTATTGTCACCTGGATGTTTATTTCAATATCAAGTGTAACAAGAGCACCGCCTTGCGGGTGCTGACGCTCATCTGATTTTTTTTGTATAATAGAAATATTGTCCTACCCATGATTTTCTAAGTCTAAAAAGGGCCATCACTCTTGCAAAAAGCAGGATAGAGTTATGTTTCTTGATGTACAGTGTCCACTTATGATGGTGAAAAACTGTTGCAAGTTTTAAAGCAACAGCTTTGATAGTTTATGAGAAAAGTTGACTTAAACATAATATTCAACCAAGAAAATGATTTTTCTAAGTCCAAAAGGGGCAATAATTATTGCAAAAAGCAGGATGGAGTTATGTTGCTTGCTGTACAGGGTCAGCTTATGATGGTGAACAAGAGTTGCAAGTTTTAAAGCAATAGCTTTGATAGTTTAAGAGAAAAAGTTGACCTAAACATAAAACTTAACCAAGAAATCTGATATTTTCTAAGTCCAAAAGGGGCCATAAATCTTGCAAAAAGCAGGATGGAGTTATGTTTCTTGCTGTACAGGGTCAGCTTATGATGGTGAACAAGTGTTGCAAGTTTTAAAGGAATAGCTTTGATAGTTTAGGATAAAAGCTGACCTAAACATAAAACTTAACCAAGAAAACTGATTTTCTAAGTCCAAAAGGGGCAATAATTCTTGCAAAAAGCAAGACGGAGTTATGTTTCTTGATGTACAGGGTCTGCTTATGATGGTGAACAAGTATTCCAAGTTTCAAAGCAAAAGCTTTGATAGTTTAGCAGAAAAGTTGACCTAAACATAAAACTTAACCAAGAAATCTGATATTTTCTAAGTACAAAAGGGGCCATAAATGTTGCAAAAAGCAAGATGGAGTTATGTTTCTTGCTATACAGGGTCAGCTTATGATGGTGAACAAGTATTCCAAGTTTCAAAGCAATAGCTTTGATAGTTTAGGAGAAAAGCTGACCTAAACATAAAACTTAACCAGGCAACGCCGACGCCGACGCCGACGCCGACAACCGCTCAAGTGATGACAATAACTCATCATTTTTTTTCAAAAAATCAGATGAGCTAATAAAAGGGAAGGTTTTTCATAAGATAATTAAACAAGCTTCAATTATCACTGGAGTTACAAATTATGGAAAAGGGATTTTTCATTAGAAATAAAAGAAGACATTTTTATCAAATGAATGTTTAATATGTAATTTTCTGAACCATAGCATTTTTAACATGTTATTTTATAATAATTAAATTTATTTTTATATCAATAGACCATATCTATCAGCAATAAAAACCATATTTTCATATAAAATTATTTTCATACATATTCTTATATAAGAAGAATGTATATTTTAACATGTTTTCGAAAAACAATGTAACAAATCGGCTGAACATTGCTATCTGTAAACCATTTAGATTCAAGTTAAAGGCAAATATCGATGAAGTCTTTTATTTATTTATTTTTTTCATTTTCAACCAAATCTGAAATGTAAATGACCCTTAATCTCTAGAAAAAAGGAGGTTCGTACCCATAGACACATCCTTTTATATTTATATAGCACTAGCATTGATATTTTTACGGCGTCTCCCATATATAAAATATGCTGTCGTTGAAAAATAAAATCTGACATATATATTTAAGAAATATGATCTGATTTTACATTGTTTTAAGGGGACGCATATTGCTACATTCACAGTTCATACAGAAATGCGGAAGGGGTGCATATTCAAGAAATCGATGGTGGGAAAATAAAAAACATATTCCTAAACTGATATAATACTGATGGACACCTGTAATATTCAGTATTTTGTGAATAAGGATGTGGTACTATGAATGTAATAGGAAAATAGAGGTCTTTGTGAAAGTACATTCAACACAAAATATTAAGCTTTTGTAGAAGGAAAAAACAGGTTTTTGACAATAACAGTGTTCCAAATAATGTTGAAGGGATGAGATTTTCTTTCTAACACACCAAATTTTCTTAAACATGTAAAAATTTAACGCCACGCCATTTCAGCTCGAGTTGGACGCCATATTTCTCATTGATAAAAATGTAAACAAAAAAATCAGAGTGGGATTAGCACTGCAAGGGCATAACATGACGTTCTACACAATGAATACCTTAGAACAGATATCTAGGATGCTACACAGGTCAGGCGGGTTAAATGCATAATGGCGATCACTTGAAATTCATCTTGAAAAGGTGGTTAATTTCAGTTTGTTTACATCGTTTTTAATTTTCCCACGACTTCTCGGCGATTCACTGCAAATGTATTACTGCGCCGGACGAAAGGTAACTCTAATAAACCACGGGAGACAACTTAGGTGTCAGCACGTGTACGATTTTTTAAAAAACATGTCGATGATTATAATTTCTTATCAAATAATGAATCCTATTCAGATATTCGTCTTTGATATTAGAAAATTATTAATTTCTGTGGACATTTGTCCAAAAATATTACTTACATTGGACTACTTTGCGCATCAAACTGGTTTCCGCTTCAGTTGTGAGGCACTTCCGTTATACTTTTTGACAACAATAACAAAACACAAAATGAATCAATAAAGTCACTTATAAACCGACTGCTACTTAAATCAGTGTAAGTAAAATTGTTGTTACAACATTATACATGTTCGTTACGTTATGAGATAAAGTTTATCTTGAACTGCATAATCCATTAATTACGTTTAGATGATATTGCATTTACAACTTATTTGACCCCATTTTTTACGCGAATGACAGCATTCTCGTGCAACTCGTGCAAACAGAGTTATGAAAAGTATGGTGGAGAATTCAAGGACAAATTATAAATGACATTAAAGTGAGGATAACTGTATATTCGTCCAGTTTTGATCATTGACATGCCTGCTGTGTATTAGTAACTTTTGTGAACAAGATTAGAATGTTACTTTTGCACATATACACATTGATTGGACCTCTCAACCAAATTTCATACCTTATTTTAGGGATTTTTAAGACAATACATTTTCAAAAGTTTGTTGAATGTGTTTTGATATTTAAGTGCATTGTAATTCATGAATACCAAGTTAAAAATTAATAATGGCAACATTTCTAGGCCCTTATTGTAAGCCACTAGACTTCTGTAACGATAAATGTTTAATGTATTAAGGGGAATATACTCTTTTAGTTTTGGAATGTGGCATTCCTTGACCACCGTATCTTTTCTTATGCACTACTTTGTAAACAAACTAAATAATGTGTTTTAGCTTACATATGCGAAATGAAAAGCAAGACAGTGACCATATTTCACATTCTTTCTTTAAATTAGAATCTGTAGGACATTGATAAATGTTTGGACAAGGTGAAGCACTATTATTTTCGCACCAAAAAGTCTTAATTGTTGACTTTGAATGTACACAATAAGTCTTATGTAATTCAACAATAACTTTCTTGTTTCAGTTTTCTCGTTTTTATTTTAGTGAGCAATCCTTTGTGTACTTATAACAGTTGAAACAGTATCCATTTCATGTACCAAAACCTTGTACTTTTTTGCAGGTAAATTTTATCATACCCCACCCACTTTTTTCTAATTTCAAAGTATGCGTCCCCTTAAATAACGCTGTCTTTAAGTATAATATGTGTAAAAGACCTAGGTACCACCGCCCCCCCCTCCCCCTCCCCTCACACACACACAACAAAAAAAAGAAGATCGAACCATGTTTTATCCGATTTTATAACTTTTACGGCCATAACACATTCTTGTCCAAAAAAAGGAAAACAAAGACAAATATCAAACAGGGAAGTCACAAAATACTAATAAACTTGAATATATTTTAAAATTGTCTGATTGATATGTATTATACCTGCTGCCACTACCACGTCCATTCTTATGTCACAAAAATACATACGCAAGTTATTTTGTTGTTGTTTTTTTTTTTTTTTAAACAGCTGTTTACAATTTATAATTACACAGGTGTAGGTTTTGAATTATTTTAATCTGAAATGGTTGAACATCACACGTATATCAATTCAGTAATTCTTAACATATAGACAAAATAGGAAGTTTAATGAATCGAAAATTATGGTATGTTTGTAAAATTTAAAAAAAAAAAAAAAGATAGTGGCAATCAGCGTGGTACAGGTATTTTGCCGTATCCAGGCAGACATTATTCATTTTAATATAACTACACATATTCCACCAATATATAAAAACTGTTTGCAAAATAAAAAATATGCAAAAGATTAAAATCGCATGATAATTTTACCTTGTAATTACAAAACAAATACCCGTATTAAATTCAAAACGCAATTATAGCCTTATCAGTATTATAATCGTCTGTGTTGTTTTAACGTTCCTTATTTAGAGGTAATTGGCAAGTTTTATGACAGGTCCAATAAAAAGTATTTATGCGTGATGCATACAACATTTTATTACTTCTATATAGAAATTTGTTTCATGTAAAATTATCTTGAATTGAACATGTACAATAAATTATGAAAGTAAGTTAATCACGACTACATTTATGATAACTGAAAAGATCATGAAACCAGGTAAAATGTTCACGAAACAAAAATATATCATTAAGTTACTGAAGTAAAATTCAATTCTGTTTTAAATGCAGATATTATTCGCATTGCAAAAACATTCTTGTACACACAAAAAAATGCTCCGGACATATTTTCCAGCTTTAATTTGATCAAGGCGGACCTTGAAATTTATTTACTCAAATTTATTAAGTAAAATATGTACAAAAAATTCTGTATTTTACTTTTTTACGACAGTTTGCATTTGTGATCCAAGGGTCGATAGGAAAGCTATCTCTTTTAATGTTTAATTGACATAATTGGCATAATTGACACTTGATATTTAAATGTATATGAAATAACGTGAGAACAACAACATAAGAAGAAATGCGCATCTCTTTCTTTTTAGAACCGAAATATTAAAATGCAATATTTATCTTATATTGTTTTTGTGATATTAACACAAAATGAATTACTCGCGAAGTAAAATTACATTAAATGATTAAATCATTACTTTAACCTTTTGATCACAATACCGCATGTTCACGCGGCATACTATAATATGTCTGCTTATGACGCTACAACAACAACTTCGCGCTGAAGTTAATTTTTCTTCGAAATTAGTGGAAATAAACCGTCTGAGAACGAATCAAATTTTTATTTCACAAAAATGAAATAAATATCATTCAAAAGATAAATTCAATGAGAGTAGGAAAGTTCTTGCACCTAAGCTTTCATATCAATGGTTTTATACAAAAAAATGCTTTGAAGAAACGCATGTATGAGATTTTTGCACATTTTATATGGAAACAAAGAAGGGAAAAAATGACGAAATGATGGCATCAAACTTCATGCGAAGAACGAATCAAAAATTAAGATAAAATTTAATTAAAAAAAACCTTGTGATGAATCAAATGTTGAACTTTGGTAATATGTTTGCACCTAAGGTTTCTTATTTTTAGTAATTTTGTTATTAAGTAAAATGTGTACATGCCCTTCTTATTTCTATATAGAAAATCTGACCGCTATCGATTATTGGCCGGAGGAATATTCTTCGGTATGAAATAACTAAAATTGTTTCCACTCCATAGCTTTTATGTGCATTGATGGATTATTGTAGCACTGCACACAAATGTTCCCCATGATGAAACAATGTGTAACATACTTGGTCTATGCTTGTAGGTCAAGGTCACAGTTGACATCTGTAACATGATGCTAAAAACAAGATTTTCTTAAAAGACAAAATATTGCATATGGGCTAGAAGAAACCTTTTGCTAAATCTCTATTAAACAATATTCATTAAAAATATCTGTCCTGAAACTGATTTTATTTAACTAAAACTTTAGTATCCAGCAGAAATTAAAATTCTATTTTTAGTAACAGGGAACTTTACAATCAGAACTGAGAATCACAAAACATTCTATACAGTGAACCTTCATAATATGTTTCCTTAAAATATCTACACTGTGACAAGTTAATCACCAAAACTCCACCCACCAGCCAGCATACCCCAATCCATAAACATGGCTACTATGCCCGAACGATAACTTGATATTTACAAACATGACTATAAATAAATTAAAATGGGACATAGGGAATTCAACATTTTTCTAACATGTTACAATCTAAATATTTCTATATTTTGTACCAATGACAAATTAGCTCAGGGGTAAAGCATACTGTCCATGTTCAACAGATCTTTTGCCGTGTAGGTTCGAAACTCAACATGGACAGTCAATTTTTATTTAATTCCTTCATGAGCTCTGTGACAACACGACAGAGAGGTATCTAAAGGCGACATTGCAGATCAGAATAGTTTAGTATATATAAAAGATGATGTTGATTAAATGCATGTACTTTAGCCATGCAAACTCTGAAGATACTAAATGTGTTATATAAAGTCATATATACAAAAACAAACCATCAAAGAAAGAAACAAAAATACGGAAGCAAAAATAAAACGAATAGGAAAAAGCAAAAATGAAAAAAAAAATAGGAAAAACAAACAAAAACATCTGAAAAAAAAAACCACATGAGGATTCGAACCCACACAACGATTCGCTTATATCCAATTCTTGTCTGCATTTTACCCAACTGCCCAACTGATCTATGTTGCCACATACTAAGTGGATACTTAAAATGGAAGAAATACTAATATTTGCTTGTCAAGTAATGTGCAAGCATTATGAATTGCTATTTCATCAGTTATCATGAATTAGACTCGTCCTCGCGTTTGGGCGGGAATCACGTTATCATTGGGGATAAGTATCTACAGTTTGATTAATAGGTTACACGTGTTTACATGTTTTCAACCCAAAATTTCTCTACTTACAAAATGACCTTTTTACTTTCTGATTATGTTTTGTTTTAGCTTGAGCTCACGTTTTTCTTGTACAAGACAAACTAAAATAAGGAACTTACAAAATGCAATCTTTAATGTTTACAAACATGATGTTTACGAAAACGAACTGTACCACCTGATGTACTCAATTGTAAACAAACATAAATATTTACCATCAAAGGTAGCTTTTATATCATATCCTTTAGAAAATACCTGAAGATGGTATGCATCATATAAATGCACACTGCCTGCAGTGATTTCATTTATGTGATAAAAATGATTGGTATTTGCCTTGACAAGTAGTTACATCATTTCTGTCAAAAGTAACATGTAGGAAGACCATACATAAATGTCCAGCAGAAAAGACACACTAAGGTTGCAAAAACTGAACCTGGCTTTAACAATGGTTACTATATCACAGTCATTAAACATAGTTTGCTTTAGTTCATTTACTTATGAAGTTCTCTTTGCAGATGCAAAATTTTATCACTACAGAGAATTTTTCCTGAAACTTTTCAACTGACCATAATCATAGTTTTTCTGTGATATATTTCTGGAATATTTGGTGCCATATCTCTACTATTTGCCTCCACTGTCATTCCTTGGGTGTCTGATTCAGAAAAATTGTCCTTAAAGGTCCAATACTAAGGAAAGTGAACATTTTAATTTCTTTTAAAAAGCACAGAAACTATTTCATTTTATTGGAAAATGAAAGTTGGTATGTAGAAATTCGAAATAAATCGCAGTATATGTACAATTATTTTTCTATGAAGTATGAAGAAAGTTAAAAAGACCTGGGGGGTCATTCTGTCGATTCATTGAAATTTCAACATAATACACATACATTTCTTTGAGTTCCAAAGACCTTCTGTAAATTTTGACCTGCCAGTCTTTATTATTTAGTGTCTTGCAGAAGTCTATGCACTGGCTATGAAAAAAATTGCCAACTCACTTTCCCTTAGTAATGGACCTTTAAAAGGGACTAACACATATATTTTAGGCAAAAAATAATTTCTGTCAAAGATCCATAAAATGTAAGAACTCTGAAGTGACTAGTGGTAAAAACTTATTGACATTAGATTTTTGCAAGATATTCTTATAAATAACTAAAAATAGAAGGTAGTAAACCATTGCAACACTTTTGAAATAATGCACACACCCGTTAACCGGTTCCGAGCAAAACAGTTTGTAGCGGACAAAACAGTTCACCGATATTTTTGCCCGTATCTGCATAGGGGTAAGTATTCTCTATCCAAGAATCTGTTGGTGCAAATATGTTAAAGATTTTTATTTCTGTAAAAAGTAGCATAAACGAAGAACATGTCATGTGCTTCCCATTTAAAACTAACCTATATTTAGTAAGTTATGACGAGTTAAAAGTGTGATTTTGTTGAAAAAATGTGAAAGCGAAAGTTTATCACGGTATATTTAATTCATTTTTCAACTTCGGTCTATGGTATTAACGTCAACCTTTATAATAATGTTTGCCCTGAATAGTGTCCAATTTTTAAGCGACAAAACGCAATATTCAACGAGTTATAGACATTCAAACATGAAATGGTCGAAAAAATGTGTGGCGGCATTGCACAGCTTAAGGTTATTTGTGTGGCAAGCAAGAGCAGTCCTGTATCTTTTTAGTTTACTTTAATAAATGGTCTAAATAGTGATATCAAGCTCGTAAGTCTTGAAAAATAACGTTTGTAATCAGACAACAGCAATTTACACTAATTTTAATTAACAAACAGATGTAAATCAAAGCATATATAAGTCATACAACCGTCTAACAATGTAATATATCATCAACACTTCTTCATACATTCTTAAATTATGTTTACAGTGGTACGGTAGTTTGATGTGATGCCTTCCCATTTAGGAACGTTCCACTTACTTTATTATATCATTAGTGATATTTCTTTCAGGATCACAATGCATATGTTCCTGTGCTACTACTGCAATACAACAGCTGATGTTTATAGGCACTTAATTCAGCACCTCTGTAATAGCCATAGGTTTGACACGTTCAAGTACAAACAACTTGAGCTTGACTGTCGTACAGGAAAAACTAGATATCGAACAAAAATATTTGAATGTATTAAACCTGTGTCACATATATTATCCGTTGAAGAAAACAATCAGTTACACATATCTCTTCTTGAAGAAAACAACACTGAAAATTCTTTTTTATCTGAAGAAGCAGAAGACAATCTTTCACTAAATGTTAGCGAAAACAAGGAATTAGGAAACACTTCAACATTTAAATTAGAATCCTCTCCCTGTTTTTCAGAAGAAACAGACCCACCTGAAGTAAATTTAACTGATATTTATGACAATATACCTGAGGTAATAGAAACATTACATGAAATGGTCAGTTAGAATTATATAAAAAAATGGCTATCACTAGTTGCTAGTAAACAGTTCCCAATGGAAAACATATGTTATTTGTTGTTCCTCGATTTTGTAGAAAGGTCTTCGAAATCCTCTTCATCCCGGATGAGATATATGCACGAATTTTTAAAAAAAAATTTGGATAGTTGGTTACAAACTGTTCCGTGGGAAATTGTTGCGTTTCATGGCTGGTCCCCGAAATACAGGTCAAGTTGTAAGTTGACAGCAAGTTCTTCGTGATTGTTCTACACAAAACTCAAGTATAAACTTTGCAGTGCCTTCTAAACCAATCATAGTTCAGGACGCATTGGAACCAATATACTACTAGGTGTTTTTGTAGACACTATGAAGATGTTTGCAAACAATGTAGGGGAAAACTCTATCAAAACCGGCATAGACGGAAAGAAAATTGCAAGGGGTAAAGGCAAAACAATGGGAGATATAGACTGTTGGTGGTTCGAGCCTGATCAAACACTGACTGACAGAAAAGCCCGATTAAAATCCAAAAATATGTTCTTTTTACAAAATACATGTGCTGGTTTAATAGTGCCAACTATGGACTGGTGATGTGTATAATCATTATACGCGTATCTTACATCACTATATGCATACGAATAGCATCATGTCATCCCCGCTTACCCCAATGCAGATACCGGCAAAAATATCGGTGAACTGTTTTGTCCGCCACGAACTGTTTTGCTCGGAACTGGTTAACGGGTGTGATGCAGATAACTTAAATTCTTCTTGCATTTTCACCAATATCAAACTTTTATTTTCACCCACTTTATCATTTTTCAGTGTCATATATACATTCTATGCCAAACTTGGTGGAAACGAATATGTTAAAAAATTTCACCCAAACTGTGGGTCAGTAGCTGTAAGAAACTCTTAAACATACTTAAACATGAATAAAAATTTAACTTATTATTCGTTTGTGCTGGATATCGGAGCTACAATTTCTTTACTTTCCATTGTCTTACTTGTAAACAGACATCATTTGCCTTTCCTATTCGCTTTTTACCAGCTGAAATACGTTCACAACCAATTTGTTTTCATTTTACAGTGTTTGATACTGTCTGAAAATGACTCTATCTTCTTTTTAACGAAAAACAGGATCAATAAGTAATGGACCAGCCGCTGTGCAAGAACACCTGTCGGAAATGCCCTTAAATGGAATTTTTGTTGAAAGAATTTGCAGAAATTTTTGACTCCATATTTTTTCCATCCCTGTCAGTACCAGAAAGGAATAATTTGCTGTTAATTTAACAAACATATAATATCACAGACATGTCAAGATTACTTCAAACTTTTATGGAAAGGACGTTTAACTAAATCTTAAAATTTTAGACAGAATTTGTCATTTAACATTCTCTTTCAGTCTAAACAAGTAAAGAGTGCAAAGAACCAGTAAACTTCTAACATATTATTTTTTATTTATTAACAAGATTGACATAGTATTAAAGTATTGAAGTTGAAACTTGTAAATATTCTAAATCTCTTACCTGCAATGTCTTTGTAAACATTCTAGAATACTGTAAAAGCTCTGTAAGTAAGTGTTCCTGATTTCTATTCTTTTTCTTTAGATAATGATAAATACGATTAATAATTCATTCTTTTTTCACCAAGGCTGCCATTTTGCAAAACTTTAATATTTTCTTTCACCTACGACTTCCTCCATATAATATCATAATCTTATTTTCTTTACATAGATTATACGACAGTTATATTTCAGTAAACATAATATTCTTAAAGATTACATTTCCATAACAAATCTCATGAATGTTACACATTACAGAGACACTCATCACTTTTTGAAAAACTCTTCATGTATAAATTTTCTATCCTGCTGGCCTGTGTGACACGCTGTCGGGGAGGTCAGTGAAGATATTATACCATGTCAAAAACTCATCAAAACCTGTCATGTTTTATTACACTAGTATAAAATTTGCCTCCCTAACTTGTCAATATTGTCATTGAGAATTGAAAATATTTATATTAAGTTATAGATATACTGACCAGTGTGATGTTGAATTTTACTAAACAGGTATGTAGACTACATCTATCACATTTACATAAATTATCATTTTTCACACCATATACCCCTGAATAAGGTTTCCCATTTATATAAATCCCCCACTCTCCCCTAACCCTTCCTCCCCTAGCAGGATACTGTCCAAAATCTAGATGATTATAAGAAAAGATTATATTCTAACATGATTGACTTGTTTTCCTATAAAAGGTTTTTATTACAATCAGTGACATAAATAGATATATGACTTTTTATCAATCAGATATCAGTTTATAACTAGAAAATGCTTTTGTAAAAAAGCGCATGTCTCCCCCAATGCAAAGTCCTATAGGCAAGAAGTCAATAGGGGTCAGGAGCGAAAGACAAAGAGACACTGATGGTTGGCTGCAATAGGGATCATCTACTTGGCATGTCCAGTCATCCCGCTAAATTTCAACACTCTTGGACTAGTGGTTCTCAAGTCAATGTTCAGGCCCCTGTGACCTTGACCTTTGATCAAGTGACCTCAAAATAAATAGGGGTCATCTGCTCTGCATGTCCAATCATCCTATTAAGTTTCAACATTGTAGGTCAAGTGGTTCTCAAGTTATTTCCAAAAAATGATTTTACATGAACAGGCCACTGTGACCTTGACCTTTAATAGACTGACCCCAAAATCAATAGGGGTCATCTACTCTGCATGTTCAATCATCCTTACAAGTTTCAACATTCTGGGTCAAGTGGTTCTCAAGTTATTGATCGGAACTGGTTATCAATGTTCAGGCCCCTGTGACCTTGACCTTTAACGGAGTGACCCCAAAAACAATAGGGGTCATTTACTCTGCATGAACAATCATCCTATGAAGTTTCAACATTCTGGGTCGAGAGGTTCTCAAGTTATTGATTGGAAATGGTTTTCCATGTTCAGGCCCCTGTGGCCTTGACCTTTAACAGAGTGACCCCAAAATTGTTAGGGGTCATCTACTCTGCATGACCAATCATCCTATGAAGTTTCATCATTCTGGGTCAAGTGGTTTTCAAGTTACTGACCGGAAATGGTCTTCAATGTCTGGGCCCCTGTGGCCTTGACCTTTCACAGAGTGACCCAAAAATCGTTAGGGGTCATCTACTCTGCATGATCAATCATCCTATGAAGTTTCATCATTCTGGGTCAAGTGGTTCTCAAGTTACTGACCGGAAATTGTTTTCAATGTTCGGGCCCCTGTGACCTTGACCTTTCAAAGAGTGACCCCAAAATCGTTAGGGGTCATCTACTCTGCATGATCAATCATCCTCTTAAGTTTCAACATTCTGTGTCAAGTGGTTCTCAAGTTATTGACCGGAAATGGTTTTCAATGTTCAGGCCCCTGTGACCTTGACCTTGAATGGAGTGACCCCAAAATCGATAGGGGTCATCTGCTTTGCATGTACAATCATCCTATGAAGTTTCAACATTCTGGGTCAAGTGGTTCTCTAGTTATTGATCGGAAATGGTTTTCCAGGTTCAGGCCCCTGTGACCTTGACCTTTGATGGAGTGACCCCAAAATCAATAGGGGTCAATTACTCTTCATGACCAATCATCCTATGAAGTTTCAACATTCTGGGTCAAGTGGTTCTCTAGTTATTGATCGGAAATGGTTTTCAATGTTCAGGCCCCTGTGACCTTGACCTTTGACGGAGTGACCCCAAAATCGATAGGGGTCATCTACTCTTCATGACCAATCATCCTATGAAGTTTCAATATTCTGGGTCAAGTGGTTCTCTAGTTATTGATCAGAAATGGTTTTCAATGTTCAGGCCCCTGTGACCTTGACCTTTGACGGAGTGACCCCAAAAACAATAGGGGTTGTCTACTTCAGCAGCCCTACAACCCTATGAAGTTTGAAGGTTCTAGGTCAAATGGTTCTCCAGTTATTGCTCGGAAATGAAGTGTGACGTACGGATGGATGGACGGACGGAAGGATGGAAGGACGGACGGACGGACAGGGCAAAAACAATATGTCTCCTGGGGGAGACATAATTACAATGTAAAATATACCATACTAACAAAACTGAGAGAACCTTACTAGGATGCTACAGTCCAAGTTTGGTGGTCATGCATCAGGCGGTTCAAGAAAAATAGTCATTGAAAGGTTTTTCAATTTCTAGCTGGGGCAGCCCCTAATATCAGACAAGTGGATCTGTATGAACAAATCTAAGAAAGGACCTTACTTGGATGCTACAGACCAAGTTTCTTGGTCATGCATCAAGTGGTTCATGAGAAGTCGTTGAAAGGTTTTTCTATTTTTGGCTTTGGCAGCCTATAAAATCAATCAATCAGAACCATTTAAATAAATCGGAGGGAGGACCTTACTGGGATGATAAAAAACCAAGTTTGATGATGATCCATTCAGCGTTAAATTTAAAGTTTTTTTCTATATCTAGCTCTAGCAGCCCATAGAATCAATCAAACGAATCTTCAATCTTAGACAAAGTTTCAGGTCCACCAAGTGGTTCTGACATGAGAAGAATATGTTAAAAGTTTTTTTGTTGTTTCTTTTTAGCTCTGGTAGCCCCTAAAATTTATCAAGTGCAATCATTTGAACAAACTTGAGAGAGGACCTTGCCACGATCATACAGACAAAGTTGAACTCAAAAAGGTTGTCAATGATAGAAATTAAGTACAAACTGTAATGTTATTCCAAAATATTTTCTGTATTGAAACATTTTAATGAAGAAAAATCATAATTATCAAACATGTTATTGTTTGAGTTATCGTGTGACGTGTGAGGATTTATACATAGCACAGTTAGGGTCATAATACATAACATATAAACAATCCTTAAATTTCATAACTGTAAAATCAATCATTTTCAGGGCAAAATGATTAATTGAATGCACCCTACAAACTAAAAAAACTCAAGCAATTTTCAGATCAATTTTTGTGTCACAGGTCCATTTAGACCTTGATTATTTTGTTATATATCATATTGATAAGGAATTAATCATCTGGACAGGCTTGATAAGATGACTGGGAAATGTCTTCAGATTGATGTTTATAAGTCAAGGTCTCACATTCTTTAAAGATCCAGGACTTTTGAGCTATAATTATCTAACATTTTACAGGACAGGATACAGTCTGTTCAGAACTGAACGTTTATTATCTCCCTTTAAGGACAATCTTCGTAAACATTAATTTTCTTCTATGACAGTAACTAGGATACTGAAATAATTTACTCTTAAGTATAAGTTTTGTACCCATATATTTTTTTACTTCAGATTAAGTTTGAACATATCTTAGTTGATCAACAAAGACAGACAAAAGGGAAGTAATAAACATGTAAAACTGTCATTTCTTTTTTAAACTTTTGCAAACAAACATCTCTTTTTTTCCAGTCTGATAAAATTGAAATCCAGAAAATCTAGAATTCAAAACTCATTTCTGTTGATATCTAAGATTACTTCAACTTTCTGGTTCAACATTCTGAGAACTGGAATAATAGTTTCACTTTAAAACAGAGAGACATGTCAAAAATTGGACTGACTGAACACCTTTTATAAAAACTTCAGAAATGGCAGTCTAAAACTAAATGTCTCCATCTTATAACTGTACAACATCATTTACACTAAGGTGAATTTCATCTTGAGATTAAATCATAAACATACAACTATAAAATAGATCTTTGAATAAAATACAAACTTTACAGTAGGGTCATCATGATAAAGTTTCAATTTCAGTACTTATGGTTTTTGTTATACATACCACATACCTATTTATTTTCATCTCTCCTTGCTCCAGTAAATTTGCAATAAAATAAAGTTGTAACAAGTAAATGTTAATAGCAAGCCTCAAGGGAGATCATTTTACATATTTAATATAGACTGCATGAAAGGCCTTGCCCATCATAAACTTATAATTTAGGAAAGTTTAGTAATTCAAACAATCTGTATTACTTCATACTAAATTTATGGTGATTACTAAAACTAAATAAGTCTCCACCAGACTTTTGCTCAGACTAGTGTCAACAATCCCCCTTCCTTCCTCTCAGCACTTCTTAGACTTACAAAGTCTGTTGAGATCAAATAATCTGTAATTATACTAGTTTCTACATACTGACACTGATATTTTCTCAGAAAAACATTTTCTCTCTAGGCTCTTCTCAACAGACTTATAGAGACAGAGGCAAGAGATATTGTTATTTTTTTCAGAAAGTGGTATCAGAGAGGATTGATTTTATAGCCAGTGCTTTACATTTTATGACTCTAATGACTGATGCCAGTCTAAGCACTGCTGTGAGGTTTGATCACAGGATTAATATAAACAATACCCCTCCCTCCCAACCCTAACCCCTCACTCCCTCACTCCATGCATTGCTGCTAAGTGTGGTGGAGGATAATACATGTTTTTTGTGTATTATTGTTATTTATTTATTTTGTTGGGTGTAACGTCGCACCGACACTATTATAGGTCATATGGAGACATTACAGCTTTGATGGTGGAGGAAGACCCCAGGTGTACCTCGAGCGGGCACCTAGGTGGAACCACCAACCTTACGTAAGCTTCCTCACACGAAGAATTCAAAGCCCCGACCAGGGCTCGAACCCACAGCGATGAGGGGCAAGTGATTTGAAGTCAGCAGCCTTAACTACTCGGCCACGGAGGCCCCCTTGTTTATCATTGTCTGCAGAAGCTCGCACGAGATGAAATCTAACTCCATCAGACTATCTTTTCAAATCCAAATTTGGACTGCAAAGATTTAAATGCATAGAAATCATTATAGTCCAGTAGATACTTTATATAGGTATAACTGGAATGCATATAAAATGTTTGACATTTTAAATACAGATAATTCTACTTTTTTACTGCATGACTATAAAATTGGTGAATTTATAGCCTAGAGCCTGAGAAAAAATAATCAAAATGTCACAGGTAGGTTTGAACTGAAAACCACCAGGTTTAAAAAGGTCCCTTATACATATGTACACATAATATTATACTCAAATCATGCAAGTTCCAAATAATCAGGCTGCATGTTTTCCAAATAATGGGGCTGGAGAATAAGTTGTTAGCTATATAGAAGAGACTGCACAATGTTTGTAAGACATGCTTTGTGCATTTCATAGGTAAAGCCACAAACCCCACCATCAAAGTTATCTTTGAAATGCAATACACCATCACCTTTTTTTTTCTTGAGTAAAAAATTGAATAATGAATTAATTGTTTCATTTAAGCCATTAAAGAGTTTGACAAGCCAATTTAAACTAAATGAATCATGTAAATGAGGTAGCCACAGGCAAGACTAACTTCAAACCTGTATTTTTTATCTTGATCAAAAGTAACAAGAGTTGCTTTTAGCTCAACAAGACTAGAGTGATCTTTTAATTTGTATTAAGAACATAAAAAGTCAAGCAAGTCAGCAAGTTGTTATTCAGTTATAAAAACGTCCTTTTTCTAACTTTCTATGGATTAAAATATATAAGGAAACAATTGATAATTAAGGGATCAGTTAAAAACTTTGTACATGCTTCAGAATGATTATTAATGATTTAAACTTTGATTTAAGTACATATTAGTTTAAAATCTAGCACTGCAACTTTTAGCAATGGCTACAACATGTTACTGAAAAAGCACAATTCTAAGCATGTTATGGAAAAAGCACAATTCTAAGTGTATATAGATACAATATATTTTTCTTAGCTATAAGTCTGCAAAATCAAATATCAAGTAGATTTTTTTGTGAGTGTTAACTTATGCTGGTCATATCAACACATGTAAAGATTTCCTTACCAAACGTTTGAAGCTTATAGATCTCCTAGTAAGTCTTCTATGAGTCCTTGGTTTTGCCACTGGCACCCTTTCAGCCTCATCATATGACCTTGACCTTAGATCACCATCTTCAGGTAACGAGCTATCTACCTGTTTTCCTTTGGTCAAGTCAGTATCATCTCTTTCATCTCTATTACCTTTTCCAGTTATAGAAGTACCATATGTTAAAATTTTTGTTTCCTGTTGCCATGGAGCTTGTTCAGGTGCAGTATACAACTCTTTTGATTGGTCAATATTCTGAGACAACTGTTTTGATTGGTTGATACTCTGTTTCTTAGCACTATGTTTTGACCTTACTGGCCTTGTTGGCACATATGCAGAGTCATCCCGATCAGGCGAGCAAGGTGAATAACTCTTCACTGCATCAGACTTGACTGGTGACCTTGACCCTAGAACTGATGTACTAAAAGAGTCAACATTTGTCTCAATTCTTGGAGAATGGTAACCAGAATCTTGGCTTGGTGAGTTTGGAGCAGTCATTTCTAAATGAATTGTCTCTGTTCCATCAACAGTGTCTTTGACTTCTACCACAGCATCATCTTCATCTTGTTCAAGGTCAATGTCATAGTTTACTGTTTTTGTAGATCTGTTTAACCTTTCAAGATTAGAATCGGTATTCTTTTGAGTGATATAGTCTGCTGGTCTATATGCCTTGTATCCATCTATCAGTCCAACACCTGTGTCGGTTTGGGAAGACCTACCATGATAAAACAGCCCTCTATTAGCTGACTGACTCCTCTGAACACTTACTCCAGTTGTAACATCTTCATTTTTTATCAACTCTGAAGTGTTTGTAGGTGATAAATTTTTCCTTAGAGGCTGTTCAATATTTTGATTATGATCTGAACTGTTTTTTACATTTGTGAACACATCAGAATTTTCTTTAGTGGCTGAGCCAACATTTGGTGCACTTATATTCTTATATCCACCAAGCCTACTATATCCACTTGAATAATGGTCATTATTTGTCCGACTGGGCCCAAGAGATGACCCAGATATTATCAACCGATTTGGTGTCAGAAGTGGCGTATCTCTCAATGACTTCTGAGAGGCATCTTGTAATCTAGGGCTTAAATTTGTCCTTGTTAATCCAACACCAATTTTACGCGTTAGCGGTGAGCGGTAATTACTGTTCCTTGTGTTTTCACTCATGTTTATATTACATCCCTTTTCAATTTTTTTTTTGCATTTCTGACAAGCTTTTCACATAATTTGCATAATAAATGAGACACTCACGGCAGTAAATACATCTAGTTCACTGACTTCTATTTTCTTTAAACGTATTTCTTTTTTCACCAATCCATCACACTGTTGAATCTTAAGGCAGGTGTGTTTTTTTTTAAATTGTAAATATTTCAATATGTGTAAAAATCATGTTCCCTGTCTGTTTAGAAAAATTTATTACAATTTGTATCAATTTGACTACAACACTATATTTGTTAATATTAATTTGATCAAGTTGTGGAATGATCTATACTGTTTAAGAACAGAGATTTTAAACAAAGGCTGTCTTATAAAACATATTTGCACCTCAAGATGGGTTTGATATTGGAGAGAGCTGTGTTCATAAATTTCAGTTTAAAGTATACTTTGACATTTGATCTAATTTGCCAGCAAACAACAACAGGGAGCTTTCTACTGTCGACATGCAATTATACTGCTATAGGTCTATGATGTGAACTTTTTCCCCCCGGTGTAAAGGCATGTGTGACCTTGCCCTTTGACTTTATGACCACTAAAATAGCAGCAGTCATCAACTCACCACATTGTAATCTTCCAATAAAGTTTGATAGCTGTAGCCCCAATCTTTTTAAGTTATTGAGCAGAAATAATTTTCAGTATTGGCGTCACTGCCCCTGCGAAATAATCTGGAAAAGTTCTAGAACTATACTAACATTGTTCTAGAATAAGTGCTCTAGAACAGTACTAGAACAACGCTCATTAGTTCTAGAACATTTAAAGAACAGTTCTATTATGTTAAATGAGACAAATCTGTCCCTGGAATGTTCTAGAACTGTTCTGTTACCTTTTTTTAATCAGTTGTTCTAGAACAGTTCTATAACATTTCAGGGACAGATGTTCTAGAACTGTTCTGACCATTTGTTCTAGAACAGTTCTACAACGTTAAATGGGACAGATCTTCCCTGAAATGTTCCAGAACTGTTCTAGAACAACTGATAAAAAAAAGTAAGAGAACAGTTCTAGAACATTCCAGGGTCAGATTTGTCTCATTTAACGTAATAGAACTGTTCTTTAAATGTTCTAGAACTAATGAGCATTGTTCTAGTACTGTTCTAGAGCACTTATTCTAAAACAATGTTAGTATAGTTCTAGAACTATTCCAGATTATTTCGCAGGGGATGACATGTTGAGTAAAACAGTAAACTAGAGTGGGATTGGGAGCATAATAAGAAGTAAACAATTGCTGTATAAAATACAAAACATCAAGTTAAACAATGTATAATTTACTTTAAGGTAACTTGACATGGACAACCAAGATGGCGTCACGAAATTGGGGGTGGTCACATTTTTTACTCATGTAGACCATATGCTGCTACAGAGGTCTAAAGATGCATTTTAATCATTTAATACACACATATACAATTGTAAAAATGCATTTAATTTATAAAATTATAAAATCAAATGTTCTGAAACTCATCATGAAAACTAGTCATTTTTTGTGCACATTTTGCGGAAAAGTTACATATCCAAAATGAAAATAATTTATAACCTCCTATCTTTGAATATGTCCTTCAGGTGCTCCACCTATGAACAAAAGAACTTATCTATTGAGTTTCATGCTATTGCTCTGGAATTTAATGGGTAAATTAGTATAATTTCTATATTTTACACCCTAAAAAGTTGAAACCTGTCTGCAGTGTGAGGGTCATTAAAAAATTCCAGTACATGTAAGTTTTTTTGTTCTTATTTCTGAGACTTTACATCCTATATATTTAGAGTTTTGAGTGTTGTGTTCATTTCTTAGTAATTCTACATTGTTTGTATTTAAATTTTATAAAACGTTTACAATATTTTCAATCTGTGTCCTAGTTCAAATATGCTTGCTACTGTTTGAATAACCCTCAATTTCAAAACTTCACTGACTTGCATGGAAATCTCATGGAAAGCATGGGTCTTAGGCCTACTAAATTAATGTATGTTTAATGTAATTGATAAGTACATTTCTTGCTTTTTCTGTTGTCTCCCAAACAATAGAGAGCCAGTTTAGATGAGGATTTCTGCATTTGAACATGCAAGGGTCATAAACACAATGTAATATACCCAAATCAGCTATGTTTGGGTTCACTTTCTTTTCATAGGACTGGGTGAGTTTTACGTAAAACATATTTTGGAATTGCATAGCCCTTGTTACTCAATTTATTTGCAACAAAATATTGAAATTTATAATTTACTTACCAAATTACAGAGCAAATGGCATAAAACTCAGTGAATAAGTTCTTTTGTTCATAGGTGGAGCACCTGAAGGACATATTTAAAGATATGAGTATATAAATTATTTTCAGTTTGGATGCATAACTTTTCCGCAAAATGTGCACAAAAATTGACTAGTTTTCATGGTGAGTTTCAGAACATTTGATTTTATAATTTTATAAATTAAATGCATTTTTACAATTGTATACGTGTGTATTAAATGATTAAAATGCATCTTTAGACCTCTGTAGCAGCATATCATCTATACGAGTAAATAATGTGACCACCCCCAATATCGTGACGCCATCTTGGTTGTCCATGTCAAGTTACCTTAATCTCAAGATTGAAATTCAGATGCATGTACTAGCTTTGCTTCAGGGTCGTGAAAACTTGTGACATTTTAAAAGGACTTTATTTTTTTTTAAATGAATGATTTATGACAACACCATAATTACTTATTTGATTTTCAGTATACTCATGTTCCTTTTAAACAATTCCTGACTGTAGTATGATAGTTATTTCCTTCTTACTTGCTGCACAAACTTCTCAAAAGTTGCTGAATCACATGTGCAAAAAAAAATCCCAGCATGCAACAAAATAATGGAAACTGATCATGTGACATAATGAATTTAATGTTCATGAGCATTAATGAAAAGTTCATGAAGTTATTCATTTATTGTAAAAGGTAATAAACCTAAGTTTTATGTTTAATGAATGAACAGGTCAGAAGTTAAAGTTATACAGGTTTTTCTAAATTTTTGTGTAACAATTATTGTATAGAACATTTGAAGAACATAAATCCCTTAACAGTTCTAAAAGTGTACTGGAATTCTGTTGCAGATCGTTTCTAGAATATATGCAGAACCTGATTTGACAAAATCTTCTAGAATTTTGTTTCAGAACATTTGTAGAACATTTGAAGAAATTGATATTTCCTTGAAATGTTCTAAAAATGTTCTACAAATAAGTTCTGGAACATTAATTTTGTAGAACTTGTAAATCACAGAATAGGTCATGAATTTATTTTGGAACATTTTAAGAACACTTTTAGAACCAAATATTGTTCTGCAAATGTTCTTGATTTGTACAATAAAATGTTCCAGAACAGTTCTAGAGCAATTGTTCTAGAACTGAGTTACGGAACACTTCTAGTACTGTTCTGTTACGTTCGGAAACAGTTCTAGAACTGTACTGATTTCTAGAACAGATTTTCGCAGAGGTGTGACTATGATCTCCTAAAACCTATTGACTCCTAAAACCAAATGGAAATGACAGATACTTATCCACTTCTTACGCGGAAGAAACTTTTTTAGTCCAAAGGTCACTTGTTACCTTGGCTTTTTACCAGATGACTTCCAAATCAGTATAATGGGTCATTCTATACATATACCTACATATTTTTAAGAAGTAAGAATGTACTTTATATAATAAAAGCAGTTTAATATATTTATGATAAGTTTCATTACTGCAATGTTAAAATTTCCTTAAATTATGCCCCCCACCCCCCAAAAAATAAAATAAAGAATACAACATCACTTTTATATGAAAATGAACAGCAGCTAGTTTCCTCAGTGTATTCACAAACAAAATGCAAATTCATCTGATAAAAAATCTAGTTAGTATTTTACCCCCGTATCAACAAAGAGAAGCTTTAAAGCATAATACCAAAGTATGTATTTATTAAACCATATTTCAAAATCTTAACACAGGTAAAGTAAAAATTATATAAAATCCTGGTTTACTAGAAGTCAAGCCAATAAATACTCAGCATGACAACCATTTTGAAAAAGGATGTATTCAAACCAATTTTTTTCAAATAAAAGAGAGTTTTTAATTTCATTTAAAAATGAAAATAAACTATAAATATCAAATTCATCATATTATGGGCGGTATATATACAGTTGAAAGTTTATTATTAGCATAAAACAATCATTACAGGAAACACATTTCAGATTATCAAGGAACCTGATAAAGTCTCAAAGAAAAGGAAGTCTGGCATTAATCAGGGAGCATGCTGGCTTATTAAAGCGGCTTTCTTCCAGATTTTATATCAATCAATTTTTCTCAAGCTGAAAATTACTTTTATTTAGAAATTACTGTCAATAAAAACTCAAAACAAAGAAGGTCTACGATTCCTAGGAAGTTTATTTACAGGAATGTTCCTTGAAGTAAAATAATTTATGTAAAATAGTTTACTGGATATACTCAAAACAACTTCATTAGAAATATAAAGGAAACTGATAATTTCATAAAGCAATTAGAACAGAAAGAAACTTTCATATTTTCATTAGGAAAAAGCTACCTATAAATGTGTTTCAACCATTTATCAGTATTACACTTTCTTTATGTGAGTCCTAATATATCATTTGGTATATCAAATATTGCTGTAAACTGCCAATTTGTAAAGTCCATACATTCCTATTTCAATTTTCTATTTTTCACTTTCCATTTCTAATTTTCCTTAAAAGTTATATTTACAGTCATAAATTATAAGTTTACGAATTTTTTTTCATTTAATCCGAATATTAAAAGCACATATATATATCCACTAAATGTTTAAACCATGAAAATAAATCTCCGAATCAATCAAACTTTCGGATCATACAACACTCCGTGAACAAACTGGTACAGAATGGACCTGTCAGACGTAGGTAACAATACACCGTGACAATTAGTAAAACATCTCTTGATTTCTATGTAGATAGATACATAATAATGATGCAGTCTGAAGTACTGCCCTCGGGGGTACACCTGGGGTTCAACTGTATATGACCTTATATGTATGTCCAACCATATTTTACCTTATTTCAACTTGGATGATATTAGTTACCATTAAATATCAAGTTTTATTTATTTGAAAGTCAATATTTTCTAATTTCTTTGAAATAAACAGTAACTGTAGTCCATTTAGAAAGTAATTCCAGCACTGTCATCCAAATTTTACTTTGAAAGTAGAGGGGAGGGAAGATTTTATTTTTCATTTCCAATAACTGATCATATCCTGTATGAAAAAAGGCACAAATTAAACAAACAATATTATTGTATGCAATCAAGTTAAACACATATGTCAATTAATTTAACAGATCATAGAACAACAACAATAGGTGTTAAAAGACAAATATTCTTTCTTAAAGATCTTGTACTACAAATTACTCTGTCCGACTTTTTTAGTGAATAAAACTGACTGATCAGGGAGGCATAGAATACAAATAGGAGAAGTGACAGAATCATTAAAAGAGGCAGGGGCCAATTTCGCATTGTGGCTCGGGTACGTTTCTTAAATAAAATAGGTAGATGTACCTAATGGCATTTATATTCAACTGCTTATTTTTGATTCTTATAGAACTAAAAATTCCCTGAGTAAATATTGTGAAAAATAAATATATGCTCGAATCGATTTTCCTAGCTCCATGTAGATGGCCAGGTCTAAAATCTTACCTGAGGAAACGGAAGTCAGACAACATGGAAACGGTCATCAATCTATCAAGATTCTACTCAAATTTGTGGGAAAAGTAAACAGTTATGAGACACTTTTCTTCCCACCATTATTTTTATCTGGTCACATGCTTTAAAAATATACAAATGTTTTAGGTCAGTCATTTGCAGATAATATGGTAAACGTCCCGCAAGGTGTGCATTTTGGGCCATTTTTGCCTCAAAATTTAGTGTCCTGAAACCGAGTTTCTCGTTTTTATCGTAGAAACAATGGTATTGGCAGGCTGAAAATGTCACATGATGAAGTTCTATTAAGTATGTGCAATACATTCGCTCGATGCTTACATCAAATTTCTCAAAACTGGATTTGTTATGATTTTTTTTTCACACTGGTATCAACACAGATTTGTGGAATTTTCAAATTTACTGTCCCATGCCCCCATAGGTGAAATTGGCCAGTATTAAATTTCCAAAAAGAACTCTTAATTTTGCATGGTTTTACATAGTTTAGAACCTCTTGTTTGACATTTTGAACTTTTTTGGGACTTAAAATGCTAACTGACGGCACAGCAGCTCAAAAATGTAACGGTGAGGACACATCAAAACATGAAAGTCAATATCCACACATAGAATTTTTTTTAATTCTACCACCATTAACAGTGTTTTAGTACCGTAAAAGCATCACTTTTATCATCTTTAACCCATATAGCCATATTTAGCCCAATTAGTTTCTCCAGAATACAATTAAATTTACATAAAATTCATTTTGTTGAAAAGGTCTTTTACAGAACATTACAAGACAGTTTTTTTTTTTGGCAAAGAGTGTAGTTTCCCTTTACCAAAATGGAGAAAAAATAGTAAATGAACTTGTTTTAAAGTTGGAAAATTGTCTAAACTTGAGTATAATACGCACCCATTTGGGGATGGTTCTATAAGTCGAAAAAACTGCACATTGTAAACAGGTATCTATGGTAAAGCTATTTGTAACTTAAAAGTGAATTTATGAAAAGATGCCTTGTCCAATGTTCAATCCAGGATATGTCTTTAACAACAATTAAGAGCTTCTTACCTTTCTCTGCCATTTTGAAACTAGAGGAACAAAGCCTCAGCCACTAGTTGAGCCACAGTTATACAAATTATATCATAAATAATCACATGCATTAAGGTTTAGCAGTATATCACAAAACAACTGATTTTTTTAGCGAATGAACAGCATCTTAACACACAAATTATCTGTCCAATACATGTTTTACTGTTCTGTCCCATGGAGTTGGATACCTAAAATATTCTAAATGAGTTGTCCCCCTTTAAATAAGAATGCCATTTGTAAAGAAATAAATGTAAACAATTGTCAAAACGATGTTTTACCTAGTTATGTAAAGTTTAAACACTGGCACAATGTTGCAAATGCATCAAAACGAAGACATGTAACAGCTTTTTAAAAATGGTGAGTTTTTAAAGGCGCTGGACTGTCCAGAAGTGTGGCCCCTTCATGTAGTCCCCTTCCAGAATTCAATACATATATGAATAAATTGACAATGGTTTTGTACAATAATATAAATGTTTTATATGCTGTTATATTTTCATGTAAAACAATGCTTTCTTTCTATGATTTGATGACATTCGAATTTTTTTCTTCGAAACATGGACCTATACCTTAACTAGAGGCAGTTCAATAGGACAATAGTTAACCTGAGGTAGAATTAGTTTTCTTGCAGGTTTCATTTCCCTTCTTTGCCATTTATCAAAATATATATTACCATTCTTAGAAATTATTTGGTAGTTGCAAAGTTAATGAAACAGAAAAAAATAAAAAGGGGAGATCAGTGAAAATATAATCATATACATCTTTCTTAAAGTATTTACAAAGTCTATATAATGTAAAACAAAGACAGTTTTTTAAGATAGTGTTGGGGTTTTTTTTCCCGACCAATGAGAGGTGAATCTAGCAAGTGTATTGTATATTGACTGTGAACATTAAAACCTGACACCAGCAAGTTTGTTGTTCAATGACTATAACACCAACAAAGAACAATTGGAATTAAATCCAGCAGGCAAGCAATGAACACTGACCAAAAACTCCAGCAAGCACATTGTACATTGACAGGAAACACTGGGAATTAACTCCAGCGGGCAAGCAATGAACACTGACTGTAAACTCCAGCAAGTACATTGTGCATTGACAGGAAACACTGGGAGTTAACTCCAGCAGGCAAGCAATGAACACTGACTGTAAACTCCAGCAAGTACATTGTGCATTGACAAGAAACACTGGGAGTTAACTCCAGCGGGCAAGCAATGAACACTGACTGTAAACTCCAGCAAGTACATTGTGCATTGACAAGAAACACTGGGAGTTAACTCCAGCGGGCAAGCAATGAACACTGACTGTAAACTCCAGCAAGTACATTGTACATTGACAGGAAACAATGGGTACTAACTCCAGCAGGCAAGCAATGAACACTGACTGTTAACTCCAGCAAGTACATTGTGCATTGACAAGAAACAATGGGTACTAACTCCAGCAGACAAGCAATGAACACTGACTGTAAACTCCAGCAAGTACATTGTGCATTGACAAGAAACACTGGGAGTTAACTCCAGCAGGCAAGCAATGAACACTGACTGTAAACTCCAGCAAGTACATTGTGCATTGACAGGAAACACTGGGAATTAACTCCAGCAGGCAAGCAATGAACACTGACTGTTAACTCCAGCAAGTACATTGTACATTGACAGGAAACACTGGGTACTAACTCCAGCAGGCAAGCAATGAACACTGACTGTTAACTCCAGCAAGTACATTGTGCATTGACAAGAAACAATGGGTACTAACTCCAGCAGGCAAGCAATGAACACTGACTGTAAACTCCAGCAAGTACATTGTATCTTGACAGGAAACAATGGGAGTTAACTCCAGCAGGCAAGTAATGAACACTGACTGTAAATACCAGCAAGTGCATTGTACATTGACAGGAAACAATGGGAGTTAACTCCAGCAGGCAAGTAATGAACACTGACCGTAAACACCTGCAAGTACATTTTACATTGACAGGAAACACTGGGAATTAACTTTAGCAGGCAAGCAATGAACACTGACTGTAAACTCCAGCAAGTACATTGTATCTTGACAGGAAACAATGGGAGTTAACTCAAGCAGGCAAGTAATGAACACTGACTGTAAATACCAGCAAGTGCATTGTATCTTGACAGGAAACAATAGGAGTTAACTCCAGCAGGCAAGTAATGAACACTGACTGTAAATACCAGCAAGTACATTGTACATTGACAGGAAACACTGGGAATTAACTCCAGCAGGCAAGCAATGAGCATTGACTGTAAACTCCAGCAGGCACATTGTACATTGACAGGAAACACTGGGAATTCACTCCAGCAGGAAAGTAATGAACACTGACTGTAAACTCCAGCTAGCACATTGTACATTGACAGGAAATAATGGGAATTAACCCCAGTAGGCAAGTAATGAACACAGACTGTAAACACCAGCAAGCACATTGTACATTGACAGGAAACACTGGGAACTAGAAAATGCTTTTGTAAAAAAGCGCATGTCTCCCCCAATGCAAAGTCCTATAGGCAAGAAGTCAATAGGGGTCAGGAGCGAAAGTCAAATAGACACTGATGGTTGGCTGCAATAGGGATCATCTACTTGGCATGTCCAGTCATCCCGCTAAATTTCAACAGTCTTGGCCTAGTGGTTCTCAAGTCACTGTTGAGGCTCCTGTGACCTTGACCTTTGATCAAGTGACCTCAAAATAAATAGGGGTCATCTACTCCGCATGTCCAATCATCCTATTAAGTTTCAACATTGTAGGTCAAGTGGTTCTCAAGTTATTTCCAAAAAATGATTTTACATGAACAGGCCCCTGTGACCTTGACCTTTAATAGACTGACGCCAAAATCAATAGGGTCATCTACTCTGCATGTTCAATCATCCTATGAAGTTTCAACATTCTGGGTTAAGTGGTTCTCAAGTTATTGATCGGAACTGGTTATCAATGTTCAGGCCCCTGTGACCTTGACCTTTAACGGAGTGACTCCAAAAACAATAGGGGTCATTTACTCTGCATGAGCAATCATCCTATGAAGTTTCAACATTCTGGGTCGAGAGGTTCTCAAGTTATCGATTGGAAATGGTTTTCCATGTTCAGGCCCCTGTGACCTTGACCTTTAACAGAGTGACCCCAAAATCATTAGGGGTCATCTACTCTGCATGACCAATCATCCTATGAAGTTTCATCATTCTGGGTCAAATTTGGTTCTCAAGTTACTGACCAGAAATGTTTTTCAATGTTCGGGCCCCTGTGACCTTGACCTTTAACAGAGTGACCCTAAAATCGTTAGGGGTCATCTACTCTGCATGACCAATCATCCTATTAAGTTTCAACACTCTGGGTCAAGTGGTTCTCAAGTTACTGACCAGAAATGGTTTTCAATGTTCAGGCCCCTGTGACCTTGACCTTTCATGGAGTGACCCCAAAATCGATAGAGGTCATCTACTTTGCATGCACACTCATCCTATGAAATTTCAACATTCTTGGTCAAGTGGTTCTCAAGTTATTGATCGGAAATGGTTTTCAATGTTCAGGCCCCTGTGACCTTGACCTTTGACGGAATGACCCCAAAATCAATTGGGATTGAAGGTCCTACCTAGCTCAAATGGTTCTCCAGTTATTGCTCGGAAATGAAGTGTGACGTACGGGCGGGCGGATGGATGGACGGACAGGGCAAAAACAATATGTCTCCCCCAGCGGGGGGGGGGGGGGGGGGGGGGGGGGGGGGGGGGGGGGGGGGAGACATAATAAAGAAGAAGTGGGAAAGATTTTGTCTACCTGAATGCTGTTGAGTGATTCGAAAGGTGTCTATAATTTTCTTGTTTCTAGATAAAAAGCATTGATATATGACCATTCATTTTCTTAGTTATATCATTTACCATACAGTGGTTATTGTTTCATTACAGAATTCTGTAAAAAGTCGTTTTTAAAAATTCAAGCCGATGCTGTAAATCTAAGTAACCCGGTGATTTTTTGGTTATAACTGTTTTGTATGAATGTCGGATGAAAATGTTTTTATTAACACTGAGTCATATCATCGGTGAACAGTATCTCACTCGAATAAAAACTAAACTAAAACAAGAAAATGCTTTTGTAAAAAAGCGCATGTCTCCCCCAATGCAAAGTCCTATAGGCAAGAAGTCAATAGGGGTCAGGAGCAAAAGTCAAAGAGACACTGATGGTTGGCTGCAATAGGGATCATCTACTTGGCATGTCCAGTCATCCCGCTAAATTTCAACACTCTTGGCCTAGTGGTTCTCAAGTCACTGGTCAGGCTCCTGTGACCTTGACCTTTGATCAAGTGACCTCAAAATAAATAGGGGTCATCTACTCTGCATGTCCAATCATCCTATTAAGTTTCAACATTGTAGGTCAAGTGGTTCTCAAGTTATTTCCAAAAAATTATTTTACATGAACAGGCCACTGTGACCTTGACCTTTAACAAACTGACCCCAAAATCAATAGGGGTCATCTACTCTGCATGTTCAATCATCCTATGAAGTTTCAACATTCTGGGTCAAGTGGTTCTCAAGTTATTGATCGGAACTGGTTATCAATGTTCAGGCCTCTGTGACCTTGACCTTTAACGGAGTGACCATAAAAACAATAGGGGTCATTTACTCTGCATGAACAATCATCCTATGAAGTTTCAACATTCTGGGTCAAGAGGTTCTCAAGTTATTGATTGGAAATGGTTTTCCATATTCAGGCCCCTGTGGCCTTGACCTTTAACAGAGTGACCCTAAAATCGTTAGGGGTCATCTACTCTGCATGACCAATCATCCTATGAAGTTTCATCATTCTGGGTCAAGTGGTTCTCAAGTTACTGACCGGAAATGGTTTTCAATGTTCAGGCCCCTGTGACCTTGACCTTTAACAGAGTGACCCCAAAATCGTTAGGGGTCATCTACTCTGCATGACCAATCATCCTATTAAGTTTCAACATTCTGGGTCAAGTGGTTCTCAAGTTACTGACCGGAAATGGTTTTCAATGTTCAGGCCCGTGACCTTGACCTTTAATGGAGTGACCCCAAAATCGATAGGGGTCATCTACTTTGCATGTACAATCATCCTATGAAGTTTCAACATTCTGGGTCAAGTGGTTCTCTAGTTATTGATCGGAAATGGTTTTCAATGTTCAGGCCCCTGTGACCTTGACCTTTGATGGAGTGAACCCAAAAATCAATAGGGGTCATCTACTCTTCATGACCAATCATCCTATGAAGTTTCAACATTCTGGGTCAAGTGGTTCTCTAGTTATTGATCGGAAATGGTTTTCAATGTTCAGGCCCCTGTGACCTTGACCTTTGAAGGAGTGACCCCAAAAACAATAGGGGTCGTCTACTCCAGCAGCCCTACAACCCTATGAAGTTTGAAGGTTCTAGATCAAATGGTTCTCCAGTTATTGCTCGGAAATGAAGTGTGACGTAAGGACGGACGGACGGACGGAAGGACGGACGGACGGATGGACGGACAGGGCAAAAACAATATGTCTCCTGGGGGAGACATAATTAACTCCAGCAGGCAAGCAATCAACACTGACAATAAACTCCAGCTGGCATACTGTGTAAGTATACTGCAGTTTATGTATTGTACATTGACTATAAACAGTGGACAGTGACTGCAGCATATGTATTGTGCATTGACTATAAACAATGAGCAATGACTGCAGCATATGTATTGTACATTGACTATAAACAATGGGCAGTGACTGCAGCATATGTATTGTACAATGAATATAAACAGTGGGCAATGACCTGCAAAATATGTATTGTACATTGACTATAAACAGTGGGCAATGATTGCAGCATACGTATTGTACATTGACCATAAACAGTGGCCAATGCCTGCAGCATATGTTTTGTACATTGACTATAAACAGTGGGCAGTGACTGCAGCATATGTATTGAACATTGACTATAAACAGTGGGCAGTGAATGCGGCATATGTATTGTACATTGACCATAAACAGTGGACAGTGACTGCAGCAACTATAAACAGTGGGCAGTGACTGCAACATATGTACTGTACATTGACCATAAACAGTGACTGCAGCAACTATAAACAGTGGGCAGTGACTGCAACATATGTATTGTACATTGACCATAAACAGTAGGCAGTGACTGCAGCATATGTATTGACCATAAACAGTGAGCAATGACTGCTGTATACTGTACATTGACTATAAACAGTGGGCAATGACTTCAGCATATGTATTGTACATTGACTATAAACAATTGGCAGTGACTGCAGCATATATATTGTACATTGACTATAAACAGAGGGCAATGACCTGCAGCATATGTATTGTACATTGACTATAAACAATGGGCAGTGACTGCAGCATATGTTTTGTACATTGACTATAAACAGTGGGCAGTGACTGCAGCATATGTTTTGTACATTGACTATAAACAGTGGGCAGTGACTGCAGCATATGTATTGTACATTGACTATAAACAGTGGGCAGTGACTGCAGCATATGTATTGTACACTGACTATAAACAGTGGGCAGTGAATGCAACATACGTATTGTACATTGACTACAAACAGTGGGCAAAGACTGCAGCATATGTATTGTACATTGACTATAAACAGTGGGCAGTGACTGCAGCATATGTATTGTACATTGACTATAAACAGTGAGCAGTGACTGCAGCATATGTATTGTACATTGACTATAAACAGTGAGCAGTGACTGCAGCATATGTATTGTACATTGACTATAAACAGTGAGCAGTGACTGCATTGTGAATAGTTAAATCATAATTAACCAATGTAAGGTAATTTAACCAATCAAACAACTTTAAATTCTACATTATAACATAATAAACCAGGCCTTTATCACATCAGCTATTATAGTTTAACCAATCAAACAACTTCAAGTTCTACATTATAACATAATAAACCAGGCCTTTATCACATCAGCTATTATAGTTTAACCAATCAAACAACTTCAAGTTCTACATTATAACATAATAAACCAGGCCTTTATCACATCAGCTATTATAGTTTAACCAATCAAACAACTTCAAGTTCTACATTATAACATAATAAACCAGGCCTTTATCACATCAGCTATTATAGTTTAACCAATCAAACAACTTCAAGTTCTACATTATAACATAATAAACCAGGCCTTTATCACATCAGCTATTATAGTTTAACCGATCAAACAACTTCAAGTTCTACATTATAACATAATAAACCAGGCTTGTTTCACATCATCTGTTTACTGCAATGTAAGGTAGTTTAACTAATCAATCTACAATTTATCTACTTAAGAAATGAAATCATTTTTTTCGGTGTTCAAGGGAAATGAACCACAGAATAGGATCGCCAAATCTATGAATCACATTAGCGACTCATGCTTAATTTGCCGATCCTATTCTGTCGTTCATTTCGCATGAACTCCAAAAAAATTAGTTCATTTCTTATATTTATATTATATTTCCTTTCCATCTGTAAACATGGTTATATTATAAATTGCATACATTTTGTTGCATTTAACATTAAAGTCATTGTGTTCATCAGATGGAACAACTGCGATGCATCTAAGGAACATTCTCATAGACTATATGTGGACAGCATCAAAACAAAGGTCTGTTATTACTAAGCAGTGTTGTCGGAACTTTGGCACCTTTCCTTTGCTATTTATACAAAATAAACATAATTTTAAATGGAAAAGAATTGAGCAAATGTAAATATATAGTAATGAAGTTCTTCTTCTATATGATTAAGCCTTAATTAATTAACCACTTTCTATACAATTTATTTTTTACCAAATCTTTTAAAACTCAAAAAGTTATCTCAACGGAAATAAATAAAACAAAAAAGACAACTTAAGCTCTTTATGTAATTATGTATGAAATAATTTACTCACTATAATTGCTGGAAACATCCCTTCAGAACTGATATGCCTATGGCTGGCTGATGTTTATTTTCAAACAGTGTAATAATCTTGCACTTTTGTTTATTTCCAATGAGATTTTTATGAACCAGTCCATAATTCTGTAGCATATTGTTCTTGTCAATATGGTACCATAATATTCCTAAGATGCATATTCAATATGTAAATATACAGGACTAAAACATTAGTCACTTATGTATATAGCTAATCTAGTAAAATTTTATAGTTTTAGGAAAAATTACTCCATCTAGCATTAACTATCTCTATAATATAACAAACTGCAAGTATAAGCTATAGCAATGTAACATGCTACAAGTATAAGCTATAGCAATGTAACATACTACAAGTATAAGCTATAGCAATGTAACATACTACAAGTATAAGCTATAGCAATGTAACAAACTCCAAGTACAAGCTGTAACAATGTAACAAACTTAACATTTAGGCTATAGCAATATAACAAACTCCACATAATTTATAAGCTATAGCAGTGTACTCTATTTGTATATAACATATAACTCCAGTTATAGTCAATATTGATATAATACACTTCTGTTATAGTGTACATCAATATAACTGTCTCCAGTTGTAGTCTTCATTTTTAAATGGTATTCGGTTATAGCCAACATCAATATAATATACTTCAACATAACATACTTTAGTTGTTGTCAACATCAACATAATATACTCGAGTTATAGTCAACATCAATATTATATAACATTTTCCAGTTATTGTCAACATCAACATAATATACTCGATTTATAGTCTACATCAAAATAACATTCTCCAGCTATAAGTTATAATCAACATCAATATAACATTCTCCAGTTATAGTCATTATCAACATAATATACTCAATTTATAGTCTACATCAATACAACATACTCCAGTTGTATTGTGCAGCAATACAACATAACCCAGATATAGTCTGTAGCAATATAACATACTCCAGTTAAAATCTTCAGCAATACAACATATTCCAGTTATAGTCTGTAGCAATACAACATACCGTATTCCAGTTATAGTCAGCAGCAATACATCATACTCCAGTAATAGTCTGCAGCAATACAACATATTCCAGTTATAGTTGCAGCAATACAAAATACTCCAGTTACAGTCTGCAGCAATACAACATATTCCAGTTAAAATCTGCAGCAATACAACATACTCTGGTTAAAATCTGCAGCAATACAACATATGCCACTCATAGTCTGCAGCAATACAACATATTCCGGTTATAGTCTGCAGCAATACAACATACTCCTGTAAAAGTCTGCAGCAATACAACATACTCTGGTTTATAGTCTGCAGCAATACAACATACCCTGATTATAGTCTGCAGTAATACAACATATTCAAATTATAGTCTGCAGCAATACAACATATTCCATTTATAGTCTGCAGCAATACAACATACTCCTTTAAAAGTCTGCAGTAATACAACATACTCCAGTAAAAGTCTGCAGCAATACAACATACTCCAGTTAAAATCTGCAGCAATACAACATATTCCACTTACATGTATAGTCTGCAGCAATACAACATACTCTGGTTATAGTCTGCAGCAATACAACATACCCTGATTATAGTCTGCAGTAATACAACATATTCCAGTTATAGTCTGCAGCAATATAACAAACTCCAGTTATGTCATGGAGCAATTTAATAAGCTGCAACAATTTTACATACTCCAACATTCCACTTCCAATAATCCAGTTTCAGACAACAGCATGATAGCATTGCTCGAGCAATGTAACATATCCCATTTGCAAGCTAAAGCAATGTAATATATCCAATTTAAAAGCTATAGCAATGTAACAGTTGCAAGCTATAGCTATACCACAAAAGTACCAATCTCTAACATGTTTTGAAAGAACTACGGTAACATAAGTACTAAAACTATAATTACTAAAACAAGGGGGGCTCTTTATAATAACATCTTCCACCCTGGCAAGCACAATGTACCAGATAATCACTTGCAAATGACCCTACACATATGGAACAGCTTCCAGAGAACCGCTTCCTGAATCTTGTTCTCAAATAATAATTGCACTCTTTTTGAATTACCTGCAACTTTTCTTTAATAACATCTTTAACAGATTAAAGTACATTCCTATCTTAAATGGTTAAAATAATATATTTACATCAAAACCCGATACAGTTCAATGCAAGCTCCAAGAGCAGAAAATGTTAGCTTCCTCCTTCAAGACCAGGAAGTTAAAAATTCAGTCCCTTTCAAATATAACAGAAAAAAACAACAACAACATAATAGAGGATACTTCCTTATCATCCATGTGAACAGGAATGAGAAACTTCCAACAACTATTAAAACAGAGACATTCAAGAACAGATATACATGTTTACAATTTTTCATTCATAGACCACTGGACACCTATATATTACCTTTTTTTTCATCTGCATACTTAACAAGCTTGGAGTTCTGCGAATTCCTTGACCACTGGCCTGGGTAACTGTCTAATTAAACTTCTAATGTTTTTCACCAAGAACACTTCCCACTCAGGTTAATTTATCCCCTGTCTATTTACTCCTTTTTCAGCTATTATTACACTTTTTCCACATATATATTTTTCACTGTTGAATGTCAGTATGTATACATTTTTCATATAATTATTTCCTTTTCGAGATAGGTAAAATCATTGCTAAAACCATTGCTATAGAATTTATCTAATAATCATAAGCACATTCTAGTTAGTAATTGATCATTGTTCCTGATAAAATTTGTTGAAGACAGAAAAACTTACTTGGTCCCTATGTATAATGAGATTTATCTGCAGTCAAAATTATAAGTTAGTAATTATTTACCTAAATTTTGGTTCCTAGCTCTAAAATGTATTTAAAAAAAAATTCCTTGAAAATCGGGAAGTGTGTAATTACAAAAGACTTGTTCAAACAGTACTTTGATAACCAAATCATTTATTTAACATGTCCTTAAAGCAAACCAGTTACAATCTATAACATACATACACTTGAGACTTCCTAATGTGAATTTGTGTCTCTAACCTACATCCCGACCATTGATTTTCCCTATCCTGTACCGATTACTAGCTACCATTTACTAATAACGCTAATGTAAAAAAAATCCTGTCCAATAACTTCTTCTCAAGTCATCTCATTTATTTTAAATGAAGTCAATTAATTTCACTTGCATGAAAACTTCTATCTGTTTTGTCTTGCCATATTATAATGATTTATAATACCTAAATCCACAGACTTATTGATCAGTTCTTGCAGTTATGTCTAACTGTCCCTGTTTTTGTCTGAATTCATTGATTACCTCATGTTCTTTCAATTTCTATGGGTGCTGAAATTTTCTCCACCATAACAACTTAAGTCTTGAAATGAATTTTCAAATACAAGAGTGCAAAGATTACCCTATATTGCTCACCTGAAATACACATTCAAAATATAATTAACACTATTAACAACAGACTTTTTTTTGTTTTGCTGGCTTTTAAGGTATAGGTCCATGTTTCGGAGAAAAAAGTTCGAACGTCATCAAATCATAGAAAGAAAGCATTGTTTTACATGAAAATTTAACAGCGTATAAAATATTTATATTATTCTACAAAACCATTGTCAGTTTACTGATACATGTATCGAACTCCAAAAAGGGACAGCATGAAGGGGCCACACTTCTGGACAGTTGAGCGGCTTTAAAAACTCACCATTTTTAAAAAGCTGTTACATGTCTTCGTTTTGATGCATTTGCAACATCGTGCGAGTGTTTAAACTTTACATAACTAGGTAAAACATCGTTTTTGACTATTGTTTACATTTATTTCTTTACAAATGACATTCTTATTTAAAGGGGGACAAGTCATTAAGAATATTTTAAGTATCCAACTCTGTGGGACAGAACAGTAAAACGTATATTGGAAAGATAAGTTGTGTGTCAAGATGCTGTTCATTTACTAAAAAAATCTGTTGTTTTGTGATATACTGCTAAACCTTAACTCAATTTTAGTCATATGGTGACTTTCCAACAAGTATTCTGATGTCCCTCCCAACTTTCCAACAAGTACTCTGATGTCCCTCCCAACTTTCCAACAGGTACTCTGATGTCCCTCCCAACTTTCCAACAAGAACTCTGATGTCCCTCCCAACTTTCCAACAAGTACTCTGATGTCCCTCCCAACTTTCCAACAAGTACTCTGATGTCCCTCCCAAACTTTCCAACAAGTACTCTGATGTCCCTCCCAACTTTCCAACAAGTACTCTGATGTCCCTCCCAACTTTCCAGCAAGTACTCTGATGTCCCTCCCAACTTTCCAACAAGTACTCTGATGTCCCTCCCAACTTTCCAACAAGTACTCTGATGTCCCTCCCAACTTTCCAACAAGTACTCTGATGTCCCTCCCAACTTTCCAACAAGTACTCTGATGTCCCTCCCAACTTTCCAACAAGTACTCTGATGTCCCTCCCAACTTTCCAACAAGTACTCTGATGTCCCTCCCAACTTTCCAACAAGTACTCTGATGTCCCTCCCACCTTTCCAACAAGTACTCTGATGTCCCTGCCAGCTTTCCAACAAGTACTCTGATGTCCCTGCCAACTTTCCAACAAGTACTCTGATGTCCCTGCCAACTTTCCAACAAGAACTCTGATGTCCCTCCAAACTTTCCAACAAGTACTCTGATGTCCCTCCCAACTTTCCAACAAGTACTCCGATGTCCTCCAACTTCACAAGTACTCTCCAATTCACAAGTACTCGATGTCCCTCCCAACTTTCCAACAAGTACTCTGATGTCCCTCCCAACTTTCCAACAAGTACTCTGATGTCCCTCCCAACTTTCCAACAAGTACTCTGATGTCCCTCCCAACTTTCCAACAAGTACTCTGATGTCCCTCCCAACTTTCCAACAAGTACTCTGATGTCCCTCCCAACTTTCCAACAAGTACTCTGATGTCCCTCCAAACTTTCCAACAAGTACTCTGATGTCCCTCCCAACTTTCCAACAAGTACTCTGATGTCCCTCCCAACTTTCCAACAAGTACTCTGATGTCCCTCCCAACTTTCCAACAAGTACTCCGATGTCCCTCCCAACTTTCCAACAAGTACTCCGATGTCCCTCCCAACTTTCCAACAAGTACTCTCGATGTCCCTCCCAACTTTCCAACAAGTACTCTGATGTCCCTCCAACTTTCCAACAAGTACTCTGATGTCCCTCCCAACTTTCCAACAAGACTCTGATGTCCTCCAAATTCCAGCAAGTACTCTGATGTCCCTCCCAACTTTCCAACAAGTACTCTGATGTCCCTCCCAACTTTCCAGCAAGTACTCTGATGTCCCTCCCAACTTTCCAACAAGTACTCTGATGTCCCTCCCAACTTTATTTCAGGTACTGACAGGTGCCCAAGAAGAACCATTTACCCTCATGTGATAACCAGACAAAATGTCCGAACCTCAAACTAATTCCAACATGAAGTTTTATTGCTTTAGTTAAGTATACAATACAGGAAAAAAGTCCTCAAAAGAAATCCAAGCCAATTAAACAAAATATTAGTATCATTCCTTTATTCACATGCATGTGTCGCATAACAAAGCAGTTCAAGAAGCATAAATAATTGTTGTAACTGTTTATGAATTTCGAGCAAATATTGATATTATCAAGTATACCACCCATCTGCAGTAACATTGTGTAAACATTTTTGTTTCACAAATCTCCTATGAATCTTTTTTTTTGTGTTTAGACCTTTTAACTCCAATGATAAAGAGTCTGTTTTAGAAAAATGTATGTATAAAATGTATGTATAGAATTTTGACACCTACGTTCTGAATTTTGACACCCCAACACTTCATGACAAAGACGGTAAAATGCTAAAGGTATACATAGGCTACCAGTAAGTGCTAGAGATCTTAAAATATCTTTTTTCACTGATATTCAAAGAATGCATAATCTTTGCATGTGAATTATCCTGATGAAGGTGTTAGCCGAAACGCTGATGAGATAAACTACAATACATAAAACTTTTATACGTGTTGTTGTCTAATTGTTGAAATACCTACCGCAGTGATCTGAATAAGAACTAATCTTTTTGTTTTTGTGCTAAATTTATTCTATAAGAAGACTTTTTACATGGCTTAGATTATCAACCCCTATGTTTGGAATTATAAAAGACAGGTAACTTATGATAGGCAAATTTTAACAGAAGCTGGATGAAAAAAAGCTTCATTAGTTACAATTCACAGCTGAGCCTGGGCATTGGACTTCTGCATGCATGATGCAATAATGGTCAGAAAACAACAACAACAAAATATGATAAGACAACACTAATACTCGCTGTTTGATTTACATGTTTCTTCATTTTGCAGGAATTTAATGAATATCAATCATTTCAAAGATTGCAAAAGTCAAAGAGAAGAAATTCTTGAACTTTACAGTATCTTTTATTGTTTTTAATATCATAGCCAATTTGTTCAGGATGACATATTGCTGGTTGGACAGAAATTCTCAAAGAAACCAATTACATGTATTCTCCTCTGTCTAGTTAAGATAATCATTTTTATAGCCAGAGTGTTCTAAAAATTTGACATTTAGCGCTTTAGACACTTATTGTGTATAATCCTTGGTATTTCTGTGCTGGCAGAATTTTACACATAGAAATGCATTCCTTTATATAATATTATACCAGTTGATAATACAACAATCACTATGATGTTGTTTACAAGAAATTTTGTCTTAATATACATATGAGATAAAAGGTCCTTGCTACTAATGGTATAAAGATATACAACTCAAATACGATATTAAGTCAAAACTCTGTATTCCCTAAGTTATATATTGTTTGTCCATTGTGCAATCTGATAATTACTTGAAAGTGGATTTTTTATAACACGAGAATACAGAAAATATGCTATTCTACATGCTATATACCAGAATTTTTCGAGTATGTTTAGATATAGATCCACATGGTGTATTACAAGTACACGGTGCATTTGCATTTTTTTTTTGGTTTTTTTTTTAGTTTTGAGTCACATCAACACAATTTAGGTCATATGGCAATTATTTTAGATTGATTTTGATGGTGAAGGAAGATCAAAGGTGCCCCTAAGAGCAATGTCAGGCATGGGTGGCTTCCTAACATGGTTTCGAATCCACACGGGTAAGAAATTCAATGTCAGCGACCTTAATCACTCAATCGTGGGGGTTCCAGTACTATAGTGCACTTCTCATGCTTTAATATGATTTATAACAAGCAGTGTATCAAAGAACTTATAGGACTTATATTTTTACCATTATGATGAAAACAGTGTACATACCTCACCTGGCAGACAGGCCCTGTTTTCTCCCATTCTTCCTGTAAGACAGAAATAAACACAGATCAAAACTGTTTCCTTGAAATGTTCCCCCTTCTGATATGACACTAATATGGTGGCTGATTTCTGCCATTCCATTCTGGCATATACTGGCGTATCTGAAACTGCCAACAAGCCAACATGATAAACTAGTGCGCCAATATAACAAAAGCCTATTTGTTGTATTGACACACAAATATTGCATTTTGGCATGTAGGCACATTTGAAGGGTTCCAACAGGCCAGAACAACAAACAGCATATTGGCACGCTGGTCTCTCGTGCAATCAGCCACCACATGGTGGTCTCTCGTGCAATCAGCCACCACATGGTGGTCTCTCGTGCAATCAGTCACCACACGCTGGTCTCTCGTGCAATCAGCCACCACACCGTGGTCTCTCGTGCAATCAGCCACCACACGCTGGTCTCTCGTGCAATCAGCCACCACACGGTGGTCTCTCGTGCAATCAGCCACCACACGCTGGTCTCTCGTGCAATCAGTCACCACACGCTGGTCTCTCGTGCAATCAGTCACCACACGCTGGTCTCTCGTGCAATCAGCCACCACACGGTGGTCTCTCGTGCAATCAGCCACCACACGGTGGTCTCTCGTGCAATCAGTCACCACACGGTGGTCTCTCGTGCAATCAGCCACCACACGGTGGTCTCTCGTGCAATCAGCCACCACACGGTGGTCTCTCGTGCAATCAGCCACCACATGTTAGTGGTTTTTAGAACATGACTGTGATCTTTGACTGTATAAAGTAAGACAAAAACAAATAGATCATTCATTATACCGAAATTTTTAAGAATGTAAAGTTCATAACAAGAAGAAACTTTTAAAAAATTTGAATCATTTTATGGATCAAACAATTGTAATATATTAACAGGAAAGATTCAATATGTAGCTCCTCATTCAGAAAAGAATCACTTAAAATTATATTTACAATAACTATTATCTTTTGTACTTACCAGTTACCTTAAGTAGAATAATTATTTACTCAATAGTAACCTTTGATCTTTTTTTCACTAATTCATAAATGAATGTTGCAATAAAAATAACTGTCACTATATAATTATTTCTATTGTGCGTGCATGTAGATACATAAATAACTGTCCAATTGGTATATTTTGAAACAGTATAAAATGTTAGTGTAATATATGTATGCCTATATCACAGAGGAAAATATCAACAATTTGACAATATGTAGCAAACTTTTCATCGTTTTCCTTTCCATCTTATAAACAGCATTAACTTTACTATTTCCACAGCCCTTGTTTTCATGTTTTAAATCCATGTCTGTAATCCAAATCATGTCCAGTACAATAAATGAAAATGAAATTCAATAAAATAATAGTCCCATTTTTTCATGAACAAGCTAGAACAAAATATCAAGGAGACAAGTGTTACAAAAAAAAACCCATTTAAACAGAAGCAATTAACAAATACATTAGTCCTTTTTGATCTTATACATGTTTTGTATGACACTAAACAAATCTTCTAAAATACTGTAATAAAATGCAATATAGCAATTATATTCACATAACAATTATATCCAAATCCTTTTTGCTAAAACAAACAAAACTCCTTTGGAATGTATGAAGTTATTTTTGTTCTTCCAACAAAGGGAAGAGAGACAGGGACAAATCTGGATATTGATTTCCGGTGCAATACTTGACAATTATATTATTCCTTAGACAAAAGTGCTTGAGAATCAAGGAGCTGAGAAGTCTGATAAATGGCAAGTTAAGATGTCTTCTACTGTACTAGAGGTTACACTAGTCCAAATAAATCTAGGCTGTTTAGGACAGCCTGGTAACTGTTTTACTTGTGCTGTCCATATGATCATATTAATTTAAAGTTAGAATTTCCAAATAAATAGGAGGTTATCTATTACTTTAAGAGTGAACAGTGAAAATGATACTGTTTTAGTAATTCAGTGAAACCTTAAAATTTCAGTGAATCCCGAAGACTCAGAAGGCTGTGACAGCTCTATTTAGTGAATCACCAAGACTCAGAAGGCTGTCTTTTCAGTGAATCCCGAAGACTCAGAAGGCTGTGACAGCTCTAATTCTCACACCTGATGGTGAGCACATAGTCAAGACAAGATTTTATGAAGATCAAATAAAAAATGTGATCATGGTTTTCTATGATTTGACTTAGTGATCTTGTTTTTAAGCCAAGGTGACATAGTTTCATTTTAGCATACCTGCACAAAATTGGCAGTTATTATTATTATTATTATTATACCAGATTTATATAGCGCCCTTTTCATGATCAATTTCACGTTCAAAGGCGCTTTACATAGTTCAAATGCAGCCACAAAGGGCACATAATTCATCCTCTACTAGTACAGACACAGAGCGATCTGACCAGAGGGACAGAGTGAGACAAAGCCCCCATGACAGAGAGATCAGAAATCAGATACAGGCTTGTCCGGCTAACTTAGCCTAGCTCATTGCGAATAGACAGCCTGGTTCTTTAACGTGCCCAGTGTATAGCACTGATACATGCAAGGATTGCCTGGGTTCCTGACCAGTAAACCTATAGTTGGGTGGGAAACACTGAAATGCGTTTCTGAAAATTCCTGAGTAGCTGCCGGGGATCGAACCCCCGACCTCAGGACTGGAAGGCCAGTGTGCAAACCACTGAGCTATCCGTCCACCTTATGATTTGGACAGACTTCTACATAGTATGTATGTGCACAACCTGAAGTGTCTGATTCGGCCACTTATGCAGTGTGCTAATACATATTTGTCGGAGTGTTTCGCTCATACTGGCCAGAAGTGTATGCATGAAAATACAAAAGTTAGAGAGTTGACAAGAAAAATGAAGTAAATCTCTTGACCTCTAAGTGTGGCCTTGACAACTGAGCTATTTAGTAATGCTGAATGGTTCTTGCCAAGGTGTATGCATAATAATACATTCATACAAAAAATTAAAGATTTAAAATCCTTGACCACTAAGGGTGACCTTAACTTTTTAGCTAGGAGTGCAGTTTTGCAAACTGTCTAGTTACAGTGCCATTTAGTTACTTGAATATCCTTCATTTCATACAAAAGTTATAGACCTGGGTCCGGTTGTTCAAAACTTTAATCTGCTGTTAAACTAACCGGCGGTTAAATTTTGATTCAAAATACTGGACTTGATGGGAAACACTAGTGTGATATTTTGATTTCATTGTAAAGATTTTTCAGTGTTCATAATTCTTACCTCATACATTTGTTTTCCTAAGTCTTCTGAAATGTCGAAAAATAACTGTAAAAGTTAACCAACTATTAGCTTAATCACTTGTTAAAGTTTCGAACAACTGCACCCAGACATGTATAATGATGTAAAAGTCTGACCTCGAAGGGTGATCTTGAGCTTTCAGGTAGGAATATGGATCTTGAACGTGACACATTATCTTGTTATGGTGAATGTTTGTGCCAAGTAATCTAAACATCCATGAATGCATTTATAAAACAAGAGAACCATGAAGGCCCTGTATCGCTCACCTGACCTACTGACCTAAAGATCATCAAGATTAACATTCTGACCAAGTTTCATTAAGATATGGTCATAAATGTTGCCTCTAAAGTGTTAACTAGCTCTTCCTTTGATTTGACCCTGTGACCTAATTTCTGACCTGACATGACCAAGGGTCATAATTCTGTAAAAATGCAAAGTAGAGTTATAGAACCTATGCAAAGCATGTCAGATCATGACAATGAACAAGTGACTGGTTTCAATCCATCCCCATTAATGGGTACTAAGATACCAACTTACATACAAAAACTTAACCAAAAACTGCTAAGTCGAATATAGGGCATAATTTGTAAAATGCAAAGTAGTGTTATGGAACCTGTGCACTGCATGTCAGATCATCAAAGTGAACAAGTGTGTGAAGTTTCAATCCATACTGAGATACCAGCTTACATATAAAACCTTAACCAACAAGAGCTGTCGGAGGACAGCAACGCTTGGCTATTCAACAGTCTTGTCAACTGAATGAATATTAAAGTCGAAAAGAGGCATAATTTTGTAAAATTGCAAAGCATTATAGAACTTGTACAGTGCAATTCAGCTTATGACAATGGGCAATTGTGTGAAGTTTCAATCCATTTACATTAGTGGGTACTGAGATACCAGCTGACATACAAAACTCAACACTAGATGCTCACAGGCAACATGTCGAGCCTGCCAGCTGTCAAAAGGACTGGGAGTTGCACATGACACTCCTTGTCTCATTGAGGCAAACATTTATGCCAAATAAAAAAGAGATTGCAAAAAGTTACAATAAAAGTTATTTAAAGTAACAACAAAAGGATGTAAAAAAAAAAAAAAAAAAAAAAAAATTCTAAATCCACACAAAAGTCCTCACCTGTAGTGATAGGTCAAAATACACCTGAAAACTGGATGTTACATGCATGTTGTACTACAGAAAAGTGGTCTTGATTTTTCCCTAGGACCAGTAATAAAAAAGTTACGAATATAAGCTATTTATAGTAACAACAAAGGAAAGTAATTCTAGGATCTTGCGAATGACACTCTGTCTCATGATGATGAACAATTGTGCCAAGTTACATCAAAATCCCTCAATGCATCAAAAAGAAATGCTCCAGACAAAGTCATTCTTGTATCTGACTTTTGACCTCTAAGTGTGACCTTGACCTTAGACCTAGGGACCTGGTTCTTGCAAAAAACACTCCGTCTCATGGTGGTGAACAATTGTGCCAAGTTACATCAAAATCCCTCCATGCATGAAGAAGAAATGCTCTGGACAAAGTTGTCATTCTTGTATCCTTTGACCTCTAAGTGTGACCTTGACCTTAGACCTAGGGACCTGGTTCTTGCCCAAGACACTCCGTCTCATGATGGTGAACAATTGTGCTAAGTTACAACAAAATCCTTCCGTGCATGAAGAAGAAATGCTCCGGACAGTCGTTTTTGGATTTGACCTTTGACCTGTGTGACCTTGACCTTTGAGATAGGAACCTGGGGTTTGCGCATGACACTCTGTCTCACTAAGGTTAACGTTCCTGCCAAATATAAACAAGATTGCTCCATGCATGTCAAAGTTATGGTCCAGACAAACAAATCTGGATGGACGCATGGACTCACACACATACAAGAAACAGCCATTTGGACAACTACATATGTCTTCCCTTCTGCAAGCCTGCTTGACAAAAAACACTGCTAAGGGGCATAATATTGTAAAAATACAAAGTAGATTATGGAACCTGTGCACTGCATGTCAGATCATGACAGCGAAAAATATGTGTGAAGTTTCAATCCATTCCCATTAGTGGGTACTGAGATACCAGCTTAACCAAAAATTTCTAAGTTGAAAAAGGGGCATAATTTTGTAAAAAAGCAAAACAGAGTTATGGAACCTGTGCAATGTAAGTCAGTTTATCACAGTGAATATGTGTGTGAAGCTTCAATTCATTCCCATAAGTGGTTACTGAGATACCAGCTTACATACAACAAGAGCTGTCCGTAAGACAGGCAAGCTTGACTATACGAAATATTGTCACAGAAGCAGGAAAATATTACCCAAAATGTTAAATATCAAAAGACTTTTAAGTTCAAAAGGGGACATAATTTGACCAAAATGCATATCAGAGTTATGGGACTTGATGCTATCAACTAGTTTTATAACCCCGAAGGTACATGTGAAGTTTCAATTCAATATCTGCATTAGTTTTGGAGATAGTAACTTGCATGTAAAACTTAACCAGAATTTTTTAAGTCCAAAAGAGGGTATAATTTGCCAAAAATACATGTCAGAGTTATGGGACTTGACCCAGTGAGGTTGGTAATTGATATAGAAAATGAAAAAATAAGTTTCAAATCTATATGCTTTTAAGTAATAGCTGTATGTACTTGCACGCAAAACTTTAACCAGGATTTTCTAATTCCAAAAGGGGGCATAATATGCCCAAAATACATGTCAGAGTTATGGGACTTGACCCAGTGAGGTTGGTAATTGATCTAGAAAAAGAAAAATTAAGTTTCAAATCTATATGCCTTTTGGTAATTAATAGCTGTATGTACTTGCACACAAAACTTTAACCAGAATTTTCTAAGTCCAAAAGGGGGCATAATTTGGCCAAAATGAAGGTCAGAGTTATGAGACTTGGTGTTATCAACTAGTTTTATAACCCCGAAGACACATGTGAAGTTTCAATTCAATATCTGCATTAGTTTTGGAGACAGTAACTTGCATGTAAAACTTTAACCAGAATTTTCTAAGTCCAAAAGGGGGCATAATTTGCTCAAAATACATGTCAGAGCTATGGATTTTGACCCAGTGAGGTTGGTAATTAGTTTTTACATAATTTATTTTAGGTCGATTGTGAAGGAAGTTCTACAACTTATATTAATCACTCTCGACACCTCATTCCTGATGGAATCCATCGCCACAAGGGTATGAGAGAAGAGGCCAGTTTTCCTTTTAATGCTGAGCACCAAGCAAGGGAGCTTCTGGTACCATTTTTCACGTCTTTGGTATGACGCGGCCGGGGATCGAACCCACGACCTCCCGCACTCAAAGCGGGCGCTCTACCACTAGGCTATCGAGGCGGTCTAATTGTTGGTAATTGACTGAGAAAAAGAAAAAATAAGTTTCCAAGCTATATGCCTTAAAATGTTAGCTTATGTACTTGCATGCAAAAACTTAACCAAGGTGTGACACCGACGCCAACGCCAGGGTGAGTATAGAATAGCTAGACTATTCTTTGAATAGTCGAGCTAAAAACTTAACCAAATCGGGACCCGACGCCGACACATGGGTGAGTCCAATAGCACACTAGTGTTTACTGAGATACCAGCTTACATACAAAACTCAACAAAAACACTGCTAAGTCGAAAAAGGGGCATAATATTGTAAAAATACAGAGGAGAGTAATGGAATCTGTGCACTGCATGTCAGATCATGACAGTGAACATGTGTGTGAAGTTTCAATCCATTCCTATTAGTGGATACTGAGATATCATTAACCAAAAATTTCTAAGTCAAAAAAGTGGCATAATTTTGTAAACTAGAGGGCCATGAAGGCCCTATATCGCTCACCTGTTATCATTGCACTTGAGGACAAGAAGGTCCTCAGAAAAAATATCTAAGTACAAAGGACAGGAACAACAAAGGGAAGAAATTTAACCAAAAAGAAAAAAAATTCTTACAATGTACAGATATGTCAAAATACACCTAAAAATTGGAGGTACCATCCATGTTGTACCACAGAAAAGTGGTCTCGGTTTTTCCTTACGGCAAGTAATAAAAAATGTTACTAAAAATAAGCTATTTATAGTAACGTAAAGGGGAAGTAATTAAAAAAAAAAATTATTGTAAGTGAACGAAAGAAGGATCTGCCAAATAAATCTGCTGACATAAATGAAATTTCGGATCAGTATCTTCATTAGTTACGGAGATATTCCCATTTTAATTTGAAATAAAGGGAGGTAATTTCACATAAAATCAGTCCATAGTTACCTACCCTGATTGGCTCAGTCCAACTAATGACAATAATGAAATTTCAAATAAGTCCTATAAATACTTACTGATATAAACCATTTTGATTACAATCAGGGGAGGTAATCAGATATAAAATAACTCTGGAACCTACGATTGGATCTGATTTGTCATGGAATCCAAGATTTATTGTTGTTGAAGATATTTTGGAAGTTTGTATCAAATAAAACCATAAATGAAGTCTCTATATGGCTGCAAAAGCCAAAATAGCCAATTTTGGACCTTTAAGGGGCCATAACTCTGGAACCCATGATGGAATCTGGCCAGTTCAAGTAAGGAACCAAGATCTTGTGGTAATACAAGTTGTGTGCAAGTTTGGTTAAAATAAAATAAATGAAGCTGCTATTGTGCAGACAAGGTCAATTCTGGCCCTTTCAGGGGCTGTAACTCTGGAACCCATAATGGAATCTGGCAAGTTCAAGAAAGGAACCAAGATCTTATGGTGATACAAGTTGTGTGCCAGTTTGGTAAAAATCAAATTATAAATAAAGCTGCTATTGTGCAGACAAGGTCAAAATAGCTAATTTTGGCCCTTTCAGGGGCCATAACTCTGGAACCCATAATGGGATCTGGCCAGTTCAAGAAAGGAACTGAGATCTTATGGTGATACTTGTTGTGTGCAAGTTTGGTTAAAATAAAATCATAAATGAAACCACTATCGTGCAGACAAGAAATTGTTGATGCATGGACGGACGGACAACGGACGAAGGGTGATCACAAAAGCTCACCTTGTCACTATGTGACAGGTGAGCTTAAAAGCAAAATAGAGATATGGAACCTGTGCAATGTAAGTCAGTTCAATCCATTCCCACAAGTGGTTACTAAGATACCAGCTTACATACAAAAACTTAACCAAATCGGGACGCTGACGAAGACACCGATGCGGGATGCCAAGGCATGGGTGAGTCCAATAGCTCTGCCTATTCTTTGAGTAGTCAAACTAATAATAGCAATATTGGAAATCCCATTATACAGAAAGATGAATCTGAATGGGCTGTCATCAGATCTAACTTTTAGGAAGATCAAATTGAATATTGTGAACATAGTGATGATGTAGTGGTAATATAGTTTAGCTGAATTTCATATCTGTTTACATTTTCAGTACAGGGTGATGCAATGAAAGCTTGAAAGTAACTACAGAACCTTTTTATTGCCATGATGATTTAAAAGCTATACCTGCTGTGTAAAGTCTGCCAGATCTGGGAGATGCTAACCTGGCAGCATTCATGGTGGTAAGAACAAGATCAACAACTTCTGTCAGTTACAATCTATATCATACTGGAAACAGACTGAAAAAGATAAGTGAAGCAGTAAAGTATGAAAAAGATTACACTGTACATTGCTTGGTTACAGAAAAATGCGATGGCATAGTTTGGCTTACTATACCTTCAGAAAACGCAGAAAATATATATGTAAGAACAAACATCTTAAAAGAATACAATAAAACAGGGATTAAAAGAAGAAAACTGTCTTCCATTTTATGTTTCATTTTACTGGTAATTAAATAAATCTTCTAATGAGAATGTCAACTTAATGTTATAATTAACTGATAATATGGAAACAAACAGAGGTCAGGCACTGCTTTCAAGACCTTTCCTTCATTTGTATTTCAGTATAATATTTATGGTAGACAATTTTCTTCATAAATTCCTCACCAGTCTAGTATCATTCTGTTCTCCAGACTATCAATAAAAACCTTTCAAGGTGCCAGGTGAATGACCTTTAAATCAAGTCATCATGGTTAACATTACTCCTTGTCTGGGATTCAAACCAAACACCTCTTGGTTCTTATAATGTTTTTGTACTTCACCTACTGTGCTCTCTGAATTTGGTTCTTTCTGATAGGAATATTATACCACTGTTTCAAAGTGTTATTTGGTAAAGGACAGGGCACTCACTTGGCCGTTTTGGGGGCCGAATATGGGCACCATTCCCCTCATAAAATAATATGTTTTTCCCCTTTCTCAGAAGAAAATTCCCCTGATAATAGGTTGTTTGACACAACTAGATATGAACTCTCTTTCAAGTTATATTATAGTGCCTCTATTATATAGGCTCCAAGGAAGGTTAGGCAAAAAAAAATTAATGTTTAGTTTCTCAGGCCCCGCCGCATACGATTTTGACCCGCCGCATCTCAAAATTTTATCAAAGAAAAACTGAAGAAATTCGCGAAAATGGAAAATTCAACAAAAATTGAGGACAAAAGAAGGAAAATATGTGAATACGTACAAATAAGTCGTCAAGAATGGTTCCTTTGTTCATCAATGTCTTTAAGTGTGTTAAATATGGATGTACATCATTGGATTTCATATAAAACGGGCAATGTCGTTAATAAAAAAGAAAATAAAAATTTTAAAAAAATCCACACTGCCTCATTAAATTTTGCAAAAAGTGGCCTGAGAAACTAAACATTAATTTTTTTTGGCCTTACTGCTGCAATATAGTTAAATTAGTTAGAAATAATTGAAAACAGTATTAATAAGTGCGAAAAGTAGTAACATTTATATGGCTAAAAACTTCCCTTTTTTGTCTCAAAATGATGAAAAATTCCCCATCCTGAGGGTACCCATGGGTACCTGTCCCCAAAAGTTGTCTAGTGCCCTGTAAGGAGGAGGGGAGACAATCTGACAAGCATCATACTTTATAGGTTATAATGCAGTAATTCGGTCCAAAATGTGCTTCCGTGGTGTAGTCGAAAGAAGTCCCTAATAAATAAATCCTAATTTTTCCATTTTTCGCGCATTTGCGCGTAAATCGGGGGCCAAATGGGCATTATTTCACTCGTGGAATGAATTTTACATAAAATAGGACACGTTTCATGCTAATACTCGCATGTTTTCGAGTTGTTTACTTGAAAACGAATGTAGGGTGTTTATTCTGCGGACCGCTTTCTGAAATGCGGCAATATGAGGGTACCTGACTTCAGTTGACTTGCATTTCACTGCATACTTTTCAACACCCCTTTTTCTTTTCGTTTTCTTGAAGCAAATGTATGGATATCTTGTGGAAAATAGGTCAACAACGGAGTGAAAATCTAGAAACTGTAACAAATTGGTCTGAAGTAGCTGAATTTTATATGAAACAAAGAACAATTTCTTTTATTGGTATATATCCTATAAGAGCTGAAATAAGACTTTTCTCGAAACACATCACAATTAGTCTTCATAGTCATAAATCGATTGTATATGTTATAAAATGATGTTTTCAATGCAAAATAATCATTAAATTTGAAAAATTTTGAATTTTGACCATATTTTGAGTAGATGCGCCTTTTTCGGCAGCAATTTCTGCAATAGAAAGGCCAATATTTTGTCTCCAGAATGTGTGAAGATGCACAAAATGCATCTATTTGAGTCATATTCATGACGGAATGAATGATATTTCAGAATCAAAGTGAAAAATAATGCATACAGGTGAAACTTTTACCAAAATTTACAATGAAGCGACCATAGAGCCTAAATTTAGCCAAGAAAATGGGTAGGGGGTGGCCTCACGTAAATGTCTATATTTCTCTAAAATCTCAAATTTTCAGAATGAAACTTGTTAACATGTTCGGTATTACATCTTTCTTGAAAACAGAGATGAAAATGTTATGAAATTTGATAAAAAGATATCTCTTATTGGTTATAATGCAGTAATTCGGTCCAAAATGTGCTTCTTTTATTGGTATATAGCCTATATACTTGCTTATTTTTAACAGTATCTATAAAATTAGTTGTCAGTACTTTCTTACAGGACTTTTTTACCTTTATCTTAATAATTTATCCTTTTCTGTGAAAGAAAATACTGATTTTGAGGTTAAAGGTTGTGGGGCAAAATAAATATGCTTCCCCTACCCCCACCTAGCTCCCACTCATATGCCTATGAGGACACAAATCAGAATATGAATAGGGCACACTTTGATCATTCCCTCTAAAGCTATAGATCACTGGCACTGAATAGGTTTTCATGAGCATCAGGCATACATTATTTAATTTCTATCAATTAATCAAATATTCATGTCTCAGACAATGACTCTGACTAGTGTAAGAAATAATGAATTCTTACCTTGCATATCCTGTTCTTACAAATGAACGATTCTACTAGTAATATTAAATAAAAATACCTATAATAACTTACCTACAATAACACAAATTCACGTGTGACTCAACACCCACGCTTTGACATATCGATTGATAAAACGCGACATATGATTGGTTAGTGACAAATAATACGGATTATTGATTGGATAAACTGGGCGACATCAGCTGCCGAAGCAGACAGGGGCGGATATTGCCTTAACTTATCAGAGCACGGAGTTTTCCGTTCTTTTCAATGTTGCTCGAGTCACATGTATTGTTATATAGATAAGCACGGAAAATCGGCTTTGACCTTGATACCTTGATTTACTTCTGTAGTCAAATAGATGCTCGCGCAGGTGACATCTGCTTTCGCAGTTCTCATCGGCGCCCGTTTTCATTATCCGTCAACTTGCAGATCAATTCGCACGGAAAATCTGCTTTCTTATAGATACCATGAATTAACCGTATTTTCCACATGTTTCTTACATATACCGCCATCTCAGTGCAAAAAAGCGGACAAAAAGGCCGACCATTTGAAATTAGGAGGGAGAATAGGGGTGATTTTTCTTGGAGCCATCCTTTTTTTTCAGAGCAAACCTGAATTTTCTTTTCTTTTTTTTTTCAAAATGTTTTATTAGTCAAAAACTTAATTTACTTCACGTTTACAGTACAGTACATTCTGATGTTGCACTAGTTCTGGTAATGTAGTACAGTACATTCTGATGTTGCACTAGTTCTGGTAATGTAGTAAAGTCCATCCTCCTAAATTATGATAACTCTCCAAAACCGTTTATAATTTTTTTTAAATCTAATTAAGCGCGATTGTATTGAGTACATTGCTTAGGTAGGCCTACATAAAATAGCTAAAAATGCAAATCTTTTTTCTTAAGGTGATGTCACTTTTTGAATTTCCGGTGAATAACAAAAAACCAAAGAATATTCAGTTCTTTCCAAAAACTGTTATATTACGATTCAACCAAATAGTTTCCATTGTCTACCAGAAACGAACAATTCTTATATCTTAATATTGAGATCTGATACCTTTATAACAGACAGTAAACTAAAACAATAGACATTCATATGTGACATCGTGAGCTCAACAAAGCAATTTCAAGCACAAATATTAATGTGGAATGTAAAGTAAGTTACACACTACAATATCCGTCCAAGATATTTTCAAAAACAATGCATTTGCAGAATAGAGAGATAAAAGTAATTTTGACAGCTCGTGAAAACTAATGACAAATTTTGACAGGTATATGATGACTCATGACCTAATTATTTTTTTTTCTGTTATTTGATTTTCATAAAATGGGTATTCTTTATTGTAGCTTACAACTCATACATTAAAACAATAAAAGAATATATTGTTACCTCACTGTCGTTTTGTCTGTCCATCTCTCGTACGAATTCCTATTGTTTCAGTCATTTGTCAGTAATTGGAGCAACTCACAGTGTTGCAATCATACAAAACACATCCCTTATTTTCACATAGATATTGAGGATTTATCTAATGAGCACATGTATTGGAAACACAATTTCAATACCGACTGTGTATTGTAATAATGCTAAACTATCTCAGCCCTGACATCTCCTTAAAGAGAAGCAATTTGACCCAAATTGTAGCTCCTCATTTTGACCACTGTGGTATACAATAAGCCTTATTGTAACAAGAGGGTCATGATGACCCTGAATCGCTCACCTGAGTAATATGTTTAAAATGGCACTGTGATGCTAAAATATTAGAAAGTAGGTCAGTAGGTCACATTCATGGACACTTGATTGTCAGTTTTAAGATCAGTGTGCAGTCATCCAAAATTCAAGGCTGTATCTTAAAAAAACAAGAAAGTAGGTCAGTAGGTCAAGGTCACACTCAAGTGACCCCTAATCGCTTGGGGTCATCAGGTAATTATAATTAAACAGTCTAGGAAATAAGATCTGATAATTTTTTAAGTATATATTCCTATATAACTCATAAAACAAGCGACCCCCAAGGCAGGGCCTCTTTTCACCCCAAGGGCATAATTTGAACAATCTTGTTAGAGATCCACTAGGCAATGCTACATACCAAATATCAAAGGCCTAGGCCTTGAACTTTCAGACAAGAAGATTCTTATTTTTTCCCCTATATAAGTCTATGTTCAATTTGGGACCCCCAGGACAGGGCCTCTATTCACCTCAGGCGCATAATTTGAACAATTTTGGTAGTAGACCACAAGGCAATGCAACATACTAAATATTAAAAGCCTAGGTCTTGCAGTTTCAGGCAAGAAGATTTTTAAAGTTTTTTTTCCTATATATAAGTTTATGTAAAACTTGAGGCCCCCGGGGCAGGGCCTCTTTTCGGCCCAGGGTTATAATTTAAACAATTTTGGTAAAGGACAACAAGGCAATGCTTCATACCAAATATCAAAGGCCTAGGTCTTGTGGTTTAAGACAAGAAGATTTTTTTAAAAAATTCCTATATAAGTCTATGTAAAACTTGTGACCCCCGGGGCGGGGCCTCTTTTCACCCCAGGGGCACAATTTGAACAATCTTCATAGAGGACTATTAGATGAAGTTACACGCCAAATCAAGGCTCTATGCCTTGCGGTTTTGGACAAGAATATTTTTAAAGTGTTTCCTTTCGGTTGCCATGGCAAGAGAGAAATCTCGGCCAGACTGTCATTAAAAAAACATTTGTTTGCGGTAACACAATGTAGCTGTGATTATTGCTATACCTTTCACGCATATTTTTGACTACTAAAGGGCCGTAACTCTGGTCTGCCTGTGTCGGACAGACAGACATATTTTTGACTAAGTAAAGGGCCATAACTTTGGTCTGGCTTTGTGAAATCCCAATTAAAACCACAGGTGCACAACTTCATACGCTGAGTGACAATCCTGTGATGTCGGACGACTCTGTCACAAATACTTTCGAGATATACACATCACAAAAATTCAAACAAATGGACAAGGGCAACAATAAACAATTATCTATTAAAGATTGACTGTGACTCAATGCAGACTTGGTGCGCCGGTATAATTTACAGACTCCGGTACATACCGGATTAACTAAATTTGAACGAAAATATCATAAATGTATATATTTTGTAACTATGGTGATACTAACCCTAACCTTTAGTCAGTATTTTATGCATATTGTACACTAAATGCATGCGGACATGCAAAAATTTGCATATTTTTGCCGTGCGCTACAATTGATAATCACTTTCGGGCATGCGCAGAAGACCGCTCCAAGTCTGCAATGAGTTACATCGTTAAAGATTTTGCCGCAGCCTCCTTGCTCTTACGCCTATGTATACTGTATAGATTATTGCTCATATATTTATATTATTAATATAACATAATACAGTCAAATTTCACTATAAAGGTTTAATACTTTGAAATCAATCTTGCACTTTTTTTCAACACTGTTCAGTACTTAAAAGCGGATGGAAATTGTGTTTTCCCATGGTATATTCTCACAGAATCTGCACGGAATATCTTAACCCCTCCCTCCCCACCCCATGCCCTTAGTACAATTAGGATGGAATGTTGCCTTGATGAATTCGTTTAAAGTGGTATTTGAAACCCCTCCCTCCCCACCCCATGCCCTTAGTACAATTAGGATGGAATGTTGCCTTGATGAATTCGTTTAAAGTGGTATTTGAAACATAAATGTGTATATTCTTTTTATGATATGATTTGACTTTCTAATTCTTAAAAAATGTTATGGGCAAGGAAAGAGTTCAGTTTGGACGGGTTCCAGTGTGTACCTACACTAGGACTGAAGAAAGCTTTCTTTTTATTGTTTGCAAACAAACTTTCACAATAACTGTCTTTTTAAAAACTGTGTATTCGGCCCCTGAACCACTTTCTTGCACATGTTAAAGAAGTCAGAATTGTGACCTCTAGAGTCTTAACTCTCAGCTTGATCATTCTTGTATACTAACCTTCGGAGTTAACAAACAAAAATCTCTTTTTTTCTGTCCCGATAATTAAATAACCAGCCAAAGATAACAAGGCAGTCTGAATGACAGCTAAATCACCTGCCACTGTTATGGATAGTGAAAGGGTAAACCTTTGACCTTTAGCTGTGACCTTGACCTTGAACTGATATGGCTGACTCATGAATTCTGCACATCTTGATGAGGTGATCATTTGACCAGTTTCATGAAAATCCTTCAAGGGGCTTAGGAGATACAGAGCTCAAACCTTTGACCTTGAGTTGTGACCTTGACCTCGAGTTGACATGGCTGACTCATGAGTTCTTGACGAGGTGATCATTTGACCCAAGTTTGATGAAGATACAGAGTGGACACAAAATGGAAGGCTCAAACCTTTGACCCTAAGCTGTGACCTTGACCTTGAGCCAGCATGACTGACTCCTAAGTTCTGCACATTGTTTTGATAAGGTGATCATTTGACCCAAGTTTTATAAAATTCCTTGAAGTGGTTTAGGAGATATAGAGTGGACACGAAATGGAAGGCTAAAACCTTTGACCTTGAGTTGTGACCTTGACCTTGAGCCGGCATGGCTGGCTCATTGGTTCTGCACATCATCTTGATGAGGTGATCATTCGACCCAAGTTTTATAAAATTCCTTGAAGCGGTTTAGGAGATATAGAGCGGACACGAAATGGAAGGCTAAAACGTTTGACCTTGAGTTGTGACCTTGACCTTGAGCCAGCATGGCTGATTCAAGGGTTCTGCACATCATCTTGATGAGGTGATCATTTGACCCAAGTTTGCTGAAAAGCCTTCAAGGGGTTTAGGAGATATAGAGCAGACACAAAATGGAAGGCTCAAACCTTTGACCTTGAGTTGTGACCTTGACCTTGAGCCGGCATGGCTGACTCATGGGTTCTGCACATCATCTTGATGAGGTGATCAATTGACCCAAGTTTGCTGAAAAGCCTTCAAGGGGTTTAGGAGATATAGAGCGGACACAAAATGGAAGGCTCAAACCTTTGACCCTCAGTTGTGACCTTGACCTTGAGCCGGCATGGCTGACTCATTGGTTCTGCATATAGTCTTGATGAGGTGATCATTTTCATGAAAATCCTTCAAGGGGTTTAGGAAATATGGAGCGGACACGAAAGTGTTACAGACAGACGGACGGACGGAGACCATTCCTATAACCCCCCACTTGTGGAGGGGGATTAAAAACTGAACTGGAAACCAGTCTGAAACTCCCATACATAACCGTCTGTTCTTGACGGTGCTTTTAACATGAGCACCGCCTTGCGGGTGCTGACGCTCATCTGATTTTTTTTGTATAATAGAAATATTGTCCTACCCATGATTTTCTAAGTCTAAAAAGGGCCATCACTCTTGCAAAAAGCAGGATAGAGTTATGTTTCTTGATGTACAGTGTCCACTTATGATGGTGAAAAACTGTTGCAAGTTTTAAAGCAATAGCTTTGATAGTTTATGAGAAAAGTTGACTTAAACATAATATTCAACCAAGAAATCATTTTCTAAGTCCAAAAGGGGCAATAATTATTGCAAAAAGCAGGATGGAGTTATGTTGCTTGCTGTACAGGGTCAGCTTATGATGGTGAACAAGAGTTGCAAGTTTTAAAGCAATAGCTTTGATAGTTTAAGAGAAAAAGTTGACCTAAACATAAAACTTAACCAAGAAATCTGATATTTTCTAAGTCCAAAAGGGGCCATAAATCTTGCAGAAAGCAGGATGGAGTTATGTTTCTTGCTGTACAGGGTCAGCTTATGATGGTGAACAAGTGTTGCAAGTTTTAAAGGAATAGCTTTGATAGTTTAGGATAAAAGCTGACCTAAACATAAAACTTAACCAAGAAAACTGATTTTTTAAGTCCAAAAGGGGCAATAATTCTTGCAAAAAGCAAGATGGAGTTATGTTTCTTGATGTACAGGGTCTGCTTATGATGGTAAACAAGTATTTTAAGTTTCAAAGCAAAAGCTTTGATAGTTTAGGAGAAAAGTTGACCTAAACATAAAACTTAACCAAGAAATCTGATATTTTCTAAGTACAAAAGGGGCCATAAATCTTGCAAAAAGCAAGATGGAGTTATGTTTCTTGCTATACAGGGTCAGCTTATGATGGTAAACAAGTATTCCAAGTTTCAAAGCAATAGCTTTGATAGTTTAGGAGAAAAGCTGACCTAAACATTAAACTTAACCAGGCAACGCCGACGCAGACGCGGACAACCGCTCAAGTGATGACAATGACTCATCATTTTTTTTTCAAAAAATCAGATGAGCTAAAAATGACACATTCTGAAACCATACTGTTCTTTAATGCGCTTTTAAAAATGACACATTGTGAAACTGGTCTCCAGTCTTAATTTCATACACTTGAAAACCAAACTGTAGCTCATGTACTTAAACTAGGCAATAGATGGACAATAAGTAAAAATAGACTACCCTTGGTTTTTACAGATTTTATTCCACGAAATACAAATATTTAGCAAATAAAAAGCATACATCAAAAATATCATACATGAGAAATAAAAATAACTTTTGAAAATGGCGATGTTGACAAGATATTTTACACTGTTTACAATGATACCTGACAAATGACTCTGCAATGAAATGTACTGATATCTCATATTACTTTTTTTGTAATTTGTATTTTATTTATCACAAGACAGTCCAAATCATCTTGATATAATACAAATTAAAAAGAACTGGAGATATATTAGCACATGAATATAATTTCTATGAAGCTATTCTTTCACTGAAACAAAACAAAAAATAGAAAAGAAAACATGGCGCTGAAATAAAAAGTAATCAGAAATTGTTACGGTGGTTTTATTTTTTACAGAAAGTAAAATTTATCCGACAATAATTAGTTAAATGTTATTTCCAGCTGTGTATCAAAAGGTAGCACTGATCCAGCATGAACCTTTTCTCCACGTAGCTGACAAGTTCTCTAAATGTAAGTCTAGTGAATCTTATATATGACTAATTCAAATTTTATTGAATCTTTGAAAAAACAAGTGAACCGATATGGATTTTAACACCACTTTTCAACAGTATTTATCATGAGCAGTGTACCCAAATTATAACCAGTACTAACTTTTTCTATGCAAGTAACACACATTTTCCCACAGGTAGGGGATGTATGACTTCAGACAGTATGTGTTCTGTGACAGCCAGACAGAGGACAGTTGTAGTATCCAGGGATCAATCCCAGTATATCTCAGTTCATATTCCTGTACACTTACTACTCAGATAATGGTGTGAAAATTGTTCATTGTGCAGACTGCTCCATGGTGGAGCACTTCAAATGAACATTTTTAAGTTATAAACAATATCCCTATCCTTGAAACAGAGTATTCCTATCCTTGTAACAAGAGTATTTGCTCTACAAAAGTTTTAATAAAAGCTAATTTGTGTATCTCATCTCTTCATAACAAGCAAGCAAACAAAGAGAGCCACAATTTTCTTTTTGTAAAAGAAAACACCATCTTGTGATTTCTTTATTTTAGTCCATATATGTTATTGCTGTAAATCACTGTTCTGTAAATACTGAAATGTAAGGAGTTATTAATCACAGAGATGATGATGATGATGATGATAAAAATTTATATTACAGAAATAACAACATGATGATGATGTTGCTGCTAGTGATGAAGATGATGATCAGAATTATGACTGCAACAAAAGTAATAATTCAGCTGCTGATGATGATAATGATGATTATGAAGGGTGATGATGCTAACATCCATAAGTGTCTATCTATTTTTCTTTGAAGTCTACATTAGAAACAGAATTTCTACTATTTTACTGTAATAAAGTGTCTTATGTAAACCCTTTATAACATACACTGGCCTAATAACGAAAGAAAATAGAAAACTATCAAATCATACAGTTTAAAACATTTAAACAACCAAAATAAATATTTCTATCATTCTATCCCTTTAAACTTGAAATTTAAGTCTCAAAAGACCTATAGAAGAAAAAATGCACACTGACACACAACATCAACAATATAAGACTAGATGCCACTAAAGTTCTCAAATTGCAATCCCATATTTTGGGATACTTTTTTCAATGACTATGTTTTAGGAAATCACATCTGGCAACTTGAGTATTTAACTCTAAAGAAAATCCTCTATAACTTGCTAAAGATGTCTGTTGGAAAACTATTTACTAAGTCAACATAATTTTATCATTATTACATCTGGTAAGCAATTTTAATAGAGAATTTAAAAGCAAAATATTATCACAACACCGAAGTACAATGTACCTGTTATATGTCCCTCTTTATTAGGGTGTAAAAATTCCTGCACCATTTTTAGTTCAGGACAGCTAGGTATACTCTATTCCGAGAAGACAGAGAAGATATTTCTTTGTTTCAGTGTAAGATTGAAACATTTTTCACTGAGTCAACATCAGAAACAAGTTTCACTAGTGGTATAGCCACAAGAGAAAATGTAAAACAAAGAAAAATATTTTGAACAAACAAACTTTCTATTTCTTTATGCATTTTCAATGGTTTTACCTCAAAATGTTCATGTTGGTAAATCTCAAATAATGCAACATGACATATAAATTTATATCACATTTTAGTATAAGGCTGCATGTAATTTTTACTTTTAATAATTTTATAAAGGTATGTCATTAACTAGACATTTTAATTCATATACTGTATAGCAGGTTATATTCACGGTGCTAAATGTTCGCATTTTTTGAAGAGTTTTGAATTCACAGTGTCTTACTTTCATGGAAACTACTCCCAACCCTGACTTTTAAACCTTGGTTGTAAACAAAAGAAAGGGAGGTCACTCTTCCTAGACATGTAAATAATAATAAATACGCAAATTTTGAGGTAGACTGAAAACAAAAGTAGGATTAACATCGACACCGATAATAAATTACCTCTTTTGTGGAGAGCGGAACTGGTCTCACTGAACTATCAATTTTTGTTTTCTTGAAAATAAAACCAATAAAATATTGGTCTATTTGATGTTTCCTTTTAAAAATTTAAATATTTTTATGAATGAAGAGAAAGCAATTTTTAATATCTCGGAATGGCATTTTTCAAAATGACAGCAACTTCTTCATTCAAACTGGTAACAAATGGTGTGATCGTCCTTTGTTACGATCTGTTAAACTTTATGGATGAAATGGCCAGTAATTAATACTAATTATTGGCAATTAGCGTGATGCCTAGTGTCAGTTTTGTTGTTTACAGTTTTATCTCGGTTAAAGATTATAGTTGATCTTTTATTAGTATCATAAAATTTAGGATTTTTCATATTTCTTTCTTCAAAATACTATCAAATTTATAAAAAACTAGAGCCATCACTGAAGGTGGTGAATGTACGCCTGCACGCACTGACACAGTACATTACAATCTGGCACATGCAATGTAAAGTAACAAAAAAACAAAGAGTAAAGTTTGTAATTGAGTGTCTTCCTTTGTGAAATGTGTATATTCGCGGTAACAAAAAACCGCGGTGTATAGATTTCGCGCTGTCAATGTTGACCGCAAATATAGCGAAAATTTAACCTCTGCGAATATAACCCGCTATACAGTATACCACTTTGTAGAAATATTGTATCTGGTGTTTGCTCAGCGGAGTATTTCAATATCATAATTAAACAAACAAATACCTACAATGAAAGAAATGAATACTTACAAAAATGAAACAAATCGCCTTCTTTTTCTTCCATATTTAAGTACCAGTGAAATTATATTTTATATTATCACCATGAAATTATATGTTATAACCCACTGTTGCATTTCAGAAGAAAACATATAATAACACACATATAACAGTAAATATAGTTTACCCATAGAAAACTTTTCTAGTAAGTCATGTGCATTACTACACAGTACCAAGTTGACATGCTGATGATAAAATATCAAAGATATTTTCCAATGCCTGTTTCTGAAATTTACCAAAAACCGAAAAGTAAAAAGCAATGACAAAAATTGTCCCAAATCATTAAGTAAAGAAAACTATATCTGAAACTCTGTATTTCCCATTTCATGTGCAGAAAGAACATTATTGATAAAAAAGGTCTAGGGTATTATTGAATCCTTAAAGTTATATCTATATAAACAAGCAATATTAAAAAGTAAACAAAGAAAAAAATTCTACTATGGAATGTCTAACTGAAATATTTATACATTTATCATTAAATAAAGTTTTTAGTTTTGTCATTTTTATTAAATTTACAAAAAAACAAGTACCAAACCATAGAAAAACGTAAGTAAAAATGAATTAACGATGCAAAAAAGTGACTTAGAAACACGGATAACTGTGAAAACTTGTAAACTCAAGTTTAAAAAGTGTATTTTATAAAACTGAAAAAGTTAACAAAAGAATTATCCCTTTATACTGCAGACAGAAACAGGGACAAAATTTTACTTGAACAACTAAATTCATTTTTAATGAAAATTTACTGTGCAAAAACTTCTTTCAAAAGCAAACTTGAAGGAAAAATGATATGACTAAATACACACATATTGATCACTAATTACCAATAAACAAATCTGTATATAAAAACAATAAAAAAATCTAATACTGGCACCTAACGGTACCTTCTAAAGTTTGTATTGCAGTGATAACTTTAAAAACATCAACATACCCTACAAATAAAAATTCTATACATACACTGTCTTGTATTTACACTGTCTTGTATTTTCTAAAGTTTATTTGAAAAGTAAAAATTTCAAAAAATAATAATAACAAATTGGCTAAGTACTTTAAGCTGTTTTCCAAAGCAAACACTTTTTTCTATTTAGTAAAATTTTGAAGATCTTTTTTTTTTGCAATTTAAAACATATTCTGACAACTTCAACTATTTTTTTATGAAGAATATTTGATGAAAAACAATGACAGCCATTGAATCTATTGTAACAGCATTATTCTAAATGTCAATATACACAACAGCACAGTGATTTACAAAGGCATTTTTGTTTTTATCAGTAGAAATTCTTGAGTACCGAACTTCTTTCGGGAAGTTTTTGGCAGTTCTAACAAATTTAGCACACACATTTCATTCCCACTTACACAAGACAAAGAATTCCACAGATCAATTCATGCCTTCATCTCATGTTTTTCTAGTGTCATTCAAGGAAAAACACAGACTATTCCAAATTGATAAAAATCTTATGTTCATACAAATGTGTAAAATATATGAAAAAAAGAAGAAGAAAATCCATGAAAAATATGTTATTTTCAAAGAGACCTCAAAGAAACCATTAAAATTTCCCCTACATGTATGTTAATTCATTTTCAGTTGCTTAAATCCATTGCATATTTCCCATAAAATCCATGGCAAACAAAAAAGCCATAGATGTTGTTCACAATAAGTTTTGTAAATCCATGAAAACACTGGCAGTACATCTATAACTATCACAAGTGTGCTATACATCCAGATCTTTTGCTGGTTGCTGAACTATGAAAGGTTCATTCCACATTCTTCTCAGATCCCCCTGAAAATAAGTGTATGTTGTATAAGTGAGACAACTTTAAAGGGAGGAACATATTTTTTTTCATGGAAAAAAAACTGTCTATGTGCATATGATTGAATCATCTATTAAAAACTTCAACAGTGTCACAGAGGGCTTGTAACTGAGTGAACCATAAGCAAATACTTTATATCCAAAATGTAAGATATTTTCTAAACACTGAACAATATAAAGTAACCAATGGCTTCTCAAGGATTAAGTGATGAGAAAAACTATGCTGCATATAGTTAATACTATTATTATGATGTAACAGGAGAGCCCTTAAGGCGATGTATCGCTCATCCGACCTAGTTCTTACACCAGGCACTTGATTAAGTAGAGACAGACATTTTTTCCCATGTTTTATGAACATCAGGGAGATCAGTAACAAAAGTTTTTAAATGATTTGACCCAGTGACATAGTTTTTGACCTCTGATACCTAGTCTGACCTAGATTTCATACAGACAAACATTCTGACAAAGATTTATGATGATCAAGTAGAAAAAGTGGCCTCTGAAGTGTTAACAAAGATTTTCTATGACTTAACCTTAAGACCTAGTTTTTTTCCCCCAAGTGACCCATTATAAATTCACCTTAGATTTTAAACAGACATACATTCCTACCAATACTCATGAAGATCAGGTAGAAAATGTGGCCTTCTGAGTGCTAACACTGAGATCTTTCTATGATTTGCCATAGTGATCCAGATTTTGACCTAGATCATCCAGTATCAAACTTGACCTAGATTTAATACAAACATTCTGACAAAGTTTTAAGAAAATCAAGTAGAAAATGTGGCTTCTAAAGCATTAACAATGTTTTCCTGTGTTTCAACATAGTGACCTAGTTTAAGAGCTTGTAACCCAGTTTTATTCTTATTCTAAATTTCATAGGGAAAAACATTCTGACAAAGTTTTATTTTTTGTTTGTTTTGTTGGGTTTAACATCACATCAACACAATTATAGGTCACATGCCGACTTTCCAGCTTTGATGGTATAGGAAGACCCCCAAAGTTTATGGTACAATACTTTTGTCTGCAGTTTGCTCTTTAAATACAATAAAACCATTCATATTATAAATCAGTCCTTGGCTAGTTGTAGGACCTATATTTTTAAAATCTTTTGAGCAATGATTAGTTTTCAATTTACCAGTATCATCAACAAGAATTTTCATGATCAATTTTGTTATTTTCAATTCTGACTGTATATGTTGATGGATTGTTATTAAACTTTCAGGATATCTTTGCATGTCATAAAATTAAAAAAAAAAAATGCTCTAGTTTTTATGGGCCAGAATTTTAAACAAGGAACATACATGCTTCCCCATACAACAAACATTTTCAACGATATATTAAACATTATAAAATATCCTACTCATATCAACTTACTCTTGCAAAAGTCATAATTCACACAAAAACAAAAACATTACTACAGATCTGGTCAACCACACAGTAAGACTTTGACACTGGGTAGGTAGGATGTCTTTATATCAGCTTACCTTTAAATATGCCATAGTAAGCAATGGCAATAACGTGAATGGAACCAGATATAGAAATGCTGGCTGGGCTGCTTACCTTTAAATACGCCATAGTAAGCAATGGCAATAACGTGAATGGAACAAGATATAGCAATGCTGGCTGGGCTGCTTACCTTTAAATATGCCATAGTAAGCAATGGCAATAACGTGAATGGAACCAGATATAGAAATGCTGGCTGGGCTGCTTACCTTTAAATATGCCATAGTAAGCAATGGCAATAACGTGAATGGAACCAGATATAGAAGTGCTGGCTGGGCTGCTTACCTTTAAATACGCCATAGTAAGCAATGGCAATAACGTGAATGGAACAAGATATAGCAATGCTGGCTGGGCTGCTTACCTTTAAATATGCCATAGTAAGCAATGGCAATAACGTGAATGGAACCAGATATAGAAATGCTGGCTGGGCTGCTTACCTTTAAATATGCCATAGTAAGCAATGGCAATAACGTGAATGGAACCAGATATAGAAATGCTGGCTGGGCTGCTTACCTTTAAATACGCCATAGTAAGCAATGGCAATAACGTGAATGGAACCAGATATAGCAATGCTGGCTGGGCTGCTTACCTTTAAATACGCCATAGTAAGCAATGGCAATAACGTGAATGGAACCAGATATAGAAATGCTGGCTGGGCTGCTTACCTTTAAATACGCCATAGTAAGCAATGGCAATAACGTGAATGGAACCAGATATAGAAATGCTGGCTGGGCTGCTTACCTTTAAATACGCCATAGTAAGCAATGGCAATAACGTGAATGGAACCAGATATAGAAATGCTGGCTGGGCTGCTTACCTTTAAATACGCCATAGTAAGCAATGGCAATAACGTGAATGGAACAAGATATAGCAATGCTGGCTGGGCTGCTTACCTTTAAATACGCCATAGTAAGCAATGGCAATAACGTGAATGGAACCAGATATAGAAATGCTGGCTGGGCTGCTTACCTTTAAATACGCCATAGTAAGCAATGGCAATAACGTGAATGGAACCAGATATAGAAATGCTGGCTGGGCTGCTTACCTTTAAATACGCCATAGTAAGCAATGGCAATAACGTGAATGGAACCAGATATAGCAATGCTGGCTGGGCTGCTTACCTTTAAATACGCCATAGTAAGCAATGGCAATAACGTGAATGGAACAAGATATAGCAATGCTGGCTGGGCTGCTTACCTTTAAATACGCCATAGTAAGCAATGGCAATAACGTGAATGGAACAAGATATAGCAATGCTGGCTGGGCTGCTTACCTTTAAATACGCCATAGTAAGCAATGGCAATAACGTGAATGGAACAAGATATAGCAATGCTGGCTGGGCTGCTTTGAACACTTCTGATGATACTGTGGCTGTTAATAACCCTGAAATTAAAGAAAACTTGTTTTGTACTTTCAGCACAACACTTTTTTCCAAGTAGTTTACTTCTTCAACTAACCAGGTATCCTACATACTGTAACAGCACTAATAATAATTTGGGATATCTACAATTCATTGGCAACTAATGGTTGCATCAACTGACAAAATTAATTCCCAAAGAACAACTTAAAGTCTCATTTCTCTAATCTGCAAAAACTGAAATGCAAAACTTTCAAATCCCTAGGAAATAGATGTTCTGAACAAAACTACAGACATTTCAGTTAATCCTGGACAGTGTCAGCAAGCTTACTATGTTTGCTAACAGAAAAGTGAAAAGATAAAATATCAATTAAAGATGGGGTTTTTTTTGTTATGTTTTTTACTTTTTTTTGCTAGATGTATACAAAGTTTGCCAATTTTTACAGTTAATTGCCAATTAATTGGTGAACCGTGTAACTTACCTAGGAAGTATCCTATGAGAGAACAGTGGAAGTATGTGATTTTCTGTACATAAGTTGGTGGGGGAGGAATGCCCTGGTCCATACTGTTCAGCTGTGAACTCTTGTAAGCATCATACCTCAGAACAAAGCATAGCAATAGGCCTGGCATAACCTGCAATATATAAGCAACACATCTCAAACAGTTAGTATGTAAGGAACTGTTTAAGGTCTTTTTCATCTTAAGTTCTTGCAGGCCCTGAACCATCTGGAAAAATATCAGAAAGGTTCATGCAAGAACAAACATCAAGCAGTAGAAGCAGGTACAACTGATGGGTGGTCAGTATAGCTCAACTTGTGTTGTGCTCTTGTGCACAAAAGACCTTGCTGTTGCTTTCTGGGGTATATCATTGTCACTACTCAAACTAGATGTGTGTCCATAGGACACAGCTGCATCCACTTCCTGTCATTGTACATGGTTTCATGACTCTAGGAGATTTTTTAAGATATAATTATGCAACACAAACTTTTAGGCATTTCATGTCAAGGACCATAAATCTGGTCTGACTAAGAGAAATTCTAAAGACAATACAAGGTGCACAACTTCACATGCTATATAACAATCCTCTAATGTCTTATGACTCTAGGTCAAATACATTTTGAGATACATGGGACACAAGTGTATGCCCTTAATGATAATACTAATAATAACATTCCAACACCGTTTCTTGACTCTAGGTGAAATATGTTTTAGGATATATGCAACACAAACTTTTAAGCACTTTTTTTTATTTTTCACTATGCCAAAGACCGTAACTCTGGCTGCATGAAATCCCAAACAGAACATCAGAATGCACAACTTCACATGCTATCAACAATCCCCAAATGTTTGACGATTCTAAGTCAAATACCTTTGCAATACATGTAACATGAAACCTGTATGCCACTTATGCACATTTTGACTTAATCAAGGGCCATTACTCTTGTGTGACAGACAGAAATCCCATAAACAAGAGGACCAAGATGGCCCTAGGTCGCTCACCTGAGAAACACACCATAACACAACATATTAAACAGAGTAAACATGTTTGACCTAGTGATTTCATGGAAAAAAATATTCTGACCAATTATTATTAAAATTGGAGCAAAAATATTGAGTATAAGTAAATATTTTCTTTGATTTCACCTACCGACCTAGTTTTTGACCCCAGGTGACCCATATGCGAACTTGACCAAGATTTCATCAAGGCTATCATTCTGACCAAATTTCATGAAGATCAATTGAAAAATACAGCCTATATTTCATGAAGATCAATTGAAAAATATAGCCTCTATCGCATACACAAGGTTTTTCTTTTATTTGACCTAGTGACCTACTTTTTGACCCAAGATGACCCATTTTCAAATTTGGCCTAGATTTTATTAAGGTAATCATTTTGACTTAATTTCAGGAAGATCAATTGAAAAATACAGCCTCTATCGCATATACAAGCTTTTCCTTTGATTTGACCTAGTGACCTAGTTTTTGATCCCAGAGGACCCATATTCAAACCTGTACTAGACTTCATCAAGGCAATCATTCTGACCAAAATTCATGAAGATTAATTGAAAAATACAGCCTCTATCGCATACACAAGGTTTTTCTTTGATTTGACCTAGTGACCTAGTTTTTGACCCCAGATGACCCATTTTCGAACTCGGCCTAGATTTCATCAAGGTTATCATTCTGACCAAAATTCATGAAGATTAATTGAAAAATACAGCCTCTATCGCATACACAAGGTTTTTCTTTGATTTGACCTAGTGACCTAGTTTTTGACCCCAGATGACCTATATTTGAACTTGGCCTAGAGTTCATCAAGGTAATCATTCTGACCAAAATTCATGAAGATTAATTGAAATCAAAGGCCTGAATGGCCTGAGTCGGCTAATGATTGATGTACTGACAGTATAGTCTACCAGTTTCAGTTTGTTTTTAGTTTTTTTCTTAAAATTTCATAACACAGCTCGATATTTACCCAAAATATTATATCCGGATACGATTACACTTTTCTCCAGTTTGAACAATATATTTTACAAATTGTGATGATACGAAGACATTTAGCAGCAATTGGCAGTATCTGACATTGAAGTTTACGGTTAAATTACCTTTTATTTAAATCTTTTCATAAAAAAGTTGTTTCGTTTCGCCAAACATAGACGATCTACTTTCGATTTCAAAAACTACAAGAAAATACAATTCAACGTTTCGCCGATTTGTTTATTTCTCGAAAAATAAGAATTAAAACCATTTTTAATATCAGTAGTAACTAAACAAACCAGTAAGAGCTTCTTCTTCCGATAATTTATCCGTTTTCTGACTGCAAAATTCAACCCACGCAAAGTTTATAGAAATCATACGATGCGTGTTTACGTTCAATGTGGGAGAATTAAGGCTGATCGGCTATGTTACCTAACGCATCCAGACGATTCAGATTTTGTTTTTAAAAAAGCATTGTGTGCGTTTCTGTAATTTTATATACGTTTTTATACGCTTAGAAAGTATTAGACATGCGTATTTGCATTATTTCTATGCGTAATTTACGCTAATACGCATCTTATCTAGAGCCCTGCTGGAACTATTTTTTGTCTTTCGCTGGATGTTACCCAAGCTTTGTAAGCCTGCGCAATTCTTAAAATGCACATTTATGCTTAATGAGTTACATTCGAGAATTGCACAATTACAAGTCATAAATATGACAGATTACATCGTATATTGGTCATAGCAAAGGGAATTGACACAACTTAACTTCATTCATGCAGTGAACTGTTTGAAATTTGAGAAATCTAATGGAACTACATCCCTTCACATGTTATTCGGTCCATTTAGAGAATCGTTGGATAGCAAGGACTCGTCAAAAGGCTTTCAGCCTTTAGCCGACTCAAAAATACAGCCTCTATCGCATACACAAGGTTTTTCTTTGATTTGACCTAGCATTGCTCAGGTGAGCTAAAAAACAGCAGGTGTACAACTTCAAATGCTGAATAATATTCCTATCAAGTTTCATGACCCCAGGTCAAATATGCTTTAAGATACCTGCAACACAAACTTTCAAGTCCTTTTATGCATATTTTTGACTAAGCCAAGTGCCATAACTCTGGTCTGGCTGAATGCAATCTCTTACAGAACCTCAGGTGCGCAACTTGTCATGCTGAGTAATTTTCCTGTAATGTTTCATTATCCTAGGTCAAATACTTTTTGAGATATATGCAATATAATTGGGTTATTAATATTATAATAGTACCTTAATCTCGGATGCTGTATTCAGCTCAAGTGGGTTTTGCTAGATCGTATCTCATTATGTGATCCATCCTTGCAAAATCCATGGGAGCCAAATACAAAGTCCCACATCTAACTACTGTTATAATGACTCTCTTATAATAAATATCCACCTTTTTGTATGTTGTTTTGTTATCAAATGAAATATTCAATGTTTGTCGATATTGAAATAGAACTGAGTGAGGATTTTTTTGTGCGCTATTCAAAGAAATGTGTCAGGTCATGCATATTAAATGAAAGTAGTCCGGCAACAATACAAAAGGTACAATACGGAACTTTTTATCTGCCTGTTCATATTTACTTGTGATATACAAGGCGTATTTTCGACACAATTTATATAGGTATACAGCAAAATCTTTTATTCCCTTTTTATGCAATTTTTGACAGTCAAGGACCATAACTCTGGTCTGGCTGTATGGGATTCAAACTTAAACACCAGGTGAACAACTTAATATGCTAAATAACAATCCTGTGAAGTTTGATGACTCTGGGTCAAACACTCTTTAGATATGCACGGCACAAATATTAAGACAGACAAAAAGAACAGACCAACAGACAGATAAGAGCAACTCTAAGTGCCCCCACCACCCACTTTTGTTTGTGGGGGGGGGGGGGGGGGGGGGGGGGGGGGGGGGGGGGTACACAAAAAGATTATCAAAATTTAGGATACTTACAATATCGCCAAGGCCCAACATAGAAAAGTGACTAGAATTCTGCATGCTGGAAAAGAAGTGCAAAAGAATTATGCTAAGTAAAAGTGCTAAGTAAAAGTACTATTGTAATACAGTCACAAAGTCAACTGTCTAGTTAATATCAATGAGAAGAACACCTCACATGTCATATTTTGAATTCAAATGTAATGGTACAAGTCAGATTATGACCTCAATAACAATCTTTTTACACTGTACATTATATCAATTATTTTCTTTTTTAACTACATTCATTGTACAACAACTTGCTGGGAAGGTTTTTTTACCAAAATCAATGACATAGCAAATTTTTGCTGGGTGACTGCAAAATTATGCTTCCATTAGGATATAACCCAAAAGTCTGAACCTCAGTTAATTAAAACATTATAGAATACTTGTTATATGTTACCTTGGAAAGACAAGTTTTCCTGGTAGTGACAACTTTGGGGCTTCTCGTGCTAGTCCTGTGAAATGGAATTTCTTTGCCAGCATTCCTACCTAAAAACATCAATTTAGGATATTAAACAATGTTTACTTTCATGAGCTGGCAATATAAAACTTATAAGCTATCAATACAAACAAGAGCTGTCCATAGAACAGCACACTCGACTTCTTAGCGCTTGACTCTAAATTAGAACTTTGCCAGTAAAAGGGGCTTAACTCATTCTAATATATAATCAGAGTTATGGGGATTGTTTCTACTGGTTAATAACTAGTTAGAGCTTTGATAGTAACAGAGATATTTGACTTTATCAAAAACTTTAACCAAAAAATACTAAGTAAAAAAGGGACATAACTCTGTTGAAAATTCAAATCAGACTTATGGGGATTGTTTCTCCTGGAGTAGATCTTTATAGTAAATAACTTTTTCAAGATAGATATTTGACTTAATCAAAAACTTTAACCAACGCGACGGCGACGCTGGGGCGAGTGTAATAGCTCTTTTCTTTGAAAAGTCAAGCTAAAAACAGTGTTCCCATTCACGTTCTACATTATGTATTTTGAAAAGTAAAGCAACAGGGCCAATTTTGACAGCTCATGCTAAGTAAACAAAGTAAAAATAGTGTGAAATCATGTCAATACTTGATTGAAAGTGTGAGAAATACTAGTTCTTCAACTTTCCATCAAAATTATATCAAAACGTTGCATTAACTTACTTTACTTACAAAAAGTAATCACTAATTCTAATATGTCTGCTTGATATTGTAAAATTTGTCTGCTGCCAAATTCATCAATGAGGGGCTAATGTTTTGGAACTGTGTCAAAACAATACGTCTGTAAGTGATCTACACTTCCTTATACTTGCCTACCATTTGCAATGTTGAATAAATGAGGTATTTTCACAAATCAAAACTTTGTTCGAGATTTGGTACCTTTCGGGAGTTGCTACCAACACAGGCAGAGCAATTTTGCAAACAAAAATGCTAATGCAAATAATCAGAATGTCGCAAAGAAAGAGGATCACAGATTTTTTTCCCAAACTTCCCAATCAGAGCCATCAAAACTTCAGTTTGAGGGTCCTCCTGTGACAGTTTGATGCGAGTGGAGCATAGTAAGATGCAATGAAGAATCTTCTCTAAAATGACAAATTAGTCAATATTGAGACAAGCTGTTACCAGTAATAAAACATCTTGATACAAATCATTTATTCTTTCACTTGTGTATTTGATATCCAGCACTTCTCTGAGGGGCATCCCCCTTGTTTTTGAAAAATCCCCCCTATTTTTCAGACAAAGGGTGGATTTTCCCCTCTGTTTTTCGATTTCTGGAATAAATTCTGGTTTTATGAAATGCTACTGTAATAATAATATGTGAACACACTTTCCCACTGTGAAATTGTAGGTGGGATATGAGATTTAACTCCTATTAAACTTATAACACCGTTCAACGTATCTTCTGCCTCCTGCTAACCGCTTTGTTGCAGGTGTGCAGTCTATCTGATAATTTAAAATACATATATACTTACAGGGTTATCAGCTGGTCTTGTGGCCACCTTGACCATAACATTAGCACTAAATATGTAAGATGAAAAAAATACCTGAAAGGTAAAAATTCGTTTTACTAAATTAGTATGTAATAGTTGGTCATGACATACAGTGCTGCCCTGTTACTCCACAACCAAGAAAAATTTCATCATTGTACAACATAATCATGCCCTTTGAACATACTGTATAGAAATATTACTTAATAACAAACTACAATTATAGCTCTATCAGCAATACATATTTTTCTAGTCAATCAACCTTCAATGAGACCGTGTAACTAACAGGAATGAAATTCTGTGAACCAGTACACTAGTTTTCATGAATTTCAAGGAATCCCCCTGAACAAGAAAAATTCCTATTTATTTTATGATTTTATATATAAGGTCAAAATCAACAAATTTATATTCAAAACCATGAACTATTAAATGATTTCACAGTATCTCAGTACACCTGTACAGTGGAAACAGATCACTGACAACATAACTTTGGTAATTCTTTAATACTGCATAGCTAGTTTGTTTCATTTTTCAGATAAAAACATTTCATTACTGAACAAAACAGACAAAAACTATGTAACTAAAATACAAGCTGCTGAAGTAAAAATATGAGATAACTCATGACTTCAATCA